>NC_051070.1:104961257-105678650 GCF_004664715.2 Peromyscus leucopus | reverse complement strand
GGTTTCTGTGCCAGCACCATGCTGTTTTTTCTTTGTTTGTTATTATGGCTCTACAGTATAACTTGAAATCAGATATGCTGATATCTCCAGCATTATTCTTTTGCCAGTTTTTATGTGTTTTGTAGTTTTACAAGTGTTTTCAAGTCTTTTACACTTCCACCGGAATTTAAAGGTTTTTTTTTTTTATTTCTATGGAAAAAATGGCATTGAAATTTTGATGGAGATTGTACTAAATCTATAAACTACTTCTTCTAGGACTGCCGTTTATACAATGCTAAATTCTTCTAATCCACCAGCATAGGATGTCTTTCCATCTTCAATATCTTCCTCAATCTCTTTCTTCCATGTCTCAATATTTATGTTGTGCTCTAGCACTTCTGTGGACAAGTGTATTTCAAGGCTTTTGGTTGAAGCAATTGTGAATACAGTTGTTTCCTCGATTTCTTTCTCGTACGTTTGCAATGGGTGTTTAAGAAGGATGCTGGATTTTACACAGTGTATCTTGCCACTTTGCTGAAAGTGTTTAGCAGCTTTAAGAGTTCTCTAGAGGACCCTGGAGGGTTTTGTGCAGGGACTCATACCATCCGCAAAGAAGGGCACCCGCCTTTCTCTTTCCCATGCCTCCCTCTCTCCCTCTTGTCTGATCGCTTTAGCTAAGGTTTCCGTCAGTTATATCAAACCGGAGTGCAAAGAGGATACCTGGATCTTGTCCTTAACCTTAGTGGGAATGTTGGGTTTTCCTCCATTTACCGGCATGATGTCTGTAGGTTTATTGTAGAGTTTCCATCATGTTTTGATATATCACCTCTGTGTTTTCAGGGCTTTTGTCATGAAGTGATGTTGGATTTTGTCAGATCTTTTCTGGATGTATTGAGATGATCATGTGACTTCTGTCCTAGAGTCCACTTACATGGTGTATTACTTTTTATTTATTTTCATTTGTCAAACTATCCCTGCATTTCTGGAATAAAGTCAATTTCATCATGATGCTGATCTTTCTGATATATTCACAAGTATTGAGAATTTTTATATCTGTGGTCATTGATGGGTACTGGTCTGCAATTTTATCTTTTTTATTGTTTTGTCGTCCTCTGGTTTATATTATCAGGGTAATAATGGCTTTGTATAAAGTATTTGGAAGCATTCCTTCATTTTTCTATGGTATTGAATGATTTGGAAAAGATTAGTGCTCATTCTTTAAAGATCTAGTAGAATCCTGTGGTAAATTCATCTAAGCTTAGATTTGTTCAGTTGAGAGATTTTTTTTAAATTACAGTTTCAATCTCATTGCTTGTTTTAGATCTGGTTAAATTTCTTAGTTCATCTTGATTTAACTTGGTAGGCCATATGCATTAGAGATCCATCCATTTCTTTCAGATTTTCCAACTTAGTGGAATATATACCTTAAAATCTTCCTGAATTGCATTGGTGTCTGTTGTAATGTCTCCCTTTTAATCTAATTTTGTCAGTTTGGATCTATTTTTTCAAAAAAATAAAAACCCTCTTTTTTCCCATTGATTTTTTTCATTTCTATTTATGATTCATTAATTCACTCCTAATTCTTTTTTTACATCTACTAATTAGGGGGTTGGCTTGATAGGTCCTAAGATGTATTATTATTCATTTGAAATTGGTCTGGTTTTTCAAAGTTAGACTTTTATAGCTATGAACTTTCCTCTTAAGGCTGTTTTTATTGTATCATGTAGGTTATTGTATCATTGTACATTATGATTTTGTTTCTAGTCATCGCTAGAACTTTTTGATTGATTTTTTTTTTAATTGCTTCAATGGCCCGGTATTGAATGAGTGTTGTTTAGTATGGTGTGTTGTTAAATCTCCATGTGTCTGTGTATTTTCTTGAGTTTCTCTGTGACTGGTTTCTAGCTTTATTCTACTGTGTTCAGAATAGAATAAAAAAAAATCAACTTTCCTGAATTCTTATGAAAGGTCTGGGAGTCCTAACTCAGGTCCTCACACTTACACAGCACCCAGTTTACCCACTGAGCCGTATGTCCAGCCCTTTGGAAATATTTTCTATGCCT
This sequence comes from Peromyscus leucopus, assembly GCF_004664715.2. NCBI lineage: Eukaryota > Metazoa > Chordata > Mammalia > Rodentia > Cricetidae > Peromyscus > Peromyscus leucopus. The sequence continues at coordinate 105,676,608 of NC_051070.1, read as the reverse complement.
TTGTTTGAGATTATTCTCTATTTTCTATGCCCCTAGTTCCTAGATTTTGCCTTTTTATGGTGTCCCAATGATTGCACATGTTCACTTTTTTAAATGTTATCGTTATCCTTGACTGAATATTCCCATTTCTCTACGCTTTTCTCAAGCCCTCATATTCTGTCCTCTCATAATCCATTCTGTTTGTGAGTCTTTCCACTGAGCATTTCATTTACTTATTAGTTTCCCTCATTTCCAGCATTTCATTTTGGTTCCCCTTCAGCATTTCTATCTCTTCGCTGAATTCCGTTCTCATACCCTTTACTGACTCCTTTATCTCATGCAGCTGTTTGGGTTCTCTAGTGGTCGGAAGCTGATCCATGTCCTGCTTCATTTCTTCATACACATTTATAACCACTCTTCATCTGTTTACTCTCCATGCAGGGACAGAGCAGGAGAAAATAGGCCCAGGGATCTGAGAGTCCTGATGGGACAGCCCCTGGCTCTTGTACTAATTGGAAATGACAACTCCAGGGCAGAAATGAGCAGATCTGCAGCTGCCTTCTTTGGCAGCACCTGCTAGAAATGCTGATCTTGGCTCAGGACAGCCAGGCTTTGCAGGATGCTCAGGACGCTGTGATGCATAACTGCCCCCAGCACTGGGCCACCAAAGCCAAAGCCCAGGAATTTCCCTTCATTCTGCTGTGGATGCTGGGAAATATGGAGGAATGTATGGAATCTGTGGCTATCTGTTACTTCCCTTATCACTGTGACAGGATACTTGACAGACTTTATTTGTATTTCTCTAATGTGGGGAAGAGTGGGAAAGAATACATCAGTCTGACAATTCTCCACGGCAAAGTTTGTGTCGTGGATGCGTTTTCAGAGTCAAAGCTTGCCCGGTAATTGCTAAGCACTGCAGAGTCACCTAAATGCATAGACCACCCATGAGACTTGAAGGAAGATCTGGGTTCCGCCCCTCGACGGTGTAACTATTGTAAAGCAGACAAACAGAAAACAATGGATAGCTTTTATTTGGTTTATAAATGGCTCAATGGTCCAGTCTACCCTGGTGAGGAAGACATGACAGCTGCAACTGGTGTGCCATGTGGCCAACCAAAAAGCATAGAGCTTGAAGACCTACAACCCTCAAGACCCAACCTGTGCCCCAGATGTTCCACAACCAAAGAGTGATCTCACCTGAGGAGTAACCTTCATCCCTAAGAACCCAAGAGTTCCAGGAAGGAACTATAGGCCAAGCCCGGGTCACCCTCTAGGCTTTTCCTAGTGTCCAGCCTTCTGATGACAATGGTGCCACTAACCCTGTTCCACCTATTCATGGACAGGACTAAGAACTGGCAAGTTAAAAGTCAGTAGGGGCAGGGTGGAGAGCCTCACACATCAGAACACTGGGTAGCTCTTCCAATCAAGACATTCTCCCTCATTGTGAGACTACATAGCCCTCACCCAGCATAACCAGGCACTGTGGCGAGCCACTAAAGGCCCTTCTTGGGACCTCACAGTCTCAGTAGATGAGGCTGTTCGGCTACCTTCTGTTCACTACTGGTCCTGAGGAAAGTCACCCTTCATGATGACCCACCATGGCACCCAGTGGAAGACTAGGAAGGCTGAAACTACCCCCTCCCTACCCTATGATGTCATGTCATACCTTGACACGTGTCTCCTCTGTCTTCAGGTCAGGCTCTGCGGCCAAACACTGGAAGCACGTTTATTCATTTACGGAGAATTTGGTGAAGAAATTCCAGAAGTATGGCTTCTCCTGGCTCTTGTCTCCTCTGTGCTCCGAGGGAGTAGCCCTCTGAGAGACAAAGAGCATGGCTCTTAGACTTGATGGACATGAGGTTCCTTCATAGATGGCACATAGATCCAGGCTGGTGTGCTAACATGGGGGGCAGAGTCCAGTGGGGTATCTGCGGCACTGGCTGATCCTGCTTGGGGGTTAGGTGTAGTACAGGGACAGAGTCCACCCTCTTGGACTCCTCAGAGTAGAAAGGAAGGATGGCATGGTAGGTGTTAACGTACACCTAGTATAGGATGCTCAGGGCCAGAGGAGTGGATTGGGGAGCTTGTCATGAAAAGGCAAAGGAAAGGCAGCAGCCCTCAGATAAAAGTTTCAGGGTCCCAGAGAAACTGAGTCCTCAAGCCCAGAGAATGAACAGGGTCAGAGGGTGACATTACTGTGACCACAATACTTACTGGACACAACTTAAGAGAGGTGTCTATAGCTCAGAGGTTCAGAGGCTTTCAGTCTATCCTTCCCAGGCATGGCAAGAGGAACGTGTAGCCAAGGCTAGTCAAACCGTGGTAGACCATAGCCGAGGCTATTCACACGATGGTAGACCAAGAAGAAGAAAGCTAATGGCAGGGACAGGGACCAGGCTATAACTGTCAATGGTCTGCACTTGATGATCTGCTTCGGCCAGCTAGATGCCACCTCAAGATTCTATAGCTACCCAAAATAGTTTTACCAGATGGAGAGCAAATGCTGAAAACATGGAACTGTGAGGGAAGTTCCCAACTCAAACTATAGCAGTTACCCCCAGTAAGTGGGTGTTCCCTTAGACTAGGGAGTCAAGGTAACTCAGGAAAGGCTGGGAGAAGAGGACCACAGGTAGCTTAGGGACAAAGCCACAGCAGACATCATGCTAAGCCAAGGGGATCTGATTTCCTACTGTGAGCCATAGGGAGAGAGAGGAAGGGGGGGCTGTGTGTGTGTGTGTGTGTGTGTGTGTGTGTGTGTGTGTGTGTGTGTGTGTGAAGGGTTTCCCAGACAGAGAGTGATCTCCTTGAGTTGGAGGCAGGGAGGGTGAAGAAAGGTGCTAGAAATACCAAGAATTTGATACCCAGGCCCATGGATGATGATGCCCCTATGGGGGAATGTGGGAGCTTCTTTGCCTGTTCATAGCGGGTGATGTGTGTACAAATGAAAGAGGAAAGGATAGAAGACAAGGGGAGGAAAGAGAGAGGGGAGGGGAGATGGAGGGGGGAGGGGAAAGAGAAAGAGGCTGAGGAAGAAGAGAGTCAAAGCATGGGATGGAGCTGGGGGTTGTCCTGACTTTCTCTTTCTTCCCTGGACCTACATATCTGCATGGGCTTTAGAATCCTTTGCCAATTTTACCTTAACATCCCACCTCTGAATGTCCCCAGTGCAAAAGAGATGGGATGGGAGCAGGGCATTTGTGCGTGTCTGGTCCCCGACAGGCTGATGATCTAGTGTACTGGCTTCGTCCCTAGCTCTAAACTGCGGATGTCCTTCATCACCTACTCAACAGATGCTGACATTCTCATGCCACTCACCTCAGACAGGTAAGTGTTGCTCTGACTCCTAAGCCTGGCCAGGACACTTGGATCTTGAGGAAACTGGGGGTTTGTAGAGACCTCTGGAGTCTCCCAGCATCACCCATCCGTAGGGGACCTATATACCTAAACTGACCCCCAGCCCTAGTTTGCTAGCACCCTTGGACCTGTACTCAAGCAGAACTCATAGGCCTGATACTTCTAGAAGGGAAGGGAATCAGGCCAGGGCTCTGTGACAGGAGCTAGTCAGTCACTCCACAAGGTGACATGGCCCCCTTCAGCCCTACACAGTAAATGATAGACTACTCAGGAGGAGGGTGACCATGGCATTGGGTTGCCCATTCAGAATGCATATACCCCTGTGAATCCCTAGCTTAAATCTCAGAATGTTCTCCAAGGACTTAACAGGCAAGGACTCTGTCTGAAATTCCAAGGCCTGGGTGCCCAAAAACATAGATGAACTCAAAGAAATCCAGGCCTTCCTGTGGGACCCACCGAATTCCCTGCCCCCTCCTGCCTCAGTGCTCATGAGATCAGAGAAAGGCCCAGCTCAGAAGGGAGAGACAGAGCCCCTTGTCCCGTGCCCTCCTTCAGCCAGGTGGTCTGCTCAGTGGACAAGGCCGGGGGACAGCTTGGAGATGTTTAGCCACTGGCAATGTCCTTCATGATGCTTTTCTTTTTTATTCTTTTAGAGAAGCAATCGACGATGGCCTTTTCAGACTCCAGAAACTGGTGCCTGAAGGACGTTCATACATGCAGAAAGGATTTATGAAGGTACACCCAGCTGCAGCCACCTCTGGGTGCAGGCTCAGTGTAGAGTGCCTCTGAGGTCATTTCACTGTATCACTGTTTTGTTTTCTTCATTTGATGGCAGGCGAATGAACAGATCCGAAATGCCACCTTGGGAGGTAAGCCACTTGTACCTTCAGTGGGGCGGGGCCCACAGAGCTGCGCCCCCTACAGAGTCTCTGTGCACATCCTGGATCTCTTCAAGTCTGACTCTTGAAGCTGTTGCTCCCCTCTCTGCACAGCTGACCCCTCTGGGCACAGCACCCCACTCAGGATGCTTCTGAGAGGACCGGAGGCTACGTGGGGTCATCTGTAGGCTTTGCTCTCACTGGTGTTTGGCCTACAGATGTGCTGGGAAATAAATAGAAGAAAACACAGGGCCTGAGCAGACTGAGGACCCTGTGCTGGAAACCAAGGCTTGGCTTCCCTCTGGCTGCTAAGTATTCGTTTCTACCTCTTGCTTTGTTTGGCCAGCTTCCTAAGCCCAGGAATCAACCATGCCCCGCCAAGACCTGTGTCCCTCTGAACTACAGGCTTTGTGGAATCCAGTGGGGGAATTCGATGAGAGGTCATGTCGTCCCGTGCCTAAGACTTTCTGCCATGGAGTCTTGTGGCCAGCAAGAAAGTAGTTAGTATGACAAAAACTTACATTTTATTATGCTGAGGGTCATCACACAAGGCGCATACTCTAAATTCCTAAGTCCTAAGCCTTTCTTCCTAAAACTCCTCACCTGTGTGATGTATCTTAGCTGAAGGTCTGGTATAGTCTCTAACAGAAGTCTCTGATTGAAGGGTCAGGATCCTGGGAGAAACTCCCCAGCCACTGGGCACATCAAGGTGGTATCTCTCCAGATGTATAGAACAGAACATTGCTCTTGGTCTCTGCTTATACACTGTCCAGTGGGCGTCATGGCTTCTAGGACTGTGTCTAGTTAGCTTGAGTGGGTGATGTCACCGGGTTCTGGTTCTCAGGCACAGCCCTGGGTGTAGTGGGGTTCCTGACTAAGCTATTCTTACATGTCTAAAAAGCATTTTTTACTACGCTCGTTGCTCACTGGGCATACTGTTCACAGTAAGATGTTCCTAATGTTGAGCCTGACGCTGGCCCCAGGCTCCACCTGACTCACTGGCCATCCTCATCAAGGAAGGCCCTCCTGCTTCTCCACCAGCCCAGGGCAGAGGTTCCATAGCCAGGGGATAAGAGGCCAGGCCTGCTAGTAGGGTCTCAGACCCCTCTGGTTCCTAAGCGATAGAATAGGTAGTGAGTAAGTCTTCTTGTCACTCTGTGAGACCAAGGAGTGAAGAGCAACCAACTTTAACGCAGTGGACAGTGCTGGGTGTGCAGCCTCACCCACCAGACATTCCAGAGTCTTGCCCTCCAAGCCCACCCACTTCTGGCTTCTTCTGCAGGCAACAGTGTCAACAGCGTGATTATTGCTCTGGCTGACAGGCCATTGATGATACACTCGTATAAGGAGACCTTGGAAGAGGTGAGGCCAGTCCACAAGTGTCAGCATTTGCCTCTGGCATCTGAAGCTTTATTTTCAGCATCTTCTTTCTTTTAGGCCAACAAAGCTCGGAGAATGGGAGCAACCGTTTACACAGTGGGTGTGCATGAGTACAACAAACAGCAGGTACTTCAGACCAGGTGACCAAGTGCCCGTGTATAGTCTACCAGAGCAAGATTGTAAAGACATCTTTACAATGCTAAGAAGGTGGTATTCTCATCTACCCAAGGTCCTGGGGGCTAGAACTAGCCCTGGCAAAAGGGTAGCTCACTTGGTTGAGTAAGCCAACCCCCTATGTAGAATGGGTGGGAGAACTTCCCATGCCTTAATTTTGGGCTTTCAGTGAAAGCCAGTGAGTGTTTGACCCCTTCCTGTCACCATGGCCTGAGGGCAACAGTCCCTGCCTCAAGTCTGGGAACCTGTTGCCTCATGCTTCTGGTTCCTGGCTCTGAGGTTCAAACCAGTTACTTTTCTCCCATCATAGATAATCGAGATCGCAGATAGCCCAAATAACAGTTTTGGGGTCGACAACGGGTTCCCTGCTCTGCAGGACATCATTGACATGGTAAGTGGGATGCGGAAGACTGGGGGACCCGGTCTGCCTTCTCCGAGACTTACTAGCCTGTCCATTTCCATCTCTCTCTCAGCTTGTTTCCAAGTCCTGTACTGAAGTACTATCCGTGGAGCCTTCCAAGGTGTGTGTAAAAGGTAAGAGCCAAAGGGTCACAGACCTGGGCAAGCGGTGTAACTCAAGAGAGTGTGCACTATAACACGAATTGCTATACAGTCTTTAAAAAAAACTGAGCCAGATATTGGGGTGAAAGCTGAAAGATCAGAGAAACAGAACAAGCCACAGCCAACCTCACCTCGACAACTCCTCAGCCAATCCTGTTTCCATGAATCCTCAGACTGAAAACCTCTGAGTCCTCCCTCATCCCTGAACGTCTCACGTGAACTGCTTTAGTTCCTGTCTCCTCATGCCTTATATACCGTTCTCCACACAGCCAAGTCACTTCCTAGAATTAAAGGTGTGTGTGCTTCCCAAGCAAGGACACAAGATCTCAAGTGCTGGGATTAAAGGCGTGTGCCATCATGCCTGGCTCTGTTTCCAGTGTGGCCTTGAACTCACAGAGATTCAGACAGATCTCTACCTCCCAAGTGATAGGATTAAGGGTGTGTGTGCCACCACTGTCTGGCCTCTATATCTAATTTAGTGACTGGCTCTGTCCTTTGATCTCCAGATAAGTTTATTAGGGTACACAATATATTGGGGTATATAATATATCACCACAGCGTACATTTGCATGAGTGTGTATGGCTGTGGTATTGTTTCTGAGTGCGGTTTGTATGGAGTGTACATCCAATAAATCATGCTTCCATGATATGTGTGGTACATGTGATAATATTGATCATCAACTTGGCAAGATCTAGAATTACCTAGAAGACAAACCTCTTAGCATGACTGTGAGGGAGTTTCTTGGCTGGGTTCATTGAAGTGGGAAAAACCACTCTAAGTATAGGCAGCACCATTCCCTGGCCTGAGGTCCCAAGATAAATAAATAAAAAGAAGAAAGGGAGCTGAGCACTGGCATTCACCTCTCTATTCTTTAGGACTGTGGATGCAATATGATCAAATGCCTCACGCTCCTGCCACCATGAACTTCTGTATGTGATGGACTGGACTCTTGAACTGCGAACTGAAATAAACCCTTTCAGTTTAGTGTGGCTTGTATTTTGCCACATCAACCAAAAAAATAACTAATACAGGAAACTGGTATCAGGATTGATATTGTTGCTAAATTCTGACTGTGTGGTTCTTAAACCTTTGAAAATAGCTTGCAGGAAAAATGTCCAAAAGGTTGGAACATCGACACAGAGAAGCCCAAGAATGCTCTAAGCAAAGCTTAGTGGGTCATTCTAGTGGACGTTTGGAAGACCAGTATGCCAAGAGAAACACAGCCTTTAAAGACTATCAATACCTGGGTAGAGGCCATTGACATCATATTATGGCTGGAAATTTGGCTGTATTGTGCTTGTGTCCTGAGAATTTCACTGAGGCTGAATCCAAACTTAAAGAACTATTTATTTGACAGAAGAAATCTCAAAACACAGTAACACTAAGAGTGACATGGTTATTGCTCACTGCTGACCAGATCTACAGCAAGAGAGATCCATGGGAGCAAAAAGGATATGAAAAATGTGCTATTTGACTGGAGCAAAGGAGCGAATTTTAAGGTTGTGAACAAGGCTGGTACTGAGAAAGCACCTGCAGTTATTTCAAATCCTCAATGTCTTTAAAGAGAAACCCCCTGCCCAGAACAAGGGCACTAGGAAAGGTGCCCTGAGGGCAAGATCCCTACCTATTAAACTGGTCCATCCTGTGAAAATGCAAATTTATTTGAAAAGAAAGAGCCTGAACTCGGAAGGGATTTCCAGTTCAAAAGTACCGTTCTAGGAAAGTGTTTTCTCAGATTCAGAAACCAAGACATATAAATGCCACTCTAGCTTTGTCGCATCCCAAACCAATGTCATTGACAATGTCACTCATGTGGTACTGGCTTTGTAGACACACAAGATGCAAGAGTGAGGGGTAATGGAGTCTTGTGAGGGCTCTTTGGGCCACCCAATGTGTAGCAGGCTCAGAGCACTAGAGAGGAGAGACCCTAAGAGACCTTTGCTCAAAGCTGTCCAAGTGAAGCCAGTGCTGCAGTGGACCCCAGCATGCTGGAGATACTGGAACCATGGAGCATCCACTGAAGGAAGCCGCAGGCATGCTGTGGAGCTGGCCAAAGAGAGGCTATATGTGCTGAAGGAATCAGGACCAGGAGGGCAGGGCTACACAAGCCCTTTCAACCCAGTGGCTCCAATATGTGCTGCGCCATGCTGAACTTCCATGATGGTCTGTACCCTGGAACTGGGATTCAGCATAAGCCCTTCTTTCTTAAGCTGCTGTAATGAGACATTTTGTTACAGTAATGAGAAAGGTAGTTAACATGTATACTCCTGCGTGAGGGTGATGGGTGATCTGTGCACACGTGTTTCTATGTAGAAATGTGGGTGGACAGGAAATTTGGATTGTGTGTGTATGTTATGTGTTTATGACATACGTGGTATGTGTGTGGGTATATATGATGGATGAATGTGTAAGTGTGATCTTTTGTGTAGTATATGTATGGAAAACTGAGCTGGAGTAGTTTGTATAAAGGACATGTTCTGTGTATGCTGTGTATGTTTTGTAGGTCGAGCATCTTCATGTAATACTTCTGTGGTAAGGTATGTATGTATGTATGTATGTATATATGTATGTATGTCTTGTCTCTGCTACATGAGAGAGTTTTGGGAGAATATTAAGGGAAGGAGGGCACATGTGTGGTTTAATATGTGGGGAAGTGAATATTTATGGTATCTGTGTGGTATAGATGTGTTTGTGATCTGTCTGGTAGAGATGTCTTGTGTAAGTATGCTTTTGATGGATGTGTGTGAGAGTGTGTGCATGGTATATGTAATATGTTATGGGTTGTGGGGGGGCTGTGGAGGGAGTGGTTCAATAGGCATGGGAGGAGAACATCTGATATATGATGTGCTATGCATGTTGGGTGTTCTGTGTTGTGATGTATTGTGGTATAGAAGGGTATATAATGTGCATGTACCACATTCTGTATTTCTATGATATGTGCTACATGTCTGAGTTTTTTTTTTTTTTTTTTTTTTTTTTTTTTTTTTTTTGGTTTTTCGAGACAGGGTTTCTCTGTGTAGCTTTGCGCCTTTCCTGGGACTCACTTGGTAGCCCAGGCTGGCCTCGAACTCACAGAGATCCACCTGGCTCTGCCTCCCGAGTGCTGGGATTAAAGGCGTGCGCCACCACCGCCCGGCTTATGTCTGAGTTTTAATGTGGCATGTGGTATCTAGTATGTATTTATGAGATTTATGGCATGTATTTATGCTATCTGCTATATAAGAATCCTATGTGTGTACAACTGTGAGTGTGGAATAAATCATGTGTGCTGCTTTGTATAGGGTATGGAATATGTCCATTTGTGATTATTTATGTGGTATTAAAGAACTTGAAGTTTGTGTGTGTGTGTGTGTGTGTGTGTGTGTGTTGTGTGCTATGGGTGATTAAGTATGTTGTATTGCTAAAGGGCACATGGTGTTTATGTGCTTGTGTTTTAAGGTTATATATGCAGTATGCCTGTATATGCAGTATGTAATATGCATTATATGTGTATAGTACATAGTGTATATAGTATGTGCATAGTGTGTATGTATATGTGCCTATGAAGGTACTGTGTGTATGTGGGGTATATGTGGGATATGAGCATCCATGGAGTGACTATGCTTTGGCACTAGTATGATGTACATTTGGAAGGTACATGCTGTAATGACATTGTGATATATGTACAGATACTACCTATTTATCTCAAAATAAAATGTATCATTATAAGGCTAGGAAGAAGGTATTTCTTTAAACTCTCAAGAAAACCCTAAAAAATGGAATGGAGCCACCAATACATTCAGAGCACCTTGGCTTTGCTAGAGCAACCAGGAGCATCTGGGGTAGAAATTCCTATGGAGTTTCCACTTCGGCAAAATGGGGGCAGTGGCAAGGTGATCATATCAACGAGTGAAAACAAACCACTGGGCACAGTGGGCATCTACGTTGCTCCTGGAAGCAAGAGGAAATACCCATGCCTGGCAAAGACATCCACAAAGAGAGCCAAGCTTACTTCACCCCAGCATTGCCGTGGCCAACACCTGACCTCCAGGCCTAGAACTGACAAGGATAACCTCTGTCCATCCCAAGGTCCCTGCATCAGTGTGCCAAGGACACACGTGTGCTTGCTTCTAGAGGAAGGATGTCTTTCTTTGTCAGTACCTGCATGCAGACTTGGTCCCATGGAGCTGTGATTTGTACCCTGCAGAAGAGAGAGATGCAGGAAGCCCTGAGTCTCCTTTTCCACTGTGGACAGCTCAGTTCTTCATATGCCTTCCAGCTCGGGCAGCTGAGTCCTGACCTCCATATTCCTCAATGAGAGCCCAAGGCTCCAGGTTTGAGAAGACAGGACTATGCTTGCTTGTGAGCTGTGCCACCCTCAGCACTGATCTGAGGCAGAGTGCCACATGTGTGGGAGCTCCAGTACCCAGAAATAAGCTGGGAGATGCAGAAACAATGGATGGTGTGGGAACAAGTGCAGCATCTAGAGGCTCAGAGGTGTTAAGGACAGAAGCTACCCTGGTATTTCCATCCCAGTCTTTGGCTCTGGGCTGCCCCTGCCCCTCCCCATGTTGTGGCAGAGTGAGGGGTCTGCTGTGCTGAAGGATGAAGGGAGAGAGACCTCTATGGAGTTTCTCTATGGAGCTTCTGAGATTTAAAATAAAAATAAAAATCAGCCCAGCAGTGCAGCCTGCTTGGCTGTCTCTGACTGTCCCAGAACACTCAGGCCTTGGTGTCTGGGCAGCTGTGACAATCCCCAGGTGACAACATCCCCGGGCTGTCACTCTCTCCTCCCTGCAGCTGAACCAGGCGGCAGGTGCCTCCAGATACCTGCTCAGCCACTGAGCTGTTAAACTGCTGGCCATCTTGTGGAGGCCACCACATGAGAATACCTGTCACTTCCAGGGAAACCCAAGGCAGGGGCCTAGACGACGAGTGAAACAGAACTGGCTGCTTGCATGAGGTGGCACTGTGTCGACCTGAGTGCTATGCAGCCTGGAGAGGGTCCTTGAGAAGGAGGGTCCTTGATCAACTACCCTGAGGCATCTGAAATACATGGGAGACAGAAATGAGTGGGCCCTGGCCCCCAAGGCAAATGAGGAAAATGTAGAGGAATCCTGCCTATGGAGTCACTCACCAGTCACCCTCTCTGTGCTCTTTTCATATGGTGTCAGTGTCAGGGAGCTCTTCACTGACGTTAGGAAGACCTTGCTAAACCCCAGAGTGATGGACAAGGTGGATGAAGAAGGATGTGTTGACCTCGGGACCTGTATCTGAGAGGGGCCATCTCCTTCAAGGGACTCTCTTGGGTGGGTCAGGGACCAGATCTCTTCCCTATGCCCTAGCCCTTGTTCTTGGGGTCTCTATTAGCACACCATAAAACACATGAAAGAATTGATATTCTCCATGCTCAATGGTACCTCAGGCATCAAGTAGAGAGCTGGTCCCTAACCCTGGGCAGAGAAGGCCCTGTCTATGCTACAGTGCCCATGTGGATTAAGAAGTTCATGAGGTCTCCAAGCAGGAAGGTTTCAGCTGAGTTGGCCTAGCTTGGGACAGAGCTGGGACTTTGGACTAGTTGGGTCAGAGATCACAGTAGGACTTCTAACTGGGAAAGGCCCCTTCCAACTATATTAGAATGGATAGTCAGTGGCACCAGATGAGGATTTTCCCTACAAAGTCCCACAGATGTTGGTTCGGACACTGATGCTCTTTCATAAGGGCCCCCGAGAATTCCTTACAGGGTAGTCCTTCATGAAAGGTGAGACCAGAGAGAACGTGGCACCCAAGTCCTCCACTCCAACATTTAAATGTTCTTCTTGCAGACTCCTACAAAGTAAACATTAGCGGACATGGGTTTGACAATGCGAAAGCACTGAGCCAAGTTCTTTGCAGATTCACATTCAGTGACTCCAGAATCGTCGGTAAGTGGTCCCTTGGTATCTCTGAAGTACACATTACCACACAGAATCATTTCTCTAAGCCAGCCATGTTTTCTGCTCTTGCTGACCACGTCCAGTGGACACTGGGGAGCTAAAGGCAGCATGGACCAATGGAAAAAGGACCGAGAGGCATGCCTAGCCCCACCACCCTTTATACAAACATGGCGGAAGAATAAACCCCCGGCTCCAAAAGGCATCTGAAGGCTGGCAAATACTGGCCTGTCCTCACTCCAGCATGGTTTAGCCTTCCTGGGGGTCGACTACCAGAACCTGGTGTCTGCAGTGGGACAGGGCAGCAGCCTCCAGACTGAGCCTGGAAGATGACCAGAAACTCTTTCTGGACAGCCATTCATCAGAGCACACAGAGGGGAGACCAAGGATTGGGGTATTGGAAGCCTAGCCAGTGGGGATACAGCTCGGCTCTTGGCTTTTTGTCCCCAGCTCAGTGGACTGGGCAGAGAATGTGTTAGGATTAGCAGCTTCTGTCACTGCTACAGAATTCTCCTCAGGCTCCCAAAGAAGGAAAAGAAAAATCTCTATCCCCTTATGAGCCTTCTCCAGCTCTGTAAACAGCACATCTATCCACCCACCCACTTCCTGGGTCTAAACCTGGCCACCATTCTTGATCCTCTTATCCTGTTCCTGAACACAGTCCACCAGCACTCCATGTTGCCTTTATCTGGAGCCTCCACAGCCCCTGACAGGTACATCGCACTAGCCGAAACGCCCGAACTTCTTCCCAGAGCCCACACTTCCAGACTCACTCCTTTTAACAACTGACGAGCTCCATTGGCCTCTCACTTAGGCCAGAGCCCCCAGGCCTAAGACCACCTCCTGGCTGCTCCTAGCTCAGCCATCAGCAGCTCACACAGAACCAGTGTCAATGGACATGGTTCACCAAACACAGACGCACCAGGAATTGAACAGGGTTGAAGGGTCTTTAAACTTAAGAGTTTGTGTCTATGGTTAGTAGTTCACAACCCACACACTGTAGCTCCCTGGCACTCTCACCACTGAGTAACTAAATTCCAGGCAAGGCATCATTTCACATGTAAATACCGATTTCGTTAAACCAGAATTCCTATCTCTAAAAGAAGGGACACATCATAGTCACTGAGCGTCTGTCCTTCCCCACCCCTCTGGCTGCTCACCATGTCACAGCACATACCTTGTCCTCTGTGTCTTGGTTGGTTTTTTTTTGTTGTTGTTGTTTTTGTTTTTGTTTTGCTCTCTTCCTCTCAATCCCCAACAAATGAGCCCTGGGGTACAGGAGCCCTTGCTGTGTGTACCTGCTGGGTACCAGGTGGGCAGAGTTGGGACTCAGCAGGTGTCCTTGAACAAAGAGGCAGGGGGAGTAGGCAGTCATGGACCAGTGGCAGCTCTCAGACAGAGGGTGACCGCGGAGGAAGGACACCCCAACTGATAATCCCGTGTCGTTTTTTTTTAGACGAAGCCCCCATTGACAAGAGTGAGAACACTATATCCTGTCCTGGACCAAAGATACTGCATACTGGCGAGTACGTGTCCCTTGTGGGAGGCCTTAGGCATGCTCTGGTGGTCGCTGTGTATCAGAGGACGTGTCCCTTGCCTGAAGCCTTAGTGGGGAGTCCCACAGTTGGTGTTTACCAGCTTGTGGAGAATCTGGGGTGTGCCCTTGCTGTACAGCACCTGTCTGCCTGGATGTGGGTTCCATTTCCCTTCTGCATGCCTCTGTTAGTACCCCTGGCGGTATTCAGGAATACATAGTACCCAGGCACTGCTGAGGGCAGAATGGAAAAGATGATGGGGTCGAGGGTTCAAACCTGTGTTTGAATACCTCCCTGATTCCTGAGTTCATGGCCATTATGGCCATGTGACATGAGTTCCTCTTACGGCCTATCATTCCTAGACACCATCACTGCAGAGGTTGACTCTTTATACTTTGGGGAGTAAAGTTTCTCTACCCACCTCTTCACTACAGGGAGTCCTATGCTAGAATTTCAGCATCATTACCCTGGGGATTGATGTGTGCAACACTTTTAGCAAACTGCGTCTCCAGGGCTCTTTCCATCATCTAGTCTCTTTTCTGTGTATCAGGGAAGTCTTTCTTGAAGTCAGTCTGAACAACGGCCTCTCCTTCATTGGGAACAAACTCATCATAACTGGTAACAGCTGTGGGGGTACTGAGGTAAGAGCCAAGGGTGATGCCGAGCCACCTAGAGCTTAAATGATGGTCACAAAAGGCCTGCCACACAAGTAGCAGTTTCTTGAGGAGCCACCTGGCTTTGCCAGACACTGTCTAGAACATGTAGGGCACATGACAGCTCCACATGAATGTGCCAAGCCCAGGAACACAGAGTTTCTACCAGCAGCAGTCAAAGATGTGTGCCAGTGAATCAGATTCCCAGTAGCTAATATGGACCCAAATCTACTCGGGCCTCACCCCCTCTCCTTGCCCCAAACCTGCTTGGTGACTGCTGTCACTTACCATGTCCTCAGTTTGCCCTCTCCTCTATATTCCTGGCTGCCCCTCTGTGGGCTTACAATCACCTGCAGGGCATGCTCTCCTGATGTGGTGGTGGCGAGCTGTCAATCATCACCTGCAGGGCATCCTCTCTGCTCTCCTGCTGTGGTGGGAGCCCTGTCTGGAATGTGAAGCCCTCAGCTCAGCCAGGGCCCCTGAGGAGGAAAGTGCTTCTCCTCGACAGGCAGCTTTTCAGCTCCACCTCCAAGCACCTGAGACCGACCAGTGCAGTGTGACTAGGGGGTAGGCCCAGGAGACGGATCCTTGTGTCCACTTGTGACAACTCTTGAGTTCCTCTCAAGATTCAGAGGGAGGAGGGGTGAGCTTCTCAGACAGAGCTGAGAGACACAGAGATCAGCCATAGAAGGTAGACCCACATCTCCTGGCCCTACACCCCTTCAGTGGCCCAGCAGCCTGACCATCTCCTGGAGATCACCTATAGCCTAGTGCACTGTCAGCCGAGGCCACAGTGAGAACTGGTAGCCTCAGACCATGGAAGGCCCTGAGTCACCCTCTTCTAGCTTTGGGGCTGAGAAAGGTTGGCTGCTCTCTGAGGACCAGCCTGGGCCACTAACCCTGCTGTGGCCCCTTGTGTCTAGGCAAGCCGGGTGGAGAGAATGCGTGTACAGATAAGAAGCAAGGGGTGGGCCCAGGGGAAGAAGCCACTGTTGCTATCTGCCACAGGGAGACGCATTCAGCGGCAGCAGGAGCGGTTCCATACCCAGCCAGCTGCAGCAGGAAGACCCCGGCCTGGTCCCAGTTGACACAAAGCAAGCCGACCCAAAGCAAGCCAACCCAAAGCAAGCTGACCCAAAACAAGCCAACACAAACGACACAAAGCAAGCCGACACCAAGGACACAAAGCAAGTCAACACAAACGACACAAAACAAGCTGCCGTCCCGGTCTCCAGGGCCATCAACAAGCCGGCAAAAGACAGCCCCGACTTCGACTGGAACTTGCTTATCTTAATCCCGGTCTTGCTGGTGGCTGTCCTGCTGCTGCTGTGCTGCTCTTGGAAGTGGTGCCGCAGGAAGGTTAAGTCCCCTACCCACCCCTCCCCCTTGCCCTGGCTCCTCCACACATGCCCTCTCTCCAAGGAATACTGTCTTGGGGCAATACTATAATCCAGCCTGCTGGCAATTTCTCATCTGTTCTAAGGTCCTCAAATCATCCAGGAGAGACACAAACTCTTAAGTTTAAATATCCAAGCCCTAGACCAGCCTGGGTTCCGAGAATTCTCCAGCTTAGTTGACCCAGGAATTCAGTCTGAGATGCTTGCGCTGTAAGCTAAGGCTGGCCCTGGAGAGAGGCTATCTCAGCACCCTTAGACCGGTGCCATCTTGTATCAGCTACACACCTACAGGCCTCATGTGGCCAAGTCTCAGGGGTGCCCCTGTATGTCAGGACAGGATCCCCCATGTAGTCCCAGTGGCCCCATCCACAGGACGAAGCCTATCAGGCATGATTAGTAACCACTAAGGCAGCGCTCCCTTTGACATCAGCCCCTTTCCTGACCCCAGGATATCACACAGCCCCATCCTGGGCTGCAGAAGCAGGGCGAAGCAGCAGAGCTACCCCGCCTCACTGGGGGTTGCAGTTACTGTTCTGGCTTCCGGGTGAAACGCACCCACCCAGAGACGTAGCCAGGGATTGGCTAAAGCAGAGCAGGATCCAAGGATGACACTGGCAATCCTGGGACAGTGTGGGAGAAGGCGGAAGAGCTGGGGAGCTGGGATGGAAGGAACCCTCCAGGGAGCTGGAGGAGGAAGTAGTGGCCCTGAGACACAGCTCCTCCCAGGGGTGCAGTGAGCAGGCAGAGGGTGAGAAGGCCCTAGAGGGGGTATGGGAAGACTGAAGGACAGTGAGCTTCTACCAAGGGGAAGGAGGAGTGTGGGTTCCCCTGCGGCTGGGCTCTGACAGGTGTGCAGTGCTCCAGCTGTGGGCCTCTAGGGACCAGAACCTTGGTTTCGGGTGGTCTCCTGATGGGGCTGCCTGGGGCCAGGTAGAGCCTCCTGGACACAGCACCACAGCACCGGACACCCACATAGGCATCCCCAGGCCATGTTGTCTCCCTGCTCCAAGCCGGGGTACCCTCTGCCTGCAGGGCCAAGGCAGAGCCCACTCTAAACACCCCAGCCCACGTCTGTCTGTTTCACGTTCCAGCCTAAGAAGCCGCCGCCACCTGCACCACCGTCGGAGAAGGTGAGTGGTGTAGGGGAAGAGGGTGACACTGTCACACTAACCTTCAAGAGGCATCATGAAGCCTGAGCTCAGAATCCCTCACTACTTTGGCAGTGAATAGGGGGAATGCAGATCCAGGATGATATGGGAAAGCCATGGGACTCAAAATAACGTCACCCAGGCAACACCATTACCAGACTCCCAGCATTTCCCGATCATCAGGGCTTGGTGGCCCTGCTCCAGTGCGTACAGCTGTCCATTGCTTTCAGTGGATCCCATAGGCCTCTCTGTTGAATGCCAAGGATGCAAACCAGGTCTTAGTGTAGGAGCTGCATGCATCAGATCCAGGTCTCCATCTTCAGGTTCAGAGGCTTTGGGCTTCTCTACACCTGTCTCCATCATCTGCTGCAAGGGCCAAGAGCTCCCCTGAGGTCAGTCCAGGAAGTCCAAGGCCGGGGAAGGCAGAGGATATCCTAACTGACCTTGAGCTATGAGGGGTGTCTCCAGCTGAGCACAGGGACCAGATGACCAAACAATTGTGCCTTCTTTGGAGTCAGAACCAGAAGGGGTAATGAAAGGCTGGAGCAGGCAGAGACTGGACCTGGGCCTGTGTTGAGGTGGGACCAGCTCTCCTCTCCATGAGGGACAGTGCTAGGTGCAGAGTAGCCCCGGGAGCCTGCCGCTGTAAGGACAGAACCCGATGGAAGGGACTACCACCTGACATTTCCCATTCTCTGCACAGCCTTCAGGCCAGGCTTCTGCTGTCAAGAGTGGCCTCGAGAGAACCAAGAGTACAGAAGTGAGCTGCTGGCCTTTGGGGAAGCTCAGCATCTGCAAACCAGCGGGGCTTTGGTTATTCTTCCCATGGATGACCTCCCCAGGGTGTGGGTTACAGTCAGTCTCCCATTCATCTGGGGAAGCTCAGCATCTGCAAACCAGCGGGGCTTTGGTTATTCTTCCCATGGATGACCTCCCCAGGGTGTGGGTTACAGTCAGTCTCCCATTCACTCCGCAACATTTGCTGACTGCCCCCCCACCCCCAACGCATGTCTATGCAAGAGACAGCGTGCCCCTGTTCAAGAAGCTGTGAGCAAGACACAGACCAACTCTTTTCACTTCCAGGAGCCAGAAGAAGAGGAGCGGCCCCCTCCTTCCACATCCCCACCTGCTCCTCACGCCCATCCTCCTCCAGCTGTCAACCCAAACCCTACTGTGATCGTTGCCTGCTGTGGCTGTGGAAACAGAAGGGTGCAGGTGACTGGGGCTGGGCAAGCTGTGACCCTAGGCTCAGCTAGGGAAGGCAGGCACAGTCGGTCATCACTACAGAGGTCTGAGTGTGGCAGGGATACAGGACATGTATCACTTTATGTCCGAGGACGCCTGAATCCCTGTCTTTCTCCCATGGCTAGAGGAGAACGGCACACAGGAGGGTTCTCCAAGTGCTTGCACCCCTCTTTTGCAGTTTACAGGTTCCTGGACATGGCCATTGTGCCCTGTCTTGACAGTCTCTGGTTCCCATGTCATTGTCTCAGCCCCAAAATGGCTTTGCTGTCACATTTAGTCTGTGGATAAATGAGCCAAGATGGACGGGGTGTATCTTGCAAAGTCAGAAACAACAAAAACAGAAAAGACCAGTCATGAGCTACCATCTGTCCACCATGAGAACTGATCAAGTGCCAGTGACCCTGGCCAGCCCGGGCCAAGTGTCTTCATAGACAAGTAGAAGAGTTGATCCAGCAGTCCTGACGCCCACTGAGATGGGCAAAGAGTTACAAGATGAAGGTAGTTGACATGGAGGTCAAACTTGTTATGTGGAGTTGAGCCCCAGAGACGAACAGTCTGTCATTCATCTGAAGCCCCTCCTCCCAGGAGGTCCAGGTCACTCCCAGGAAGGGGGAAGACAGGCAGCAGCCCCAGGCCCCAGTATGGAGACCCTACGAGAAGAGTGTAAGGAGGAAAGAGCCCCCAGTTCCCCCCCCCCCAGCTTGGAGCCATCCTCCATGCCCTGCCTCTGTCTGTGGCGGTCCCATTGCTTCCTCCTGAGCTCTTCTAAATCTTCTGCAGTCGCCAGTGTCCTCTGAGAGCCACGCCTGCCCATTCCCTGCCTGAGGACTACAAAGAAAGCAACACCGGTCTCCAGAGAGGAAAATGGCCACTGCCATTGATCTGGCCTCCGCCACCCACTCCATAGAGCCCACGGGCTCTGAGCTGCAGGGCTGAGACTATCAGTTTCACTACAGTTAGGCCCAGGGTCCTTCTGGCCTCCCCACCTTCCTTTCCCCGGGCCCATGGCAGCTGGCCCTGATGGAGACTTGGGTGTCTTGCCTGCCTGTCCTGTGTGGCCCAAGTTCTGGCTTTTCCCCTCTTTCCAGGCCTTTTACCCAGAACCTTCACAAAACCCATAGCTCCCCTGGAGGCCTCTGCTTGCCACCACACACCCCTCAAACTTCTGGACTTCTCCAGAGGGACTGACAATTCTTCCCACTCAAAACACTGTTTTGTCCCAGATTGTTCTAAATTCTGTGTGCTCCACAGCGACCACTAGGGACATCCAAGTCGTTAGACTGGTCCCTCTTAGGAGAGGATTGGTTTTGTCTTCTTGTGTCCATGTTGACAGAGTTCTAGGTAGTGTGAACCTCGGTGTCTTTGGAGGACAGCTCCCGTGCCCTCTGCTTGCTCATGGTCACATCTGCTTTTCAGGGAAGCCTGGACACATGCTACAACTACTTTCAGCCAAGCTGCCACCAGATGCCATTGATGTGGTGTCATCCCAAGGTCCAGGTGAGCCAGACACAGGGAAACTCTAAGGCACAGAGCAGCTTTATGTTTTAAACTCCCAGTGTCCTGACTCCACAGTTTCATCCGAGCCATGCACTGAGAAGGGTGGGTTTTAGCTGGGACTGCTCCCTTCGGGGTTTACTATGAATAAGTGTCAATGTGGGGCCTGAAGTCCCTCGCAGGGACTTAGAAAATTGAGTGTAGCTCCCTTCAAGGTACAAAGTAAGATGTCCACTGCTACACCCTCTGCAGGAACAGATAAAGGTGCCATCCGGGAACTGTTTAGAGCAGGGATTCAGGAGGGCTTCGGCGGGGACCTGAAGCTTCCTGGGGGACAATCAGCCTGCAGCACTCAGCGTGTGTAGGTAGAACCAAACACTAGCCCAGCTCACTTGGCAAGTTCAGGCAGGCTCCTGCATGAAGGCACTCTGGGATGCTCCCCCGGGCTGGTCTTCTGTCTGAGCAGGAACCCACTTCAGAACATCCTGGGGACTTAACCTTAGCCTAGCAGCAGGGAGTGGAGGCAGCAGTCAGGGACCCTGCTCACGTCATGTCCCACTACAGGCCACTTGTCATGTCCCACCACAGGCCACTTGTCATGTCCCACTACATGCCATTTGAGTGCTCCATGCCACCCTTCCGGAAGGCCCCGTCAGGCAAAGCCTCACCCAGGCAACAAAAGCAATAGAGACAAGATCCTGGGTGTGCCTCTCCTTCCCACCCCCCGGCCACCCAGGGGAAAGGCTGTTTCTAAGCTCCTGATCCTGGGTGGTTATGGCATGCAGGCATGAGGACTCAAAGAGGGTCTCGGAAGCTAATAAACCTGTGCAGAGGCCCTGATCTTGAACTGGGGAGGGACTGCTTCCTAGAACCTCATCTAGTAGCTTATTTGTTCCCATTAGTTCATTGTGCCTCAACTGATCATAACCCATGAGATTATTTAGAAGTTTCACTTTACCACAAACCTGGGCATTTTTGCAGCAGAAGTAAGTGGTTTTGTTTGCTTTGGACCTTCACAAAATGAATGTCTGCGCCATGGCCTTCAACTTCATTGGCACCATCTCCTTCATAAATACACACAAACTCCAGGCCAGTTTGTGATCCTTGAGCCACTGAAGTCTGAGCTCTCTTCAGTCTGGGCTCTATCTCTGTGCCTGTTAAGCTGATGGGAAAGAGGTTCAGTGTGGGACCCCTGGCCCTGTCCTCCTGAACAGAGTGTCTACAACAACGACAGGATGTCCCCAAGCCCACTCATCTTTCCATGCTCACCCCCAACCCCAGGAGCTGCTTGGAGCCTGGGCCTCATTTCATTCCCACAGCTGCCTCAGAGAAACTGTAACTTCCGCATAGACAGACATGGTCTAAGGACTTCCCATAAGCGAATGATTAACCAAACCAACAACTCTACTGTTGGAAGGAAAGTCAGGACCCTCAAAGTCAAGAAACCTTTCAATAGTCATGGTCAGGAGCCAGTCAGCACAGCACCCTCCAGCCCAGCTCCAGATGTTTTGTTGTGTGTGTGCCTCTTTCTCTGTCCTGCTGTCTTCACAGTTGTGGAAACTGAGGCACTGGCATTTAGTTTGGGGCTCAGCGTGGCGAGGTTGTTGAGTGGTACAGCCAGGTTGTAAACCGATCCTTCTGTATCCCGGCTCTGTCCCAAGTATCATGGCGTCAGGGTGATCAGTGGAAACATTTGGACAGGACATCTTATAGTATAAAGTGTGATATATGCAAAGTGTTTGTGAATATTCATATCTCGTGGGACTCAAAGTGACTGCTTAATGCCCAACATTTAGAATGTTCTTTTTTGTTCTTGAAGTTCACAAATAAGCAAGATATGAAAGAGCCCAATTATTTACAGACCCATGTAAACAAACCAAAATGGAAATAAGAATTTCCACAGCATCTTAACTATGCAGAGGAAGCAAAATAATTAGACCTGTAAAGCCAAGAGTGAAATCGCCAGAAACAATCATGAGGTCCTTTGAGGTAGGTCCTTGCAGACATACTTCACAGAAACCAGAAAGATGCTTGTGATAATACCAGAAAAGGTTTGTAGAAAGCCATTCACAGGTCTGAGGCAGATGCCAGGTTCTTTAAGACAACTTGTTTAAAACAGCTAAGGTAAAAGAGACTTTTCTGATACCAACCTAATCAACAATCAGAGAAACTCTCCAAAAATAATGATTCACTTGGGAACACTGGGGCATTGCAATGAGGATCCCACATTCCAGAGCAGGCTGTGTGCACATTAAAAGAATAAAGGGAAACTTTAAAGGCAAAAATTAGAAGGTTCACACAAGTGACTTTGAGACAATAACCTTCGACCATAAGGAATCATAAAAGAATATTAAAGGATCTAGAACAAATGTGCCAATGGCACCAGCCCACACCTTTGATCATCAATGAGTGGATGTCCTTGCAGACGCTTTTTTGTAAGGGATTTAAAAGGCAATGTATCTTTAGGCATCTGGGCTATGGGTTGCTATGGAGTTACTGTGTATGCACAGCCATTGATGTGTGAACTTTGTAGTGATCTTTGGGCAGTGTGGTCCTAGCTGTGTTTTATGGTAGTTTTTCTTTATGAATGATATTTCCTCCTTCATAAGTAATCAGCTTTCCTTGTTTGAATCTTGGTTTATATTAGGACTTGACACAAGTGACTCCATGTTGATTATGATTTGATTTGATTCAAAGGAGCATCCACAAGGCCAGCACTGCTGGTTGAATCCTGATGTGTCCTGACTCTACCACCTGAAGTCAGACAATGTCAGCCTTCTGGCCCAAGTCCAACGACATCTCTGTGAACTTGTGTTTTTCTCCTTCCTTCAGGGTCGATGCGCCAACTTCACTGTCGTGAATCCCGGCTGCTCACCGGCCTCCTGCAGCCCAAAGATTTGCCTCAGTCCCAATAGAAACTGTTTCCATCTCACACAAGCACCGTGCACCTCAAGGCTTGTCCTTCAACCCAATGGGGAGTGTTTCAGCATCCCACAGGCATCCTGTAGCTCAAAGATCTGCCTGGGAAACAGCAGAGAATGTCTCCCTGTTACACAGACTCTGTGCTCAAAGATGTGCCTACCAAATCAGAAGTACTACACTATCAACTATCCACAGTCCCCATGCCCAACTGGGTGTACCGGGTCTCCCTCCAGGATGCTACCTCTGCTCACTCCCCACACCCGCCAATCTGTAGAATCCCTTTGTCACACCCACCCTCGTCGCCCATCCTCTAAAGGACAAAATTTCTAAGTTTAAGAGGCTTTTGTTTATTGCATTGGACACGTGGACCAGGTCTTAGATTGTAGTGAGAGAGCTCTGGTTTGCTGCTAATCAGCACGCTCCATATCTAGAAAGATGCTCACCATCTGAGGTGAGATTATACTGCAGGTACCAGGCAAAGCCCTCTGGTCCCACTTCCTACAAGTCTGTCTTCATCTATCTGCAAAGGCTGGGACAAATGGGATCATCCTCGAAGGTCTCTGTGAAATTGCCCCTCCCAATCCTTAAATGCCCTCCTGAGTTCTATTTCCCTAGGCTTTTGCAAAGAGGAGTACTTGAACTTTTCATCTGGATTACATGTTCCCGGTTTCCATTTCCTACATCCTTGAATTTTGAATGTGTCCTAGGAAGAAATAAATCCCCTTCTGGAAGCAAGACTTCTCTTTCTAGATATCCCATGTACCCCCCACATCCAAGAGAGCCTCCAAACTGTACTGGATCAGGCAAACCTCACCTGTGTGTCCTTTGAATCAGGCTTCAACAGAGCTGAGTATTACAGTGTTAAGCCACCCAATACGTGCACCATGTCTATGTGATCCTGAAGGGAACAGGTAGGTACACCAGCGTGATGACCCAACAAGGAGCCCCAGGGTCCTCTGGACACTCCCCAGGGAGGCCATGACACAGGCTATCCAGTTGTCCCGAATCTTGATAGTTAATTAAATGGCAGCCTTCTACACTCCACATTTCCCTGAAGGTTATACTCAGGCATTGTAGTTGAATTTCGCTAACACAAATACAGGAGGAAATATGTCACACCTTGGCTTGTAAGTGGTATTGATTGAGTCAGTGGATAATGATGGTTGTACCATCCTCCTTGTTTCCAAAACTAAAGCTGTCCTGGAATGCCTTATGCTGTGTGCAGGGATTTTTGTGGGTGTTTTCTTTGTTGTATGAGTTTGACCTCCAGAGTACTCACTCAGGGGGTTCCTGTTTCTTCTCTCCACCCCAGCTTTTCTGTCTTGTGCTGCCCTTGACTATCACAGCTTGGACTGTGTACCTGGGTCCCATCTTTTACCTAGATGGGACCTGAGCCTCTCCCACCCTTCAGGTCCTCTCCTGTTTCTGGCAGCTGTTTTCTACTGTCAATCAAACGTCTCCTCTGGGAAGAGTAAGGGCAAACTGGAATAGAGGTCGCTGGTGACAAGGTGTGAACTCAGGTACCCATGACCCTCTCCCATTGCCAAAGACCTGCGCTGCATCAAGATTGGGACGGTCCAGTGGGAGCACAGCAGGCTGGGTTGGGCCTTAGTGGCCAGGCCTGTGGCCCAGGGTTCTGTCACTACCCTGTGGGGCCCCACCCTTAGCAGTCAGAGGTCAGTCACTTTGTGTCAAAGTGGTACAGCTAGAGTCTCCAGAGTGCAGAGGTGGCCTTGGTTTATAGGACGCCCTTTCTCAATGCTTGACCCTCAGCCTGGAAGCTAGGGGATGTCATAGCAGAACCTAGGGGTGTCTGTCCACCTAGCTGTGTCCTTAGTCTGCCTGTCTGTCTGAGGCACCACCAGTGAGTCGGGGTATCCTCAGCAGCGTTTTGTGAGGTTGGCTATTGCCTCCCTCTCACCGGAGGAAATGACCTCCGCTCTGAGCATTTATGAGTGCTTTCCTGAGGTCTTGTTATAGTCTTCAAGTGGAAGGACCAAGAGTCAGTGCAGAGAAGTTACCCGCAAGTGCATCCTGGGGACTTTGCCCTGGCCCCCAAGGGTAGAGGACTCTCCCCGGGTTGTACTGCTCAGCACCTCCTCATTGCTCTGTATAATCTCTCATCCCGGACTCCTGTTTGGGCTCCTTGAAGCCAGGAGTGTCCCTCACACCCCCAGCAGTGACAGTGTAGGGTCTCTCTACAAGCACACTGCACACGTATACCTTCACACTCAACGGGAGCTTCACACAAAGCCGAGGTCCCGGTGCTGTGGCTCTACCCCTTCCTCGCTGCACCATGATTGGCCCAGGATGGAGAGGTCTTCATGGGAACTCGTACATATGGTATCTATTTAAAAGCCCCCTTCCCCTCCCCCTGCCCTCCCTTCCCTCTCCCTCCTCTTCTGTCTCCTCCCCTCCTTCCCCTCCCTTTTTCTTTCTCCCACCCCTTCATCCTGTTCTCTACTTCACATTCCAAGCAGACAATAGTGAGGTGTTTGCCATGTTTATTGGTTAGGATTCTCCAGAGAAGCACAAGTGTGAATCCGCATAGGCTATGTACCGAAGACAGCAGTAATACTAACCGGACTGGCCCACAAGATTACAGAGAGGAAAAGTCCTGTGTCTGCGCTGGGGAGGAGAGAGGGAACAGGAGTTCAGCCAGCTCACAATGGGCTCTGAATGTGTCCTGTCCCCCTAAACTACAGTGTGGCATGAGGCCATAGAGGGGGACTGGGTCCCGAGAGCAGGGCCCCATCAATGGGACTCAGGCCTAAGGGTCCATCTGTCAAATGAGAACACAGTCAGAGGCCCTACCAGGAGCTACAGAACTGAGTCACCAGACACTAGTCTGTCTCAGCCCTAGTCTTCACCCTCCCAGTAGGGTGGACAGTAAGTTCCTGTTGTTTGTAAGCCACACTGTTTATGGTAGTTCAGTATAGCTACCAGAATGATCAGACCCGATGGAAACCAGCGGGCCTGGGGCGCCCACCCTCCATCTTCCAGAGCTGAAGCTTCTAAAAGGTGGCAGTGTCTCTGAATAGTGGCGTGGTACAGGGAAAGAAGGGAGGCAGAATTTAAGGATTGCAGAGAGCTCATCTACATTTTAGCTAAGGAGTGACCAGGCCCAGAGACCCAGCCCCACTGGGCTGAAACTGAACTGAAGTATCCATGCAGGCTGGACACTGGGTGACATGAGGGCAGCCATGACAGCTGGCTGCTGACTTCTGCCATAAGACTTTTGCCCAACACTGGAGGAGGAGGGTCCCCACATGAGAAGTATCTCAAATTACGAAGGACTCTATTTCTATCTTGAATCTCTTGGGTGAAACAGAAAGCTTGCTAAAACTCCACCAGTCACGTCAGAATGCACCCCCAGCCCACAGGTGTATATCGCCCCTGTCAAGCTGGAGGATGCCCACGGGAATGGGGGTTGTTTTAAGGATGTGGCCACAGACTGAGCAGGCACCCCCAAGTGGTCTTCAACGTGGTGAGGAACCTGCCCCAGGGTCTCCCCAGAGTGAGGCCTGCTGCTCCCACACACTTCATTCCTGTTCCTTCCCACCCAACTTTCCTAGCCCCACACCTGCCTGCCGCCTCCATCCTACGCCCTGGGCCTCCATGAGTAGGGCTGGGAGCAGGCAGTGGCGGAGCCTGGGAGAGTTCCACCCGTTCTGTTCGAGAAACAGGGAAGGGAGAAGGACACGGGCTCCCATCTCCCACTAAGATGACATCTGTAATTGATGCCCACTGGCAAAGGAAAAATCACTTTTCTTTGGTGAAGTCTCACAATGTGTATTAACATACTTTGGGGCAGGCCACATGCCCAGGAGTACTTGGCAAATGAAAAGCATAGTGAAAAGTACTTTTGTACTTGGTATCTATATGGTATCATTTTGCTTTGTTTGGCATATTTTTTATCTTATTGGTCTTTTGCTTGTTTGTTTTTATTTCTGGTGTGTGTGTGTGTGTGTGTGTGTGTGTGTGTGTGTATACGCGCGTGCATGTGTATGTGTGCTTTGGGGGGTTTTGTCTTGTCTGTTTAAGGAAACAGAGGGGAAAAGAAGCATGAAGTTGATTGGGTAAGGAAGTGGGGAGGATCTGGTAAGAATTGGAGGAGGGGAAAACATAATGAAAAATACATTGTATGAAAAAATTTCAATTAAAAACAGAAGAAGAAACGTGGGTCTGTGGTGTCAACAGCATCGTTGCTGCCCTGGCTTTGTGAGCCGCCTTGACTGAGTACCTCAGACCAGTACGTGATAGCAGCGCTTTCTCTGGGAGCCAGACACCTCAGACCAGCTTTCTGTCACATGACAAACGCATGACGTCACAGTGGCAGGTCAGGCCAGGCGGCAAGGTTGTAATAGGAGGCATATTGTCCCTTGGTCAGATGAGGGAGTAGTGACCCTGTGACAGTTTGGGGATGACAAAGAGACCAAGGCTAGAAGGTTGAGATTCAGCTCAGGGGCCTGGAATTAACTTGGGCGTCTCAAACTCAGAGCTGAAATTTCTGCTTGTGACTAAAACTCCTCAACTTTCTTCCCTGTTTGCTGTTGTCTGAGGATGGGTTGAGCACCTCAAGAAGGCTAAATCTGTGGTGCTGTGCCCCGGGGATAGAGGGGACTGAGGATAACCTGTCTACGCCACACTCCTGCCTAGGCAACCTCACCCCTTCTTCCTTCTTTCTGAGGCCTGAGGAGTGAGGGTGAGGGAGCCAGTGTTAATGCTACACTATTCCAGAAGGTGGCGCTCAGAGCTTACATTTGTCCACCAAGCCGCTCTCCAAATTCCAGGGAGGGACTACAATGCAGACTTACGTTCCATCTTTTAGCTGGTTTTGTACTGCATTTCTAATGGTGGGAATTACTTCCTCCTTTCTACGTTCACAGTGCATCCCAAGCCACACAGCCCCCAACCAAACACACACATCCTACTCTGAACAGCAGACTCACAACCGGGAGCCTCCAGCCCTGGGCCAGCCAGTCAGCTCCATCCTCTCCATGGGGCTGACAGATTGGAGCTCTGGACCCTACACGATCCAGTGTCCATCAAAGAGGCCTGCCCCTCCCTTCCTCCCAGCATCTTTCATCTCTTTCTGGTCCAGGAGACCGGGACACTTGGCTCACACACCCTGCCTCCCAAAGTCGGATGGTATTCGCGGTACGGCAACGCCTGTGACAACCCATCCCGTGTGGTGGTCTTGAGCTATTCCTTGTGTTATCTTCTCCCCACAGGTCTTGAACCTGGCCATCTGCTAAACACACAGCTCAGATATTCGCTTACCAGCTCCATGGAACCTTCCAGTTTGTACAATCTTTAGAGACGTCCTTCCATCCCATACTTTATTTTGTTTTATTTTCTTTTATTTATTAGTTTATTTCATTTTATTAGTTTATTATTATTTTATTAGATTATTTTAACCCTCAACCACACCTGCATTTTCTCTCCAGTGCCACCCCTGAGCCAGGCTCATGGCTCAGTTTTATTCCAACACCCTACATGTTTCTGATTTTTCCTCAACCACGCCTTCCTCATCTCTGTCGACCTGGACTCACTATGTAGCCCAGGCTACCTCAATCCCATGATAACCCTCCTGTCTCAGCTTCCCAAGCCACCATACTTGTCTCTGACCCCTTTTCTTGGGTCCTCTTTAAGGTTAAAACTCCGGATCCAGGTGGATGGGATGTAGTGGGTAGCCATTCCAGCTTTGACTTAGAAGTTTCAACCTCCATTAAGGGTTTGGTGAAGGTCAGGGTTCTCTTTCAGCCCTGCCTTGTAGGTGTGACCATTACCGAAGCCTCAATGGGGGTTGGAACTTCCAGGTCAAAGCTGGAATGGCTACTCACTACAATGGAGGCAATTGTTTGCCTTTTCTGTGCCTGTTCTGGGCTACTGAAGACAATATCGAGGAGTGGGGGCACCCACAGAGATGTTTGCCTACCAACCGCTCACATAGGCTCATGCTTATCCACTTAGCCAAAGGCTCTATGCTGAGTGCAACTCACCAACGCAAAATTTAGCTAAAAGGGAGAGATCAGTTTTCCAAGTGTCAGAAAATGTGTAAGAAATATTATAATGAAAGAAACTGGAAGTCAAATTATTGAATGATTGTTTAAAGAATTAAGACAAGGGCTGGAGAGATGGCTCAGAGGTTAAGAACACTGACTGTTCTTCCAGAGGTCCTGAGTTCAATTCCCAGCAACCACATGGTGGCTCACGACCATCTGCAATGAGATCTGGCTCCCTCTTCTGTCCTGCAGGGATACATACTAACAGAACACTGTATACATAATAAATAAATCTTAAAAAAAAAAAAAAAGAATTAAGCCAGGTATGGTGGTGCACACCTGTAAACCCAGCACTCAGGAAGCAGAGGCAGGAGGACCTTTGTGAGTTCCAGGCCAGCATGGTCTGCATAGTGAGTTCCAGGACAGCCAGGGCTATGTAGAGAGATCCTGCCCCAGAAAATAAAAATAGAAAAGGACAGGGCTTCTGCCTAAAGGGATAAAATGCTTCCTGTCAGACTTTAGAGTTGGAATCTGCACCCCTGCAAGCCAAAGCTAGGGAAAATTAACCTTGTCCCAATCCTAAATTCCTAAAACACAACCAAAAACCTCATCCCCTGCCCAGGGCATAGCTCAGGGGGCCTCCTGCTGTGGACTCTGTGGGAATCACTGCTCTGAGTCTGCAGTGAACAAGGACATTATTACAGCTAGCTCATTGCAGCTGATAGTTTGACAGTTGCAGCAAAACTCCTTCTAGAGACACCCAGGGTTCTCTGGGAAAGCCTTCCTGCAGAAGAGGATCCAGGAGGGGAGATTCCTCTGCATCTCCACAAGGAGAGTCAAGAAACAAAATCCAAGAAGCCAAGAGGTTAAAATCTAGTGCCAGTCATACACTAGTATAGTGTTCAGATTTTTTCTCCTGCTTATAGGTAGGCATGCTGGTTACAGAATTATGCTTGCTCCAATAAACAAATTGTAATACATTTAAAGAAGTGAGGAGATAAGAAGCCAAGAAAAGAGAGGACAGAACGGTCTGGAAAAGGCAGAGTTTGAAAAAGAATGAAAGCAACGTTTTGAAAGCAAATTGACTAAGACACTCAACGTGGCTAGATGGAGCCGGAAAGAGGGAGAGCTGATATGTGCAGCCCTGGGAGCTGACTTTGCCTCTGGAGGAAAGCGGCATCTGGGGAGCAGATGAGAGACTTCATCCACTCTCAGTTGTAGATGTAACCAACCGTCTTATTAAATAAGAAACACAGAAACAATGTAAAAGAGAAAGCCAAGAGGTCAGAGCTCAGAGCTAAATCTCACCCTTCCTTCTGCTGTCCCAGCTTCGCGAAAAGAGACCTACTTCCTGTCGGTTAGTTTTTTTTAAAGTATGTTGTTCTGCCTTCTCATTGGTTGTAAACCCAAACACATGACTGCCTCGTCACCGTCTGAATGTACAGCCCCCTAGGTCTTAAAGGTATATGTCTCCAATGCTGACTGTATCCCTGAACACACAGAGATCTTGTGGGATTAAAGGCGTGTGCCACCACCGCCACACTCTTGCTATGGCTCTAATAGCTCTGACCCTGAACACACAGAGATCTTATGGGATTAAAGGCGTGTGCCACCACCGCCACACTCTTGCTATGGCTCTAATAGCTCTGACCCCCAGACAACTTTATTTATTAACATACAATCAAAATAATATTTCAGTACAATTAGATTACCACCACACTCAGTGGTCAGAGGCGACAGACAGGAAGATGCCCAAGCAGAACACAAACCCACAAGCTGTGTGTACTGCCTTGTTGGGCAGAGCAAACAGTGGAAAAACCCAAAGTGATGCCTGCTATGATGAGAAGACCCAGAGAGGTTAGATCCCAGGAGGCCTGGGGTGGGGGGATGCTGAAGGACATGCTGAGCAGAGGCCAAAAAGTGCCCCACTGATGCTGCGGATGCCGTTCCTGGGCCCCAAGTGGGTTTATGTTCTGGGACCACGTAGGTGTTCCCTCAAATGTGATGTGCTGGGCCACGCATCTCTAACCAGCACTAGGGCTGGGCAGCTTTGTTTACACCACATTCTAACCTCTGCCACTTAACCCTCTGCAGCCTGATGTTCCTTATCTCTTTTAAACTACAGTCGTATCATTTAAACTACAGTCATATTGTGTTTGGCAGACCATCTAAGCACTCTGAGCCAGGCCCTCACAAAGAACACATTGTTACCAGCGCCCTGTTACCTTCTTACCAGCGCCCTGCATTTCCCACCCGTGGGGTGGGACCGGGAGTACAGCTGAGTGCTCATCATCTCAGATAGCCTTTGTTAGTCTGTGAGCCCCACCCAGGCCCAAACTCCACCTGCTTCTTCCTGCCCACTTCTCGGCCATTTTCAACTGCAGCAGGCCACTCCCTTTCCAACTGCAAGCTTGTGCAGGCCTCTCCCTCCTCTGCTGGACGCTAACGTGAATGGTAATGAGCTCTGGGCACAGGCTTCATCTCTACCCTCACACATGCCCTGACCCTTCGCATGCACGCACGCACGCACGCACGCACGCACGCACGCACGCTTCATCCGCACACAAGCACTATGCCAAGGCCTCCTTTGGCCCCCGTCCCCACAGCCAGTTCCTACAACACCGCATGACCCAGTGGAGAAATCTTTTTTCTGAACCGCCTTTCCCAGCACTCCGGGTCCCAGGCTAAACAGACTTCCTGCCCTTCACTCAAACTGAATCCCGTGCTTGCCTCTATGCCAGCCAGCGGTTCTCAACCTGTGGGTCACAGCCCCCTTGGCAAACCTCTAGCTCCAGAAATATTTACATTATGATTCATAACAGCAGCAGAATTATAGGTATGAAGCAGCAACAAAAATAATTTTATGGTTGGGGGTCACAGTAGCATGATGAACTGTGTGTATTAACGGGTCACAGCACTAGGAAGGTTGAGAACCACTGCTCTATTCTTTCACCTCCGGTGTGCAGGGCTATTCATGCTCATGGGAAAAGCCTGTACCATGTACTCAGTTCAGTGTCTAGAAAGCGTCACTCTGAACTTTGAGACATGGGTGGCATGGAGAGTAGGATCTGGGGACCCACAGCACTCAGCTGGACTAGGATCTGGGTTTGCTGAGCCCTGCTCTCCCCCTACCTGCCCCCACCCCCAGGTCCTAGGCAAGTTTCTGCCATCGTTTTCTGGAGCGATCCCTCCCAGGGCCCGCCTAAGTGATGGGAAACACACAGTACAGTGATTTCCTCTATGAAGACCCTATCCAGTGCACTTCAAAGTTCTGTGGATTCCAACACTCAGTGAAGGAGGAATGTGGGCACACAGTGGGTAGATAAGGGGGTGCTGTATTGTGCCAGAGGCACATGGTGACATGAAGCTTTAATAGATGATACATGGATGGAATATGGTTGAGCCCAGAAGTCCCTGGGCTGGCATTTCATCCAAGTACCCTCTACCTATCTCAGTCACCTCTACTGCCAGACTTTGGCCAGGCTCTTCTGTTTCCAGAATCACTGGCTCCAGAAACTCACATGGATGTCCCTGGATGGAAGCCTCTCAAAGCACACAAGCATGAGTATGCACCAACCCTAAAAAGCGCAGGGGAATCCAAGCTTCCAAAGGCCTGGAATGGGTCCTCCACCACCCTGTGGTGCAGAGGCAGCTGCAGCCTTCTTTGGTGGCATCTCACAGAGCTGTTGCTCAGTGGCTCTCCTGTTTTCCCAGTAGCTGCCTTCCTAGGGCACAGTTGCCCCCTCCCCCTTGCCTGCCAGCCCGGGTCCATCCCTCCCCACCCCAGCCCATGCCACAAGAAGGACCAGGCTGAAGACTCTGCGTGCAGAGCAAAGAGCGCTAGAGTCAGGGGTCAGGACCTTGGCATTTCACACCATGGCGCCATTCTGCGAGGTTTCCTTGGATCTGAAGTCACCATGAAACTGTTTTCATGAGGGCAAAGAGCTATTTAGGAGCCTTCCTGGAACTGGGTGATGCTCCCAGAGGCAGCAACTTCATGCTGAAAGATAGGGAGGAGCTAATTAAGGGTGGCATAGGGAGAACCGTGCTAAAGAATATTCTTAGACGAGTAGGCAAATCCCCAAAATGAGCCTCTTGGGGAGAGTCCTCCTTCTCCTTGGCACCTAGCATATCCTCGGCCCCACTGGGAGGCAGCAGCCTCCCAGCCTCTGAGAGCTGGCAGACAGTGACTCTGCCCTCACAGGACCTGTCATTTGAGCAAACTATCTAGGTGCATGGGGATGTTTCCCCCTCTAGCACATGGAACTCGTACCTGCTTCCTAGGACTGTGGTAATGATGCAAGGGGAACACATTACAGGGCGGTTGACGAGGGGATTAGACACAGTGCACCCCAGTGAACGGCAGCTACCGTCTTCTTGTCCTGTGCTGAACTTGTTACAGTTAACCATGTAGCAATAAGTGGTAGGGCTGCTGCATGTGGGATTCCTTTCTCCTGTGACTGAGCTCTAGCCAACCTGTGAGAAGCAACCGCCATGTTTACCAAGTTGCCTTTCAAAGGCTGCCTCAGAGTTTCCAAGCTGTGTGACAGCCACAGCCCAAACATTTGCAGCTAGTGATGTGATCCTCCGGGCAGGCCCAGGCAGTGTCTGGGTGGGGCCTGGGAGCCACAGGAGGGGCCCAGAGCCAAGCTGAGCCTGAGGTGGCAGGGAGGGAGTGCTGGGTGGGGCCTGGGCCTGTGTACACAACCACACCTACTAGCCAGGGAGCAGACGTGTCTAGTCACTGAGTAGAGACCAGCTAGCGATCTTCGTCTCCCTGGGAAAAGCGTCTGTGAGGCAAACAGGATGGCCTGGTGGAAAGCCTGGGTAAGTGAGGATAATCTGGGGAGGTGGGTCCCTGCACCATGTTGGGTGATAAGCACTTGGTGGGGGCAGAAAAAAAGTAAAGGCTGAACCTGCTGGGCCAAGTCCTGGTGAGGAAGCTGGAAAAAAAAAAAGAACAAAAAAATCTGCCCATGATTATAAAAGTTACTACAGAGATGTAAAAAAAAAAAAAAAAAAAAAAAAAAAAAAAACTTGAAATGCAAAGGGGAAGCTGAAGAGTAAGAGAGTCCAGAGGGAGGCTTCTGCAGGGAAAGGGGCACTTAACAGAAGGACCCTTGTGCACGTGTGCTGTGTGTGAGTTTGTGCTTGGAGAGACTCCGGGAGGGAAGGCTGCTCCTTGCAGACATAGCGGTATGTAAAGCTTTGGAGGAAACTCGCTCTGTGTGGTTTGAATGTCCCGAGTGGGCTGAATCTAGACCTGGAGAGGCAGCCAGGGTGGAGCATCAAGGCCTTGAATAACAGTCTAAGGAGTCTAAGGAGCTTAACTTTTGAACAACAGGGGGTTCCTGGAACACTGTAAGCCAGAGAATGCTCTGGGCAAACGCACTGCCGTCCAAGGATCAATACCCACTGCTCAAGGTACAGAAGGGAGTACAAGCACAGAATACCAGTGCTTATGTGTCAAAGTCAGGAGAAGGGGAGATGGCAGGGGGACCTAGCTCATGGGAGCCATGGACAACGGGATCACCGCAGGAGCAGGCACAAGGCTTCCTTCTCAGCTGGGCACTCTCGGAGAGAAAGCGGAGGCTCTGGGACATCAGGCAGCTTGCTCAGGTCCCTCATCAGCAAGCTTAGACCAGAGAAAGCCTGAGTCTCTGCAGCAGCCCTCGGGATCTTTGTAGCCCCAAGCTTGTTCAGCTTCAGGGAAATCTGTGTTACACTGTCACTATGCAGAAAGAGCATTAGGTGTAGAAGCCCTGGGCTCTGGACATTTGGGACAGGCTAGAAGACAGGGTGAAAGGAGCTGTCACTTCCCTCAGGGAAGCAGCCAGGACGGTGGCTTCTCCAGTTGTACAGCAGGGAGATCTCAGTGTGGAGCGGTTCCTAAAGTCAGCTGCTGGACCAAATGGCCCGATGCTGGGCTCTGCACTCCGCGGGGCAGGAGTAAGGGCCAACCTCTTGGGGACCTGGTCAGAGTGACGATGATGATGCTGGCACTCTCAGAGCCTTCTGTGTGGGGACACTGCTACAGGCATCTCTCATTCAGTGTCGTTAGAGCCTCGCACGAAGTCTGTAAGGCAGGTATCGATGACCTCACACACACGTCAGGAAACCGAGACTCAGGTGCACTAGACAGGCGTGGAAGTTGCCACACTAGTAAGTGTTTAGGTCTGGGCAGCCTGAGTCCAGACACAGACTCAGTCATTCCGGGCCATTGACCCTTAGGAGAGCTGACTCGGGACAACAAGGCCTCTGTGTCTGGCCAGGCAGCCAGTGAGGACCAAATGTCCTCTGAGCACAAAGCTGGATCAGAAACAGGACTTAGGGAGTGGCAGAATGGCCAGAGAGGGCCTGTCTTCAGAACAGGGTCCCCTTGATCCCCTTGAGGAAGCATCCTGTGAAGGGATCAGGCAAAAGGATGGCAGCTCCTTCGTGCCTGTGACGGAAGGTGTTCTAGACATAGAAACTCGGACAGGCTGAATTACCTTTGCCTGGGATGTACCTGTCTGGACACACCGGCCTCAGGGTAGCTCCATCAGGAGCCGGAGACCGACCTACAGGGGCTGGAATAAATCGATGCCTCCAGATAGATCTCCACTCCAGACAGGCTCCCAGAATGTTGCCCTTTTTCTATAACAACCTTAGCAAGGGAAGTGAGACAGACTTCTCAATGTGGGGATATTCCAGCCCTAGGGCTGCTGACAAATCCTGGTCCCTGAAGGGTGTGGGACCCTCCTCAGTCCATAGATCTCTGAGGTCAATTTGGAGCAGGGAGCAAATGAGGAAGTGAGAACGTAAATGTTCCTCACCCCCACGCTCCCAGAATACCAGCATGCCTATGGGTGAGGCTCTCTGCAGTGAAACATCCCCAAAAACCCAGCGTCTGGGGAAGAGTGAATCACTGTAGAGTGGGAGAGGTAGACAGCTCAGATTCTGAGTCAGGCTGTGGGTGAAATGCCAGCAACACCATTTGCCACCAAAACCAGCCTCCTGGCCTGTGCCTCGGAGCATTAACACCTAATATGACTGCTGGGATGGGGACGAGCTGAGCATCATGGCCGGTGCACTTTACAGAGGGAATGCTCCAACGGCCTTCGAGTAGTAGCTGCACGTGACCTCACAACAAGGACTATGTGTGTGTGGACAGTGGGGCAGCGTCTGAGATCACACTGGCTCACCCCAGGAATTATTTCCAACAGTTCCTGTTATAAAACATGGTACGATAGATGGGACGTGAAGATCAAGCAAAGGATGCAGAAAGATGTTTTGTTTCTTACTCTTAAGGACATACCATCCATGAGGACCTGTTCTGTATTTTCAGGATCTACCCTGAGGCTTGGGTGGAAAGATGGATGATGGATAAATCAACGGAGGGGAAAAAAGGAGAGATAGATGGAGGATGCTTGAAAGGAAACGAAGAAAACGGGAAGGAAATGGGGAGGGGAAGAAATAAGAGGGGAGTGGAAGGAAAGAGGAAGTGGGGAGGAGGGGAGGAGCAGGAGATGGTGTGGGGGTTGTGTAGGTGGGTAGAGAATTAGTAAACAGGTAGGTGATGGGGTGGGTAGGAAAGCATGTGGGTGGGTGGGAACAGTGGAAGAGCCGGGGAACAGGTGAGTGAATGACCAGAATGGGTGTGACTGAAGTCTCCATCTGAAGGACCTGGGTCTCCCCCATTCAAGTCCTCCCGCTCCTTACTACTCCTTCCCCTAAAACACACACTTTCGAAGGGCCGTCCATAAACATCTGGTAAATTATGCAGAACACACATACAAGCGGCCCTTGCGCATGCCCTGGATTGGAGGCTTGTCGACAAGGGTCTGTGAACTTTGGTTATCAAGTTTATTCTATAATCCGTAGAACATCACTCAGTTCTTTCTAAATGTAACCCTCTACCTGATATGGTCCCCTGGCTTTGCAAACTACCTGAGTCTGGGAGAGAGATGCTCATCTTAGCCCCTGGCCCTGTGAAATACCCACACCTCATCATAGGAAAGACCAGGACAGGTTTAGACCCTTCCTTGAAAAGACAAAAACATGCCTAACTCCTCATTCCCTAGGCAGGCACTCAGCTTTTAGAAATCATTCCTTATGAATTCATTTCCACCAATCAATCCTGTTGCGCAGGGCCTGGAGAAAGGTACGTGTGACCAGTCTGCTACCTGCTCTCAGTCAACAGATGGTTTTGTTTTGTTTTGTTTTGTTTTGTTCTCTCTCTCTCTCTCTCTCTCTCTCTCTCTCTCTCTCTCTCTCTCTCTCTCTCTGTGTGTGTGTGTGTGTGTTAGTATAGATATAGATAATTTATTTTCATTTTATGTTCATTGGTGTTTTGTTTGCATGTATATCTGTGTGAAGGTGTCAGAAGTCCTGGAACCAGAGTTACAGACAGTTGTGAGCTGCCATGTGTGTGCTGGGAATCGAACCAGGGCCCTCTGGAAGAACAACCAATGCCTCTTAACTGTTGCCTCTGGTCCCAGCCACACCTGCCTGTTAGCTAAGGGGCAGGAGATCTCAGCCACTGTTCTGCAGGGCTCCATCTGTCTCAGTGCCTAGGGCAGGTCCTTAGCCTAACGGGGTGGCCTACGAGGCCCCTATGCCCTCCCTGTACTTCCCACGATGAGCAGGCCTGGCTGTCTTGCAGGTTGAACAGGAGGGTGTCACTGTGAAGGGCAGCTCTCACTTCAACCCAGACCCCGATGCGGAGACCCTCTACAAAGCCATGAAGGGGATTGGTGAGTAACCATCTATGGCCTGACCACTGGGGCCCCACACGCTCACATCCCCAGAAGGGAGATACCAGGGACAGTCAGGCATTAAAGGTGTCCCCATTTTATTCCGAGTGACTCCATTACCCAGGGAATCACACCAGCTCTGAGGTCAATGACTGTTCCTTCCCACGTGAGAACGACAGGGAAGGCTGCCAGTCTGAGGTTTCTCACTTGTAAAATGGCTGCGAGAACTCTGGACCCACGGTGTCACTGTGAATTCAGAAGAAGATGGATTGGCACAGGGACTGCTGTGGCATGGAGATGGGAGTTTAGATGCTGCACCAGGGGTGCCAGCCACGTGGATTCTGCAGCTCATCCCCTGCCCCATGTTGGCTGGCCAGACAGACAGCCAACCTCTTCCAGCACCCTCACATGACTGTGAACGGCAAAGGACTGACTTATGCTAGGACTGGGTCTCACTCCAGGTCGGAGTCACCCCTTTGGCTGGCTCTGCCTAGTGAGTTGGGGTGCTAAAGAAAACTACCATTCCCAGAGGTGCCTATACCAGATTCTCACACCCACTGCTACCTGTGAAATCTTTACTATTATCCCTGCTTCCCACCTGGGCAAATGGAGGCTCCAGGAGATGAGCCTACTTGTCCATGATCTACACAAGACCTACAGGGCAGGGTCTCAGACACAATGGTCTGGACTTTTAGTCATGACCTTCCTCTAATGTGACCAACATAAGGGAAGAGAGTGAGGATATCTCACCAGATCACACTTCAAAGGCTGGTGTCCAAAGACCCCTGTCACTGGTTGTTCCTATACTACGAAGTCAGCCTGAGCCACACCCCAACACTAAGTTGGAAGTGGGGAACCAAGAGGTGAGCTACCTGGGTGCCTTGTTTACACCATGGAAATTAGGCATTTGGGGCTATTCAGATAGTATGGCCCAATTGCCCAGCCAGCAGGCTCCTCCCTTCTCCCCTCCCCAGTCTTTTCTGATGCCCCCAGAGGAAGAGGGGATTCTCACATTGTACACCCTTGCAGGGACCAATGAG
Organism: Peromyscus leucopus; assembly: GCF_004664715.2. Taxonomy (NCBI): domain Eukaryota; kingdom Metazoa; phylum Chordata; class Mammalia; order Rodentia; family Cricetidae; genus Peromyscus; species Peromyscus leucopus. The sequence continues at coordinate 105,638,192 of NC_051070.1, read as the reverse complement.
CAGGCCATCATAGATGTGCTCACCAAGAGAAGCAATGTGCAGAGGCAGCAGATTGCCAAGTCCTTCAAGGCTCAGTTTGGCAAGGTAAGAGAGAAGGGTGTTGAAGACTGGGCAGCTCCTCCGGGGATGGACACATGCGCACAGGAGACATTGCATTAAAATGACCCTTCCAGTCATCTGTAGTTGATGCTCCCACTGTTTTATCTGGCAGACCCATTTATAGCTCCTGAACCCTGGCCTGGCATTGGCCTTGCATGGCCCAGGTCCTGTTTCTTCTCCACTCTTTCTCCCTACAGTTCTCAGTTTTCCCTCAGGATCCAGCCTCGGCTCTCTTCAGCTCTGTCTGTCCCCACTGTCTAAACCGGCCTCCCTCTTCCCTGCTCCCTGGCAGTGCATGCCCTGGCTCCCTTCTGTCCCACAGCACAGACACATGCTTCTCATGTTCCCTTGCATGTCCCTCGTCTCTCCTGGGCACTCCAGCTGCTCTTAGCACAGAGCCAGGAACTTAGAGGAACACACTGAATGACAGAAGTTCATGCCTAGACATGGGTGCCTGGAGCATCCCCCTCTGCTCACAGATTTAACACAAAAACATCCATGATGGAGTGTAAGCATCCCCAGTGAAACCACACATTTGCAACTCCTTTTCCTTACCCCTCCAAGCTACACACTGTCCTCAGTGTCCAACATCAGAGAGGTGCAGTGACTTGCTGAGGTCCCAGAGCTTGTAAGCAACAGGTCTGACAAAGCCCTGTAAGGATCACCTGGGCGCGGCTTAGTGGCTTCTTGTAGACGTGTGTGCCCTTAGAAAGAGACAGGTATGAGATGGAATCTCAGAATCTTTTCCCTTCTTCCCTCTTTCCCTCACTTGTTTTTTTTCTCCCCTCACTGAATCATTTAATGATGTAAGCATGATGCTGCCACGCCCAGATCTTGCCATCTTGAAAGCAATGGCAATTCTATTTTCTTGAGTTTAGAATGTGCCCAGAATGTTCACAGAGTTGCCATACATCCCTGTCAGTCCATAAGCCATGGTATGAAGCAGAAGGTCCATTATCCCTGTTGAACAGGTACAGATAACGATGCTTAGAGAGGCTCCTGACCCAGGAGACTGACCACAGCAGCATGACACCTCCATCATGTGGGAAGAAGAGTCTCCAGGCCAGGCCCCACCTGATGCCTGCACTCCGGTGGGCCTGGAGGACAAGTCATCTCACCTTTCCTTTTGCCCGCCTTAGGACCTCACTGAGACCTTGAAGTCAGAGCTGAGTGGCAAATTTGAGAGACTCATCGTGGCCCTCATGTACCCGCCATACAGATACGAGGCCAAGGAGCTCCACGATGCCATGAAGGTACTCCCCTTTGCCATACATTAGAGTGGCCACCGGGGCCCCAGCTTACCTTATGAGCTTGCAACCTGCTCAACCAGCCACCCAACAGTGGGGCTGGCCAGTCACGGTGAAGGCCCAGATCAGGGCTTCTTACAATAGGGTTGGACCAGGAGTGCAGAGAAGCCAGAAACCCATCTCTACAGTCCAAGCCCTGCCCTTCGGTCATCCTTCACTTCTCACAGCTCCTGTTACCTTTACAGATTAGTAGCAATGGAGACCCAGAAACCACAGTCATTCCTACTGAAAGGATACTTCTGTGGTCTCTGCCAGGCATTTCACAGCTGTGATCTCTAATCTCACCTTCAGGGTAGGGGTGGTTGGCTCTCATCCTCTTCGACAGAGGAAGGGGAGGTGTCAGCACCTGTGTGAGACCACCCAGATAAAGAAGGAGGGCTGTCACAAGAAAAAGGTGGGGATTCAATATCACCCTTCAACATACGCCCCATCAGAAGAGGGCAGGGCGGTGGCCACAGCTCCTGAGAAGACAATACAGGCAGAGCAGGAGACCAAGGGCAGAACTCTCCAGAACATAGAGGCTTCTGTCCCCAGGGCTTAGGAACCAAAGAAGGAGTCATCATTGAGATCCTGGCTTCTCGGACCAAGAACCATCTGAGAGAGATCATGAAAGCCTATGAGGAAGGTAAGGGGGTTGCACAGATGGCCGAGGTTTGGCAACCTGTCAGGGAATAAGAGTCAGGCAGTTCCCAAGGGAACCAGGCTGTGTTGGAAAGGACCCTTTGGAGGGTCTTTTCATGCAGGTCCACCCAGTACCTGCACAGGGCCAAATCCTGTGCCCAACAGAGACTGAGCACGTCTCAGACATGGGGAGAGAGATGTGTGCCCAGCTGAGCTCATGTCCCTTAAGGCTGTGGCAGTACTGGGGAACAGAGACAGCCGTGGACAGGAAAGTCCTTACTGGCTGCCCATGGGCTAAGCCAGAACTCTGGAGAGGGTCATCTGCTAGGGCCACATTGTGCTAGAGGAGCCCCACTGACCAGCTCTCCCACATAGAACACAGTCTGCCAGGCAAGCAAAGGCCAGCCAGTCCTCCACATTGTGCTCCTGGCCAGGGTCGTCTGAAGGCTGTGGCTTTGCTGAATCTGGCAATATAATGGTCTCAATCCGAAGGCCTTGGTCTGCATCTCTGGCCTAGTCTATTTCTCCCTTTGGCTTGGTTGTGCATTTATGGCACTTTGGGGTCTGAATGATCATCTAGATGGGTGGCTACCACCAGGACATCTGACTGGTATGGGTACACCTTCTGTGCCAAGAACTTGTCCTCCCATGGGGAAAAGAGGAGGAAGTAGGTATGGGAGAGGAAAGTGGGCACTGGTGGGCCCTGGGTCAGTCACTGCCCATGCCCTCTGCTTCTGTTTTCCTGCAGACTACGGGTCTAGCCTGGAAGAAGACATTCAAGCAGACACAAGTGGCTACCTGGAGCGGATTCTGGTGTGCCTCCTGCAGGTATCACAACCCAGACTCTAGGACTGTGGCTTGGAGATCCATATCCACATCCCACCCCGGCAGCAGCTCTTAAGCAATGCCCCTGAGTGAGGGCTGGGCATTGGGGAAACCCAGTGGTCTGGGGGCACCAGCTGTGCCTTGGCTTGAGGGGAGGGTCCTGACTGCAGAGCCCATGCCTCTCTTTCCTCAGCTTTTGTGTGGCCCCCATGCCAGGCTCTGCCCAGCTTAGCTCACTGAATCCACCATTGCAATGAAGTAGCTCATCTCCTCCCATCCTACAAATGCCAAAAAACGAGCCATGAAGACAGCTGGCTGGCTTGTCTCATGGCCAGGAAGCAGCAGTCCTTCCTTACCTGCCTCTGACCCCACTGTCCCTCAGCCCGTGTGTTCTGATTGGTGACCTGCCTTACAGAGTGGTTTCCTCTGATCCTAGGGCAGCAGAGACGATGTGAGCGGCTTTGTGGACCCAGGACTGGCCCTCCAAGATGCACAGGTGATTCTGTGCCCCGGCTTTAACACCCGAACCCTGAGCTTTATGGTCCCCTTTGCCAAGGGAGTTATCTTTAGCACAGACCCCACCCTACAGCCTCCACCTTGTGGTGACTAAGGAGGAACGTGAGGTATCTGAGAAGCGCAGAAGAAAATGGAGAAGCTGGGAAGTGAAGGAACGAGGGTGCTTCTGGCAGAGCCATCCTCTCCGAGCCCAGAGCTCACTCATATGCAGATCTCTGTGTATCCGTCCATTGGGAGAGTGCTTGTTACCCAGTGTTCTCAGAGCAATGGGAGAGGGAGCATTTCCTAAAGCAGCTTCTGGCCCCAGACAGAGAAGAGCCTTGAGCCAACACTATTGGTGGAACAGGAGCTCAGGACAGTGAGCCGCCATATTGGGCTGTCCAAGTGAATGGTAGCTAACTCCCAGCCCTGGCTCTGGGGCTCTGGCGTTCTCCCTCACCTCCTCATGTCTCAATACTAGGATCTGTATGCAGCGGGTGAGAAGATCCATGGGACCGATGAGATGAAATTCATCACCATCCTGTGCACACGCAGTGCCACTCACCTGATGAGAGGTACGAGGCAGAGGGGGGAAATGCAGGGGGGATGGCGCCCTAGGCACATGACCTGTTCTTTGTGTGGAAGGTCTCATGTGTAGTCTTATGTGGCTTAGGCTTGGGAAGAAAGCCATGGATACCTGAACTCTTCCCCCTGTGCCACGAGGGAGGCAAAGATGGCACACTGACGTGCAGTATGTAATCTATGTGTCCCTTGAGTAACTCCTTTTCTCCATAGTGTTCGAGGAATATGAAAAAATTGCCAACAAGAGCATTGAGGACAGCATCAAGAGTGAGACCCATGGTTCGCTGGAGGAGGCCATGCTCACTGTGGGTAAGAAGGGGGCTTGGCTCTTGGCACATGCATCTACAGCCAGGAAGGTGATAGCAAGTGACTGGAGCTCTATACTCAAGGCACACCTCCCCACCCCCAATGCTCTCAAGCATTTAGCCCTTTAGCCCAGGTCCCTGGAACCACAGCACTCAAGAGTCTCAGTGTGGCCTGCTGGGAACTATTCTTTGTGCCGTCTATATAGTCCCCCATGTTGCATGAGTGTGTTTGTGAGTGTGTATACACATGAGTGTTACCACAGTGACTCAAGAATCAGGGCCCAGGACTACCCACAAATACTTGGAGAGCATTCTGCCTCTGCTCCTGTAGCCCTGCCCAAAGCCACCTTCTGGACCTAATCTAAGTACCAAGCCACCACCTCAGTAGCTAACTGAAGAAATGAGGGTGTGTGATTTGAGTCCCAACCAAGAGAAACATGGACAACTTTGCCTGCAACAGAAGACTGAGTCAGCTTACCATAACCTCTCCATAGCACATCTTGGGTCTAAAGCTGAAACCATATGGGAAGACTCACAGTAGAGCAGACACCTGAGGCAAGCAGAAGGACACCCCTATATCACCTTACATAATGGAGCTGAGATGAGGACTCCTAGGCTAGGCATTTGCCTCCACCCCAGGCTTGCCTCTGAGGCCAGTAGCTAAGGTCTCCTCTCTCTATTTCCATGTCTCCAGTAGCTACTAACATCTGAGGTTCTCAGGTCAGCTTTGATGATGACTGTGGTAAAGTTTATTTGGTTTATTCTATGTTGCAAGTGCTAAACACACCCTCTGATGTCACCTAGGATTCTACCCATAGACCCTAAATACTAATGCCTCCTAAACAGCAAAGGTGTGCAGGACCACACTGCGATGGGCAGTTCCTGCTCATTTTTTTCTTCAAGTCTTAGTCACCCTCATGTCATAGATGAGTCAGAAGGTTGAGTAATGAAGTCATACAGAGTCAAGACAGAGTTTATGTACGTTCCTACCTCCCACACAGCCCACACTCTCAAAGTCTTGGGTTAACACACCATCACCCAACACAGGTGTCACAATCCATGAAAGACATTTCTATGGAAAGGAAAAATTGAGGTCCATGTTCCAGGCCAAGGACTCCTGGCACCTTAGTCCTTAAAGCCAAGCCTCTTTTGTTACATGAAAATTCAAGATGTGGGTTTCCAACTCACTGGGAACTCTGAGACCAGTAGCCACCATTCTGTGGCAACCTATGTGGAACCAAGTCATCAAATTCTTATTGGAGATGCTTCCTGAATGTGACAGCTTAAAGATGTCCTCTAGAAGACCCAAGCTGAGTCCCACAGGTGCCCAGTGCATTTCACATCTCAGCCTTTGGCCTGGCTGCTCTGGGCCTTTGGAGCTGTGCCCATTGCCCAAGGCTCTGCTCCTTGTCCCACTCTCTCTGCCCCACACAAAGCCTTCATTTTGAAGCTGAGTGGCACACAAAGAAACACGTCAACCTTTACACAATACTAACCCTTAACGCCCACAGGAACACATAAACAAACACAAGAATATGCAGCACCACCTACACCTTTCTGCTATTATTAATAGAGCTTTCTTGTTTGCCAGTGAAATGCACTCGGAACCTCCACAGCTACTTTGCTGAGAGACTCCACTACGCCATGAAGGTAACTGTCCTGGCTGCTGCCTCCTTTAGAGTCAGCCCTGTATGATGTCAGATGCACAGCCAGGGTGCTCAGAGCCGCTGCTGTCTGAACTCTGGGTCCCTTTGTTCTACTCTCTCATGCATCAGAAGGGTTTGCATTCCCAGATGGCAAACTAGGCCTAGGGAAGGGAAGCCTCATCTCCAGAAGGTACATTTGAGCAGCTGCATTGACGGGTGTTCCTTGAAGGCTCACTGAACCTTGATACCTCTGTGAGACCCATATCACAACTACCATCTGAAGTGTGGTGAAACTAAGGCTTGTTCAAGGTCACATGGCTGCTAAGTGGCTGAGCCACACATCAATCTTGCACCCATCAAGTTGTGCTTTTATTTACACCATACCTCCTCTTTGAGAACAAATTGGTTGTTGCAGGCCCTATGTGGGCACAGCTGGAACCCCAACACCCTTGACATGGGCAGACTCTAGGGATGTTACCACATCTGGCATGTCAGTTTTCCTACCCATGACCAGATGCTAGCTTCAGAGTGCCTGTTGTTTATAAGGCTTCCCTGGCCGCAGAAATGGACATGCTGCTCCTTACAAGTAGACCTGTTGCGATTGGGAACTACACTGGAGGAGAGACATTTACAGTAATTATCAGTGACTAATGTCAGTGCCCAGCTTCTCTAATACATGACGCTGGCACCATCTAAAGCGAGAGTCATACCATCACCCCCAAGCCTTCTGAACACCTTGTCCCATGAAGAAGAGAGTGTGGTCATTAAGCTCCATCTGACTCAAGACTAGTCAGGGATGAGAAAGAGCCAGAAGGTCCTGCTCATGAAATGGCCAGTGGAGTAACCTTGACAGTGATGCTGCCCAAAGAAGAAATCTTCCTGGAGTGGTGAGAGTTTTGTGGCTAGAACCTGGTGCAGTAAATCAAATGCATACCGCAACTTGAGGCAGTGGGCTGCTAATAAGAAAAGGCACAGCCAATGAGTGAGGAGACTGAGAAAGAGGAGCCCTTTGTCATGGGCTGTAGATGCAGCTCGGTGCTAGAGTGTTTGCCCAGCATGCACAAGTCCTGGGGTTCAATCCCTAGCAGCACCAAAGAAAAGAATTCTGAAAAGAAAAAACTGTGTCATCAAAACCCTCCCCTGTGTTCTCCCCGCTGAAGCAGAGGCCCATTCCCTCACGTCTAGCCCTTTATAAATCCCCACGCAGGTTTGTCCATCATTACAGAGGTAGACAGGAAATGTGCAGCATGGCGGTTGATTGTCACTGTCTTATCCAGGGAGCAGGGACACGTGATGGGACGCTGATAAGGAACATCGTTTCAAGGAGCGAGATTGATTTAAACCTTATCAAGTGTCAGTTCCAGAAGATGTATGGCAAGACTCTCAGCAGCATGATCATGGTGAGACACAGGTCCCCAACTTTACTGCCAACTTGTGACACAGACATTCCTGGACATGGGGTGTTATGACTGATGTCACAGGTGACCATCCCTTCTCAGTAAGCATCTCACACTTGTACTGGTTACCATGTGGCACATGCAGGGACCAGGAAGGAGGGAAGTGTAACTATGGATGTAGCAGAAGAGTATGTGGAGACTAACGGAGCTCAGAGGGCTGCCCTTGTCCCAGAAAGGGGCTGCATTTGAGCTGTGGAATACACCAAAACCTCGGGAAAGGAACCATTTCTGAAGGAGCGATGACACTAAGTAGTTCCATAGACATCGGAATTCCCTCCCAACCCAGATCTAAGGAGTCCTAGTAGGGAACTCTTAGGCTCCAGTGATCACTCACCTTCATTCCAATTAGTGGAAGTGCCAGGGTGCTAAGTGTAGAGGGATGGCATCACGCTATGACTGAAACCAACAGCCTGTCTGGAAGCTAACACATTTTTTCATTGCCACAAGTCAAATCATGGCAAGCATATCCATCCCCAGGTCTTCCTTAGCTGCTCAGTCAAGTGGCTAGTTCTCCTACCAGGGTGGATTGTTGACTACGCTTGAGAAGCAATTCACAGTTTACATATAACTGGCCCTGTGCATTTGCTGGTTCAGACAACCAAGGACCAAAACCATTCAGGAAAAGATGTATCTGTACTAAACACGTATATACTTTTTTTCTTGTCATTGTTCCCTGAAAAGTGTGGTATGACTATTTACATAGTATTTCCATTGATTAGATATCATAAATAATCTAGAGATTGCTTACAGTATAGGAGGTTGTGCATAATTTATAGCCAAGGCCAGTGGCATTACCTATCAGGGACTTGGGCATATATATTTTGGTATCTATGGGGTCCTGGAACCATTCTCCAATAGATACTGAGGGACAACTGTATATTTAAAAAGCACTGCTTTAAGAGGTTTCAGGCAGGATGGCATCAGGGAGGCAGACAGTAGGACAGAGGAGTTAGAATTATCATTTGTTGTGTTTTAGACTTCGCAGTCAACTTGTCAGGAGACAGGAGACTAAGCACAGGCCAGCCAGTGCCGCTGCTAGGTCACTCACACGTGTACCTCATCACATTTACAGATGAGAGAACAGGTCTCAGGGAGGCGAAAGGGGGCTCTGGTACGTTAACAGAACCATGTTCCAGGCCTGCAGGACCGAAACCAAGCTGTTTCTGTCCCGTGCTCTATGTCTAGATGTGACTCTGGGTTCCTCGCTTTCAGCGGGGCTCCCTGAAATGCACTAGTAGGTGTTGAATACATATAGGTCATGTTGTATAAGTGAATGGCTCTGCATCCCTGGTCCTGAGAGAAACGTTAGGAAGAACCCTGGGGCAGTTGACTCTAGAAGGAAACTACCCACAAGCCTTTCTCGTCTAAGAGCTTAGGAGTGGCTCAGTCTCCGTCAGTCATTTCCCATCCCATCCCCCCCCCCTACGCCGCCCATTTAGCTGGACAGAGAATCAAAAGAGGAATCAAAGGAATAGCCTGAGATGAGGAAGAAGAGGGATGGCATTACATGGACCTGTGGTGTAGAAACCCTTGAAGGGACAGGCCCCACCCAAGGAGCACAATTCTTAGTCAAGGTAACCAAGGAGCAAGGCCAACATCACAAACCCCCCCTTCTAACCCACATGTGCCTCCTTCCTCCAGGGCGACACCAGTGGTGACTACAAGAATGCCCTGCTGAACCTTGTGGGCAGTGACCCGTGAAGACATCCGAAGACCAAGGGCAGGAAGTTGAGCCACAGGGCCTGCAGCTTCGGCCCTGACCGTCGGTGGGGTGGGGGTGGGGAACACCTCGTCCAGCTTTTAGTCTCTGTCCCTCAACTTCCAGTGCTTCTCACCCAATGCTTCTGACCCAGAAGGTGAGACCAGCCTGGGTTCGTCTTTGCACCTCTCCGCTGAGTCTTTTCTAGGTATTGCACCAGGCCCACCCTAGCATTACCTCTGACCAAACCGAACCATCGGCGTGCAGGAACCCGCAGGGGCTTAGGGGTCACTCCTTCCTCCCACAAAAGCTCCTGGGCACCGGTTACATAGATGTCTTGACTCTGACCCAACTACTGAATCAGGGTCTTTGGAGAAGGAGCCAACCAACATGGATTTCTAGCAGGTGTCTTAGCCCATGAGCTACATAATGAGGCAGCCAGTGGGAGTGTCAGAGGAGAGCCCTGGTATTTTAGAAAACACGGCCATGGGAACTGAGAAAGAGCCATATCTCTGCCACTTGGGATGTCTGTAACATTCACTGATGGACAAAAATTTTTACACCGTCCTAATAACAATCATTAGATTAGACTATGAACCAGTCTTGACCCGAGTCCACTGTGGCCTAAGAGACTCAGGCTTCTCCAGGCCTTGGCCAATTCAGCTACTTGTTCCCTCCATGGTGAAGCCTGCAGATTAGGAAGACACCCAACCCCGCTTATGAATCCTGACCTCCTCCTGTGGTCTCCAAGCCTGAAGAAGCTGAGAGAACTTTTCCTAATATTCATTGAGCTTTCAGAACCATAAATATTTGTACTTTCAAAAAGTCTGTGGATTTGTACAGGGTATGTGTGCGTGCACTGGGGTGGAGGGGATGCTTGCCTACTGGGGAGGCCAGAGGTCAACATCAAATTGTCTTCTTCAATTTCTTCTCCACCTTTATTTTTTGTTGTTCTCTTTCTTGAGACAGGGTTTCTCTGTGAAGTCCTGGCTGTCCTGGAGCTAGCTCTGCAGACCAGGCTGGCCTCAAACTCGGAGATTTGCCTGCTGGGACTAAAGCTGTGGGCCACCCTGCCTAGCTTTCTACCTCATTTTTGAGACAGGGTCTCTCAGTGAACCTGGAGTTCACGATGTCCACTAAGCTTACTGACAGGTGGGATCCTGGGCCCTGCCTGTCTCCACTCCCCTGGTAATGAGGTTGCAGACATGGAACCCATGCCCAGCTTTTATGTGAGTGTTGGGGATCCCCACTCAAGTCCCCAGGCTTGCACAGTGAGCCCTTTACCCTGTGAGCCATTGCCCAGCTCTATGGGTGGATGTTTAGCGGTGCTCAGAGTGAGAAACAGCTTTAGGGGGAGAACCTGTGGACATTTCGCTAAGGGAACGCTTGGAGTGGCATGTGTCCAATGTTGCTCTGGGGACAGAACTTCCAAATGATGATCATTTGCATTCCCTTCCTAGTTTGTGGCCCAAATTCCATTATCTCAGGGCTAGACAGGGCACTATAGTTAGCTGAAGCTTCTCTGTATTCTACAGCACTCCTGCACCCAGGGGGGTCCTTGCTGAACTCGGCGTATATAGGGTATACTTGGCCGCAGCCAGAGATGCGGACTTACTGGATTCTTGGATGGCGCTGTCTTTTTCCTGGGTCTGTAGAGCCCTTGCCACCTCGGCCAAGTCTGCCCCATCCCGCCCACTGCTTGCCATGCTCCACCAAAGCACAAAATGTTTGTTCTTTCCCAAAAATGGTTTGTCAGAAGCAGGCCACGTATTCCACTAAGAATGCCCAAGCTAAATTTCTGTAGTCCTTCTAGCTGCCCCTCCTGGATCCTGATTTCAGACAGGGTCTCTGAACGTGTTCTAGTTTGCAAACTCCAAAGAGTGGCCCCAAGGGTAGAGGCACTTCCTGAAGTGAGAGGTCAGGACAGAAAAGGCATGGGCTCGGCATGGGGGATGGGCTCTGGCTCTGCCATGCGGGCTCCATGACTCTGACCTAGTCACTTTCTCTGTGTATGTTTATTGTCCTTACCTGTCAATGCAGGTAGGATCCTATATATCAAACAACCCCGGATCGGGGGTGTAAACCATAGTTTTCTGGTGCTCCGGACTGGACAGGTCAGGAACTCAACCAGGGAACCGTGACAGTGTCTTATCTCTACTCTGAAACATCTGGAGATGGCACAGAGAAAAGCTAAAGGTCAGGGCAATTAGAGCAGGAGACTAGAAACTTCTACACCTGTGCCAGGTACCTGGCGAGTCATGGAAGCCTGCGTTCCACTGTGCCCTAGAACTCTTACAGACAGCCTTCCTGGCAGGGGAGCCTCAGGGTGGGAGAGTTCTTTGTTAGTTTAAGTTACCATAGTCACCCAGTGGGCAAGGAAGACACTGTATTGTCTTCTGTGAGTCATATGGCAGCATTTTCCCCAGGCCCTATTGATTAAAGACATCACATGGCACCCCACATTCAAGGAAATGGGACACAGACCTCATCTGTCAATGGGAAAAGGGTCAAACAGTTGGGGGTTGTGTTTTAGTTCATCACTAGTGGTTCCCAAAATATATCCCAGTGTGCAGCACAGGCTGCCATGGGTAGGGCTGGAGCGAGCTTCGGAAGCCTTGCAGGGCCAGGCCTCAAACTGCAATGCCAGGCTGTAGGGCTGCTGTAGGTCCCAGAGAAGGCTTCCTTGTTCACTGGAGGCCCCATAACATCAGCTTTGTGTTCGGCTGTGAGCATTGTGAAGAACTCACACTTTTTCCTCACTGCTCTGGGTGCTGGAAAACCTAAGGGCAAGGAGGGGTCTGTCAGCTCCTAGTGGGGCTGCCTTCCCAGCGTGCAGATGGCTGCCATCTCTCTATGTTCTCACACAGTCCTCTGTCCTCTGTGCTCACCTACAGAGAAAAACGATGCTCCCTGTCTTTCTCTTTTATATCACCAATCCCAGCATGAGGAGCCACCTCGCCCTACCCACCTGCAAAGGCCCCCGTCTCAAATGCCATCACACTAGGAGGGTAGGGGAGCTTCCACTACAAGCAGTCAGGCTACAACACTACATTGCTGAAGCATGGCCACTGTATTAACAGCTGTGGCAGCATGTGTCACCTGGATCCTGTCCTGGGTGATGACACCTTTTTCTTTCTTTTTATCAGGGAAAGTCCTATGTCCAACTTCCATCAGTGCCGAGTCCCTGTCTACCCAAGTGGTTCAGGAGGAATTAGGATTTCTCAGCACGACAACCGCATACCCACCAGCAGCTCGGTGGGTACACAAGCTGCTCAGAGGCCACCCCAAAACAGACTTCGTGTGGAGGCTGCCCAGGAAATACCGTGTCCAGGTTCACATCTCACAGAATAATCTGCTTTAAGATAATCACACAAAACAGAACACATGGCCATGTCTCATAGAAGAGGACACTGGGGCAGGATAGCCACAGGCCTCCTTCTCTCCGTGCTCTCAGTACAAGAGGGGTCACGTGATATCACTGCCAGGTGGTTGCATCGGGTATAATTTAGCACATGACCCTGGTGGTGGCCAGAGAAGAAAAGGGATGTGACCAATGCCCTCCTTAATGTTCCAGATAACTTTGTTGGAACAACCTTTGGGCCACATTGATCAATCCCATTCCAAAGACATAGCTGCAATTGTTACGTGGGACTTTTAAAAACACACGGGTTTAAAGCAACTTTAGGGTCTGCTTACTGCAACTGCAGCACAGGAGGAAAACGGAGTTATGACAAGGATTCTCCATTTAGCTGAAGTTGTCAGCCTCCTGTGCCTTCTCTGAGGCCCATCCATGCGCTTCTCCGATTCCAGCTACAGCAGCAACCCTCCATCTCTCCCAGCATCACGCAGTGACATTTGAACACTCTGGCCTGTCTTTAGCAAGAATCCTGTTCCATGGCTTTTGTCAGAGTTCCCTTTACCCCTGTGTCTCCGCTGACCCTTAACCCTGCTCCTTGATTCTAAGTCCCCTTAACTGCTGCTGTCTCCAGAGCTAAGAAGGATCTCTGGGAGGTCTCTTTTCCCTTCATGCAAGCCCCGAATAGAATCTGCTTTTACAACCTGAGCTGTTACGCAGCTCTGGTTTCTCTGTGACCACGGGTCCTCTCTGCTCGTGGTCTAGCCATGACTCTGGCCTGGTGTTCCTGCTCCTTAGCCCTCTCAGAGAGGTAACATATCCAGGGGTCTGCTCTGGCCTGCCTTGGAGGTGTGTAACTGACTCCCTTGGAGCTCGATTCCATTTCCTCCACTACAACAAGAGCTGGCAAACAAGGGCAGAGCTGGGCCCAGAAAATTGAGCCAAATCTGTTCTATGGCTGTGATTAGAAACAGTCTTCTTCCTGTAAGAGCTTCTGAGGCTTCCAATAACCTTTTTAGGAATTCCTTTCTGCTCAAGCGATCTGTAGCAGGTAATAGAAGCCCTATTACACAGTATTTCTGTTTTATCCTGTTTTTCTCATAAAAACTGAGTGTTGTGAGGGTAAGAACTTTGCCCTGTTTATTTCCAAATATTCAGTGTCTGAGTTAGTTACTTTTCTATTTGCTATAACCAAATAGCTGACATAAATAACTTAAAATAAGAAAGATGTGTTTGGGCCCATGGTTTCAAAGGGTTTGATCCATGGCTATTCGGTCCACGTTAACTTGAGCAGAGCATCACGGTGCTAGGAACATATGTCGAGAAGGTTCTAGCATCATAGCAAGCAGAGTGAGAGAAGGGGCCAGATATCACCAAAGACCCCCATGACCTACTTCTTCCAGCTAGGCCCCACCTCCTAAACTTGCAAGAACCTCCCCAAATGGCACTACCAACTTAGGACCAGGTATTTAAAAGGTGAGCATTTGGGGACAATTTGGATTCAAAACATCAACTGTGTCTACCATGCATCTGGCGTTCAGTGAATGTTTTCCAATGAACAACAAATGAGGGCACAGAATTCGAGGACGAAACATCTCACGGGTGTTAAACGGGGCCAATCCTTTGTGGTCTCCCTTTCTGGGGAGTCTCTGTGGCTCCTCAGCCAACCCCACTAAACCATAGTTCAGAGGCAGGGCGAAGGGACGACACTGGCTACTCTCAGCTCTTCTGATCCCAGGCCCTGTTTCTGCCACTGTTGGAAGCCCTCGAGAGGGCCGTACCTGTCAACCAGTCAAGAGAGGCCCAAGGGCGGTGACCAGGGTGAGCACTCAGCCCTGGTGTCTTCCCGAGAGAGGGCAAGGCTGGAATGTTGGGCTTGGCCTAGCTAGTGTTTATTCTTGAGCCACAGAAGGATTTTCTTCCTGAAAGTTGAATACTTAGGTAATATCAGGATCCTCTTGGCAAGAAATAAAGGGGGGATGAATTTGCGGTCAGCTCTTCACTGTTACTGGAATTATGCATTCTACGTGGTGCCAGATTGGGGCTAGGCCAGGTGAAATGTCAAGGTAAAGCTTGCACTGCTGAAGGCTGACTCAACACTCACCAGGTCGACAGGGCAGGAAAGAACATTCCCTTCTGGGAAGAAGGAACGCGAACAGCAGAAGGGACCTGGTCTGTCCCAGACACGGTAAAGGAAGGGTGTGTCAAGCCCACAGATAGTAAGATGCCAGGCAAGTGAGTGGAGGCTCAGAGGGTTCCCACGGGCGGTTGGGAGTCCTGGCAGGGATAGGCAAGGGAGCACCTTCTCCTATGCTTGGGAGAGATTCTGCCAGAGGTATGACCACCTTGCAAGCAGAAGCCTGGGGCTAAAGCCATGCCGTACTTGCAGCCTAACCCTTTGGGTCAACTCTACAGGAGGCTGGTCTTAACAACCCTCATTCTAGAAAGCACTTATGAATGTGGTGGTACCCCAAACCTGTGCACTCCCGTCCCCTCAGAAAAGAGCAGGCCCTGGCAACCATACCTCTTACCGAGACCTTAAGTATCTGAAATTCATCAGTGAACCCCAAGCCTAAGCCTGAGGCTCCAGCACTTTCATGGCTCCTTCATAACAGGAGGTCAAGGTGTGCCCTGCCTGATGCCTCAAGTGGCCTGTGTTTTTCCTTATCCCTCTGCCAGACCATTCCTGGCTCTGGGCCTGGCCCTTGGGCTACCATCTGATGGAATACCAAGACCACCTGCTTGGTAATTAGGGCTTGCCCATCTGTGTGATGGGCTTTGAGGTAGACTCCTGTCAGTGTCTGTCAGTCCTGAATGCTCAGGGTGCCTGATACTCAGTACTGAGTAGACACGGTCCACTTAGTCTGTCTAGACTATTTAGTAACTCCCTAGGGCCGCAATTTTGTGGCCACATCTTCCTCTCCAAAACTCAGTAATTCTTCTGTTCCCAGAATGCCTTGCTGCTGAAGCATGTTGTTCGGTCATGGTGAACTGTCACCTCCCCACAGTTACCCTGTCTCTGCTGCCTCCGGCTTCTGGCCGCTGAGCTTCTCATCCTGAACTTTTCCCTATTCCCATGTCGTAAGTTGGCACTAAGGGAACAAAGACAGGGTCCCTTGCAGATAATGAGGTCACCCTCCCCCTGCCTTCCGGTGTCACAGCAATGACTCATAAAGCCTCCCTCTGTCCACAGCATCACACTGGACAGCCCTGGGTAAAGCGGCACCAAGGTGGCCTGGAAACCTGCTCTCACAGTGCCCTCTAGTGGTGGCTTCCTTTGACGGAAGAAAGGCTAAATAGCATTAACTCTGGCTCCCACTGGCCCTTGCTGAGAGAAACCTTGGAGGGAAAACCCTGGCCCTCCTCAGCACTGGGATGGGATGGTTCTGTGCTGACACATACCCCAGCTCCCTAGAGCGTTGGGTGCCCTCACACTGAGAAATCCATTTCTCCAATAAGATTTTCAAAACCTCACGGGTCAGTGTTGACCTTCTTGCCCACCCTGTTCCCCAAGAAGTGGCCTATCCACATGACCTGGTTAAACAAAACCAAAGCAGCACTTCTAAAGTAAAACATAGACTATCGTGTGTGTGTGTGTGTGTGTGTGTGTGTGTGTGTGTGTGTGTGTGTGTAGGGAGGGGCATGTCCAGATGGTTTCTCTGCCTTGGCTGTCCTGAACTCTCTGTAGACCAGGCTGGCCTCAAACTCATAGAGCTCTGCCTGCCTCTGCCTCCTGAGTGCTGGGATTAAAGGTGTGTGTTGCCACCTCCTGGCTAAAACAGACTGTCTTTAATCTTGGAATAGAAAATGTTTTCTTAGGCAAGACACAGAAATAGTAACTCCAATAGATAAATGATGATAAACTAGATGTCATCAAAATTTTCAGCTTTATCAGTGAGAAACTCAACAAATCAAAGGCACTGCAAGTTCATCATCACCACGTTAGAGTTTCTTATTTAGGAAGTGGTCTTCTAAATCAGACAGAGTATAAAAAGAGCTAGAAGAATGCATTAGACTATATCATCTTTACATTAATTATATAATGGCATTGACATGTTCTTTATTTCCTCACGTGGATCCTCTGATCCATCTAATGACCTCTCATTGCCTGCATTTTTCCTCTTTTAGCTGTTTGGGTCAACTTGTTATTACCTCCAACTCATACTGGTACCTCAGGTAGCTGCAGTGTTAAATAAGTTCTACTGATTGATTCATGTCAGCTTGAAGGACTTCCATAATACTGGGGTAGGTCTGCTAATGGTGAATTCATTCATATTTTGTTGTCTAGATATTTCTATTTTTTTTTCAAGGACAGTTTTCTAGGCAGAGGATTCTTGGACCAGGGTCCTTTTCCTTTTCCCCTTGACTGTAAGGCCCGTTGGCTTTCTGCCCTCTGGGGTTTTCATCAGGAAGCCATAGTTAATTGTATTAAAGTGTGCTTGGACATGGCCGCTTGTGTTTCTAATGCCACTTTCAAGATTCTCTCTGGCTTCAACCATTTTGATTCTGCTGTCAGTTTGAGATTTTGTTTCTTTTTAATCAACCTAGTGTTTACTGTATTCCCGGACTACATAAATCAATGTTCTGTGTCAAACTTGGGGGACAGATGGCAATTGTTTCTTCAAACATCCTTCCAGGCACTTTCTAGTCTTCGCTCAGATCTCTGAAATTGCTTGTCCACGCTCTTCTTTCCATTCCTCACACTGTCTTTAACTCACAGACCCTTTCCTGTGCACATTCTAAAAGGCCACGCACTTTTCACTTGTAAAGTTTTACTTTTCAACCTCAGACTTCAATGCGATCCTCTCTTTAGTTGTGCGTCCTATCTTTGAGATCTGCCGTTTGCTGAGACAGTGTTGTTGTCCTGTGCTCTGCTTCTTCAACGTCGTTTTCTTTCATTCATCGCACGTGCTTATGGAGGTTATCTAAAGTCTTTGACAGCACGTCCAATGTCTAGGCTTCCGCGGGGACAACATGACCAGTTGTCATAGACATATTTTTTTTCTTTGCAAATGGGTCATATTCCCCTGTTTATTTGCACTTCTCATTATTTTTCTAATTGAAAACTGGACAGTTTAAATAAAATATAAGTGACAGCTCTAAAATAAGACATGATCCTTCTCTAGTATTTATCATAATTGCTGCTGCTATTGGGGGGTGTTTTATTTTGTGACTTTCTGTTTTGTTTAGTGACTTTCCTGAACCACTTAATATTTGTCTAACTAGGTAATTATAACTAATAATGACCTGATCCTTTGTTATATGCAGCCACAGAAATGGCTCCTTGGTTTAACTGTCAGCTCACAGCTACACAGAGACATCTTTGGATCCCCTGGATCAATGGTCAGTTAGGGATTGCAGACATCTTTGGATCCCCTGGATCAATGGTCAGTTAGGGATTGCAGACATCTTTGGATCCCCTGGATCAATGGTCAGTTAGGGATTGCAGACATCTTTGGATCCCTGGATCAATGGTCAGTTAGGGATTGCAGACATCTTTGGATCCCCTGGATCATTGGTCAGTTATGGATTGCAGACATCTTTGGATCCCCTGGATCAATGGTCAGTTAGGGATTGCAGACATCTTTGGATCCCCTGGATCAATGGTCAGTTAGTGATTGCACAGAAGTGTCCTCAGATTCCTTGTGCCACTAAGTCCATCATCCTTTGCTGAGAAAGGTTTGTGTATCGAGTCACACAGTGAGTGCTCCAGCAAGTACCTGCCATTGCCTGGAAGTTAATCATAGGTTAGTCCCTACTGACCCTGCACAAGCTGCCTCCCTCCTACATTCCAGGAAGCTGTTAGAGCTTTTCCAAGGCAGATCTCGTCCCCCAACATTTCTTTTCAAGCTTTTGACCCATATCTTATTAGAGCCGACTCCTATTGGTTGGTAGCTGCAGCGTTAAGCAAGTTCTGTGCCCTGGTTTTCAGTGTTTTGTTTGTTTATTGTAGTTGCTTTGATTTTTTATTGGGGCAGGTGGGGGTTGTTTGTTTGGTTGGTTGGTTATTTTTCATACCACTTAACTACACAAATGCTCTCAGGATATTTGTGCTCACACAGATTAATCTCCGAACCATGCTAAATGAGAAAATCTTCTCGAATGGAGCTCTTCCAAAGAACTGCCATGCTGTTCCCAGAGTCAGTTCCCCAGAGCTGGGATCCACGAGAGCACAAGCCTGTTCTGTCTGCACCAGAAAGCTCAAGGTGTCTGTCGTTCTCAGCTGCCACTGAAGCCGTCCACTTTCAAGTCTGCCATGGAGCTGGAGAGAGAAAGATAGGCAGAATCAGTTAAATACCATGCTTTTACTGGTATTTCATTATTTTTTTTATTGACTAAATGCTACTTAAATTGTTGGTTGAGAACCCCTCAGTTTATTTCCAGAGTTCTGAAAAGAATTGATTGTGATGATTTTTGCCAGTACTCTTGTTGCCATTCCAGAAGAGTTTCAAGGGTCTTTTGTTTTAGTTTGTTTTTCCAGACAGGATTTCTCTGTGTAACAAGAGCTCACTTTGTAGATCAGGCTGGCCTTGAACTCACAGAGATCTGCCTGCCTCTGCCTCCCGAGTGCTGGGGTTAAAGGTGTGTGCCGCCACCGTCTGGCCTTCAGGAGTCTTTGTCCAGGCCTTCTCTCAGCTTTCCTTGCAGTCTGGGTTCCTGTGCAGCCATGGGCGAAGCTCTGCGGGCTGCTTGGCTGGTTCTTTAGTCGGATGGCGTTACACTGAATGCCCTTAGGATTCTTAGACGTCGAATATCCACGTTATCATGGCCACTCTCCATGCTGACACCACTGTGTCATTTACCTTCTAGCCAATAAATGCAAGATTTCCGATACAACTCCTAGGAAACTGTTTTGAATTTTGACCCTATTATTTTTTTCCACTCCATAGTTTAAGTTCCTCCGAGCAGAGGAGAAGGACAGAATATTGTCAGCTGCCACCCACTGAAGACTGCTTGGATATCCCTTGCAATTCAATACAGTCTCTCTGTGTAGTTGTTTAGAGGTGTGTGTGTGTGTGTGTGTGTGTGTGTGTGTGTGTGTGTGTGTGTGAATATATAAACAAAACTTGCTGAGTCTATTTTTGTTGCTTATGTGTATATAGTTTGGGGGCTGACCCGTCTGCATTGAACAACCAATAATGGGTCTCATCACTGGGAGAGGCTAACTCTCCTATTCCAATAGTCATTAGCTGCCTGGGCTATGACGCCTTCCCCCTTCTACCTGGGTGGGACCCTGCAGTTTGCCTCTTCCACCTGGGTGAGACCCCGCAGTTTGCCTCTTCCACATCATCATGTCCATGGATCTTGCTCCACTCTCCTTCTACCATATCTAGGAGAAACTGTCTCACAGCAAACTTGCTGGTACTCTGGATCTTAGTCTTTCTGCCCCCTTTTCCTCAATGTTCCCTGAGCCATAGATGCAGGAGCTGTGGTGTAGATGCAGGAGCTGTGGTACAGATGCAGGAGCTGTGGTGTAGATGCAGGAGCCGTGGTGTAGATGCAGGAGCTGTGGTACAGATGCAGGAGCTGTGGTGTAGATGCAGGAGCTGTGGTGTAGATGCAGGAGCTGTGGTACAGATGCAGGAGCCGTGGTACAGATGCAGGAGCTGTGGTGTAGATGCAGGAGCTGTGGTACAGAAGCAGGAGCTGTGGTGTAGATGCAGGAGCTGTGGTGTAGATGCAGGAGCTGTGGTACAGATGCAGGAGCTGTGGTGTAGATGCAGGAGCTGTGGTACAGATGCAGGAGCTGTGGTACAGATGCAGGAGCTGTGGTACAGATGCAGGAGCTGTGGTACAGATGCAGGAGCTGTGGTACAGATGCAGGAGCTGTGGTACAGATGCAGGAGCTGTGGTACAGATGCAGGAGCTGTGGTACAGATGCAGGAGCTGTGGTACAGAAGCAGGAGCTGTGGTGTAGAAGCAGGAGCTGTGGTACAGATGCAGGAGCTGTGGTGTAGATGCAGGAGCTGTGGTGCAGATGCAGGAGCTGTGGTGTAGATGCAGGAGCTGTGGTACAGATGCAGGAGCTGTGGTGTAGATGCAGGAGCTGTGGTGTAGATGCAGGAGCTGTGGTACAGATGCAGGAGCTGTGGTGTAGATGCAGGAGCTGTGGTGTAGATGCAGGAGCTGTGGTACAGATGCAGGAGCTGTGGTGTAGATGCAGGAGCTGTGGTGCAGAAGCAGGAGCTGTGGTGTAGATGCAGGAGCTGTGGTGTAGATGCAGGAGCTGGGGTACAGATGCAGGAGCTGTGGTGTAGATGCAGGAGCTGTGGTGTAGATGCAGGAGCTGTGATGTAGATGCAGGAGCTGTGGTACAGATGCAGGAGCTGTGGTACAGATGCAGGAGCTGTGGTACAGATGCAGGAGCTGTGGTACAGATGCAGGAGCTGTGGTGTAGATGCAGGAGCTGTGGTGCAGAAGCAGGAGCTGTGGTACAGATGCAGGAGCTGTAGTACAGATGCAGGAGCTGTGGTACAGATGCAGGAGCTGTGGTACAGATGCAGGAGCTGTGGTACAGAAGCAGGAGCTGTGGTGTAGATGCAGGAGCTGTGGTGTAGATGCAGGAGCTGTGGTACAGATGCAGGAGCTGTGGTGTAGATGCAGGAGCTGTGGTGTAGATGCAGGAGCTGTGGTACAGATGCAGGAGCTGTGGTACAGATGCAGGAGCTGTGGTACAGATGCAGGAGCTGTGGTGTAGATGCAGGAGCTGTGGTACAGATGCAGGAGCTGTGGTACAGATGCAGGAGCTGTGGTGTAGATGCAGGAGCTGTGATGTAGATGCAGGAGCTGTGGTGTAGATGCAGGAGCTGTGGTGTAGATGCAGGAGCTGTGGTGTAGATGCAGGAGCTGTGGTACAGATGCAGGAGCTGTGGTGTAGATGCAGTAGCTGTGGTGTAGATGCAGGAGCCGTGGTATAGATGCATCCCCTGGGGCTGGATTCCCTATGATCTGTTGATCTCTGCATTGTGCCTGGCTGTGGTTTTTGTTGATGCTGTCCATTTGCTGTAAAGAGAGGCCTCATTGATGAGGTGTGGTAGCTACACTTATCTCTGGGCACGAGGATAAGATTTAGAACATAGTAATAAATTGTGCTGGTCAAGCGAGACAGCGATAGTAGATTCTCTTCTAATGTCCATGACCCCACCAACCTCAGGAAGCTGGCTAGGTTTTCAGTACCAGGCATTGTTTCTCTCCTGTTGCATGGCACACACAATGGAATACTAGCCGATTGTACAGAAAAATGAAATCATTAGATTTGCAAGTAAATGGACAGACCTAGAAAAGATTATATTGAGTGAGGTGACCTAAACCCTGAAAGACAAATGCTGCATGTTCTCTCTCATCTGAGATTTCTAGCTCCAGGTCCTCAAATGTGAGCATGCACATGGAGTAAACATAAAAACCAGGAAAAGTAGAAAGGGACCATGGTGTGTGTGTGTGGGGGGGGTGTTGGAAAGAGAATAGCAGGACACAGGTGATATGAAGTGAGGAATGGAAAAATGGAGAGGGGGATCCAACTGGGGAAGAGAGAGAGGTCAATAAAGACAAGGAGGTACAAGGGTTAAATAACACCAAGGTTGTTTGATGAAGCCTCATGAACTCATGTCATTTTATAACAACCTGAAATTGTGTTCAGTACATACAAGTGTATGAATACACGCACGCACGCACGCACGCAGGCGGGTCTCTATGAGTTCGAGGCCAGCCTGGTCTATAGGGTGAATTCCAGGACACAGAGAAATGCTGTCTCAAAAAAAAAAAAAAAAAAAAAAAAAGCCCCAGTATCAGGCATGAGAATTCTCCTTTTGCATGGTTGGCCAAAGTGGTCTAAGTGACTCCTAGAACAATACAGATTATCGTTGTAGCCCTTGGGTGCCTCTCAGAAGTTGGAGGTGGCCCCTATTGCTGAAGACATCACACATTCAGGACTCAAGACTAGAATGGTTTGAGCTAACCTGACCTGAAAGCCTCCTTTCTATGGTCCAGCCAAAGTGGGAGGGGGAGGCAATTAAACAGTACTGTCTAGCTGCAACATCTCTGAACCATGACAATGACCAGCGTGGCAAGAGATCCATAAGGTGCAATAAGTAAGTGGCCCTCACATGTTCATGGCAACCAACGGCTGTCTGATAGGGATTTTACATTATCTTTTTAAAAAAAAAGTATTTCATTATTTCATGTGTATTGGTGCTGGCCTCCATGTATGTCTATGTACCCCATGCATGCCCGATGCCCGTGGAGGCCAGAAGAGGGCATCAGCTTCCCTGAAACTGGATTGTGGTTGTGAGCTGCCTATGGGTGCTGAGACTTGAGCCTGGGTCCTCTTGACAGTGATCTTAACAACTAAACCAGCCATGTCTACAGCTGCCTGCCCCCTACACATACATATTTAAAAAAAAAAAAAAAAAAAAAAAAAAAAAAAAAAGGTCTCTTTATGTAGCCTTGGCTATCCTAGAACTTGCTATGTTGATGAGACTGGCCTTGAACTCACAAAAATCTTCCTGTCTCTGCATCCTTGCCTCCTGAATGCTAAGATTAAAGGCATGAGCCACCATGCCCAGCCACCTACTTATGATTTGACAAGTTACCTTGCAGACCTTGGGATGATCTGATGTGAAACTAGCATGTCATTTAACACACACCACCTCTCAGTCTCCTAAAGCCATGAGGGACTTACTGGTTAAATATGGCATTCTTTCCTTCCAAGCCCCATAAGACCACAGAATCCTTCCAGACCCCATTTAAAAGCAGCTTCTGCTTTTCTATTGGTGATGACATAAATAGTTCATAAAGTGAGGAACGTGGAACAAATATAATCCATCAGAGATTTCCTGAAAAAGAATCTTCAATAGTCCTAGAATTTTGGAAATGAGTTTGAATTCCAGAACAGTCCAGGAAGTTCTGGCAAAGCCATGTGGCTGTTATCTAAAGCACATTTGCATTTTTATATGAACCATGCCGGTTAAACTTAAAAATCCTCACATCTGGATTTCTAGCACTTTCTATTATAGTATTTACTACCAATAAACAATCTGAGTGGACTCATGCTGCAAGGCTGTCCAGATAGCCAGTTTTTGAAAGTATCCAGAACCTCCATGACTTGGATTGCCATTCACCACACATCTGCAATTGTCCTGGGTATCCCAGCCCCTGGGACCAAAAAGATCCTGTCCCCTTAAGCCATGATTCCGTCACAGGCAGCTGCTGTGAGGGTCAACAGCCTAGGCACCTGGTGGGAAGTTTGCCCCACAACCCTCAGGAGGCTTCAGCCAAGGAAAATGAATGGCTGAAGCAACAGAAGGAAGAGCTGCATGAAGATGAGAGATGATATGGCCGGACTCTAATCAAATTCTGGATTTCCATGGGGTATGCCGTCACTGCTTAAAAATGTAGTCCAGTCGCAAAATTGAGTTATCCACTAAGCAGGCTCCAGAGGCACAAAGCGTCCAGTCCTCCACAATGGGATTAAGGGCTGCATGCTGCTGTGGAAGACCTCCAAGGCTGTGGACCTGGAAGAATGCTTTTCTCCTGCCAAAGCCTGTGGGGAAAGATTCCATTGCAACATCCTGATCAGCTCCAGAGGTTTGAAAAGTCGGTGTGTGTGTGTGTGTGTGTGTGTGTGTGTGTGTGTGTGTGTACACTCACACATGTGATGTGTGCGTTTATCATCTAATAAAAGCAAGCAGATAAAAGCCGAATCCATCTCTACCTTTGCTCACCAAATGTTTTATGTTTTCTTCATTTTAAAATAATAGATTGGGAGCCAGCAAAATGGTTCAACCAATAAAGACATGTGCCACCAAGCCAAATTCTGAGTGAACCCTCTGGTAGCCACATGGTAAAAAGGAGGTAACTGACTCCTATAAGTTCTCCTCTGACCTCCCCAGGGATGCCATTGTACACACACAAATGGGCACAATAAATAAATGGGGGGGGGATGAGTTGGTATTCTCCTAAGTCACTTTTAAAATCTGACTTCTCCTCAATCAGCATTTTAGAAGGCCAGGCAGGTCCTGCTAAGTCCGTCACAGTGAAGCCAGGTGTGCTGGCTGGTTTTGTGTCAACTTGACACAAGCTTGAGTCATCAGGGATGAAGGCGCCTCAGTTGAGGAAATGCCTCGATAAGATGGGGCTGTACACAAGCCGTAGGACATTTCTTAATTAATGATTGATGAGGGAGGGCCCAGCCCACTATGGGTGGTACCACCCCTGGCCTAGTGGTCTTGGGTTCTATAAGAAAGCAGACTGAGCAAGCCATGGGGAAGCAAGCCAGTAAACTACACTCCTCCATGGCCTCTGCATCAGCTCCTGCCTTCAGGTTCCTGCCCTGTTTTTGAATACCTGCCCTCGCTGCTTTTGATAATGAAGTTACATAGAACTGTGTGTGAAATAAACTCTTTCCTCCCAAGCTGCTTTTGGACATGGTGTCTTATCACAGCAGTAGGAACCCTAAGGAAACACCAGGGAAGGGCCCAAGTGTTGGAAAGTGGACAGAACACTTAGCTCTGAGAGTGATTCCTTTGGAAGAATGAGCCCAGAAAGCTCGGGTTCTGGCCAGCGGGCGGTGCCTTCATCTGCTTCACTGGGGCCACACACACATTACCTCAGCTTCTGCTCCACTCTACACAGTCCCCAGGGTTAGCACAAGGCAAACAGGGTGGAGAGGACCACCCGACCCTCTCCACCATGGTCAGCAGGGTGGAAAGGACCACCCGACCCTCTCCACCATGGCCAGCAGGGTGGAGAGGACCACCCGACCCTCTCCACCATGGCCAGCAGGATAGAGAGGACCACCCGACCCTCTCCACCATGGCCAGCAGGATGGAGAGGACCACCTGACCTGCTCCACCATGGCCAGTAGGGTGGAGAGGACCACCCGACCTTCTCCACCATGGCCAGCAGGGTGGAGAGGACCACCCGACCCTCTCCACCATGGCCAGCAGGATAGAGAGGACCACCCGACCTGCTCCACCATGGCCAGCAGGGTGGAGAGGACCACCCGACCCTCTCCACCATGACCAGCAGGGTGGAGAGGACCACCCGACCCTCTCCACCATGGCCAGCAGGTGGCTTGGACTCAGAAGTTGTCCTTGAGCTTCATTGTGATGACCTGAATGTCTTGTCCCCCTTCTCCCTAAAATTCCTCATATCAGAATTTGATTGCCACTGTGGCGGTGTTGAGAGGGAGGGCTTTAAGAGGACACTGGGTCATTAAACTGGACTGACACCTTTCCCATGAGACTGGGTTAGTCACCACAATAGCAGGTTGTCGTGAATCAAACCTGTTCCTCTTGCTCATCTCTCTTCCTCTCTTCTCAGGTCCCCCACCACCTCTCCTACCGTGTTATGCTGGGCCAGATGTGGTCACCTGATCCCACACTTCTCAGCCTCCAGAATCATGAGCCAAACCCACGCCTCCTCTTTACAAATCTCCCACTCGGGGATTCTGTCATAGCAACAGAAAATTGCCTAGGACAATCACCTCCCTCCTTCTCACCCTTCTCAAGGACCACGCCTCATTTCCCTCTTGATGTCTGACTTGTTCTCTCTGCCGTTATTCTGTAGCCCTCAGCTTTCTCTTCACGGCAGTTCCTGCTTTGGTGAACATGGTCTGTTTATTAGAGAGGAACCCCATCGCCTTCCCTGAAATCCGAGCCTCATAAAGGGAAGGGACTGTGCCTGTCCTGAGGTGTCATCTCCAATGCCTGGACTCCCTTATCCCTCCTGGTAGTCAACACGATAATGACGGAACAGCAGTGACAACCCTATTTCCATGCCCCTCCCCATTCTGAACCTGTGTCTGGGCCTCACTTTCAGAAGAGAAAGACCCCTTGCCTTGAACCTATCCTTGAAGAGAAATGTCCAGGTCTAGACACCCTAGGACCTCAGACTCTGGCTTGGGGCCCTTGGCCCACACTGGTTTTTCTGCAAGCGTGAGTGCTGCCAACCTGAGGCCTTCCCAGCTAGCATCCAACCTTCTTGAGCCGTACCTTCCCGTGTATGTCCCTCCCAAACAACCTGCCTCCCAATTTCCAGTCTATCAGCACAGAACCAATGAGGGCAAAGATTCTCGCCCACTCCTCCATGGCCCCCACTGAGTCTCCCAAAGCACTCTCTGGGTGCCAGATCCTTCCAGCCCCACAGTGGGATTCTGACTGAGACTCCCTTGGTCTTTTCCATTGCCCAGGATCCTCTTGGTCTCATTCACTCTCACTGTGAGGGGCAGGTTGGGGCACCATGGCTACCTAAGGCTTTGTAATTCTGGAAGTGCTATAGAGGATATAAGAAGCCTAGTGATGTCTCCATCTAAGAAAAGAGCCATGGGCATCACCTGCACCTTAGTACATTATCTCCCCCCTCCCTCTCTCTGTCTGTCTCTTTCTCTCTATACCTCAGTACATTATCTCCTCTTTCTGTCTGTGTCTGTCTGTCTCTCTCTCTCTCTCTTTCTTCCCCTTTTCCAAGAGGAGAAGGAGGATAACACCAAAGCTCCCCCAGGTTTCTTCACAGCCTCAAAGTCAGAATTAAGAGCTTGCCCAGGAACGTATCATATTAAGCAAACACCATACCTCATGTTTGATAAAAAGGAGTCAAGAAAAGACAAGACCCAGCAAATCAGAGCCTCGTGGTCACTCTGATCCAAGGGAGTCTAAAAGTCATGACCCTGGCGATGTGAGTGAGGGGGACCCAGATCTGAGGGTCTGAGAGTGGGAGACCTGGCCGTCCTCCTTGCTGTAGGCTGCACTGGGTGAGCTAGTTGAGACAGTGTTGGAGAGCTAGCCTGGGTAGTGACAACAGGGGAGAGCTGGCGATCCGACCAACCCAGCCACACCCAGGCCCAGAACCAGGGCTATGAGTTGGCCCCACCCAGCATCCACCGAAGAATAAACTGACTCAACAGGCCACACTGCAACTTCCACAAGATTCCTTCTGTTTGTTTTGTTTTGTTTCTTCATTTTGTTTGGGGTTCGGCTTTTCTTTTAAATTTGGTTTTGATTTGGAGAGGTTGCAAGGGCAGAGGGCAGATGTGAGGGGACGGGGAGATAAGTGGGATCAGAATGCATGATATGAAATCCACAAAGAAGCAATAAAAGTTTAAAAAAATAGAGAGAGAGTTGCCTATGGTATGGTGTCTCTTCACAGCAATAGAAACTCTAAGACACTCCATCTCTCTCCATGGCTTCATCTCTCCCCTCTTTTGGCCTTTGGGTTCATTTGCTTAGGAAAGGTCTCTCCACAAGGAAGGGCTTGACTTCCAAGGGACCTGCAGACCTGCTTGAAAAAAAGAGAGTAGTTTCGTGGTGAAAGGCCTGGGTCTACAGAAGATAACTGTGCCCAGTGGCCAGGGCAAAGGTCTCAGTGTGCACCCACTGGCCAGCCAGTACAGTCTAACCAGGAGACAGGGGAGAGTCCTTCCAAAATAGAATAGGACTGGACCAAAACCAGCCAACCCCATCCCCTAACCGTCCCCGGGGCTGATGAAATGCAGAATCAAAGTAAAATGCCATAGTTTACCAGTTTAAAAGTGGATCAAAGAAGAACAAAAAATAATTACAGTGAGAAGATAAGGCTTTCAAGGGTGAATGGAAGAAAAGATTAATACACAAAACTCTCTCATTTTCCACTGCAGGAAATACATTTTCTACAGAGGAGTCAAATCAAGTGTGTGTGTGCTATTTAGAGTGATGGTGATGTACTATAAATGGAAATGTTTAAAGGAGGCCTCAGGAGGTTGAGCCCAGGGCAGGATATGGTGAGACTGGACGCTGCTTGCCTTCAATCATAAAATAGTGGTTCTCAACCTTTCCAGTGCTGTGACCCTTCATCCCAGTTCCTCATGTTGTGGTGACCCCCAACCATAAAATTATTTCCATTGCTACTTCATAACTAATTTAGCTACTGTCATGAATGGTAATGTAACCACCTGTGTTTCCCGATGGTCTTAGGGAACCCCTGTGAAAGGGCTCTTCAACCCCCAAAGGGGTCACAAACCC
The DNA here is from genome assembly GCF_004664715.2 of Peromyscus leucopus. Taxonomy (NCBI): domain Eukaryota; kingdom Metazoa; phylum Chordata; class Mammalia; order Rodentia; family Cricetidae; genus Peromyscus; species Peromyscus leucopus. The sequence goes on along the minus strand of NC_051070.1, from coordinate 105,609,806 downwards.
CAGTAGCTGAGAATCACTGTCCTAAACCTTCTGTCTCAGCTGCCTTGATCCCATTTGTGTGCATGGCACCAAGCGCAAGCCACAGGAAGGAAAGATTTCAAAATGTCTGGATGGCCGTCCTGAGCTTTGATGGGGGAACACTGATTTGACTAATATGGATGGATTATGGATACAAACTTTAAGGTTATGGAGAAAGATGTCTACTTTAGAATCATCTTTATTAATACTTCAGTTATGTTTCTTAAGAAGGAAACTGCTTTGCTTTCTATCTACTTTAATAAAAAAAAAGTTGACATTCTAAGTCAATTTTCTCAAAAATAATAAATCTCCTAGTCAATGTTATATTGTATAATTGAAAATAGCTCAAGAAGGAGGCATTTGGGTATTTGCACCACAGTGAAATGGCAAGTGTCAGAGATGATGGAGGAACTAAATATCCCGATCACTGCTCAATGGATGCATGCAGTACTCAATGTATGCATTCATGACCCAATCAACATGTGTACCAAAACATCACACTGGACCCCATAAAGAGGGACTATTATTATCTCAACTGAAATAGATTACAGATAAAGTCTGCTTTAACACAAAGCGCATCTCTGTCACTCTAAGGAGCACACATGCACACACAGTGACATGTGGGTGAATGGACACATGAAGGCGTGGGCCAGTTGCTGTCACTCTCTCCAGGAGACAGTGAGATGCTGGAGTTCTCACAGGAAGTCCCGCCTCTCCTCCTGTCTTCTGTTTCACGGCTTTTGGCTCATCTGTCTCCAGCATTGGTCAGAGTGCTGGACTTAACCCCTCAGCTCTGCTGTAGCCCGACCCCATCCTTACCTGCCAGCCTCGCCAGGGGAGGGAACTGTGGATCCACGAAGGGCAGCTGGCCCAAGCCTCCCTTCGCTTTTGCTCCTTGGGGGTCTGGATTCAGCTCCTGGCTTAGATCCTCCCTGACTTCTGCCTGTCCAGAAGTCCTGGTCTGGCTTCCTTGTCCTCACATCTCCTGTTGACTCACAGGTCACAGCCATCCACAGGCCAGGCCAGGAAGCTCCCAGAGGCCATCTGCTTTATTTGTGTCCCTCCCTAACATCTGTTTCACTTCTCTGTATAAAAGACTTCTAGATAGTATTGATCACCTTCAATAACACACAATCTTCCTCTGCTGGAGGCAGTTCCTCCCTTCTGAATCTCCAGGTAAATATTTCCTATCAGCCTCCTTCTGTTCCTTCTAAGGCCAAAAGGTGGAGGACACTGAGGCCAGGGGCAGCCTGACAGAGCCCTAAATGCTGACCCCCTGTGCTCTGGCCTGGCATTCATTACAGGGTACATCTCCAGCCAGGCCTGGCACACGTACAAGACCCCTGGACCAGCCATTTGCAATGGGATGTTCCTACTTCCTCCAGGGCCTAGAAGGCATATGCAGCCTTCCTGAGTCCATTCCTGAGCTGTCTCTGCAACATTTAGTCACTGACTCAAAGGCAAGCCCTGTCACCCCTCACCTGTGGCATTTTCCTCCTTCCCACCCTAAGACGTGTCCTTCTGGCTCCCTGGCCATGGCTGACACTGTACTCATCACTATACTCCTTGAGAAACCGATTCCAGAAGAAAATGTCTGTGTCACAAAGCTCTTTCTAAAGCTCCCTCTCTTCCAAGGGCTCTCTGGGGATACTCTGTCCTTCATCATGGGCCGTTCACTCTCCAGCATTCAGCAGGATCAAGTTGGGGGGGGGGGAGCATTTCCTTCATGTTCTTTATCTTACTACAGTATCATTTTCTCTCCGAATTCCAGCCACATAGTTCCAGGACCTTCCCCCAGATGGTCACTGCCCTCCCTCTGTGCCAGAGATATGGCTGCCAGTGTCCCAGGGGCAGCCTGTCCCCACCCAGCCTCACCTTGGAGCTCCCAGGTCTCCCCAGTAAGACCCAGTCTCCCTAACCAGGATCCCTCTTTTACCCTACCTGCAGTCTCTCTTCTTGGGGCCCCCTCCATGAGGAACTTAATCAAAAAGTAGATCTCCCATCTGCTTTACTCAAGGCAGAAAATGACATTCATCCTGGATAGTTCAAATGACAGCATGTTAATGGAAGTGTGGGCCAGAAAGAGAACTAAGAAGGACTGAAGGGACACAGAGATAAGCCACTGCAGAGTTTGTTCACACAGAGAGACTAAAGGGACAAAGAGGGCCTGGGGTCCCAGAGCCAAAAATAGCTAGAGCCATGGCAAAGGGCTGGAGTAGCCCTAGAAACTCAGAAGGCTGCACCCTTGTGTGGGAGGGAGGGCACCCTGACTCCTCTCTGGCTACACCTTTCAGTCAGAGCTTCCCATTGGCTGATTTTAACCTCTGGCCAGCCAATAGGAAAGCCCCGGAGGCAGCTGAAAAGTGGGGTCTTGAGTTCCAACTGGATAGACACACAGAAACATAGGACAGTAACTACACCAAGTCCGAGGTTCCTAAAAATGGTCTTTGGAGTCCAAAGCTTCATTTCTCGAACGAGGAGACTGAGATGGGAGAAACTAATGATCATGCCAGCTGCATAGCGTTTATGGCCGAGCTGAGCCCAGACCTCCCATCACTGCATCCCCTGTGGCCCATCATGTGACAAAGCCCATGACTGTAACACTCCCTTTTTATGTAGTCTCTTGAATTGTTTATGCACTAAAAATAATTTTAAGCCATTTCAATCTGGTACATTGCTTTGACTCTCTTCCCCCACAGGAAATATGCTGGCTGGCTGGGGGGAGACTCAGCAGCTGGCTTTGAACTCCCTTGACCCCCCCATGTTCAGACTATGGTTTTTCCACCCCATGCTATTCCTGAAGTCCAAGACTAGGCAGAAACATTACCCCTCCCAGCCATTGCTCCATGGCCACCAGTTGCATTGATCCCCGAACAGGTTGGAAGAGGTGCATAACTCAATTAGAAACATAATAAATTGAAGCCAACCTGTTCGATTGATGGCAGTGTCTTCTTTTAATTTTGCATTGCATTCATTTGGAGGCAATGAAATTAGGGTGTGCTCATTAGCAGCTGAGGTCGGGGAAGCTGAAGCCACAGCCAGGAGGTAATGAAATCTCTGCTGCCTGGTAATCTAGGAGTCGGTAGGGGGTGGAAACCGAAAGGGCAAAGTGGTCACAGTCTCCAGATAAGGGAGGTTGGAGTGAGGAGTAAGAGGTCCATTTGGGGAAGGGGAGTATGTACTCCAGTCTCCAGTGCCTGGGTTCCTTCTACTGCAATCTGAGACTCCTTATTGAAATGATGGCTGCACTGCCAGGCACCGTTCTGAAAGCTGAGTGAGTACAAAGTTAGATCAAGAGGTACTAGCCATCTCCTGCTCCAGATGTTCACAGCTCCACTTCTGCACCCAGATCTTTCCCACACACCTTGGCTTGGATGACGGCCTCGAACACAATACCCGTTGACTCTCTGCACCCTGGCTCCGTGTTCCTTTGCAGCTGGAGTCATTCTAAGTGCCTCAACCCGGGTACAGAGAACTGGTCAGGGAGAACTGACCAGGGATGGCAGAGGGCACTCAGGCAGCACCCAAAGAGAGACCTGGCACAAATGAGCCCCCAAGGAAATACCGGCTCCCTCACCCATCCCCAGCCCCCGTGCAGGGTGCGGAGGCCAGGCAGCTTGGCTGTCCATGTTTAATGTAGCCAGACTTTCACTACTCGTTTGCTTGTGGCACAAGGTAGCATACAAGCTGTGACCCACTCCATTTTAAAAATTAGAAAGCTGAGGCTGAAGTAATAGAACAGGGAAGAGACAGAGCCAGTAGAAAAGTCAAGTCCACCTGAGCAGAGTCAGCCCCCCATCCTGCCTTATCCCAGCAGGGACACCAATGGCCAGCCCTTGGCTGCCCACCTTGACAGTCACAATTTTGGTCCCACAGGGATCTTAGCAATGTGTCCTCTTAATTTGCTCCCTCCAGGAGGAGCTATGCATCAGAATAGGCAAGTATGCTAGATGAGAGACAGAGACAGCTAGACAGAGTGACAGGGCAAAGACAGACAAAGAACGTGTGAGAAGTGCTGACGTCACAGGGTAAGGACTCCAAAAGACACAGCTGCATTCTCAGACCATCTTCACTCACAGCTACAAACGTCCAGCTTCCCATCAGGACCTCAGGTTCAGTAATTCAGTAGGATGGCACTGGAGTCTGTAGTTCTGTCGTGAAGGATATAAATCAACACTAGCCAAGTGAAGAGATGCAAAGTGAGAGCTGGGAAAAGTCAAATTCAAAGCCTCATCCTCTGGCATGTGAATATATGACCTCACTCAACCTGCCATTCCTCTCCCCCAAAGACCTAGCTGATGTCGGTGGTTCCAAGTCCCAACCTTCTAATCACATGATTGATTGGCCCCAGAATGCCACTATCTAGGGCCTCACCATGGACCAATTTGGTAGCATAAACCAGGCATATTACCACTATAAACAATGACGATTCCTCCAACTCTGGAAATCCCATGAGCTTAGAAGCTTCCTGCTAGGAGGCCTGGACAAAAAGCAAATGCCCTGTTTTCCCCTAAGACATGGCTTCACATCAGCTCTGGGTAAACTCAAACTCTAGCCTTGCCAAGAAAACTCTTTCTACCTGCCTGCAATGGGATGTTCCTACCTCCTCCAGGGCCTGGAAGACATATGTAACCTTCCTGAGTCCATTCCTGAGCCTGCCTCTGCGACACATAGTCACTGACTCAAAGGTAAGCCCTGCCCCCTCTCACCTGTGACATTTTCCTCCTTCCCACCCTGAGATTTTCTCTCCTCTCTTCCAACTCTCTTCCCAGAACCTTTTTGCTGTAGCCACACTGGGCATCTTTGCTCTCCTGGTATTTAGAAGCACTGACCCTTTCCCATCTCTGATGGGAAGAACTTCCTCTCCTTCCTTGATGAAGTTTTCATGTGATCATCTATCTACTCACCTCTCCATCCCCCTAGTGAGAAACCCTTGATCCTTGGCACCTTTAGGATCCACACTGTTGCTCCCTTGATTAACCCAAAGTCACACAATGCAAGGCCCACGGAGAGAGGAGCGCCTCAGATCTGTAAGGCTCCTCTGCTGGCATCTGCACGGCTGGTCCTCCCCTGGCAGGCCAACAGATGAACGGCACCATGCTCCAACCCTGCAGCTTGGGACAGTATTTGCATTCTACCCATCTCTGGTCTTGAATTATGCTACCAGTTAATCCAAAGGCCTACTGACCAGGATTGTAGTCCCACGGGCACCAATAATAGAAGGATAGCTAGTCCCCAAGGATCCCTACCCAGAGAAACTTCCAGAATGGTACTAAAGTAGTGCCCAAAGCTTCTAGGGCAGGAAGTACCTATCATTTGGTGACCATGACTAGTTGGAGTACAAGTGGGTTTTTTGGGTGTTTTCAATACTCTGTTCTTTAATCTGGGTGCCAGTTTCATTCAAGGAAAATTAACATCACCATGTATATAAACATATAAAAAACATATTTTTATATGTTTTTGTTTATGCTTTACTTTCATAAAAATTTTAAATGAACTGTCCTATTGAGAAAATCTCTTCTTGCCTCATCTTCAAAAGCATATGTATAAAATAATGTTCAACTGTCAGATGTCCAGAGGGGACTCTCAGAAAGGCTTTGGATTCCTTGTACCCCCTAAAATGAAGGTGGCTATGGTAAGTAAGTAACCGGTTTCAAGGGGTTTTTTTTTGGTTTTTTTTTTTTTTTTTTTTTTTTTTTTTTTTTTTTTTTTTTGTAATGAAACCCATACACTCTGGAATTCTCAAAGTTGCCCAATGTGTCATGGCACTCTTTTGGTGAGATTCAAGAAGCAGACTCCTATATTGATGTCAGATTGTGTGAGGACACTGGGCATCCATATGGAACATGATGCTTCTTGATCCAAATGTGGTCTGTCCTGGACATTTAATGCTTTATGAGCCACCCCAACACCTTACAGCTTAGACCAATCATCTGTCATTGTATTTTACTGTTGGCAGTATATGGCAGACAGATCCTACCTAGAGTCTCACTTGGTTGATCAGATGGAATCTAGTTTTCCAAATGGCCATCTGCATGGTCATCCATGGCTTGCTGTCTGTCAGCCTGGATGAGGGCTATGGACTGGTGGCCTGCTCACAGCTTCTCCACATGACCTGGAAGTAGGCAGTAGAAACTGATAGCCTGTTAGTACTGATCTTAGAAATGCATATAGCATCACTCTGTCCCATTTTGTTGGCTAAAGATGTCGTGTAGCCCCTCTACATTTCAGGGAGGGGACAGAGACTCGATCTCTTAAAGAAACCCATGCCAGATCCTTTTGATGCTTCGTTTTCATGCCCTCAAAGGTATACTGGGCAAAGGACATGTACTAGCTTGCCTAACTAGCAAGCACATCTATGACCAGGACTAGTAAATGTGGTGGGATCCAGGAGTTTAGTCCCAGGCCTTCTCTTTCCACCACTGGCTTTTGCAGGCCTCTATGTTAGGTAGAAACATTCTCTCTATAAGACATCAGCCCAAGACCATGTATTCCTTAGTGTGTATACAGAGAGAAAACTCTATCAATGTTCATCTTTCCCAAAACAGACTCTGGCTGGTGCTGCTGCTCTGTCATGCTGAGTCACTGAGCATGCCCAGTGTATGAGATAGTCTACACAGGTCACTGTAGGCATAATTCAATGAAAGATCTTTATATGAAATCATTCTGGCTTGTCCATTTTTAATGAGGCTGTTTTCATATTATTGAATTGTGGGGTTTCTTTTTAGATGCCATGGGTTTGTCAGATGGAAGTGTCCTTGTAAGAGATGGAAAAGAAGGCTGTGGATGTAGCTTCATGAAAGAGGCTTGTCTAGCTGGTATATGCAAAGCCTTGGGTTCTCTCCAACATGGCCAGATTGAAAAGATTTAAGTTGGGCATGGAGGCATACAGCTACAATTCCCTCACTGGAGGTCCATGGCAGGAAGACTGTGAGCTGAAGGCCAGCCTGGGTGAAACCTTGAGTGTCAGGATAACCTAGGGTAGAGGAGGAGAGTTTGTCTGGAGTGTCTGAGGCCAGAAGAGGCCAACAGGGTCCTCTCTCCCCGCTAGAGGCTGGGCAGGAAGCAAGCACAGCCCGTGACATTTTGATCTCAGACTTCTCCCCCAGAATCCTAAGAAAACAGATTTCTGCACTTTTAAACCATGATAGTTGTGGCAATTGAAAAATAATATGAATCTTCCTTTTCTTTTGGAAGTATGTTAGTTGGGGCGATAAAGGGGTGTGAGGGGAAGAAAATAACAAGCAGATCCACTGAGCCTGGGTCTGATGGGACAAAGACCTAGGACTCAAGGGGTGCCAGGGAGACCAGCAGGGGTGGCAGAGCAGTCACCAGCCACTGTATTGGAGAGGAACTTGTTCCAGACTGGTCACTCTCAGTCCGCAGTCCTCATAAGAGACAGAGAAGAGGCCTGGGGTGCAGCTTGGTGGAGGAACACCAGCCGAGCATGCACAGACCCTGTGTTCCCTGCAGCCCTCGGGTACCCTGCAGTGTTGGGGCCTTCCCTGAGTCTTAGTCCTGGTTGCTTCTTATCCTCAGAGACGCAGGGACCTGTATGTTGTCCCATGTTGGACTTGTACCTTGAAATCCATATCTTTTGGGACAGACCAACGAATATTCACAAGTTGATGTTAGTGGTCCACTCGCTGACAACTTTGCTTTTCTGAGCATCACAAGACCCGATAAAAATCAGTCAGTTGCAGCCTAAGCCCCAGGTCCACATCCATAGCCCAAAGCCTCTCTGGAGACCATTTCTGAGACTGGGGGAATCACACCGATCCCTGTGTGTACCTGGATGTGCCAGTGAAAGATACTGACAGTGTCTGAACCGGTCGCTAACGATTCTCTATACCCTTGGCTGCATCCATTGTGACGCCTCCTTTTTTGTCTCTGGTTTTATTTACTAAGTCTTTTCTCTATTGCTTTGCTAAGGACTCTCAGTTTCGTTTACTTTCTCAAAACCTAACATCCTCATGTCATTGAGCTTTTATGTAGATTTCATCCTCTGTTTCCTTTATTTCTTCTCTAAACTTTCCTTCTACTAATCTGGAGTTTGAATTTATTGTCTTTATTTCTTCTCTGATCTTTCCATCTACTAATTTGGGGTATTAGATTGCCTATGTAAAATCTTTCTCTTTTTTAAGATGTAGGCACATGTCACAGTGAACTTTCTTCTGAGTATTGCTTTGTTCTGCATCTCATAACTCATGGGATATTCATTTCCATCTTTCCTCATTTTAGGAAATTCTGTAGTGGTAGTAATTCAGAGTTTCTGAAGTCCTTCCCATTGTTGGGTTCTAGTTTCCTTCCATGGTGGCCAGAGAAGACACCACGTACAAAAGCAGTTTGACAGCAAGTGTTTAGGCTTGTCCTGTGATGTACAGTACATTCTGTCTCAGAAAATTCTGTGTACTGAGGGAAGAATGTGAATCCCAAAGCTCTTGGATGACGTGTTCTAGAAATGTCTGTTAAGTCCATCAGTCTACAGTGCAGTTTAACTCCAATTGTTTATTTTTGCCTGGATATCTATTGATGAAAGATGGGTGTTGGAATACCCAGACCCTTAGAGCCAAGAGCGGTGGCTTTGTATACGGGGTATTCCAAAATTGGGTTCAGTGTATATTTCATATAATTATTCTTCCATTTGTTGAATTAATTTATCACTGAACAGTGTCCTTCTTTCTCTCTTTTTTGTTTTTTGTTTTTGTTTTTGTTTTTTTGTTTTTTAATTAAATACTGCTTTCTCTGAAAAAACTACAACTACTTCTATTGGTTTGCATGGACGATTTCTTCCAAATCTATAGTGTCTCTCTCTCTCTCTCTCTCTCTCTCTCTCTCTCTCTCTCTCTCTCTCTCTCTCTCTCTCTGTGTGTGTGTGTGTGTGTGTGTGTGTGTGTGTGTGTGTGTGTTTCTGACAGAATAAGTTTTTTTATAGACAACAATTAGGGCTTGTAGCTTTAAAATCTATTCAGCTGCTCTGTATTCTGACTGAGGGTTTGAATCTGTATACATTCTGGATTATTCTTTAGAAGAATTTTCTCTGGCCATTTTCATAATTGCTTTCTGACTTGTGTATTGTTTTGTTCTCTTGGGGTTTGTTTTTACAGTTTGGTGGGTCTCTATAGTGATTAAGTTTGATTCTTTTCTTTTTTCCGTGTCTGCTTTACTCATGAGTTTTATTCTTTTATGTATTTTCGTGATGGCAGCCATCCAGGGGGCTTCTTTGTGTGTTTCTTGTAGAGTGCTGACGCATCTCTCATCTTGTGAAGTCTTTGTTTTGCCACTGTTCATGGAGTTAGATTTGTTGTGTATAATGTCTTTGGCTGTTAGGGTTTTGTTTTGTTTTGTTTTGTTTTTTTCCCTTTCAGGAATTTCTATTCCTTCTTGTCATGCCAGGCTTTTTTCTCCAATTTTTTCTACTAAGAAAAATTTTAGCGATCATATAGTAACATGGCTTATAAAAACAGAAATAAGCATTTACAACTGTGGAAAGAGAAAGTGAATCTTGACCCAACACTTTAAATATCACAAACATGTTCTAAGATTCTGTTTATGTAACTGTGATTTATCTTGTGTCTCTTCATAATTAGGTTTAAACATCTTAAGATAATCTAAGTATTTTAAAACACTTGTCTGGCAGTCTAAGTCATTTGAAATAATACACCAGACTCCAAGGAGATTACTCACAGGATAAATGTGCAATTGTACACTTTAAGTGTTTGGAGCGACTAAGTCAGCTTTGTATACAAACTTATATGACCGAATACAAACCTGTCAGACTGACTGACCAAGGAAAGTCAACCGTGACTGATCAACACCACAAAACAGTTTTCAAATTTTGAAGATGTAGCTTCCTTCTATGTGACAGTTGCCTCCCTCTTAGACCTAACGAGAATAAAAACTAAAGCTATGCATCACCAAAACCAAAATAAAACAAAATTATAGAAACTCTCCTGCCATGCGAACTTTTAATTTGCCTTTTCTTATTTGTCAGTCTGTAATGTACAAGCTCAATGTCCCGAATGTTCTTTTAACCAATTTATCTTTAACACATCGCTCTGAAATTCCAGATATAAAAAAGCAACCATTCACTATCACCCTAAAGACACAGAGCCAAAGTGTAAGGTGTGGCTTGGAACAGACAAATAGATCTAAGTGATATCCCCACGCCTTTAAATATGGCAAACCTTGGATATCTGTTTAATATTTTAGCAATACCATCTACTATTTAATAAACAAAACCACAGGACATCTCCATTAAATAAAACAAATTTTGTGGTTAAGTAAGCTAAAGTTCTAAAAACTGGGGCTAGCACCTTAAATGGCCATATTTATCATTTGAAAACATCTCTTAATATAGATTTTCCTAACATTAAGTCATCATATTTATTACAGAATTACAAAATAAATATATTTATAATGAAGCTATATTTTGAAAGATGACTTAATCCTAAATTCTATTCCTCTAAAGGGAAATTTTTCCAATATTTGGTTCAAAAGATAAACACCACCAACAGAGTCAATGAAAGTATTTCTCCTTCCTAAAAAAGCATTTTTTATGTGAATATGCTAAGTTATCTACATTGACACCTCAGGATGTCTCATTTTATTTATAGTGAGTCAAGATTTAAAGGGTTATACTTAGCAGCCAACATATCTTTCTAAAGTTAATCTTATTGACAAAGCTTTAAAAAAAATCTCTACATTTTCATTTATGCACACTCAAAAATTCGATAGAATCAGTCACAAAATTATGTCATAATAATAAACAACCCACATATTACCAGGACTCGATTATAAAAGAAGAGCTGAGGCCAACATGGCTATGCCCTTAGCAAACTTGGCAAATTTCTGATCCACCAAGTGCTGACAGCCGACAGTGTGTTTCTTGACCTTCTTCAGCCTATGAGCCAGGTGACTCAAGCCTGTATCTCCAGGTACTCTGGAGGTTGGAGCAGGAGGATTGCAAGTTCAAAGCCAACCTGGGCAGTTCATTGAAGCCCCTTCTGAAGCAGCTCAGTGGTAGAGCATTTGTCTGGCATATGGGAGGCCTTGCCTTTAATGCCCTTCACTGGAAAAAAAATTGCACAGAATTGTTTGAAACTCAAGTCAACATCTCAGTTTTTTAAATCAAATATTCTAAGACAATACAACCCAAAAAGACATAATAATTTGATTCTTATATGCTGAGGAATCAAGGCAGGAAAATATTAAAGTCTTTGTTTTCTGTAACGAAGCCAGTATAAAGAGCAGAAAATTTTATGTGAACAGTAAATATTCTGCAATTCATTGGATTTGAGCCAAGGCATTTCAGGCAATGTTCACTGGTGTTTATGGACTAAGTACATGCTCAGGGCAAAGCACGTGTGTTTTGTGTTCAGAACCAAGACCAAGGTGAGTCATGTAATGCAACATGAGGTAAACAGTGCCAGAAACAACTCAGACTCACTACACATTTTATTTTGGATTCGTTTTTGTTTGTTATATATTCAGAAATGTCTTACTGTTGCCAAATTTTTACCCTTCTATATTGGTCACGAGCAACAATGAAGGAAGCTGTTGTTTAGAGGCATAATTTGCAAATGAGATAACTAAATTAAATATGTTTTAACAAATATTGGCTTTCCTGGAATTCCCTATGAAAAATGTCCACTTGCAAAGCCCTATTCATGGCTCAGCACCCCCTCTGGGGATATAGCAGGAGCTGGATCATGGCTGCAGGACCAGGGAAGGCTGAGAGAAACATTTGCTGTCTTTATTCTCACCCTTACTCCCACCCCCAAGAGCCCTGGTCTTCAGCTCACCATTGAGTGGGCAGAGGCCAGAGAGGTCTCTTCCTTCTGACACATCTCCATGGTTTCTCCTCTGGGACTTTTCATCCACTCCAGGAAAGAAGAATGCACCCCCACTGTGCCCATCTCACTCCCATAGGGACAGAATCCTAGAAATCACACTGATAGCCTGATCAGGCCATGGCCATCAAATGACCTAGATGACATCAGCAAAGCCACTGAGTTTATCCGTCACCCTGACCGCTCACCTAGCCTTGTCAATCCCAGGACAGGCACAGGAGTGGATGTTTACAGGAGGGACACAAGAACACGTGTTGGAGATAAGGACACTGTAGCCCAGGATCCCCCAGCTGCCTGGCCACCTGCTGAGTGCGCCCTCTCTCTTAGCCCTTGGCTTCCTGCCACCTGTATTCTTTATACAGTCTTAGCTACAGCAATAGCAGCTGCAGTACAGGCCTCCTGGAGATAACCATCAAAATGACTCACACCCTTCCAGCCAAAGAAGAGAAAAGTCCCTAGTAATCTCAGACTCATTAGCACTCCCAGATAACGCCGCTGAGGGCTGATTGAAATGTGCCCCTGACACTTGTCCCCATGACATACTGTTTCTCAGCTCTCAACAAGGCCTGAATGTCTGAAGATAAGGCCTGAACAGGAGCCTTGGAGGCTAGGTCAGGAGAGAAATAGGGTTCATCAAATGTCACCAAAGAGAACACCCATCCCCACTGGCAGGTGGGAGAAACAGTAAATAGGTAATTTTGCAGCAGATATTGGAAGCTTATGATTGTGAGTGTCCGACTTCATTTCTCCTGTTGGAATGACTGGAAACAGTCCCTGGTAACAGGGAATCAAGAATCAAGGAGCTCCTAAGGAACATCCTTGGTGGGATTTCCCACATAGCCATGAAGGACTTTTGTTTTGTTTTGTTTTTCGAGACAGGGTTTCTCTGTGTAGCTTTGTGCCTTTCCTGGAACTCACTTGGTAGCCCAGGCTGGCCTCAAACTCACAGAGATCCACCTGGCTCTGCCTCCCGAGTGCTGGGATTAAAGGCGTGCCGCCGCCGCCGCCGCCGCCGCCGCCGCCGCCGCCACCACCACTGCCCGGCCACATGAAGGACTTTTTTTAAAGCAGCCTTTTCTGTTCATGAATGTAACATCAGCTTGTTATACAACATTGTGAAATAGTATGGAGAACAGACACAAATGCTGCTAGAACCCCAGAACCACTGGAGTTTTTATTCCAGTGCAGTGGTGTTGGCTTTCCACAAACACATAAGCATGCGTGAGAATCGGGTCATGTGCCCATGGTTTACTATCATGGTTTAAAGTTATTAGACAGATCATATTCATTATTCACTGTGATTAAGAAGTCCAGTAGCAGCCCAGTAGCCAGACACACCAGAGATTGCTTAGCCTTTTATCAAAGCTAGACATTTAATCATTTTTAATGTGATATAGAATACAGAAAAGGACCTTTAAGGCTAGATGCAGTGGTACATGCCTGTTCAGGAGACCGAGACAAGAGGATCAGAAGTTTGAGGTGGAGTTGGAGAGCTGGCTCAGCGGTTAACTGTCTGCTCTTGCAGAGGACCCGGGTTCGGTTCCCAGCACCCACAGGACAGCTCACAACTGTCTGTGACTCCAGTTCCAGGGGTCCTACTCTTTCTTTCTGGTATCTACAGACATGCACACGGTGCACAAACATACTCCCCAGCAAAACACCTGTACACAGAAAGTAAAAATAAATAAATCCTTTTCTTTCTTTTTTTTTTTTTCTTGGTTTTTGGTTTTTCAAGACAAGGTTTCTCTGTGTAGCTTTGTGCCTTTCCTGGAACTCACTTGGTAGTCCAGGCTGGCCTCAAACTCACAGAGATGTGCCTGGCTCTGCCTCCCAAGTGCTGGGATTAAAGGCGCGCGCCACCACCTCCCGGCTATAAATCCTTTTCAAAGAAATAAAAGTTTGAGACGAGCTCAAGCTACATAGGGAGACCCTGTCAGAAAGGAAAAGGAAATGATGTGAAGTAAAGGGGGAAAGAAAGGAGAAGAGAGGAAGGCAGGGGAGGGGATTTCTGTACAAATCCTTCTGTAAACTGTAAGATCCCCCAGGATGCCTCTTCTCTCTTTACACCCCATCTTAAGTAACCTGGCATGTTGAGCATTTGAAGTTGAGCCCTAACCACCGATGCTCCACAGAATCTCTCTTGCACATCCTGCATGTCATAAGCACTGAGAAGGCGTCAACCTGAAGAGGATGCCTCTGGTTACAGAACCCAGCAGTCAGCGGAGGGGACAGAAACTGAGGAGGCAGAGTACCTGGCCTCCTGGAGGAGTGCACATTGTTCCTGTCTTCTCTGAACCCATGCTTGTTAAATATTTCTAAAATCACTCCAAATGCCTGCTGAGCCCTGTCTGCAGAAGGATGTTTACATTTTTGTATTGTAACACAAGCCTCAGCTTTCTAGCCTTGGTTCTTATATAAACAAATTTGGTAGATTCCTGTCAATAATCCTGCTTAGTGGATTCAAGTATGGTGTGTGATAAAGTACTGAAGCTGCTTCTACCAAAGGATTTGCAGGGTACAGTCCCCTTCTCCTCCTCCTTCCGTCTTCCTCCCCCACCCTCTGTCTCTATCTTTCACTCTCCCTCGGACTCTATTAAGTCTCGCTGTCCCACTTGCTTAAATATGGGTGAGTACCTCATTCTCCTGACCCCAAAGTCTGGCTCGGTGCTCTGTAAGGAGAGTCTCACTTGCCTTGCTGGTGCTTGATGACAGCTGTGACATTGATTGACTGTCATCATGAAGATGAGGCTGTGGCCTGGCTTCTCCTTGCTCCTCTTTCAGCTCCAAATGTCTATTAACTCCTGTCTGTTCCTCATGGTGAAAACTAGCCCACTCTCCTTTCATGGTCTAGTAGCTACCCAAGAGATAAAGGCCTGTGCTTGAGAGGGGACAGACAGGGGACAGACACCGAGACCTGTCCTTTCTTCTCTCCAGCTTTCAGACTCCCCAGTGCCCAGCAAAGCCTTGACAGCATGCTCAGTGGACACAGAAATAAGCAATGGATCAAGAAGCTAAACATAGAGCTGAAAAACGTCCAGGGATGGACCAGGCGTCAAGCTGGACAGAATGTGCCGCACTGAAGGAACAGAAGACAATGGGTATGCCAGAACGGAGTGGGAACGGGGTTTAGAGCAAACAAGACGAGGAGGCCAGCAACAGGAAGACCGTCAAAGGCCCAGGGTCGTTCATAAGCACCAGGACTCTATCCAGCAGGTGGCAGGAAGAATGAAATGGCAAAGTCAGAGGCAGGTCTGGGACTGGTGTGAGGGCACCAGCAGCCTGCAAGACAGAAGGCAGAGAGGCCCCGAGGGATCCTTCCACCGTCCACACAACAGGGATCAGAACGAGTCAGATGCTCCTAAAGAGGTAATCAGCTGCTCGTGCCGGGAGAGGCCGTGGTAGAAAGTCCAGCAGGAAGGCCAGGGAGCGACTCCTGTTTGCTTTAGACTTGAACTGGAGGCATGTCTGGATATCTCCTAGATATCCAGAGCCAGCTGTTGAATGGGTGTGGAGATGTGAAAGTAAGAAACAGAGACCAACCTGTCTTGAAGTCTGGGAACAAACACAGTTACTCAGGAGAAGTGTGTGATGTGGGAGAGTGAAGCCAAGGCAGACCCAGGGACAGCCAGCCCAGCGTCTAGGGGACAGAGGAGCCTGCCAGGCTGCAGCAGAGATGAAGGACCGGACTGGAGTCACATCATGAAAACTAGTGGGAGGAGCGATTAAAAACAACAACAACAAAAGCTCCAGCAGAGTGAGGATCCAAACTCCATTGCTGAGGCCGAGGGTCATCAATCTGAACCACCACAGAAGTAAAAATGTCAGTCAGTGGAAAAGCAGAGGGAAAGTGAGCACGGTGGCCAGGATGGTCAACTACTTTGGAGGGATGGGCAAAGTCGGGAGACTGTACAACTCAGCCCACAAACTCGCCCAGAGGAAGAGACCTCATGTTCTTTGCATGTGTCATGGCTGCCAGGCTTAGCCACTTGGACATTTCCCCAGGCCTGAGCCAGGCCAGCCAAGTGAAGAGGCAGTAGTGAGGTAGAAGCTGACCGTTCTATGAAGAAGCTGCCAGGGAAGTTTCCATCCTGACCCCATGGTACAGGTGCAGCCTCACAGAACTCCAGGCTGGACCCCAGGCTGGCAGTGCCCAAGTCATTCATTTGTTTCTTAACATGTTGGACATTTACAGTTCCTTATCTAGTACCACGTGCAGAATAGTTCTTAGCAATAACTGGGAACAACGAGGCTGTTGTCTAACTTTTCACAGCGATTTATGTAGCTCTGACATGGCTAGACTTCAATGAATAACTAATCAAACCACAAAATCATATGCTGGTCTGAGTATCCAGGACAGAAAAATGAAGCAAGTGCTCTTGAAAGGACATCATGGAGAGTAACAAAAACACATAACTTCCTCCTTGTTAGCTACTCCACTCAGTCTGGAAACTTCTTTAAGGGCCTCTGCTTTATTCTGTGGTTGGAGAGAGGAAAACTCACTCCAGTTCCAACAGAGATAAAGAAATCATGGAGTTTCAGAAGCATGGATTACTGGATATATTCTGGTCCAAATATCCTTTTGACTAACATAGAAAGTGAGAATTACCAACTTTCAATCCTTCTCAGTAGGAAGGTGACGTGGAACTCACTATGCAATGAGAAGATGTCCACCAGGATGATGTGGACTATTATTTTAAGATGTGTTACATTTGTTTATGCTGTGGAACATTTGTTTAATGATGCAAAGATGTGTTGCATTCTTTTATGCTACATTTGTTTAACTCTGTGAAGCTGTGCCTGTCTAAATTGGTCTAATAAAGAGCTGAATGGTCAATAGCTGGGCAGAAAAAGAATAGGTGGGTCTGGCAGATAGAGGGAATAAATAGGAGAAGAAATCTGAGAAAGAGGAAAGAAAAAGAAGCAAGAAAATGAGGAGAAGAGGATGCAAGGGGCCAGCCACCCAGCTTCAAAGCCAGGCATGAAGTAAGAAGCAAAGAAAGTTATATAGAATAGAGAAAGATAAAAGCCCAGAGGCAAAACATAGATGAGATATTTTAAGAAAAGCTGGCTAGAAACAAGCCAAGCTAAGACCGGGCATTTATAAGTAAGAATAAGCCTCCATGTGATTTATTTGAAAGCTGAGTGGCAGGCCACCAAAGAGCAAACAGAGAGTATAAAAGTAAACACTAGGATACACACAGGTTCCTTGGATGCCCAGGCCAATTCTGGACAAGGATGAGGTTTGAGACTAGACACAGAGGTCCCTTAACTTCTGGGTAGGGAAGAAGTCTGGATAATGCATGAGAATAGCATCAAGACAGGGGAGCACAGCTTTCATGGGGCTTCCTGTATATCTTCATCATCCTCTGAAGCCCTGCATTGCTCAAGACTCTGCCTGAGGTGGGGAAACAGTCCTGCTCAGCAAGCTGAAGGCAGAGGCTGTACACAAGACCTGGACCCCCACACTCCCTACCTAAACCAGGGGAAATTGCTCTGCAGCCCACAGACTGCCTTGCCTGTTGGAACAGATGTCACTGGCAGATGCCCACAGAGGCAGAGATAAGTTCGAAAACAAGTATACTGTCCCATTCCAGGGCAATGGCCTGGAGAGCTGGCCTGATGTCACTATCTCAGGCTTGAAAGTTCAGGGAAGCAAGCCCCGAACCTGATGGGACACAAACTTGGGGTCCAGTTAGATGGTGAGGGATACAGAATTGTGGCCACCTTCTTTGCTCTTAGCTCATTAGCATCCCCATCTGGCATATTTGGTGACATGCCAGTGTCCTACCATGCTTGAACATCTTTCAGATTCAGCCGGAGATGCCTTCTCTGGAGCACTGCCAAGAGGCCAGCTTCCCTGAGAGGTGATACTTCAGAGACCAAGGCAGCAGTGGACCCTTAGAGCCTTTCTCCTCACCTATATGATATGACCAAACTGCTCAGCCTGAGATGCAAAGACTTGTGGTGGTATTGTGTTCCCCAAATATTGTGCGCCCTAATAAATTTATCTGGGGTCAGAGACAGAACAGCCACTAGATACAAAGGCTAGAAAATGGTGGCACTCACACCTTTAATCCTAGCATTCCACAGGTAGAAATCCCTCTGGATCTCTGTGAGTTCAAGGCCACATTGGAAATAGCCAGGCATGGTGACACACGCCTCTAATCCCAAGAAGTGAGCCTTTAATCCCAGGGAGTGATGGCAAAAACAGAAAGATATATAAGGCGTGGAGACCAGAAACTAGAAGCATTTGGCTAGTTAAGCATTTCACTGGTTAAGCTTCCAGGCTTTCGAGCAGCAGTTCAGCTGAGATTCATTCTGGATGAGGACTCAAAGGCTTCCAGTCTGAGGAAACAGGACCAGCTGAGGATCCAGCGAGGTGAGGTAGCTGTGGCTTGTTCTGGCTCTCTGATCTTCCAGTTGACACCAATAACTGGCCCCAGGTTTGATTTTATTAATAAGAACTGTTAAGATTTCTGCTACAAAGACTTCCATCCCACATCTCCATCCCCATGCAGGCTTGTCTTCAGTCACCTTCCCATTCCCAAATGCATTGTTGGCTACTTCCAGGCTCTCATACCTGCCAAGTGCTCTCCCACAACACCATTGTTATTTTATGGCCTACCAGCCTAGCTAACGCCCATGCTCTTCTACATGTCACTGTGAAGAGTGACCCTCTCCTCTCAATAGCAAGAGTTCTTCAATTGCATCCTTCCCTGGAAGGTGTTCTGGAATCTACCTATCTGCAAGGGGTCTCAGTCACCCCAGGAGGTCCTGGTGAATAATGAGGCTGATGGATACTAGCTGTGTACTTCCTGCCTAAAACTGGGCTCCAGACCTTCTACCCCGAGCATCACCATGAACCTCAACTTCATCTTTGGTGAAAAACGCAGGCATCAGGGATGAAAGATGTGTCTAAGCTGAACGCTTAGAAGGACCCTTGTTCACGCAGCACAAAGGAACAGGTATCACCGGCGTCACAGTTGGGGTGGCTTCACTATTGTGCTGTCTCCAAAGTGTGATAAAAGCCATGACTGTAACTGTAAATTATGAAAAGAAGAAGACATGCCTCGGACTGGGAAAAAATATATATATATATCCAAGAAAATACTTCCTCAGACTGGGAGGAGTGGTTTTGTGAAGGATTATTATCTGAAATATGCAAAGGTAATAATGCTGAAAGTAAATGCCCCAATTTAAAAATGGGCAAAAGACTTGAACAAACGCCTTGTCAGAGAAGATACGCAGAGGCAAATGAGACACAAGAAGACACCGTGCATCATGTTATCAGAAAACTATGAATAACAAAGAGGTACCACTGTATGAATATCAAAATGAACAAAATCTAACACCTAATATTAGGGGAGAGATCCAAACTCTCTCTCACTGCTGGAGGGGAAGCAGGAGAGCATGACCATCTTGAGAAACAGTTTCACAGATTCTAAAACACCAAACACCATTACACAGCCCAACAACAGCAAGCACCCTGTGGCATTTACTCAGAGACCTTGAAAGCTCATTTCCACAAAACAACCTGTACAGATGTTTACTGCAGCCTTGTTCATAATTGCCGTAACTTGGAGGTCGTCAAGATGTACTTCAAGAGGTACGTGGATGAACCATGAGAAAAT
Source organism: Peromyscus leucopus (assembly GCF_004664715.2). Classification (NCBI taxonomy): domain Eukaryota; kingdom Metazoa; phylum Chordata; class Mammalia; order Rodentia; family Cricetidae; genus Peromyscus; species Peromyscus leucopus. The sequence goes on along the minus strand of NC_051070.1, from coordinate 105,590,305 downwards.
GGGCTGTAAGCCATGAAAAAGACATGGAGGAACCTTACATGCATATAACTAACAGAGAGAAGTTTCCAAAGAGTGTGAGCTCAGCTTCACTCATCAAGGAAAAAACTGTATAGAGCAGGTGTTGCCAGCAGATGGAAGTCGGGCGAGAAGGCAGGGTACAGAGGGTCTCTAGGACAGTGGAAGTGTGCTCCCATAACGGTGGACATGTGTCATCATGCATTTTTCTATACCCCTGGAATGGACATCGCCAAGGATGAATGGTAGATCTAGCTTACAGACTCTAGCTGGTGGGTCTGGGTCACTGAGACGGTATGTACCACTCTGGAGAGATGTTGACAATGACGGAAGCTGGCCTGCACAGGAGCCTTGGGTATACGAAAACACTCATACTTCCTTAGGTTCTCCGTGAACCTAAAGCTTTGTTCTAACTTCTTTAATTAAAAAGAAAAGTGTATAAGTAATTTTCAGACCTTACCCAATATATCTAAACGGTTACCATTTCAATATATAATCCATATACAACTTTTAATGAGATATTTCATGTTCTTTTGGTGGTGTCTTAGTTAGGGTTTTCATGGCTATGAAGAGACACCATGACCACAGCAACTCTTATAAAGAAAACATTTAATTTAGGGGGCTCACTTACAGTTCCAGAGGTTCAGTCCATTATCATCACGGTGGCATGCAGGCCGAGGTGGTGCTGGCCACATCTTGCAGACAACAGGAAATCAACTGACACACTGGGCATTATCCTGAGTATATGAAACCCAAAGCCCGCCCTCACAGTGGCACACTTCCTCCAACAAGGCCGTACCCACTCCAACAAAGCCTCACCTCCTAATAGTGCCACTCCCTGTGAGACTATGGGGTTGTGGGATTATGGGATTATGGGAGCCAATTACATTCAAATGACCACAGATGGGAAGCAAGTTTTGAAAATTTACGTGTAATTTACACTTTACACATCTCAATTTGGGCAAGTTATATTTCAAGTGCTCGGTAGCCTCACACAGGTAGCCAGTGGCTACCATAACGGATATCTTGGAAGCCTGTTACTTGAAAGACATACTCAGAAGGAAGCTTGAAGCACCTTCCCGTGCCAATGGAGAGTTTTCATGGCAGACTCCAGACATACAGTGAGGAATGGAATAAGCCAGAGGCCTCTGGACCATTAAGATGCCACACTGGCATGTTCGGGGTTAAGTTGAGAGTCTGAGAGGACAGAACTCACAGTAAGAAATGTGGCTCCTTACCCACAGGCACCAGAAGTCTCCGGGGAGCTCTCACAGCCCAGGGAAACACAGTAGGCTCACATCTGGGCAAGCTTCCCAGGTGTGAAATAGACTTACCTGAATGTAACACTTCCCAGCCTCCAGTGAGCGCTAACTCCGGTAGCTCAGCTTCTACTTGGGCTCCAGAACTTCAGCAATCCTGAGGGAGGTCCTGCAGATGTAGTAGGCTACACCGCAAACCAGCTCCCCAGCCTTGAACAAAGTGCTCAGCAAGGCCTTCTCTGAATGGCACACTGCCAGCTAGCTAGTGCCTCCTCTCAAGCTCCAAACACTTCCTGATCAATGGCTGGGGCTCTGCAAACCTCTTTCTGTGTGACCAGTCCTTCCCTACAGAGTCTACCAATCCAGTGCACTAGTGCGAATCCACTGGCTGGGTCGAGTGCTCTGTAACTGCTGCCCCTCCTGGGAGTACTTCCTGTTGCTCCTTCACCCATCAATGGCTTCTCTTCCCAAAGATGTAAAGGAGTCCAGTTTGCATAGTAACACCTTTCAAGCCAGTCTCAGGGTGTGTCCCTATGAGATAGCATCATGGTCAGGTCCCCGTTCCAGCTTCTCGGTTTTATTTCATTTGTGTGTGTGTGTGTGTGTGTGCGTGCGTGTGTGCATGCATGCATATATAATACATACCTATCTGTGCATTCACCTGCAGAGGCCTGTGTAGAACAACAGATATCATCTTATCAATCTCCTCCTTATCTTTTGAGGCAGGTCTCTCACTGAACCTGAAGCCACCGTTTTGGCTAAGCTAGCTGACCACTGTGCTCCCAGAATCTTCCTGTCTTATAGGCACAAATGGCCATGCTCATCTTTTATGGAGTGGTGGATATTTGAACTCAGATCCGAGTGTGCTTACCCATTCAGCTCTCTCCTCAGTCCCCAGATTCCCAATTTTAATTCATCCAACTGGTTCCTTTATTCTGCAGCCCTAGGATGGGAGCTTCCTGATACAGCTTCTCCCCATACATCTAGAATTTCCTCTTGGTTTTGTGCACTCAGTCAACAAATTAATACAATAATTTATAATAAATTAATAATTTAATTTAAGCTTGTGAGTATTTACAATAAGGTCTTTCTGGTGAAGCAGCTGGTATATTTTGGCTTCTGAGTCTTACAGTGCTTGCACACTGACATTACCATCATTATTATGGACAAGTGGCTCCCACACATGGGCACACTGTCAGACACTATACAAATGATGTATCCTTTAGTCCTCACGTCCTGCAGTTCCACCCAGTTCTCAACTTCCCTCCCTGAAAAATCTCTCCCATCCATATTCTTACAGGACCTCACTGCTCTTTAACCCCATTGGCTAACCAAACATTTTAAACAAACCTGGCTGTAGATGAACAGTCTTATTAAATAAGAAACACAGAGCCAATTGCAGAGTTAAAAGCCCAAGAGGTCAGAGCAATAGCTAAGAGCTAAAAACTCTTTCTTACTCTTCACTGCTGCTGCTGTCCTTCCCCTCAGCAAGGAGGCCTACTTCTTGTGTGTCTGTCCTTTTATTGACTTTCTGTTCTGCCTTCTCATTGGTTGTAAATCCAACCACATGACCTCCTCGTCACTGCCTGTCTATAGAGACCTCCAGGTCTTCTAAGGTTGGTATTGAGAATAAAGGCATGTGTCTTCATGCTGGCTGTATCCTTGAACTCACAGAGATCCACCTAGCTCTGCCTCCCAAGTTCTGGGATTAAAGGCGTGTGCCACCACTGCCCAACTTCTGCTATGGTTTGCTATTAGCTCTGACCCCCAGGAAACTTTATTTATTAACATACAAATAAAATCACATTTCAGTACAAATAAAATATCACCATACCTGGCCAATCAGAATCCTTCCTAGAATATCTCAACTTGGAATTGAGAAGGGAAAAAAATCAGCTCCTCATCAGTAGCAAAAATCCTAAAACATCCAATCGGGGTTAGCTGATAGCTACACTTGCCCTCCTGGAAAACTCAGACAGACTTTGAAGGGTTGTGTCTCACCCACACGGAAGCCCCATGTGACTTAGGAGTCCCTGGTTTCTCCCCCACCCCTCCCACAATTCCACTGTCAACCTTTTCTCAAAGCAGGCGAACCCAAATGAGCCAATCTAAGAGGGGCTTCCGTGTCAGCCAATACGGCTTCATTGTCTTCACTTCTCAAACAGGGAGCTGGGACTGGAGAAGGTTCCTGAGATGGACCTCAGACTTCAGGTCTATGGGGCTCCGAAGCCTGCGCTCTTTCCCCTAGTTCCCAGAGTTAGGAAGAGTTGAATGGAGGCCGTACCCAAACGTACCCAGAAAACCTACAGGGAGAAGAGAGGGACCCTCAGATCATTACCCCTGAGTTTAGCGGGAGGTCCACAGGGCTGCCTCAGACATCTGTTTTAATTATGTGATAGCATGATTTGATGTGTGCTTCTCTGGGAGACAGGCCATGGGTTCAGTTTCTGGAGAGTCAAAAATCAGGTGACCGAAGGGAGCAGTCTGTCTCAGGAGCTGAATGTGTGAAACAAAGTAAGAAGAATTTGAGACTACCTCCACATCCAGGTTATTCCCGTCCTGACTTATACATCTCTCTTTCCAAAGCTGGAGAGACTGCTGGAGTTAAGAACAGGTACTGTTCTTGCAGAGGACTCGAGTTCAGTTCCCAGCACCTACATCATCAGGTGCTGCATCACCATCTGTACCCACCTCCATCTTTTGTGTGTTTAATCATTTACACCCACCTCCATCTTTTGTGTGTTTTAAGGCCACACCCTGAACAGTAAGAAGAGAGAACAGACCGTAGCTTCAGAATAATTAAAGATAGCAATGAGAGACCTCGGTTTTTCCTCCATCGAGATGAAGCTCCGCTGCCAACCTACTCTGACAAAGCCTAGAAACCTGAGAACCAGCCCAAATCTCACAGCCAAGGACACAAGCCTCCCTCCTGCTGTACACACTCGGGATAAAGAGGGGTGTGTGTGTGTGTGTGTGTGTGTGTGTGTGTGTGTGTGTGTGTCCATAAAGCAAAAGGGTGGGGAGATGCACATGCTTGTCCTCAAATGTACATGGAGGACAAATGTCAACCTTGGGTATGGTTCCTCAAGAGTCATTCTCCTAGTTTTTTGAGTCAAGGTCTCTCGTTGGGCCCTAGAGCTCATTTATTGGGTTAGACTCTCTGGCCAGCAAAGGGTCTACCTGTCTCTGCCTGCCCAGTGGTTGGATTATGAGCACACAGAAGCATGCCTGGCTTTGTACATGGGTTCTGGGGTTCAAACCCAGGTTCTTGGGGCTGCATGACAAGCCCTTTACCAACCGAAGAATTTCCCCAGCCCCAGAAAGAAGATTCTTAAAAGAGGCCCTCCCTCTAGGGAAACTTGGCATCCATCTACCACCCACAAAGGGCTACAAATGACATTTACAAAGTGGTACAGGCTGCTGGCTTCACAAAGCACACTACCTCACAAGAGCTATCTCAGGGTTTCCACCAGCAGGCTAGTATTCTTTGCTCTGAATGTGTGGCCTATTTCCAGTCTGATTTCTTTGTAAGTCAGGCCCTATTCACATATTTACGAATGAAGGGACATGCATTTAAGAGAGCTTTGGGCTGGCCTCCAATTGACTACTTTGATAAACTCTTTTCAGAGTCAAAGGGAACAAATTCCAAGTAAGTGGTGATATTTAGACAAGGGGAAAACAAGCCCATGATTACCCAGCCACACACCCTCCTTGAGGTCACAAAACTTGAAGAATGGGGAGGGGATCCTTTAAGGTCAATGGAGATTCAGGTTCTCCTTTAATTAATACTGCTCCTTTGATTAATTCCGCTCCTTTGATTAATCCTGCACAGATTCAAGAAAACCTTGAACCGGTTGTTAAAAAGAAAAGTCCTCTTTAAACTAAGTAAACAACCTTCTTTAATTCTGCCCTTGGCCAATTATAGTCAGATTTTTCTTTGGGTCACCAGCTCACAAATAATGTTATGGAGACTTGTTATTAATTATGAATGCTCAGCCTTAGCTTAGGCTTGTCCCACTAGCTCTTATAACTTAAATCAACCTGCTTCTATTAATCTACGTTTCATCATGTGGCTTTCTACCTTTCTTTCATTCTGTATGTCTGTCTCCCTCTGTGTGTCATTGGTGTCTTGCTGGCATCTCCCACATGCCTAGATTCCTCCTCCTCTTCCTCTTTCTCTCCGGAAGTCCAACTTATCCTTCCTGCCTAGCTATTGGCCATCCAGCTCTATACTACACCAATCACAGCAATACATCTTCACTTAGTGTACAAATATCCCACAACAGCCAACATTTGTTGAGTCCATACTCTACCCAAGGGCATGTGAGAGTCACAGGGATGTAGAATGAGCTTCTTGGGCTTTGCTCTCAAAGAGCTCACAGTCTTGCGGTATAACTGGTGTGTCTATTGAAACCCGACATCCACAGCACAGGAGACTGTGCAGCACATCACAGTGGCCACCCCTAGGACCAGCTGTTACAGCTGCACAGGTAAGTTAAGAGGTCCCTAAAAGGCCATCTCTGCTTAGGATTTCTATTGCTGGGATGAAACACCATCATCAAAAAGCAAGTTGGGGAGGAAAGGGTTTATTTGACTGACACTTCAGCATTGCTGTTCATCACTGAAGAAAGTCAGGACAGAAACCCAAACAGGGCAGGATCCTGGAGGCAGCAGCTATTGTAGAAGCCATGGAGGGGAGTTGATTACAGGTTTGTTTCCCATGACTTGCTCATCCCACCATCTTACAGAACCCAGGACCACCAGTCCAGGGATGGCACCACCCTCCATGGGTTGGGGCCTCCCCCATTGATCACTAAATGAGAAAATGCCTTACAGCTGGATCTCATCAAGGCATTTCCTCAGCTGAGGCTCCTTCCTCTGATAACTCTAGCTTGAGTCAAGCTGACACACAAAACCAGCCAGTACAGGCAGCGTGAAGAATCTTAGCTTAGATCATTTTTTTTTCAGTCTTGTTTACCATGTTCTTGCCACGTAATGAGCCGTCAGTATTTGGGTGGATGTAATAACGAATAGTGACAGTGGACTTGTGTTTTGAAGGAAAAGTAGGATTTAGACTTACTTGAACAGTGGGTAAAACATTGGCCATTGATGGGGCAGAGGGTTTTGGGGAGGCAGGAGGGAAAACATCAGGAGTAAATGTACAGAGTGGGAAACCCAGGCCTGCTGGGGAATTGTGTGTCCTTTGCAATGAGACTATATGATACAATATAAAGCAAAGGACAGTGAAGGTGGGATGGAGAGAGAGATGGCTGGGGTCAAGCTGTGTTCAAGGGTTGGGCTTGTCTCTAGTGGGACCCCCTCACATTCCTGTGTCCCGGGGTATTTTCTTCTGATGTCCCAGATTGATCATTATCAGGGCTCAAGTACCCCAGTTTAGATGATGAAGTAAGTACTCAGTTGCATTACTACTTTTCTGTTGCTGTGATAAAATACCCTGGCAAGAAGTGGGACAGGAAAGAAAGGGGTTTATGTTGACTCATGGTTCCAGACGGAGGGACTCCATAATATAGGAGAGAGATAGAAGCAAGAACAGGAAGCTGAGAGATCCCATTTCCTTCACACACTGGAAGTCAATAGAGAGAGAGAGAACAGGAAGTGTGACAAGGCTATAAACCCTCCAAGGCCACCCCCAATGATACACTTCCTCCAGCGAGGTTCCATCTCCCCAAACAGTTCCACCAACTGAGGACTCAGTATTCAAATACATGAGCCTACATCGGGCATTTCTCATTCACACCACAACCACGGTCTTGCACAACCATGTGGAGCCCCTGCAGCCTCACAGAGAGATAGCAGCTGAACCTAGAAAGGTCAGTGTTCACAGGGCTGGGTGGATCACAGAAGAAAGAAAGCAGATAGACTCTAGACCAGGTCATTCTGGACAAAGACTTTGGTAATGGTAAATGGTAAATCTTCAACAGCAGCCCAGAGCCGGAGAAATGGCTGGGGTTAAGAGCAGGTACTGCTCTTACAGAGGACCCAAGTTCAGTTCCCAGGACCTGAATCATCAGGTGCTACATAACTGGTTGTCTATAATCCCAGCCCCAGAGTTCCCAACACCTCTGGCCTCCAGGGGCACCTGCACTCATGTTCACAAACCAACACATTGATGCACATGCTTACACATAATTCAAGATAAAATAAATCTTTTTTTAATAAATAAATCTCTCTTTCCCACCTCCATCTTTTATGTGTTTTATGGCTGCACCCTAACAGAAAGAAGAAAGAGCAGAGAATAGCTTTGGAATAATTACTGTGTTCACCATTGTACCCCTCATAGCTAATACAGCATCTAGCATGTTTGGTGAACAAGTTAATGAAAGAAATATGAACAGAAAGAGGGAGAGAAAGGGAAAGAGAGAGAAGGGGGAAGGAAGAGAGGGAGGGGAAGGAAGGAAGAAGAAGGAAGGAAGGAAAGAAGGAAGAGAGAGAGAAAGAAAGAGAGAGAGAGAGAGGAAGGAAGGAAGGAAGGAAGAAAGAGAGAAAGAAAGAAAGAAAGAAAGAAAGAAAGAAAGAAAGAAAGAAAGAAAGAAAGAAAGAAAGAAAAAGAAAGAAAGAAAGAAAGAAAGAAAGAAGGAGCAAGCCAGGCAGTGGTGGTGCACACCTTTAATCCCAGCACTCGGGAGGCAGAGGCAGGTGAATCTCTGTGAGTTCCAGGCCAGCCTGGTTTACAAAGCGAGTTCCAGGAAAAGCACAAAACTACACAGAGAAACCCTGTCTCGGAAAACCAAAAATAAAAAAATTTTCAAAATTTAAAAAAAAAAAAGAAAGAAAGAGAAAGAAGAGTCAGTCAGTGGTGGTGTAGACCTTTAATCCCAGCACTCAGGAGGCAGAAGCAGGCAGATCTCTGAGTTCAAAGGCAACCTGGTCTACAGAGCAAGTTCCAGGACAGCCAAGGAACGGCTACACAGAGAAACCCTGTCTTGAAAAAAAGGAGAAAATCAAGCTAAGCCACGTGTGGTGGTGCCGGCCTATAATCCCAGCACTCAAGAGACAGAGGCAGGAGAATCACAAGTTGGAGGCCAATTTGGACTGTAGTAGCCTAAGTCAAATAGCAGTAGTTCCATAGTAGTTCCATAGTAGCCTAAATCAAATAGCAGTAGCCTGTCTCGGGTGAAATAATCCTTAAATATTATGTACATGATCCTTAAATACTATATAATGTAAATATCAATACATACACAATTTAATCTCAATAATATTTTTTAAACGGACATATGCATATACTAACTAAAAATGAACCCCAAAAATATAACCAGTGATTATCTTTGAACAATGGAACTGTGGACAATTTTTTTCTTTAACTTTATTTTGGAATATGTTTACTTTTGAATGGGATTAGTTTTATAAGGCAAGTCAAGGTTGTTTATTGAAAAGGAAAAGGCTAGATTCAAACAAGGTTGAGCTCTTACTGCCAGGATTTGATAAGGCTTCACAGTCTCAGAACTCCCAGGCTTGCTTTGTGGGAAAGTCTCCAGAGCTAACCCCAGCGCTCCCCCACACGGAGTAGCTTCTAACGTGGCCATAGGAGCCCTCCCCCCAACCACCCGATGCAAGGAGTCACACAGGAATGCCGCGGGGTGCCAGCAGCTTCTGCACTGGTGAGCAGCTATCAACCCCAAGGGGAAAGTGTTAGCAGTGTAGTTTTATGTGAAGTAGGGCAGAATACAAAGGGCAGGCTCCCTGTGAATGGAGCTTTGCACCCTATGTATTTGGCAAGTATTTATTGTAATAACAGAAATGCTTCACAAAAAATATGTCCACATGCGGCCAGAGAAACAACAGCCAAACCAGAATATCTCTTTTTTAGCAATTCAACGTTTAAAGCGCTGTTCAGAACATGGATCCACTTCAGCCCCCAGAGTGTACATTTACAGGTTTTCACCCAATAACCCCAAGCCCCAGGGTGACCTACTTCCTAAGCAGAGCTTCCTGTCTTCAGTGTGCCTACAATTAACCTACATCTTCTGGCCAAAAGCAGGTTCATCTTCAGCACATCTGCAGCAAAGACTGAATCTAACAGCCTCCAGGTGCAAGGAAGACTGGTCTACAGAACATGCTCAGGTTGGCAAACATCAAGAAAGCTGGTAACCAACAAATCCTGGGCCATTAGACACCAAGACACCAGGATGAGGAAACGGCCGTCTGGGTAGGCTAATGTCATCCTAACCAGGGTCCGGGGACGGGGACAGAAGAGACACTCAGGGCAGCTGCTGTGGGATGTTCTGTATGTCCTGTGGGAGTCCTTCTTGGGTTCTTTGTGGCGTTACCCAGCAGGTCCGCATAGAGGATGATTAGGACCATGGGCCTGAGTGCAGGTGTCTGAGATGGTCTGCACTTGGCTGTGCTGGGGGATGGTCTGTATGTCAAGTTGCTCTGATTGGTCAATAAATAAAACCTGATTGGTCGTGGCTAGGCAGGATGTATAGGCGGGACTAACAGAGAGGAGATATAAAAGAACAGGAAGGCAAGAGACACTGCAGCCACCACCATGACCAGCAGCATGTGAAGATGCCGGTAAGCCACCAGCCACGTGGCAAGGTATAGATTTATGGAAATGGACTAATTTAAGCTATAAGCACAGTTAGCAAGAAGCCTGCCACGGCCATACAGTTTGTAAGCAATATAAGTCTCTGTGTTTACTTGGTTGGGTCTGAGCGGCTGTGGGACTGGCGGGTGACAAAGATTTGTCCTGACTGTGGGCAAGGCAGGAAAACTCTAGCAACAGGCAGCTTCTACATAACATCCCAATTCCTAACACCTTCACCAAATATCTAACCTGAACCATTGGCATCTTGGCCCCATTGAGCCTAATTAATGAAAAGCATAAATTCTAAGAACCAGAACCGTATCTGGAGAAGGCTGAGGTCCTGGTTGTGTGTGTGTGTGTGTGTGTGTGTGTGTGTGTGTGTGTGTGTGTGTGTGTGTGTGTGTTTGGACAATGACATCTTGCCAGGGTGGTCCTGAAAGTCTAGTCTTTGCTCAAAGTTGGTCACTTAAAATAGTCAGCACTAGCCTCTACCAGAGAACAAGAGTGCCTCAAACACTCATCTCTCATGATGTGTGATGACTTACGCTTCAACCAGTGCTGAGAAATGAGGCTTGGCAGGAGCTCTAGGCCAGCCTGGGCTATATAGTAAGACCCCATTTCAAAAAAGAAAAGAAAAGAAATCTCAAAATCCAGGAACAAAGGATTTAAACTTGAATGTGACCAAACGCTGAGACGAGCTAGAAGAAAGTGGTAGCCAGAACCACCTGTCCTGGACATCAGTTACACATATGCTTGGTAAGGGACCAAGGCCGGAGAGCCCATCAGACACTGCTCAGAGTGGGGACAGGCCTTCCGTGGGACGAGTGTATTCACTGTATTGGAAGGTTGCTCCACACAGACAGAACTGGGCTGTAATATCCCATCGTATGTGGGCCAAGAGCAGTGTTGGCATTCCCTTCTTTCTAAGGGCAAGCTGTCTAGTGTGTACACTGAGGATGCCTGGAACCCAGTTCAGCAGCCAGGAGGGGCACTGGTCTTTGACCTCCATAGATGAGACAGTCACATTCATTGTTGCCCATTCCTACTGTCCCTGTTCCTTTATTAAACAGACTTCCAACTCCCTGAACCTGCTTCTGTCGAAGGCTACTGGGATACCCAGCATCCCTTGAAAGAGCATAGCACATTGCTCAGGGCAAGTTAGCTGAATGCCCAGGACGTGGATGAAGGTTTTTAGGCTGGACATCTGTGCTGAGTGGCTGTTAGTGTCCACCGTCTCTGGCTGTAACACCCTGAAGCTCAAATGCAAAGTTCACTGTGTAATCTGCAGAATCTGGATTCAAAATTCTCCCACAAGCAAATGTCTAAACCATCTGACTGCCAAGCTTCAAGTCTCTTGCCAGCCTATCTTAGTTCCCAAAGCCAAAAATAACAGGATGCTAACCTGGTCTGCAACGGGTCTACTTAAGCTAAGTGAAAGGGTTTGTCAAAAGAAAATGGTAAGGAAAAGCCTGGACAGGACTACATGCAGTTAGACTTGCTACCCAGCCTCAGAGATCCTTTGGAGAGGTCCGTGTGCACAGTGGACAGGGGCAGATGCTCCGACTCCCTCCGGGGTGACCTGCAATGGCAGGTCAGCACCAGGGCCTTCATATCCTTCTTGAAGTTGGTGTTGAGAAAGCCGTAGATGAAGGGGTTGACACAGGTGGAAGCCATGGCAAGCATGTGGCATAGCAAGAAGATGAGGTTGCCATGGCAAGCAGGTATGGCTTCCTGGTACCAGTCCTCCAGAGTGTTGAACACATGCAGGGGCAGCCAGAGCACGGCAAAGGCAGCCACCATTGCCATGAGCATGCCATTGATCCTCTTCATCTGCCCCACTCGTGAACTGCCAGCGTCCTTGTGGAAAGCATGCCTCTGCCTCCGCAGGCGCTGGTAGATACGTACATAGCAGACCAGGATGAAAATTAGAGGGACAGAGTACTGGAAGAGCAGCAGGAAGCTGGTGTAGATGAGACGGTGGTGGTCTGAGGACCAGAATACAATGCAGACCACCTTGTCCTCCAGAAACGCTACATCCTTAGAGTGGTTGTGGTGGAAGAGGTCACTCAGCATGCTGTTAGCCAGAAAGGGCAAGGAGAGGAAGCAAGAAATGAACCAGATGATCACAATCCCCAAGTAGGCATGGAAAATGCTGGGCTTCCAGCCTGTTGGATGGATGATGAGCTGGTGCCTTTCCAAGGCCACGAGGACCAATGAGAGGATAGAGACTGTCACTGACATGCACTGGATGAAAGTTAACATCTTGCAAAGGACTTCACCAAAGATCCAGTAGTCCATGATGGTGTAGGTGGCTGTGAGGGGCTGGCATACGAGGCACATGAGGAAGTCAGAGAAGGCCAGGTTGGCAATGAGTAGGTTGGTCACGTTGGACTTCTCCTTTTGCCTGGTGGTCACATATATCAAGCAGAGGTTTCCCAGGACCCCCAAGATGGTCTCAATGCTGTAGGTGGTGATGATGAAGGCCAACAGGTCCACTGAATCCTGGCAGCCAACAGAGAAGTTGTAGAGGAAATCCAATGGATGGGTCCCATTCTTACCCTGCAGGAATCCTGGGAATAGGGAGGCCGGGAATTGGGAGGTATTCATGGTGGGTGTGAGAAGATCCAGGGACTCCAGGACTGAAGGGCCCAGGGCAGAGGTGCAGCCTGCAAAGCAAACAGATAGGACTCCGGGATCATGTCTCTAGGATGGAACCCAGGTAAGAACAAGGGTGAGGAAGAAGGTTCTTGGCTCCTTCTATCCATGGCATTGAGAGCTATCATGTAAGGGTTAAGGAAATAGACTATATCCAAGAATTACTACCTTGTAGGCAGCTGCTGTGTGCCAGAGACTGTGCTCAGTGCTTTGCATATTAGCTACTTGATTCTGACAAGTATTATCAACCCAGTTCATTGATGAAAAACCTAAAAGCCACACAGGAAGCCATTTACCCATACTCTCACAGCTAATAAGGCATCTGACTATCTAATGTCGTAACTTGCCTGACAAGCTCCCTCTGACCTCAGGATTTGAGGCTGTTCTGATGAGAAGGAACTTGAAGCATAGAAAACCTTTTGTAGCATTATCCCAACAAAGACAGCAATAGATCTTACTGCATATAGTGACCCTATCAGTCTTTCATGACACTCGTGGAACCGGAACTCGGGGGCTTGGCACACCGTGCACCCTCCTGGTGTCAGACCCTAATACACTGTCATCCCTGATTCCGGGGCTGCACACGGTGAAGGAGAAGACTTCCAGGGATACAGATTGGTTCATCCGTACACTACCTTCTCCGTGCTGCCCACACTACTCACGCACACTCCTGGCCACCAACACACGATGCTCATCACCCTCCCTACAACATATCTCTGCTCAAGTCACCTCCACCCTCTGGCACTAGCTACCCTTCCACGTGGGCTTCCTGAACAAATGGATCCTCTAACAACACTGACTCTTCAGACCCTGGGCTCCAAATCCTTCCAATAGTAATGCCAGTGATAGGCAGCCTGATATGGAGGGCACCCACCCTACTGTTGACCATTCCCCTGGAAATCATCACTTAGGTTTTCCAGGAATCATTAATCCTACAAGTTTGCCATTCTCAACCTTCACTAAACATCAGGGTCATGTTTAGCAGGGATATGTTCAAAGTGAAGATTCCAAGGCCCTCCCCAGGAGAACCAGTCAAGTGAATATGGGATGGAGCCAAGGAATCTGTATTTAGCAAGTAACCTATAAGATTTTGTTACATGTGGTTTGGGGACCCTTTGAGAAATGCTATTCATAGCAGAATAGTCTGTTTGATATATTTTTTGGTGTCATATGTTAGCTATGCCTGTTTTTAAATATACATTCCATTCTTGATACACACTTCCTTCATGATCAAATGCAGTTTTGTCAAAAAGCAGGTTTTCCAGCTGTCACAAACGTCACTCACTGTTTACTTGACCTGACCTGTAGAAGTGAGTCTCACCTGGCCATTTATAAAATCAATAAATCTGACTGACAGTTTACACTCTGATTATCTGGGCTGCCAGCTCTCCAGGGAAACGAGGGTTGGCCAGTAACACAGTCTTCTGGACAAAAAGCATTTGGCCAAATATACCAAGATGAAACAGACCAGGCCAAACACAAGCACTAGGGTCTGAGAGGAAAAGGAAGCCAGCGCTGCATGAGTCTGTGGTACATGCACCGTCTGTGAGACAGCAAAAGGAACAGAAGCCGGACGCTGTCTGACCATCAGCCAGGTGAGGACATCAGTGTACGGCAGCATCAGCACGACCACAGCGGAGTTAGCAGACAGGGACAACTCCAGACCATGACCAGTGCTTTGACCATCTTCTCGACCAACATGGCCCAAGCCCCGGGAGAAAGACAAGGGTCACAAAATGGCTTATACAGCCGTGGACCCCCCCCCCCCAGACCAGAGAAACTGACCACTGGGACTGCAGGTGGACCTCAATGCTGTGGGATGATTTGTATGTCCTGTGGGAGCCCTTCTTGGGTTCTTTGTGGCGTTACCCAGCAGGTCCGCATAGAGGATGATTAGGACCATGGGCCTGAGTGCAGGTGTTTGAGATGGTCTGCACTTGGCTGTGCTGGGGGATGGTCTGTATGTCAAGTTGTTCTGATTGGTTAATAAATAAAACCTGATCGGCCGTGGCTAGGCAGGAAAGAGAGGCGGGACAGAAAGGCAGAAAGAGACGCTGCTGCAGCCGCCGCCAAGACCAGAGACACAGCAGCCGCCACCATGACCAGCAGCATGAGAAGACGCTGATAAGCCACCAGCCACGTGGCGAGGTATAGATTTGTAGAAATGGATTAATTTTTAAGATATAAGAATAGTTAATAAGAAGCCTGCCACGGCCATACAGTTTGAAAGCAATATAAGTCTCTGTGTTTGCTTGGTTGGGTCTGAGCACGGCTGTGGGACTGGCGGGTGACAGAGATTTGTCCTGACTGTGGGCAAGGCAGAAAAACTCAAGCTACACCTCAAGGCCACAGTGCTATCACCACAGTCAGTACTGTGTGTATCTGGGACCTGGGAGATCAGAGATGGAGCTAAGGGCAGGGAGAGAGAAGAGACGGTGTAGAGCCTAGATCCCACAGGCTGAAACGGGTCCACTGGACTAAGGGGAAGAGAGACTCAAGGCAGGGGAAATAGCACATACCACAGAGGCACAGAGGCGGAAGGACGGCAGCCTCCTGAGACAAGCAAGTAGCTCAGAACAGCCGGATCCAAGGAGGAAGAAGGAAGGAAAAATGATGAGGCTGGAGAGATAAGCCAGACCAGGAATGACAGGTGAGCCATAGAAAGGCTGCTGGCAAGCCATGTGCATTCCAGGGAGGCCTCTTAGATGTAGGGGGTAGGTGGAGGCTCGGAGAAAGTCAAGACAGAAGACATTTAAAGGTAGCATTCAGAGTTTTGTCCTGCTCCTGTCCTTTTCCTCAGAGAAACCATTGGTGTCTAACTCAGAGGATGAATAGTTGTTTACGGCCAGGACACCACCATCCAATGCTGCTAACCAGTCCCTCAAACCCTGAGCCCCGGGTCATCAGGAAAGCTAATTCCTTTCACAGAGCATGTCACAGAGTGGACTGTCCCTGAGGGGTCCATCTGAGTAGAGTCTGGAGAGGAAGAAAGACCAGGTGCCACCGGGGCCTGAGGAAAAGCTATCATGACTCACCCCATGTGTCACCAATTAGGACTAAAGAGACCAAGATTAAGAATGGCCAGAGTGAGACCAGAAGGTTGAACGGCACAGGTCACCAGGCAACAGGGTGTGGCGAGGACTTTTCCTTCAGGAGCCTATGCCTAGTTCCCAGGTCATCTGAGAGCTTCTGAGGTCAGTGACAGGATTCCCTGACACACAAATGGAACATCACTTGTGTGTAAGAAGTAAGCTAAGTGAGGCAGAGCCAGGTGGATCTCTGTGAGTTTGAGGCCAGCCTCGTCTACAGAGCGAGATACAAGACAGGCACCAAAACTACATGGAGAAACCCTGTCTCGGGAAAAAGAAAAAAAAGTGAGCAAAGCACCATGCCAGGATCCCACACAGGCCAGCAGGCTATACACTTGTCCTGGCTTTAGATAACTACTCTGCCAGCCATCAGTAGCGTGGCTTTGTGAGTCACTGACGTTTTGTGAGCCCCAGTTTCCTCGGTGATAGAAAGGAGGGAAGTGGATGGCACCCGTGTTACAGGGCAGTCTGGCTCGGCCTCAGGGCAGGACCACAAGGGAACTGGGGTAGTAGGAAGGGAGGACTTGGAGCGCCCAGCCCCTGAACACCTTTCAAGCCAGTCTCTGTCTTCTTCAGGCAAACAATGGAGCTGATGCGTGGACAAGATCCCTTTCAGGAACTTTCTTTGCACCTCCTGGGAGGTAAAGGTACCCAACGCCAACCTGACTCATCATAGGTGTCGATCAAATGTTAAATCCCTCCCCATTTATTCCACCAACTCCACCCTAAGGGACTTCATCTCCCAGCAGGAGCTGGACGAAAGACCACACAAGCCCATGCCCAGGCCTCTGAGTCTACCTGACTACAGCTGATGCCAATCCAGAAGGGATATCCCAATGAAGGCATATGCCAGGACCCATCACCCACTCGGCTCCTTTACCAGCACTGACCTCAAACAGCTCTCGTGTGTGGTACCATGGTGCCCTGCCCTGCCCAGAGCTCACCTGTAAGGCAGGACCCCTCTGACCCCAGGGCTGGAAGGGGTCACACTCTTGTTCTTCCTGTCACAGAGCTGCGGACCAACCCCACCCACAGCCAGCAATTAGCTCAGGATCACTCAAAATGAGGCTCGCGTGCCTCCTCCTCCACCATTCTGCCTAAAGATGAGGCTCCAGATAGACACAGGGAAGGCAGCAAGGATGACACACGTGCAAACATCACTCTGTGAGCCACGGACAACCTGAGGGGTGCCTGGCTTGGAGAGGAGCTGAGCCAACTGAAGTAGGAGGAACAGAGTGGGGTGTTTGGAAGGGACTTTGGAAGACAGGCTACAGGTAGTCCTCCTTCGAGAAGAGAGGCAAGAAGAAACTTACCCTGAGAGTCGGTGTTTCCTAGGAGACAAAATGCAGAAGAGACATGGTTTTCACTTCCCATCCCTCCTGAACTATAAGACATATATAATTTCCCATAGTCCCACCAGAAAGGCATTACTAGACTGAACCATACGGCATGGTCAGTATCGAAACTGTAAAGATGACAAATTCACATGGTCCTATCTAATGCTAGCACCATTTAAACTTTTATTTTTATTTTATGTGTAGGAGTGTTTTGTCTGCATGTATATCTGCATACCGTATGCATGTGTGGTGCTGATAGACACCATAAAGAGAGAGTGAGATCTCCTGGAACTGGAGTTACAGATGGCGGTGAGCTGCCACGTGAGTGCTGGGAATCAAACCCAGGTCCTTGGGAAGAGTAGCCAGTGCTCTTAACTGCTGAACCACCTGACTAGCCCCAATGGTTCCATTTTAAAGAGGAAGCCTACTGAGATGAAGGTCCCTGGCCAAGGTTGCAGTTTGTGAGAAGCAGAACTGGGTCCCTGGCCCACCTGGCTCTAATCTCCCTGACACCCCTCTTGCCAAACACAGATTTTGAAAAGAGGAACCAGAAGTGAGCTCGTGGCAGAGCTGAGGCACAAGTGACCAGGGGATGCTGAAGACAATATCCCTGATCCACTGACAAGACCCGGCCTGATCGTAGGGATGCTGGGATGTGGTTCAGACACACGAGAGGATGTCCCCAAAGCCCTCCGTCCTCTGTCAGATAGTTCGCTGGCCTGTAATCCCACAAGATAGCTCAGAAAGCCCACTCCATGGCAGTACCAACAATGAATGGCCTGCCTCTTCAGTCCTAGGTCTTTTCAAACCGGTGTGGACTTGACTCTCCTCCTGGTGACCTCATTCACTTCCCAGGGTTGCTGGTGTCAAGTCCCCTAGGAACTGGCAGGTGGAATAACCCTGCGTGGAGGGGAGCATATTATGCCAGGTCAGCAAAACCCTGCCTGGATTTCAATTTGAAGCGTGGAAATAAGTGCGATGCACCAACCCCACCTCCACTGCCGCCCCTGACCCAAAGTTCTGCTGCTCCCTTTGCTAACCAATCTAAGGAAAACCAATGGACACCAATGTCAATCACCCCGGGAAGGAAGATTGCTGGCAATGATCTTCTCCTAAAATCTCCACAACCAGCCACCAGCTCTGAATGCCTGCCTGCAACACTTTTGACACTTCAGAGGTGCAGCTTACTTCCTCAGATGCACTCACCTGGGGAAGTATCAGGCCACCGAGTCCCACGTGAGGAGACCCTAGCACCAAGGCCAGGTCCACAGCCAGGAGATATGGCTCCAAGTCCGGGCTAAGAAGCCCACCAGGAACCCTGTTGCAGGTGCCCCAGCCAAGCAGCTTGCTCAACTTCCCGGAGGATGCCTTGAACTCTTTGGCCCCCTTTCCCGCAGCATCCGGAACCTGCTGGGCGAACAGTAGTTCTGCACTGGCTTCACTTGCTCCTCCCGCAGCAGAGCTGTATTCCTTAGCCTGGAGCCACCCGCTGGTCCTCGCCTTAGCCCGGGTCCGCCCGCCCACAAAACTCTAGCACCGCCCGCTTCGGGAGCCGCACCCACCGCCTTCCCGCAGCCAAGGAGGTTCAAGCTGCACACTGGTCTGCCCAGGAAGCACCCTACAGCCTGCGGACGGACAAACTATACCGCTCTTCCTCCCTCTGGCTTCCTCTCAACCTCAGTTTCCTCAACCATGGAATGGGCTTAAGAAAATGTGCCTACCTACGGTGGGGCGTGGTGGCTCATGTCTTTAATCCCAAAACCTAAAAGGCAGAGGTTGAAGTTCCAAGCCAGTCCCCAGGTACATTTAAAAAAAAAAAAAGTTCATGAACTCACTCAACCCATTCAGCCCGATATGGCTGCATCCTTGTCCGGCTGGACACACATAGCTGAGTGGGACACGATCGGGTCCAGGTGTCTTCCAGAGCTGACATCATTCCAGAGCGCTGAGGCTTGGAGAAAGCAGACAGGGGGAGGAGTACGCACAGAAATGAGTTATTCCAGAGAGCAAGTTGACCTGCATCCTCTTTAGATGAGTGGTCCAAGCCGGGGCCACAGCAAGGACTAGGGCAGAGCTGGGGGCATTAGGACAGTGTGGCCAGAAGGAATGAGGTGGGCTTCCAGAACTGTGAGATTGCAGAAGCAATCAGGACAATCCTGGACAGACCTCCAAGGTTGTGGCAGAGGATTTGACGAGGAGCCAGGTAACTGCTTCTAACATAGTAAGGCAGCCCCTCCTGCAAGAGGCCACACAGTAAAGTCACATTTGAGCTTAGAGGACCTTCTGTGGGTAACACATCTGTTTCAAGGGCAGCCTCCTAAATACCAGGTCTCCACAGCTCCCTGCAAACTCTTCTGGAGCTCCCATGGGAAATGGTTCCTGGCTCTGTGGCCAGTGGCCATTCAGTTGTCACTTATGGCACTGAAAACTATACAGAAATTACCTTATTTAATCATCACAGCTGCTCTGAGAGAGGGGCATCTTCATCCCTGCCTCCCTGTGAAGCAATGGACCACAATTGAGCAACTTGCCTGAAGTCATTCTGCTAAGCAGCAGCCGGATTTAGGACACTGGCCTGCTACATGCTCAGGCTTCTGCTCACAGGCTGTGGATTTGTGCCTGTTGTCTGCTCTCTAGGGACCACTTTCCTCCCAGTGGACAGGCTGCAACATGCTGCTTCTCCTTCAGGCCAGCCTCCATATCCCTGCTGCAGAATGCATTCCCCCAACCCTCCAGCCCTGCCGCTGAAGCAGAAGAATGGCTGGGCATACACTTGTCTCCTCGGTCTATCTTCCAGGCACAATCCTCGTCCCTGTCATCCAGGCCTCCCAGAGGTGCACACATGAAGGTGGCCCTGACAGAGGAAGGAAGGAATTTTACAGGGCCTGATGGTAATGGTGGCTTCTGGGAGTATAACATCTGAAATTGTTGCCTGTATGGAAACCACTCGACTCCAGGAGACATCCATGAACACTGGCCCCCTGTACATAGGCAGCAAGTCAGATGGTCCCACCCCTGCCTCACCCAGTGGTTATAAAGGGTCTGGGCTGCCTGTAAAGCTTTGGGAGGCAGGCTTCCACACGGACACATCTGAGCCCCCTGCCCAGTTTCACAAGCCTGAGCACCCATGGGCTAGAGAATAATAGCAAAGGAGTTCAGCAGGCAACGAAACCATCCCCATTCCTACGCCGGGCAGGAGCGCTCACCCTTATTCCAATGTCACGACTGCCTAGTAAGGTGTGGCCATCCCCCTTCACTCCTGAGAAGACTGAGCTTTGAAGAGTGTGGTATCCTCCAACCAATTCAGCTTGTACCCGGGAGGACTGGGATTTGAGCCCAGGATCAAAGGTCCTTTTCTAGGACCATATGGCCCCTTCTCACCTGTTAGATCCCTAGTGTGACCAGCATGCTCCACACTGGCTCTTGGAGACTTTGTATCTGCTAGGGAAAGGAACAGCACCCTCTAGTGGCCTCTAGAGACAGACCTAATGCAGTGGTTCTCAACCTGTGGGTCATGGCCCCCTTGGGGGTCACATATTGGATATTTACCTTATGATTTCATAACAGTAGCAAAATTACAGTTATGAAGTAGCAATGAGATAATTTTATGGTTGGGGGTCACCACAACATGAGGAACTGTTTTAAAGGGTCTCAGCGTTAGAACGGTTGAGAGCCACTGCCCTAGCACAAGTGGATCATCTAAGGAGCCCGGTGTGGAAAAGCCAGGAACATTCCCACTCCCTGGCACCCAGGGCCAGCTGACCTATCTGCAAAGTTCTGCCGACGGGGTGCATTCTCCAGTCCCAGGTGCGGCTTCCCTTCTGCTATAGCAACAGCTGGCTCATCTGCTCTTCCTTGGTAACTTGCAAGTGGACCTCCCTTCTCATCCCTCAGGATGTTCCACACGAATCATTTTGGAATACAGCGGGAGAAGTGATCCCTCAGGTGTGTGCCACCCTCCAGTCGGCTGCTGGTAAGGCATTTTCTCGTCCAGGAGTGTTCTTGGACCTCTGAGTCCACTCAAGGTTGGGATGTTCTTTTACCTAGAGAGCCAAGCGGAGAGTCAGAAAGACAGACGTCTCCTTGATGGGAGACTCCCTAAGACTAGGAGTCAGGCCTACTCACAGCTGCTGTCCCCACTCTGACAGCCAGTGTGGGAGGTGGTCACAGTCTGGACCCTGAAGGCATCTCGTTACTGTGGTAGTGTTACAGCTAAAATCTACAGGGAATGCTGTGAGAAAACATGAGATGTGAAGAAGCATCCACAGAGCTGAGCCATATTCTCTCCCTGAGTTTCCGCAGACCCTTGCCCACCCTTCCTAATAAGCAACCCCCATCTTTTAAAGCCTGTCCAGACCCACGTCATGTCTCGCATGCCTCTCTGGATTCTCCCATTGTATTCCTAGGGGGACCCAGAGCCCAGGCATGATGAACAGCTAAAACCACCCTGACTACAGTTTTCTCTGAGCCCTTTATTTGTTGGCTCCCTGAAATTTCTTCTCCATTTCACACTCTTTGTGTTTAGGAACCACTATTGAGTTAGTTTGTAGATAATGCTCACCAAGCCCATTTTCCACATGAAAATTTTGTTCTCATTCTTGGACACCCAGCCATCTGTAAAATATGCCTTTACTTTCCCCTTCCTGTGCATATACACACATCAGTATATGCACACACACACACACACACACACACACACACACACACACACATCTGCTCATCCTAAGCAAGCCATCCAAGCATGGCCCAAGAGCACAAAGGCCCCATGGGTAAAGCAGTTGTCCTACTTTTCCCTAGAAGGTGCAGCAACACCACATCAACCACCCCGGGGAAATCTTGTTTGCTCACTCCTATAAACAGTCGCCTGTATGGTCAGAAAATCAGCAGCGCAGAGAGGATGTATCAAAATGAATAAACAAAATAATTGGCTTCTTAAAGGAAAGCGCTTTAAGAGATCAAACGCTTCCTGTTAGTCCTTAGACTGCAGACATGGTTAGATTCATCCAACAGAAGCAGCCTGGCGTGAAGCAAGAGAAGCTAAAAGAAAAAAAAAAAAAGCAAGAAAGGACCTTTGAAAATAAATAAAACACAATTGCTGAAAAGTGTAAGCCATTTCAAGTCATGTGTGCCTCGAAAGGCCGAGGCAGGACAGCCATACATTCAGAGCCACCCTTATGACAGTGAGAGCCTATTTCAAAACTAAATGAGTAAAAGTGACTACTACTTAAGTAAATAACGTTTCGCTTCGAAGAGTGAAAAAATGGATTAAGGAAACGTGCTGTGATCTGGAGCAAAAACCACAGAAATGTGGAAAAGCTCAAGTAAAAACAAGAAACCTAGATGATTAGCATAGATGATCATAAACATAGACAATTGACATAAATGGTCATTGTGTAATCAATAAAATATCTAGGAAAGGGGAGCCCCAAAAGTGAAAGGTAAATATGACTGTCACAGTCAGGGCAGAAAGCAAAATTCAGCTCTTCACAGTCAAACGAAGAGACTCTATTGGGAAGGTAATTTACGGAGATGGGGGTGAGGTGAAGGAATAAAGCATGGAGGTGAGGCGCTTGGACACAAGCGAAAGCAGGAAGCAGTTACCTCTCCACAGCTTATGAATGGAGTGGGGAAGTCAGACTAGCTGAGCTGAGGGAGTCTGAAGGAGTGTGAAGCCGCGTTTCACAGAACCTGCTGGGTCACTCCTCCCAGACTCTGCCTGAAAACAACGCAAAAAAAAAAAAAAAAAAAAAAAAAAAAAAAAAAAAAAAAAACGCCAGCTTCCACTTCCAGGATCCTGTAAGTCTTTCCCATTAGCTGAATCCAGCTGGAGTGCCATCAGCAAGAGTTACCCACCCTCCCCAGGCATAGAGAAGAGCAGGAAACTGTGATGGAGGATGGATCTGTGTGTGGACAGAGAACAGTATTTCCCCACACTATTCATGGGGGATACACCCCAAGATCCTCAGTGAAAGCCTGAAACATTGTCAAACCACATGCCCACACACACATATATAAACATATATATTAAAACATACATCACTTTGAAACTAGATATACTAAGATATTAATAATAACTAATAATAAAATAGAGCAATTTTAATAAATTCATTTTAAATTTATTGATTTTTTTTTATTTCTGGAAGTTTCTATTTAATATCTTCAAACTACATTTGACTGTGAGAACTGAAATTTTGGAGTATAAAACCAAGATATGAGTCCTCCTTCCTTACAGAGTCTCAGAAGCCTAGCATCTTCCCCGAGACACGGAAACATGCTTCTTCTGGCTCATCGGAGCCCCCAAAGGTGGCCTCAGACATTTGGAAGCCTGTCCGCTCTATTGATGCCGAGCCTAGGAAGTCCACACTGTTTCCTGAGCCCACCAAAACAGTCCTTCCTGCTTCTCCTGAGCCACGGAAACGTGCACTTTTCCCCCGGAGTCCCGGAAGCATGTACTTTTCCCTGAGCTTCCAAATCTGCTGTGTTCTCCGATGCTCAGAAGGCCGCTGAGCTTAGTGATGAGCTACAGCTGGAAGCTGTAGATGATGCAAAATGTGGTAGTCTGGTCCAGGAAGGGCTTCTGGCTACGCCTAAGAAACTGTTAGAGGAAGCTTTATTTCCTGCTTCCAAGAAGCTCAAGAAAGACAGCCAAGAGAACTCGGATGCTGAGCTCAGTAGCAGTGAGTACATCAGAACAGATTTAGACAACATAGACATCAAGGGCCAGGAGTCAAGCAGCGACCAAGAACAGGTGGATGTAGAATCTATTGATTTTGGCAAAGAGAACAAAATGGAGATGAGTAGTCCAGAGCATTCCAAAAATGTGCTTCAGTTCACTGAAGAGAAGGAGGCATTCATTTCAGAGGAGGAGATCGCAAAGTACATGAAGCGTGGAAAAGGGAAATATTATTGCAAAATCTGCTGCTGTCGTGCCATGAAGAAGGGTGCTGTTTTGTACCACTTGGTTAATAAGCACAATGTCCATAGCCTGTACAAGTGCACAATCTGTGGGAAAGCATTTCTTTGGGAGTCGCTCCTTAAAAATCATGTAGCAGCCCATGGGCAAAGTTGACTTAAGTGTCCACGCTGTAATTTTGAATCAAATTTCCCAAGAGGCTTTAAGAAACATTTAACTCATTGTCAAAGCCGGCACAATGAAGAGGCAAACAAGAAGCTGATGGAAGCTCTTGAGTCGCCATTGGAAGAGCCACAGATGTGATTCCAGACAATACTTGCTTTGCAGTGTTTGCCTAACTTGTACTTGATGAGTAGCCTGTGGACTGTGTATGTGTGCTATATCCTGTCCGTCTGGATAGTGTTACACAGAATAAGCACTTGGTTACTGCTTTTTCCATAGGATCTCGTTGATGTGGCTGGCTGTTTTATAAGTCAATACATTTCTGTTACGTATTCCAGATGGATATAACTCGTTATCCTTAAGGTTATTTCAGTCATAAAGAGTGGGGGAAGATAGGCAGGTTCATTTAGTAAACAAACAAGTTTAAACCTAACTAAAATCTTTCTTCCCCTTTCTCTCTCTCTCTCTCTCTCTCTCTCTCTCTCTCTCTCTCTCTCTCTCTGTGTGTGTGTGTGTGTGTGCGCGCGCGCGCGCGCGCGCGCGCGCGCATGCTCCGTTGATCTCAGATCGTAACAGTTAGGTAGAGGGTTCTGCTAGAGCACTTGCCTAGCATGTTTTCCATACTGACTGTCCCAGGGCTCAATCCCCAGTACCTTTAAAAAAAAAAAAAAAGGACTGTTTGAAAATTGAGCATGAAAAGGAAACCTGAGAAAAATTTTGTTAACCTTAAATGTACTTTTAAATTATGTTTTATATTCTTTTTCTTCATGTAAAATGAGTTCAAGAATCTTTAATACTTTTCTCGATGTTCATTAACTTTTATGTTGTAGGGAGCTGGAGTCTTAGGGGTCACTGGTTTTCTGCTGACAGGACATTTGAGTAGATATTTAAAGCAGTTTTGATATTTTCTGCAAAGACTGAGAGGGTCATGTGATTGAGGCCATGCTTGCTTGTCTGTAGTTACTTCCAATGGAGTCTTCCCCTCACTTCCCTGCCAGCTCACATTAACAGATGATCTTTAGTTGCCAAACCGTGATAGAGTTTGCACCTCCTACCCGGGCCTCCCGTGCTCCCTGCTGGGGCTCAAGACCAGGGAAACAGGAGTTGCTGAAAGTCTTCCAGATTCCCAGTTAAAAATGAATGAATGGAGCTAGTGAGGCAGCGCACACTAGCCTGTCACCTGAGAGGCTGAGGTGGAGGGGTCACTTGAGCCCAGCCTGGGCAGTACAGTGAAAGCCTGCTCAGAAAGCATTCCTGTCGAAACACTGTGATTTTGTTTCACAGTTTTGTCATTGTAAATACCTTGTTTCTCTTCATGAATTATTATTCTAACACATTTTGTTAAATGTGTATCAACCAAATTAAAAAGACTTTCATGTTAAAAAAAAAAATATGGGGGAGGCTATTGTCATACACACAGAATCACTACTAGTAAAATAAACTCAGTAGGTCCCTGAGTTACCAACATCTTTAGATTAAGAATCACCCAGGACGTTAATGAGGCACCCTCCCACTAGTGAGGGCATGTCTGTGAGGGCATTTCCAGAGAGGATTAACAATGGAGAATACCTACTTTGAAAATGGACAGCACCATGCTAATGGCTTCGATTTAGAACTGAGTAAAGGGGGAATGAAGGAGGAAGCCACTGGAGCATGAGCATCCCCTTTTCTGCTTCCTAATGCACGGAGATGTGACAAGCAGCTGTCACCGTTGAGAGTGCCTCCCACATCCATGCTTCCCTCCGTGATAGACTGTGCGTAAATCATGAACCCAAATCGACCCACCCTCCTTAAACTGGGTGTAGCTAGTTTTTCTGGTCCTGCCTGGCCCACAGTCAGGACAAATTTCTCTCGCCCGCCAGTCCAGCAGCCACTCAGACCCAACCGAGTAAACACAGAGACTTACATTGCTTATAAACTGTATGGCCGGCAGGCTTTTTGTTATCTAGTTCTTCTATCTTAAATTAACCCATTTCTATTAGTCTATAAGTTGTCATGTGGCTGGTGGCTTACCAGTACCTTACATCTCGCTTTTCATGGTGGTGGCTGGTAGTGTCTCTCTGTCTCAGCCTTTTACTTCCCAGAATGCTTTTTCTCCTTATCCCGCCTATATTTTTTGCTTGACTACTGGCCAATCAGTGTCTTATTTATTAACCAATCAGAGCAACATACTTAACATACAAAACATTGCACAGTACTTTCCCTTTTTTAAAGGAAGGTTTTAGCTTTTACATAGTAAAATTACATATAGCAAAACAATATGTATTGTTATCAAGCAAAATTATCAAGCAAGAATTACAGTTACAATATCTAGTCTATTTTTAATATCTAGTCTATTTGTATTTGGCAAAAGTAAAGAAGATATCCTATCTATCCTATATTTGTGAGTCTAAGGTTTCATATCTAACTTATCTTTTATCATAACTAAGGAAAATTATAACTATCTAGTCTTCAACTACATCAAAGACCTCAGAAGGACATAATGTTACCTGAGAAGCAGGAGAAGGGTGCAAGCAACTTTTGGGAGTCTTGCAAGAGTAGACAGAGACAGGTGGCAGCCTGGACAGTCATCCAAAATTTCTCTGTAAAGTTGGGGCATCTGTCTTCAGCCCACAGGCCTAGAGTCTCTCAGTCACTTTTCTCTGTGTCCTGTAGTTTCCTCTGCAAAGCAGTTGGGTATTTGGTCAGAGTGATGAGGAAGTAACTAATACACTGGGTACCACCCTACACCTAGACCGGACACTGGAGAACTGCAAACACCAAGGATAAAGACAAGATTCTAAGCTGCTCCATAAGAGACTGGGGGAATGTTGCCTACAGAAGGAAAATGAGAAGGTGGTTGGCCACTGTTCTTCTCATCAGCAAAATAGTATGATGGAAGATTCTGAAATGATCAAGCATGTTTATGAAATATGTTTTGATACCTAAGCTCTCATTTCAGCCATAATATCAAAGGTAAGCATAGTGTATGGATATTTTCAGACTTGCAAATTCACTTTTCATGAACACTATCTGAAGACATTATAAATTAAGAAGATATATTCTTATTTAATAACCAGCATTAGTGATGCCAAAAGCAAATTAAAAAAAAAAAAGAAAAGGAAAGGAAAGAAAAGAAAAGAAAAGCCAAAGGAATGACTAACTTGACCCAGGAACTTAGAAATCTCATTCATCCTCAAACAGATAAATCAATATCATCATACCACAGAGAAATGTCAAAGGTGATGCCATCACCAAAGACTACTGGACTCCCCTATGCAGAAAATTGCTGGATCTTGGAGAATGACAGTAGATTATCATATATTTAATTAGACAGTGATGCTTATTTAATTGCTATTCTAGATCTCATACACAACCACTTACTCATCCCTGGATTTTAGTGTGTATCTATTAATCTGGCTCTTATTTTCTCCATATAAATCAAATGGGACCACAAATTTCCTTTCACCTGGTAAGGACACAGTACAAGACTAATGCCAGCTCACCAGCTTTCTTTTCTAGTATAGTTGGTAGACTTCAATCACTGAACAATGCACAGATATGATGTCATTCTGGTACACTGGAAACACTATGATGTCACTGGAAAGACATGCTGGATGAATTGATGAGCAGGAAAAAATATAGCCATTTGCCTTCATAAGACACTTACATTCCAGTGCACTGTGGAAGTTCAGGGGCTACCACCTTGGTAAAGGTTGCAGAAGCACAATAGATATGGAACATGTTAGAGGGGTCCCACAGCACGTTGCTACATGATACATTTAAGTGAGCCCCTCATAGACAGCCAGTTTGGAGCAGGCTTCAGAATGAAAGAGGTGTTACAGCAGACCTATGACATAAGTCTATGACTTACAACCCAGAATGCTCAAAAGTACTCAATGTGCCTTTGACATTTGGATGTGCTGTATGGAGCCCTTGGCTAACTCTCATGGGAGAATCATGACAAACACTCTAAGGATTCTAAGAAAACTCCACCTCTCTTACAAACACCAACTTTTTAAAAAAGCACCTTCTAACGGGGTGTGATTGTGCATGTCTGTGATCTCAGCACTGAAGGGGTGGAGTGGAGATTGAACATAGCAGCCCCTAGGCAGAACTGGCTGTGTGAAGAATGTTAACAGGGGTTGGCCAAGGAGTGGCATGTCAGGACGTGTGTTTATCTTCTCTAAACATTTTCCATCAAAAGGGAATTAAACTGGGTTTTTAGCTCAGTAGTAGAGTTCATGCTTAACATATACAAGTCCTTGGCTTCCATCCTTGATGCCCAACATAGATAGATAGATAGATAGATAGATAGATAGATAGATAGATAGATAGATAGATAGATAGATAGATAGATAGAACAGGATAAAAGAATAGGATAGGATGGGATAGGATAGGATAGGTAGGAGAGAAGAGGAGAGGAGAGAAGAGGAGAGGAGAGGAGAGGAGAGGAGAAGAG
This sequence comes from Peromyscus leucopus, assembly GCF_004664715.2. Taxonomy (NCBI): domain Eukaryota; kingdom Metazoa; phylum Chordata; class Mammalia; order Rodentia; family Cricetidae; genus Peromyscus; species Peromyscus leucopus. Next base: position 105,561,883 of record NC_051070.1, on the reverse strand, counting down.
AGGAGAAGAGAAGAGAAGAGAAGAGAAGAGAAGAGAAGAGAAGAGAAGAGAAGAGAAGAGAAGAGAAGAGAAGAATAGAATAGAGTGGGCTTTAAACATGGAAGCACTATGTGTACTGGTGGTATTAGGACTATGAGCTCAGTCAACATCAGAACTGACCTATCAGCTTCTGCATTCTCTCCTCATGGAAGAGTTGCCCAAGCTGAATACATTATGACACGAATATACTGAATGACATTAGTACATAAAAAATAGTGGACCAGTCATTGGAATCACACATAAAGATGGAATATTTGGAGTAGAGAAACTCATCCTTTAAGAACTGTGTGCTTTATTTTTATTTTTCTTGGTGGAAATGGATTGAGCCCAAATCTAACTTTGACTGTGATGCTTCACTAAAGCATCCTTCAATCAGAGCCATGTCCCTCCCAGATATGTACATTCTACTGGACCATCCAGCCTTTTGGCTACAGATTTGTATAAGGGTCTCATAGTGTTTATGGTGGTGTCTACGCCATTAGGTGTTTCATTTTGGTCACTGGAGCTGAGCCATGAGCATAAACAGGCAAGTTGCAAAGACACATGGATAGAAAAGCCTTAGACAAGATAATGGCTTGACGTGATACTCTTAGAGAAGTTACAGCTGAAGGTAGTACACACCTGCAGACCCAGACTTCAGAGGCTGAAGCAGGAGATTGCAGGTTTGAAGCCAGCCTTCATAACATAGCAAGTTCCAGGCCAGCCTGGGCCATGCAGCTAGACCATGTCTCAAAGGAAAAAATGCAAGTTAAGGGCAAAGTTTTGGAACTACCTCTGGGTTGATAGGTTACCTAAAGACATGAAAATGTTCCAATAGAAGGAAGAAGCAGAGAAATGTGCTGAATACATTATGACAGCCATGAAAAATAGCAGACTAGTCATTGGGATCACACAAAGATGGCATCTTTGGAGTAGGAACATTTGAAAGAAGAAATATGAATAATGGCAAAATGCAGCATTTCCTTCAGCACCTGTTCTGTTCTTTCTACTACAGCAAGAGTCCCAGAATGCAGGAGGATGAGGCAGGAGGATGCCATGAGTTCAAGGTTAGTCTAGGCTACACAGTGAGTCCTAGATGAGCCTAGACTGCAGAATAAGACCCTTCCTTAAGAAACTAAAACAAAAGAAAAATGAAAAAAAAATTTGTTCTGCAGTCTTAGCTCTTCTACTAACGTGCTCACTAACCAATATTCTCTAAGATCTATCTTATAAGAAAGAAGGAATAATTAAAACTTTATGAGGAAAATCACAAATGAAATCAATTCAGTGGTATTTTGCATCACAGGTGAGAAAGAGTCTTGTTAAGAGTGATGCTGGCCTCTACGTCATTGTTTATAGAGTAGTCAATACGGGTCCAGGCCTATTAAAAGCTGATGAGGGTACGAAGGACGAAGAGAGCTGAGGGTACAATATTTAAGTTGTTTTGAAAAACCTCACAGAAGGGGATGATGAGGGAAGCAGCCAGGACTTCAAAGTTAGGGAAAGGACAAGGGTCTGCCTTCCAGGAAACACTCTAAAAGGAATTCCAGCTTCCAGAGCCAGCAAGAAAAACAGACACTTCCAGTGACTCCCAGGTCCAAGGCATCCCTTGACTTGTGTGCTGGTTAGTTTTATGTCAACTTGACACAAGCTAGAGTCACTGGAGAAGAAGGAGCCTCAATTAAGAAAATGTCTCCCTAAGATTGAGCTGTAGACAAGCCTGTAGGGCATTTTCTTTGTGACTGATGTGGGAGGGCCTGGCCAATTGTGGGTGGGGCCACCCTGGGCAGGTAGTCCTGAGTTCTAGAAGATAGCAGGCTGAGCAACAGGGGAAGCTAGTCAGGGAGTTGTTCTCCTCTGTGGCCTCTGCATCAGCTCCTGCCTCCAGGATCCTGCCCTGTTTAAGTTCCTGTCCTGACTTCCTTCCATGAATAGTAATGTGGGGGTGTAAGCCAAATAAACCTTTTCCTCCCAAGCCGCTTTGGTCACGGTGTTTTATCACAGCAATAATACCCTAACTAGAGCAACCTTGTTTGCCTTCACTCTGTGTGGTGGCCATAAAGAGGCTAAGCTGGAAAGTAATCTCCTTAGGCCAAGGAAGAAAAGATAAGAGATGCCAGCTGAGTAGCTAACGCCTTCTCTGCCCTCCTCCCCGATGGCTGAGGCTGCCATCCTTACTCTCACCCCAGATGGTTGACAATCCCATTCCCCACTCCCACCCCAGATGATTGACAATCCCACTCCCCACTCCCACCCCAGATGATTGACAATCCCATTCCTCACTTCCACCCCAGGTGATTGACAATCCCACTCCCCACTCCCACCCCAGATGATTGACAATCCCATTCCCCACTCCCACCCCAGATGATTGACAATCCCATTCCCCACTCCCACCCCAGGTGATTGACAATCCCATTCCCCACTCCCACCCCAGATGACTGACAATCCCATTCCCCACTCCCACCCCAGATGATTGACAATCCCACTCCCCACTCCCACCCCAGATGGTTGACAATCTCATTTCCCATTCCCACCCCAGATGGTTGACAATCCCATTCCCCACTCCCACCCCAGGTGATTGACAATCCCATTCCTCACTTCCACCCCAGGTGATTGACAATCCCACTCCCCACTCCCACCCCAGATGATTGACAATCCCATTCCTCACTCTCAACCTCTCTTCAGGAAAGAGATGGATGCCCAAGAGTCTGCTCTCTGGTCCCAACCTTATCAATGCCTTCTTGGTTCTCTCTGCCACTTAAGTCACACTCCCCATCCTCAATCCCTGACTTGGATCTTAATCTAGACACCCCAGAACAGTGTTTTTTCCTTTCAATGGGGTAAGAGAAAGAGGACAAAGGCATTCCCTTCCACTAGAGGTCTGGTTCCCCTGACTTCTGTCCACCATGTACCTAGCAAACCAAGAAGAAACCAACTGCTCCTGCCAAGGATGTCCCCAAGCAGAGCAGCAAGCATTCTTAGTTTGGACTCTTCCAGCCTTGTCTCTACCTCCTGAAACCACAGATTCATTCAGCTCAATCCATAATTAAAAAAAAAAGCTTTAACGTGCTCTACATTGGATAGACATTTTAGTCCCTAAGACGTGTTAAACTGTTTGCAGACTGAATGTAAGCAAAATATACACCCCATTACCATATGCCTTGACCTTGACAAAGACTTTTCTATTTCCTAACTTAGCTGTATCATGCTACCAAATCTGCCTGAGCCAGATGTTCTCAGTAACAAACAACCATAAAATCTTAGAACCATAATCTTAGCTACATGTCAACCAGAGTCACTGGTCTAGGCTGGGCTCCAGAGGGCATCCTGTTTCAAGCCATGGGTCCATCAGGACTAGGCTCCTCACCAAGTATTGGGCTTCTCTGTCTATTTCCACCCTGGCACCCAGGCTAAAGGAGAAACTCAAAAGATGCTTCACCTTCACCATGGACATGGCCGGAGTGCGAGAAAAGAAGCTCAGCCATGCAAGGTCATTTCCAGCCTGCCCTGAGGCACATCTGCTAACATCTGATGGCCAAAGCAAGCCCAAAGACTCAGCACAAGGTCAAGGGAAAACAAATTGCGCTCCAACCACCAAAGCAAGCCACAGAGCTGTACCCAACATCAGCAGAACCGGGAAATGCTCTCTTCTGGTGAGGGAAGAGGGGGCAGAGCAGGTGTGTTAGAGTAATAGTCTGATCTATCACAGACAACAATACAGTCCAGGAACAAGCAGAGGAGACAGCATCTGCCCCTCTCCTGCTCAGCAACCAAGATTCTGCCATCCATCTTTATTGAGTCAACTCATTCTTCTGTGCAAATGAAAGAAACCCCAACTCCATTCTCTCCACAGGGTGTTAAACAAATAAACAAACAAAAAGCTGGGTGGTGCTGGGGGATGCCTTTCTGTATGCTGTGAATATGTGTGACTCCCATTGGATAATAAATAAAGCTGCATGGGCCTATGGCGGGGCAGGATAAGGTTAGGCAGTACATTCAAACTGAAGACGAGACAAAGAAGGGTGGAGTCAGGGAGATGCCAGCCACCACCCAAGGAGCAACAAGATGTCAGCAGACCGGTAACTCCATGGCCACATGGCACCATATAGAGTAATAGAAATGGGTTGAGTTAAGTTATAAGAGTGAGCTAGCAAGAAGCTGAAGCCATAGGCCATACAGTTTGTAATTAATATAAGCCTCTGAGTATTTATTACAAGCCCCTGTGGGACCTCGGGTGGGAGAGACTCTTCTGGACTGCTGGGCAAGGCGGGACACAGGGACATCTCTGTGTGAGCTGGGAACTTTCCTTTCCCTGCAGCAGTTTTCCTGTGGGGCAGACCCAGTTCCTCACCACTGTCAGATCTGATCATACAACGTTCTGGAAGAAAGGCAGACTAACATGCACACAGAAGAACACTGCAGTGTTAATCATGCATACGGTTAGCACGTATCTACATTAGATGATAACAGCAACCTGTAACTAAAATGCCGATTCCAGGGCCTTGGGCGATGCTTCAGTGGATAAAGTGCTTGGAGTACAAACGTGAGGACCTGAGTTCAATTCCCAGTGCCCACATAAAAGAAAGAAAAGAAAAGACAATGCAGGGCTAGGGATCGGGCCCTGGAGAAATGACTCCGACCTTTGATGGCATGTGTGGGTAACAGGCACACATGTGGTACACGAACATACATGCAGGGAAATGCTCACACAGACAAAATAAAACTCTAATTTAAATTAAAAAAAAAAAAAGGCAGGGCAGGAAGTGAAGACCTGTAATCCCACAGCTAGGAAAGAAGATCCCTGAGCCTGACTGTCAAGCCTAGTCAGCACGCTCCAGGTTCAAAAAAGACTCAGTCTCAAAAAAGTAATGTGGAACACAATGAAGATGCTTGATACTGACCTCTGACCTCCACATGTGGGGTGGTGGTGGTGGTGGTGGTGGTGGTGGTGGTGGTGGTGGTGGTGGTGGTGGTGGTGGTTTTTACTCTTTGCTCTTTTGAGGGCCCACTACCCAGCTCCCAAATAAATCACACATAGAGGTTTATTCTTTTTTGTTTTGTTTTGTTTTGGTTTTGGTTTTTCGAGACAGGGTTTCTCTGTGTAGCTTTGCACCTTTCCTGGGACTCACTTGGTAGCCCAGGCTGGCCTCGAACTCACAGAGATCCGCCTGCCTCTGCCTCTCAAGTGCTGGGATTAAAGGTGTGCGCCACCACCGCCTGGCTCAGAGGTTTATTCTTAATTATAAATGCCTGGTCTTTAGCTTGGTTTGTTTCTTTCCAGCTTTTCTTAAAAGTTATCTGACTACCTTTTGCCTCTGGGCTTTTTCTTTTTCTAACTCTTACTCTACAGCTGCTGAGTGGCTGGGTGGCTGAGTGGCTGGGTGGCTGGTTGACTGGGTGGCTGGGTAGCTGAGTGGATGGGTGGCTGGGTGGATGGGTGGCTGGGTGGCTGGGTGCCTGGGTAGCTGGGTGGCTGGTTGGTTGGGTGGCTGGGTGGCTGGGTGGCTGGGTGGTTGGCCCCTAGTGTCCTCCTCCTTCTCTTGCTCCTCCTTCTTCTCCTCCCAGATTTCTCCTTCTATTAATTCTTTCTGCCTGCCAGCCCCACCTACCCTTTCTCCTGCCTCACCATTGGCTGTTCAGCTCCTCATTAGAGCATCAGGTGTTTTAGACAGGCACAGTAATACAGCCTCACAGAGTTAAACAAATACAACATGTCTCTGCATCCGCAAACAAATGTTCCAGAACATAAACAAATGTAACACACCTTAAAATGATATTCTACAGAGTGTGTGTGTGTGTGTGTGTGTGTGTGTGTGTGTGTGTGTGTGTGGACAGCCTGTTGGAGTTGGCGCTATCCTTTCACCATGTGGATTCCAGGGATCCAACTCGGGTCACCAGGCCTGGCAACAGGCCCTTTGACTCACTGGGCCATCTCACTAGGTCAAGACTGAATTCTTTATGTAAAAATAAACGAGCGAATCTGTCTCTCTAGCATGTACGTTTTTTCACCTTTAATAAATGGTAAAAATTATATATATACATAAAAGAATTGTTTTGACACAAATTTATTAATGACATTGTCAGAAAACGTTTGATTTGTAGACTTAGTTCATTTACTTGTATATCCAGGGTCATGTGGAACTTTCTCATCCGAAAGGGCTTGCTAGTGGGAAGGGTCTGGGAAGCCCTGTTCTAGACCATCACGTTCCATGATTATGATGGGGGTTCTGTAGAGCTTTGTGCTTTCTGAACCATGAGGGTATTGTTACTTCATGATTATAGATGCAAGCAGGAAAGAGACAGGCTCTGAGTCTGCTTCCGAGGCAGAAACAGTTCTGAGCAGGCCTTCTGGTTGATTGTGAGTGTGCTCTGATGTGTTGTCAGACTGGCTTTCATGTCAAAAATGATCTCCAGTGGGCTAACCATGGAACTGTGTCTGCTTTCCCCTCTCCAAAGACATGCTGAACTGCTCCAGACCTCCCTGACGGCCTCACTGGAGGACCCACCTGCCCCTATGAGGGAACCTGGCTGGTTCTGAAAGACAGTCATGATCAAGGCTCTGCTGATGCCCAGTTAGGACCCCACAGCCGAAAAGAAGCGCCAGCATCATCCTTAGTGTCCCAAACATGATCTTCTCTGGGGCCTTTCATTCCACTGCCCACAAGGCACAAGCTCTGAACTTCTACAGGACACCAGAGTCAGTGACAAAGCTCTGGGTGAGAGAAGCTAAGACCCTGTGTCCCCACATACACCCTCAGAACCAGCCCCCAGGCCTCAAGATACAGTAAAATATACCACAAGTCCAGACCCCAGTCCACTCATGTGTGTATGTGTGTTTGTATTCTATATGTTATATGTTGTGTGATGTTTGTGGGGGGGGGGATCTGGTATGTGTGATATATAGAGTAGAATGCTGTGGATGTTATGTGTTGTGTGCAGTATTTGTATGTATGTGGTATGGTGTGATTCATTGTATAATCTGGAATATTGGTATGGTGTGGTTTATGCATGCCATCTGGTGTGTGAAGCGTATGAATAGTGTGTGATGTGGGTTGTGTATGGTGTGGTTTGTGTGTATGTGTTATCTGATGTGTGTATGTGGTTGGTAGGCCTGCATTTGAGTGGAGAGAGTCAGTGGTGATATTTCAGAGACTCTTGGTAATAAACTTTCCTTCTACATCCATGCCTGGCTGCATAAGGACCCTGAGAAAATCTACTTGTCCCCACACCCTCTCAGGAAGGCAACTTGCCTCGCCTCTTCCTGTGGGAGCTCTCATTTCTCTCCAGTCCCAGACACAGCAGTTCGGAAGTCACATGACCCTGCCTTGGCCAATCATTCCACCCTAGTATTCTTCAGCAGGAGCTGGAGAAACCCTTTAGTCTTTGCAGAGGGACTGCCTGTCCCTGCAGCCTGCTCTGGGGAGTCAGTTCAGCTAAGCTGTGCTATGGCTAGGAGTTACACAGACTGGAAACCATCTTCTGTAAGAAGCTCCTAATTCCTTAGGGAATGAAAAAAATGGGTGCAGTAAAGAAACCAAAATAAGCCAGATGGTGGTGGTGCATGCCCTTAATCCCAGCACTCAGGAGGTAGAGGCAGGCAGATCTCTGAGTTCAAGGCCAGCCTGGTCTATAGAGTGAGTTCCAGGACAGCCAGAGCTATACAGAGAAACCTTGTCAGAAAAAGGAAGGAAGGAAGGAAGGAAGGAAGGAAGGAAGGAAGGGAGGGAGGGAGGGAGGGAGGGAGGGAGGGAGGGAGGGAGGGAAGGAGGAAGAGAAAGAGAGAAAAAAAGAGAAAGAGAGAAAGAAAGAGAAAGACCAAAATAGCCAGTCAATGGGTGAAAAGGGAAAAGTTTGTTCCAAACTTCCAAGGTTGTCTCCCAGGAAATCAGGGAGAAGCGCCAGAAGAAAAATTTCCAGAGTTATATGGGAACTGAAGAAAGGGGGCCTGTGAGCTGGTGGGGCTTTGGGGGAAGGGAGGGTTCCAATAGAGAAAGAAAGTAAATGTCTTAGTAAGCAGAGAGTTGCTATGTGGTGGGTGTCCCATGAGAGCTTACGGTCAGAATACAGTCAAAAGAATGACGCATGGGAAACAATGCCTTGGGGAACTACGAGAGAGGCCCCAGGAAAAAGGGCCTTTTACCTCAAGTACATTTTATTCCCTAAATTGTTCTTGGATGTGATATCGTGCCTCCTGTGACGAACATTTACACGCAATTTATAGACACATTCATTCTTGTTCGATGTCAGAACACAGCTATAGAACCCGATCTGGTCAGTGTGCCCTGGATCTGGATACGGCTTTCTGCCTTGCTTTCATGATTTCCCAGATATAATAATAGGTGCCAGGCAATTGTGTTTAAATTGGTCTGTCCTGAGAAAGTTCTGGGAAAGGGCTGCTCTGTTAATATTCAGTATGTGCTTATTGGTGTTGTTGTTGTTGTTTTTTTTTAAACATGTTTTTCTGAACTCAAACAACCTTCCATGGGTCATTTCTTTCTTAGTTTCATTCCTGTACAAAGAACACTGAAACTGAAATAAAGTTGTCTGTGCATTAGACTATAGTCTGTCCCATTCTTTCAGGTCCTCAGATCCCAGGTCCAACAGACAAGATCTGCATAGGTGGGCTGAAAAGTTGACACTTACTGAGTAGGAGAGGAAAGATGGATGGTTAGAGCAGGTGAAAAGCTGACACTTACTGAGTAGGAGAGGAAAGATGGATGGTTAGAGCAGGTGAAAAGTTGACACTTATTGAATAGGAGAGGAAAGATGAATGGTTAGAGCAGGTGAAAAGCTGACACTTACTGAGTAGGAGAGGAAAGATGGATGGTTAGAGCAGGTGAAGGGAAGAAGCAGCTGAAGAATTGGACTCTTAGAATTTGGAGGGTGGTAGAAGCCAGCAGAAACAAATGATCCGTACAAACCTTAGGAGAGTCAAACCAGCAGCTTGGTTTGGAGAGACTGAGTCCCTTGGAAAGGCACTCATATATGCCAATCCTGGGCTTTGGCACCAGAGGAATGAAAAAGGGGGGGGGAGGACATGAGTGTTCCTCGGCATGGTGGAGGAGAAGGTTTCTTGTAGATAAAAGGGATAATATAGGCAGAGACAGAGACATCTGGGAGAGTCCAGAGTGGACATGACCCTGAGCCATGTGAGGAGAGGGGGAGACGGGAGGGGAGAGCCAGAGAGTAAGGGTAGACGAAAGAGCCAAGTAACCAAAGTGGCTGGGTCATATAGGGAAGGGAACTGGGGAAGAGAAGCCCAGCCCCTGGACTGGAGAAGTTTAGGGTAAGGGGCGGGGTGTGCCAGCCACACTCTGTAACAGGTGAGGGCTGAGGGATGCTGGGAGAATCTGGTGGCCACGTCCACTTTGATATGCTACACAGGCACTTCAGCTAGGCATTTGGTCCAGGTTTGAGACCTAACGAGTAGGAAGCCTAGAATTCAGGCTCAGTTCTCCCTTTTGATGGTAGGGACAATGCTGGGGGACAGGGCTGTCACTTCTTCTCTGAGTGTCACCTCCAGCGAGTAGCTCTCAGTTCAGATCAAGCCCTGAAGATGAGAGAAACTCCACACTCCAAATCTCCACCCTAAGGAAGTGGATAATTGAATTACGAAGGCCCATTTTGGGATTCTTTGCAGATATTTAAGACAGAAAAGGAAGGTAAAAGTGAACTGTTGTCCTGACAGGGAATCCACTACAACTGTATAAAAGCAAGTCTAGAGAATGAAATAGAAACAAGGGAAGCAAAATAATAGCAGCCGAGACTCAAAGAACAGCAATGAAGTCAATACTACGCAACTGTGCCCTCCTGGTGGTGGTTGTATCTTGGCAAAGTATCATAACATGAATTGGTTTTGAATTCTGAGGATTGGAGCTCTGGGTTTAAGAAAAACTCAGAAAAGAACTTTTGTCTAAAGCTAAAAAAAATAATTCTACCACTTCCCCCTGCCACAAAAGGGTGTGGATTTGGGGACCAACCCCCCCTAAGTTCACTTTTCAGTCAGTGACTCCTAAGTTCCCTTTACCTTGACTTATAATGGGGTGACACTATATCCCCATAAATCCATCATAAGCTGAAACCATCTTAAGTGTAAGATGCACTCACTCTACCTAACCCACAGCATAGCCCAGCTTAGCGGCACAGCACACCGCGGAGTGCCATCTACTGCCCTTGTGATCAAATGACTCTCTGGGAGCTGCAGCCCTTTACCGCTGCCCAGCAGTGGGTCAAGACTGGACCATACATCACCAGCCTATGAAAAGACCCGAATTTAGAATTGGATTGTAACTCAGTAATAGAGCACTTACCTACCAAGTCAAACACTCAGGGACACAGGAAAAATAAAACAAGTTACTTAATTTTTTGAAGTATGATTTCTGCTGAATGCATATCACTCTTGCAACATCCTAAGGTTAAAAATAAAAATCTCAAGTCACCACGCAAGTTGAAGACCATCTGTAATTGGTTCATTTTACCCAAGGGCTTTGGGAAGGTGACTGAGCCTAGGAGTCTCATGTGACTAACATGTCAGGATCCACGCATGCGGTGCTGTAGACCCGTGTTAGTGCTTCTCTTGAGAGCATCCTCTCTTTCCAAACTTTCCGACTCAGTTAGTTCCTCATTGTGCATCCCTGTGGCACCATGGCCTCTTCTTGAAGGCATTTCCCTCGTGTCATTTACAGTTAGATATATGCAATCGTCTTCCTTCCCTGAGACAGCCAGATCCTTGAAGGTAAAGACCCTTTGGCGGGGCATCACCATGGCGCTTAGTATCTTGCTTATTTATTAATTTACCGTGAATTAATGAGATTAAAAAGTGGCAACAGAGAGCCTAGGAAAATAGAATACCATGAAAGAAGATGATAAATGACAGCCCGGGTTCCAGGGAGGGCCGAGTCCACTGCAGGGAGAACCACTCCTGGGCATGTCCCGGGCTGTGCGGCCAGTATGAACTTGTGAGTGAGTTGTCTAGCATCAGCACCTCCGTGGTCCCTGCTACACTCCCCTGGCTGTGAGTGGGTGTCCTGGCTGGAGGAGTACTGCGTGGACCAGTAGGCAGCCTCAGGTTCCTGCCTGAGCTCCTGCCGTGGTTTCCCTCAAAGATGGACTGTGACCCGGAAGTCAAAGATGAATCAAACCCTTTCCTCCTCTAGTTATTGTTGACCAGAGTGTTTTATTATAGCATCAGACTGAAACTGGAGCAGTCTATTTGTGTCTTTTCTTTTCTAATTGGATTTTTTATTGTTGGGTTTGGGGCATGTTATGTTTTCCATATTAATCTGATACTACGTAGTTTTCAAATAATTTCTTATCTCTCTTAAGTTTTTACACAGTAAGAAGTTTAATTTTAATAAATTCCAATATATCTACTTTTTTTTTTTTTTTGCCTCTTTGAGGTTGAAGTCTAGGAACTGTCCCTTGAAGATTTTTCTCATATGATTTTTTTTTTGGCCAAAGGTTTTACATCCTACATTTAAATCCATGCTACATTTTGAGGCTCTTGTAAGATTTGGGTTGAGGCCCCCTCCTTTTGTTGGCCTGCGGAGGTTCAGTTGCATCATATGACTTGCTGAAAAGATTGTTCTTTCTTTATTGAATTACTTTTGTACTTTGTCAAAATTAGCCAGGAATATTGTTTCAGGTCTGTTTCTAGGTTCTCCTTTCTCTTCCTTGATCTATGTGTCTGTCCTTCTGCCTGCAGCATACCTGATTACTGCAGCTTTGTGATAAATCATGGCGTTAGGTAATGTGAATGCTCCAACTTCATCTTCTTCAAAACTGATTTAGCTTTAGTGGGTTTCATGCTGGGAGTTGTCATCTGCCTGCATTTTTTCCTCCTGCTTTATTCTAGGGAAGCAAGTTCCTCTCTACCTGCCTTTCATATTGTATCTCCTGACACTGCTGCTGCTTGGGCCCCAGTCTGTCCTCCAAACACTGTAGGAGAGGCCCAGTGGCTGCTGACATCTGACTGACATCTTGATAAACGCTGGGCCACTGTGGATCCTGACTGCTGAGTCCAGCCTTGTAAGGCTGAGAATCTTCCAGCCTGGGAATTTTCCTAGCATTAGACCTTTGAATTGCTACTCCTGGTTCAAGGCACACTTGCTCCATGCTAGTACGAGGTACAATATGTTCTGGATTCCAGCCGTCTCATATCCTGAGGGCTTTGGGGTCTGTATAGATTGGAAACAAGTATATAGTGTATCTGGCCAGTCTTTGCATTTTTGTCTTCTATGAAACAAGGAAACATAAGTCTTACAGAGCTCTAATCCAGAGGGGAAACTGCAGTCTGGATATAAAATACATGAAAAAAATAACTTAAAAAAAGTAAAAAAGAAAAAGCTCTGGCCCATTCTCTGGTAGATGGCTTGTGTATAAGCATCAACGTGTAAGAGCAATGGTTATATGGGTGTAGGAATGACATCAGCCTGCACCTCTTGTGGCATGCCCTGTTACTTCAGCCAATGTCTCTGCCTCTGTTGAGGCCAGAAAACTGCTCTGGAGAAATTTCTACTCGATATTTTCTTGTATCAGAACATCTCAAGGTGGTCTTCACCAAAGTACAAAGAGCATTCAATGGAGAAATAACTGTGTTGGGGGCACATACAATGCCCACAAATTAATTCAAAATGGATTGACAACATAAAGATAAGAGCTAAAATTATAAAACTCTTGGACCAAAGCATGGAAATATATCTTCATGACCTTGGATTCAACAATAGATGCTAGGATACCAAAACTGTAAACTAAAAGGTAGACAAAAATGTGGACTTCCTAAAATAATAACCTTTTTTACATCAAGGAAATCTCAGGATGGCAATGAATTAAATATTTTTTTAAATAGGCTACTGGTGGTGACACATGCCTTTAATCCCAGCACCCAGGAGGCAGAGGTGTCAGATCTCTATGAGTTTGAGGCCAGTCTGGTCTACAGAACGAGTTTAGGACATCCAGAGCTACATGGAGAAACCCTGTCTCAAAACAACAAAAATCAAAAAATTTACATAATGGAGGACAGTGGAGGCTGGGACCAAATGGGAACAGAGTTCAATGCCGTGTGTGTATAAAGATGCCAGGAGGGAACCACCACTTCGTATGCTAGCCTACAGAACTGGATCAATACATAAAGTAAAAAAATTAAATGGGAAGTATCAAGAAAGTGAAAAGACTACCTACATAATGGAGGAAAAAACTATTTTCAAATCAGTGTGCTGATACCCAAAATACAAAGGATACTTACAATTCAATGATACAAACACTCTCGTTAAAGTCTCTACAAAGGAATTTTATATTCATTTCTCCAAATAAAATCTATAAATGCCAATAAGTACGTACAAAGATAGGCAAGGTCATTGGTGATTAAGATCACAAAAATGCATCATGTCATATGCCCTGAGATGAAGAAAGTCAATCCCTGGAAGCTAATAATGTTGGTGAACATACAGAGAAAGCAGAGCCCTCACATACTATGGATAGGAATGCAAAAGGTACAGTAGTTGTAGAAAACACTTTGATGATTTCTTACAAAGTCAAATGTAAAATTACCGCTTGGTCCCACAATTCCACCCCTAGGTTTATATACAAAAGAATTAATGAATACTTCAAACAAATATATGTCCACATCTGTCTATAGCAGTGCTGGGCATAATGGACCTAAGGTGGAAACACCTCCTTATGGTTTACCAAGTAGATAAACAAAATGTGATGTATAATGGAATAATGTTCAGCTGTAAAAGGGAATCAAGTACTAATGCTGACCCATGATATAGTGTGGATGACCCTCTAGATCCAGCTAAAGTTTACAGGAAATACAGCAGATGGTCATGTCCAGCCTCTTGAGAATGCAATCAGCAAAACCCAAACTTTGGATCCCCTCCCTGGACTCCATATTCCAGCCCAAAACTCCTGCTGTTTTACTGGAGGCTAGGCCCATTCCAGGGACCCCAGGTAAGACACTGTCCACTGCATGTTAACACTCATTAAAGCCAGTCCAACAGCCCCAAACTGTACCCATCCCCAGGCTCCATATTCCAGACCACAACTCCTGCAGAAGACTTGTGCTGTACCGGAGGCCATGCTGGTGCTAGGGACCCCAGTTAACACCCCTAACACTACCTACCACGTGCTAACACCCCCTGAAGCCTACCCAACAGCACCCCCTCCCCTGGGCTCCATATCCTGGTCCACAGCTTCAGCAGAAGACTTCTGCTTTATCAGAGGCCATGCCATAATAGGAACACCAGAGACCAAGCAGGTACCCAGAACCCTAGAGGCCACACAGGTACTTGGAACCCCAGAGGCAACAGTGGCACCCAAAACCCGAAAGGTCATGCAGGCTTCAAAAACCTCAGTGGAGACACCATACTGGACCTGAAGACTGGCTGATCACCAGAACCCTAGGCTACTCAGGCCAGAAGACAAGAGAGGAAACAGAAACCAAAGGGAAACATTTAACAAAGAAAAACTCAGAAATCAGCACCTATAATAACCTATAATAACCCCAAACCCAAATGCCTAGAGGCCGGCTTAAGAACACAACCAACAACAGCCAGGGCAATATGGCACCACTGGAGCCCAGCTCTCCCACTACAGCAGGCCCTGATATTCCAACACAGCTGAAGCACAAGAAAATGACCTTAAATTCAATTTGTGAAGATGATAGAGGCCCTTAAAGAGGAGATGAATAAATCCCTTGCAGAAACCCAGGAAAACACAAACAAGCAGGTAAAAGAAATGAATAAAACTGTTGAAGACCTGAAAATGAAAATAGAAGCAATAAGGAAAACACAAACTGAGGGGATCCTGGAGATGGAAAATACAGGTAAGTGAACAGGAACTACAAATGCAAGCATCACCAACAGAATACAAGAGATGGAAGAGAGACTCTTAAGCATAGAAGACACGATAGAAGAAATTGATACATTGGTCAAAGAAAATGTTAAATCTAAAAAATTCCTAAAGCAAAACATCCAGGAAATCTGGGACACTATGAAAAGACCAAACCTAAGAATAATAGGAATAGAAAAGAGAGACGATTCCCAGCTCAGAGGCACAGAAAATATTTTCACCAAAGTTATAGAAGAAAATTGCCCTAACCTAAAGAAAGAGATGCCTATAAATATACAAGAAGCTTACAGAACACCAAATAGATTGGATAAGAAAAGAAAGTCACCCTGCTACATAATAATCAAAACATTGAATGCACAGAAGAAAGAAGACTATTAAAAGCTGCAAGAGAAAACGGCCAAGTAACATATAAAGGCAGACCTGTAATAGAATTACACCCAACTTCTCAGAGACTCCAAAAGCCAGAAGGAACAGAATAGATGTCTTGCATACTCAAAGAGCCCACAGATTCCAGCCCAGACTACCATACCCAGCAAAACTTTCAATCACCCACATGAAAAAACAAGATATTCCATGGCAAAACCAAGAAGGAAAACTCCAATCCAAAGAGATTAACTATACCCAAGAAAACACAGGAAATAAAAAATTTCATACCAGCAAAACCAAAAGAAGGGAAATACACACACACACACACACACACACACACACACACACTCACACACACACACACTACCAACAACAACATCATCAAATAACAGGAATTAACAATCATTGGTTATTAATATCTCTCAATATTAATAGACTCAATTACCCAATAAAAAGACACAGGCTAGCGAAATGGATTTGAAAACAGGATACATCATTTTGCTGCATCTAAGAAACACACCTTAACATCAAGGATAGACATTACCTCAGAGTGAGGGGTTGGAAAAAGATTTTCCAAGCAAATAGACCCAAGAAGAAAGCTAGTGTAGCCATTCTAATATCTAACAAAATAGACTTCCAACCAAAATTAATCAAGAGATGGGGAAGGACACTTTATACTCATCAATGAAAAAAATCTACCAAGATGATGTCTCAATTCTGAACATCTATGCCCCAAATGCAAGGGTACCCACATTTGCAAAAGTAACATTACTAAAGCTTAAGTCACACATTGAACCTCACACATTAATAGTGGGAGACTTTATTATATAACACTCACCAATGGACAGGTCATCTGAGAGAAACTAAACAGAAATAATGAAACTAACAGACATTATGACTCAAATGGACCTAACAGATACCTATAGAACTTTTCACCAAAACACAAAAAAAAAATACCTTCTCAGAAACTAATGGAACCTTCTCCAAAACTGACCATATACTTTATCACAAAGTAAGTCTCAACAGATACAAGAAAACAGAAATAAGTCCCTGTATCCTATCAGACCACTGTGGATTAAAGCTGGATTTCAACAACAACAGATAACCTACAAACTCGTGGAAACTGAACAACTCTCTACTGAGTTACCACTGAGTCAAGGAAGAAATAAAGAAATTAAAGACTTCCTAGAATTCAGTGAAAATGGATACACAACATACCCAAACTTACAGGACACAATGAAAGTGGTGATATGAGTAAAGTTCATAGCACTAAGTGCCTACATAAAAATTGGAGAGATCTCACACTAGCAACTTAAGAGCACACCTGAAAGCTCTAGAACAAAAAAAAAAAAAACAGACACACCTAAGAGGAGTAGATGGCAGGAAATAATCAAACTGAGGGCTGAAATCAATAAAATGGAAACAAAGAGAACAGTACAAAGAATTAATGAAATAAAGAGTTGGTTCTCTGAGAAAATCAACAAGATAGACAAGCCTTTCTCCAAACTAATCAAAAGGCAGAGAAAGAATATCCAAATTAACAAAACCAGAAATGAAAAGGTTGCCTAAAAGACACTGAGGAAATCCTGAGAATCATTAGGCCATAGTTAAACCTGTACTCCACAAAATTGGAAAATCTAAAGAAAATGGACAATTTTCATGATAGATGTCACTTACCAAAATCAAATCAAGATCAGATAAATGGTTTAAATAGACTTATGACCCCCTAAGGAAATAGAAGCAGTCACTAAAAGTCTCCCAACCAAAAAAAGTCCAGGGCCAGATGGTTTTAGCACAGATTTCTACCAGACTTTCAAGGAAGAGCTAGTACAATACTCCTCAAATAATTCCACAAAATAGAAACAGAAGGAATATTGCCAAATTCATTTTATGAGGCCACAGTCACCCTAATACTCAAACCACACAAAGATGCAACAAAGAAAGAGAATTACAGACCAGTTTCACTCATGAACATTAATGCAAAAATATTCAATAGAATACTGGCAAACCAAATCCAAGAACACATCAAAAAGATCATCCACCATGATCAACTGGGCTTCATCCCAGAGATACAGGGGTGGTCCAACAAACGAAAATCTGTCAGTTCAATCCACATATAAACAAACTGAACAACAACAACAAAACAGAACACATGATCATCTCATTAGATGCTGAAAAAAGCCTTTGACAAAATCTAACACCCCTCGTGATAAAGGTCCTGGAGAGATCAGGGACACAAGGAGCACAACTAAACATAACAAAGGCAATGCACAGCAAGTCTATTATAGACAACATCAAATTAGAGAGAAATCCAAAGCAATTCCACTAAAACCAGGGACAATACAAGGCTGTCCACTCTCTCCATACCTATTCAATATAGCACTTGAAGTTTTAGCTAGAGCAATAAGACAACTAAAGGAGATCAAGGGGATACAAATTAGAAAAGAAGTCAGAGTATCACTATTTGCAAATGATATGATAGTATACAAAAGTGACCCCAAACATTCTACCAGGGAACTACTACAGCTGATAAACACCTTCAGTGAAGTGGCTGAATACAAAATTAACCCCCCCACACACAAAAAAATAACCAGTAGCCCTCCTATATACGAACAATAAATGGGCTGAGAAAGAAATTAGGGAAACAGTACTCTTCACAATAGCCACAAATAATATAGAATACCTTGGGGTAACTCTAACCAAGCAAGTGAAAGGCCTGTAAAACAAAAACTTCAAGACTTTGAAGAAAGAAATTGGAGAAGATATCAGAATATAGAAAAAGCTCCCAGGCTCATGGATCAGTAGAGTTAACATAGTAAAAATGGCCATCTTACCAAAAGCAATCTACAGATTCAATGCAATTCCCATAAAAATCCCAACACAATTCTTTACAGACCTTGAAAGACTAACACTCAACTTCATATGGAAAAACAAAAAACCCAGGATAGCTAAAACAATCCTGAACAATAAAGAACTTCTGGAGGCTTCACCATCCCTGATTTCAAGCTCTACTGTAGAAAAATAGTAATAAAAACCACATGGTATTGGCATAAAAACAGACAGGTTGATCAATGCAATCTAATCAAATACCCAGAAATAAATCCACACGTATGGACACTTGATTTTTGACAAAGAAGCCAAAGTTATACAATGGGAAAAAAAGCATCCTCAACAAGTGGTGCTGGATTAATTGTATGACTGCATGTAGAAGCATGCAAATATCCATATCTATCACCCTGCACAAAACTCAAGTCCAAGTGGATCAAAGACCTCAACACAAATCCAGCTACACTGAACCTGACAGAAGAGAAAGTGGGGAACATCCTTGAATGCACTGGCACAGGAGACAACTTCCTGAACAGGACACCAGTAGCACAGACACTAAGACTGACAGTTAATAAATGAGAGCTCATGAAACTGAAAAGCTTCTGTAAGGCAAAGGACACTGTCAAAAGGACAAAACAGCAGCCTACAGAATGGGAAAAGTTCTTCACTGACCCCACATTTGGCAAAGGGCTAATAACCAAAATATATAAAGAACTCAAAAAAATAGATGTCAACAAACCAAATAATCCAATTAAAACATGGGTTACATATCTAAAGAGAGAATTCTCAACAGAGGAGTCTCAAATGGCCAAGAATCACTTAAAGAAATGTTCGACATCCTTAGTCATCAGGGAAATGAAAATCAAAATGACTCTGAGATTCCCTTCTTACACCTGTCAGAATGGCTAAGATCAAAAACACAAGTGACAGCTCATGCTGGAGAGGATGTGGATCAAGGGACACACTCCTCCAATGCTGGTGGGAGTGCAAACTTGTACAGCCACTTTGGAAATGAATATGATAGTTTCTCAGAAAATTGGGAATCAATCTACCTCAAGACACAGCTACATCATCCTGGGCATTTACCCAAAGGACACTCCATCATACCACAAGACAGTTGCACAACTATGTTCATAGCAGCTTTATTTGTAATAGCCAGAACCTGGAAACAACTTAGATGTCCCTCAACTGAAGGAATGGATAAAGAAAATGTAGTACATTTACACAATGGAGTATTACTCAGCTGTTAAAAACAATGACATCATGAAATCTGCTGGCATTATTCATAATAGCCAGAACCTGGAAGCAACCCAAATGCCCCTCAACTGAAGAATGGATAAAGAAAATATTGTACATATACACAGTGGAATACTACTCAGCAGTAAAAAACAATGACATCATGCAATTTGCAGGCAAATGGATGGAACTAGAAAATATCATGCTGAGTGAGGTAACCCAGACTCAGAAAAACAAATATGGTATGTACTCATTCATAAGTGAATACTAGATGTAAAGCAAAGGATAACCAGACTACAACACACAGCCTCAAAGAAACTAGAGCCTTCATCCAGTAGCTGATGAAAACAGATGCAGAGATCCACAGCCAAGCACCAGGCTGAGCTCCAGAAGTCCAGTCAAAGAGAGAGAAGAGGAATTCTATGAGCAAGGGGCATTAAGATCATGATGGAAACTTCCAGATACAACTGAACCAAGCTAGTGGGGACTCATGAACTTTAAACCCACAGCTGTGGAGCCTCCATGGGACTGGCCTAAGCCCTCTGAGTGAGCGTGACAATTGTGTAGCTTGGTCTGTTTAAGGGGCCCCTGGCTGTAGAATCAGGATCCATGCCTGGTCCATGAGCTGGCTTTTTGGAGCTCATTACCTATGGCGAGACACCTTGCACAGCCTTGATGCAGGGGGAGGTGCTTGTACTTGCCTCAACTGAACATACCATGCTTTGCTGACTCCCCATGGGAGGCCTTACCTTTTAGGAAGAGGGGATGGGGGTGAGCTGGAGTGGGGAAACTTGGGGGAAGCATGAGGAGAGGTGAGAGGGGGATCTGTGGTTGGTATGTAAAATGAATAAAAAAAATTCTTAATAAGAAAAAGTAAATAAATAAATAAATTAAAGAAGCCCAAGGCTGGAGAGATGGCTCAGGGCTTAAGAGAACTGGCTGCTCTTCCAGAGGACCCAGTTGGTCCAGCACCCACCTGGTGGCTCACAAACACCCACAGCTCCAGTTCCAGGGGATGCAGCACCCTCTTCTGACCTCCATGAGCACCGGGATACAATTGGTACACAGACACACATGCAGACAAAACACCCATATGCATAAAATAAAAAATTAAATTAATAATAAAAGAAATCATACTATTGACCTCAGCATTGGACATTCTGTTAGATATTTTGAATTTGTTTTTATTTTTGAGTGTTGATTTATTACTCAAAGATCTGAATTCGGAGACAGAGAGGAAACATGCTTTATCTACATAGTTTTGAAAACCCGATCCATGGGAAAGAAAGCCAGGGTCAGTTTCCAGCCGGTGGGACGTTCTCGTGGAGGCACTGCAAGGCCAGGTCTGTCCACTTCATCTCCTGCTCTTTCACAGACTCTGTGGTGCCGCCGATGTCCTGCTCAGGCTCGGAAGCTCACTCAGTGGGATCGCAACATCCTCGTATGGCAGCTTGTCTTCCCGCCAAGCATCATCAATCAAATCCAAGGTCCTTCCATCTCGTTGTACCTCGCTGTCCATTTTCCTGCAGCTTTGGTCTCGTCAGTTCCACAGAGCGCGCTTCGGCTTCCTCCCGGCCCGCCCTCCTGCAGGGGGGTCACCGATATTTTGAATTTGACACCATGGAAACAAAATTTTAAAATATTTTTGTCAAGTCAATATATTTTAAAATCTTTTAACAATGTATTGGGGGTGATGAAGAAAGGAGAAAAAATAATAAAACCAAATTTTATTTGGAAAAAACAACATAATGAAACATAATTCTTGTAAACTAATACTTAAACAATTCTCTATGAACGTACCATCTATGTTCTAGGCATTAGATTATGACTGTATTTTTCAATAAACCTAACACATGTATTTTTTAATTAAAAAAAATTTACTGGCAAATGGATGGAACTAGAAAAAAAAATCATCCCAAATAAGGTAACCCAGAAAGACGCTGTAGAGATGGCTCAGAGGTTAAGAGCACCTACTGCTCTTCCAGAGGTCCTGAGTTCAATTCCCAACATCCATATGGTGGCTCACAACCATCTGTAATGAGATCTGGCACCCTCTTCTGTGTACATAATAAATAAATAAATCTTTAAAAAAAATACCCATACACATAAAATGATAAAATAAAAAAAATGTAATCCAGAAAGACAAACATGGCATGTATTCACTTACAGATGGATATTAGCTGTAATGTAAAGGATAACCATGCTACAATCTACAGACCCAGAGAAGCTAAGTAACAGGGAGGGCTCAATGAATCCCACTGTGAAGGGGAAATAGAATGGATGCTGCTAGTCGATGGGAGGAGGAGTCTAGGTGGGGGAATGAAGTTGGGAACAGGAGGCAAAAGGTGGGGGAAGGATGGAGGGAGAGAGTACTGGGGGATACAGCTGGAGTTGGAGGGCATCTCTGGAATAAGCTAGAAAGCTAGTCCAATGGAACTCCCAGGAACTGTGAAGGTGACCCTAGCTGACTCCTAGCATTTGAGGATACAGAGCCCGAATGGGCCATCTGTAACCAGGAAAGACTTCCAGTAGAGGAACTGGGACCCCAACCCAGCCACAAAACCTTTGCCTACAATTTGTCCTGCCTACAAGATATGCTGGGGTAAAGGTGGTACAGAAATTGGGTGAGTGGCCAACCAGTGACTGGTCCAGCTTGAGACCAATGCCATGAGAGGGAACCCTGACCCTGCCTGGAGGGCCAGGACCCAGAGGCTGGACAGCCCAGAGACCTAGGATAGAACCAAAGTCAATGAAATGATTCCTAACGATATTCTGCTGTACTCATAGATTGATGCCTAACCCAGTTGCCATCAGAGAGGCTTCACCCCAGACTGATGGAAACAGATGCAGAGACCCACAGCCAAACATTAGGCAGAGCTCAAGAAATCCTGTGAGGGAGGGGGAGGAAGGGTTGTAGGAGACCGAGGGGTCAAGGACACCACAAGAAAACCCACAGAATCACCTAACCTGGGCTCACAGGGGCTCACAGAGACTGAGCCACCAACCAGGGAGCCTGCATGGGACTGATCTAAGCCCTCTGCATATATGTGACAGTTATGTGGCTTGGTCTTCTTATGGGACTCCTAACAGTAAGAGCAGGAGCTGTCTCTGACTCTGTGCCCTGCTTCTGGGAACCTTTCCTCCTTCCAGGTTGCCTCATCCAGCCTTAGTAGGAAAGGAGGTGTCTAGTCTTATGGCAACTTGATGTGCCATGGCTGGTCGATATCCATGGAAAGGTTGCTCTTTTCTGAAGGAAAGGAAGAGGAGTGGATCTGGGGAAGTGAGGGCATTGTGGGGAGGGACTGGGAGGAGGAGGGAGAGGAAACTGCTGTCGGGACGTAAAATAAATAAATAAACCCAAACTTTGAGGAACTAAAAATGATTTGAGTCTTTAACAAATAAATTACAGGGGCGGGCACTAAAGGACGATTTATGTACTAGCTGGCATTTGAAAGGCATTCGTATTTTTCTAAAACAGGCAAGACTTAACTGTAGGGTCTAGGTCGGCATACTTGGATAATAAACTAAGAAGCAGGGAAGTGGTTACTGGAAATCAGACAGGGGCTCGTTGGATTGGAAGGGAGGGGAGGAGAGGTAGAGATGGGGCTTGGGAAGCTGCCTGGGGAGGGACTGCCAGGTCTTCCCTTGCTGCTGGGAACAGTTAGTGTGTGGCATAAATAGTTGAAAGGGGGAGAAGACACGCTGTCGGGGCACTGTGGCAGCTGCAAGACCCCGTGGCACCAACAGAGGGTCACCAAGGGAACACAGGGTCACCTTTCCTGTGGCGAAAAGTGAAAGCTGCCCACTGCTTCCAACAGCAGAGCCATCATCCCCTCCCTGCCCGTCACCTGTTCGTCCATCTCACCTGACAGAGAAAGGCTCTGGGGAAGTGGCCAGCATCTCTTCATTTGGCCACGGGAAGGAGGGGAGCGGGACCTCAGAGAGAGAGGGGTGCTCCAATGAAGAAAGTCACAGGGTATGTTCACGTCTCAGCTTCATGCACTCATCAACATGCCATGTATATATATCCCCTTTCCTCATGGCCCTTCCTCTCCCTTACCGCAGCTGAATGCCTCCTGCCCAAACCCTGTGCCACCCGCTCACTCACTCACTCACTCACTCAGATGACAAGGAACCTCCAAATCTTGCCATCAAAGCAATAGCCCCAGAAGGGACAGTTGGCTCTCGGGATTCATATAAAAGAAGCGCAGTGGGAAACCAGGGTGCATAGCCACCCCGGGGCCTGCAGGGGGCAGGGGTTAATTTCCAGAGAAAAGTGTGCATGTACAATCCAGCTTCCTGGGGCCGGTGGGTGGGAAAAACAGAACACCACAGCCACGTGCCAGCTACCATCGGCCGGTGCGGGACCAGAGGAATACTTGCCCTCCCGGCTGCTGCCTCTGCTTTGTTCTTTGTGCTGGCGGCTGCTTGGGACCCACTCACTGCATAACTTCATGTCTCCGGTTCCTCTCATTCTGACACTAAGGGGCATCCTCTCTGCAAGCAAAGTCACCCAGATAAAACCTGAGCAGGGCCCCATCTGAACTTCAGGATTTGTGTACAGAAACATTTTTTGAAATTTTTATTCTTCTTGCGTTGAGGTTTTGAGACAGGGTCTCACTGTGTACCCTTGGCTGGCCTTGAACTAAGAGTTCTACCTGCCTCTGCCTCCCAGTGCTGGGGTTAAAGGTGTTTGCCGCCATGCTGGACAAGAAATACTCTGAAAGGCAGGAAGATCCTGGAGGGGACTGTTCCAACAGGTAGGCGGGAGTGAGCTTTAATCACACCATAGACTGTTTTACTCAACACAATTTATCTCCCCCTGGCTACGAACTCCATGTGGGTGGAATCTGCAAGCAGCCAAAACACAGCTAAATGCCTGGCACACAGAAGGCACATATAAATACATGCCAAGTGAGCACTTCATAAACAGGCCAATTGTTGATTCTATGAATGGATGATTTGGAAACACAAACTGCATCACCTTCCAGGCGCTGCCCTGCAGAGCTGTATCTCCTCCAGTCCTGTATGCACCTGACCTCGACTTCCGCTCACAGCTTCAGGGAGAAGTGTGGAGTCTCTGAGGCCGGCCGAGCCAGCCAGAAAGCACAGCTCTCACTCATTGTTCCTGTAGTTTCCTTTATTTGCCTCTGGCTCTGCTGAAATCGTGGGAAAGACGGAAGTGGAGGCACTTGGATTTAAAAACAGTAAAGCTAGAATGAAAGGTCTTCAGGCTTGCTCAAGCAGGGCCCTGATCCCTGTGGGGTGCCCATAGGTCTTCAGCCAGTAGGTGCTAGTCACATAGGAATGGAAAGAACAAGATTTAAGCCGCCAACAACAACAACAACAACAATAACAATAATAGAAAGAGGAAGAGGAAAAGGAAAAGGAGAAGAAAAAAAATTAAAATCACACCTCTGGTAACGGAATTCCTCCTTCGCTTGAACCTCATAAAAAAAAAGCCCCAAACAATAGTCAGAACTCCTGAGTTCTTTCTCACTCTTTAAGATCTTTTAAGATGGGTTCAGTTTGTATTTATGTTTGTGTCTGCCACATATGTGCAGGTGCCTGCAGAGGCCAGAAGAGGGCGCAGGATCCCATGCTTGAGTTACAGGCTTTTTGAGCTGCCCTGCATAGGTACCCGCAACAGAACTCCAGTCCCCTGGGAGAGGAGCAGCCAGTGTCCTTAACCACTAAGCCAAGTCTCCAGACTGTGCTGCTGTCAGTCTTGACAGGGTACTTCTTCCTGATCTACACCACTGCGCTGCTTTACGAGAAGTTCCATTGCTATTATTCTGCAAACGTGTGCCTTCATTTCAATGCTCTGAATAAGATGCCAAGCTCTTGGAAGGATGTGGCCCAGACAGAACCCTAGCTAGGTAAGGAGCTCTAGGCATCCAGGCCTTTGCTCATGGCAGACCCAGAGTCAAGGGATCCACAGCCTCACCTTGCTGCAGCATCCCAGGTGGCAAAACCAGCCTCGGCTCAAGGGAGTCATGAGGGCTGAAAAGGAAGGAAAGTTGCTTAAAAGGCCTTTGTGAGGAGCCATGAACACAGAGTGGTGGCCTGTGGAAGGGACCTGTGAACAACAACACAGGAGGGAGGAGGAATGATGTCCAGAGATGCCTCCCAGTCCCCACATGTGGGAGTCGTGTGGGCCCTGGTTAAAAGTCACCCATCCAAAGGCAGTGTAAGAAAACCC
The DNA here is from genome assembly GCF_004664715.2 of Peromyscus leucopus. Lineage (NCBI taxonomy): Eukaryota > Metazoa > Chordata > Mammalia > Rodentia > Cricetidae > Peromyscus > Peromyscus leucopus. Next base: position 105,536,385 of record NC_051070.1, on the reverse strand, counting down.
GGAGTCTGAAAAGCTAACCAGGGAGAGGCTGACCGCCACAAAGGGACCATAGTGTGCATAGAGAAGGCAGTGTTTCTGCCTGCCGCTGCTACCCTCCTCGATCCTATCACCTTGAGCAGACCCTGGTGTGGGATTAGTAGAGACATCTGGGTTAGTGGTCCAGGTCACCAGCATTAGTAAATGATACACATGTGACACTGGTCAATTGTGATTTGTCAAAACAAAAACGAGTTGTGAAAAACAAAACAAAAACAAGAAACGCCTTTGTTTGGCAATGACCCATATAATCTGTAAATGAGGCTTCGCCCATCCCCCTCCCCCACCCTATGCAACAATCCCTCAGAACTGTCCCATTCCAGGGTGAGGAGGCTTAGATACTGTATCTACCACTTCCTGCCCCTCGATGATCACAGGCCGTTCAGGAAGCTGTTGAGTCGCTGGGTTTGGGAGCCTGTGGGTGGGTTGGACTTACTCCTGTGACCACAGGAAACGCTGGGACAGACAGATCCGGGGGTTCAAGATGGAAAGTTCTTGGTGCTGAATCAGAACATAGAAGTGTGCTGAGGGGGATGAGATGAGGCCCCAGGAGTACCCGATGCTGAGGGGGATGAGATGAGAACCCAGGAGTACCCAATGCTGAGGGAGGATGAGATGAGACTGTAGGAGTACCCGATGCTGAGGGAGGATGAGATGAGATCCCAGGAGTACATTCTGTTGCTGAGGGAAGATGAGATGAGGTCCCAGGAGTACCCGATGCTGAGGGGGATGAGATGAAGCCCCAGGAGTACCCGATGCTGAGGGTGGGGATGAGACCCCAGGAGTATCCTATGCTGAGGGGAGGATGAGACCCCAGGAGTACCCGATGCTGAGGGTGGGGATGAGACCCCAGGAGTATCCTATGCTGAGGGGAGGATGAGACCCAGGAGTACCCGATGTTGAGGGTGGGGATGAGACCCCAGGAGTATACTATGCTGAGGGGAGGATGAGACCCCAGGAGTACCCGATGTTGAGGGTGGGGATGAGACCCCAGGAGTACCTGATGCTGAGGGGAGGATGAGACCCCAGGAGTACACTCTGTTGCTGAGGAGAGATGAGATGAGATCCCAGGAATACCCGATGCTGAGGGTGGGGATGAGACCCCAGGTATACGCTCCAAATCCCTTCCCTAAATAGGAGAGTTTTGCAGGCTCCTAGATCTTAAGTTTTGACTTTCATCCCTTCGGGTCCCTGTGGCTTTTCTCCAGATGAGGGGCTCATCTGATGCCAGTGGAGACCTGCAAATCTTTGGGCAACAGTGGTCTCAGCAGCTACTTTCCAGGGTTCCGCTCCCTCCTGGCTGAGACTTTGGCCTGTTCAGTCACTTCAGGCCCCACTTTGACCTTTTAAAACTCTGTGTTCCCTTTAAGGCCATCCTCAAGAACAAGTGCTGGAAAACAAACCTAAGAGCCAGTATCCCCATCCCTGAGAAGCTCACGATGGAGTAAGGAAGGTGGAAAAAAGTTCTACATTATTCCTTTAAGAAAGCACACACTCTACATTCAAGCAGAAAGAAAGGGGTTTGTGAGGCTTAAGAAATGATGTTTGGGGAGTTAGATATATTTAAGCTCATTTAAACAATGTAAGTGTATGCATGTATCAAGACATCACGTGGTGATACGTACAGTTTTATGTTTACTTGTAGCAATCAAAAATAAATCCAACTCTTAAAAAAGAACAAGGACATACCATAAGCATGTCGAATCAAGAACTCGGGTGCCATGGCAAGGGTTCTGTCTCAACCTGGGTTGCACTTCTTGCTTGATGACAGTTACATGTCATTGTCCACACTGTGGCAGGCCCAGGCCTGCTGATGACTGGTTCTGTCAGCACTGGAGATAGCTCGTTGCTTGGATGGAGAGCATGCTTCTGGCGGGGGCTCAGGCCAGTTCCTCCCGGCTTGCACCAAGCTTTTCAACTCCAAGTCTGGAAGGCATGCAGTTACAGGACACCTGGCTCTGGGCTCCCCCAAAAGGCTAGATACAGGGAGGCTCCAGTCCATCAGACAGAGGCTCCACTCCCTCCTCAGGAGGCCACTGCCCAGCTGTGGACTTTCCAGGCTTCCAGCCAGGCCTGGAGACGACAATCGGAAAAAGTCAAGCTCGGAGTGTGGATCCTAGGCAGCCCTGGGGGACAGAAGGCACCCCACTCAGGCCCCTTTGCCACTGGGACAGCAAAGCCTTCAGGGTCAAAATGCAGCCAGGCAGAAGAGTCCTGGTCCTAAACATCAGGACGGTTCTTTCCATTTTGAAACCTGCCCAGGGTTGCCTTCCCCAATCAGGCATCTCCGGCTCTTTTGCCAGGCTGTTCATGTCCCCTGGGGCTCTTCCACACCTCTTCCAGTTCATCCTACCTCTTCAGAACCTTCCAGAAGCAACCTCCTTCCTCCTTCAGGGGCCTCTGCCTCTGCTCAGGTGACGTCTCTGATCCCTCAGCCTGGACCACAGCACCAGCCACCTCGCAGGTGTTAGCAGGTGCCACCAGCACTGGGCTAAGTTCAGCCAAAGGAGCTCGGCAGCTCCCTCCGCCAGTAGCTTCCAGACTGTAGAGAAGGCCATAACCTGGTCTTTGGGCCTGTTTCCCCAGTGTGCTGGTTACAGTGCATAGCTCACCGCAGGTCTCAGGCAGTGTTTACTGAATGAGTGGTTGAAGGAATGACTTTAGAATGCTAGCCCAGCAGAGAGTTCCAGGGTACAGCGCGGGCCCCTTCAATCAGGAGAGGCATCCGGGCTTAGACAGGATGCCCAGGGTGTAGAAGCAAGCCTGAGAAGCACAAAGAGGAAAGCTATGATGTGAGAGCCTTGGACAGCCCTGGTGGCTTGGCCTGACTTGAGGCTGTACTAGGTGACCTGTGAGAGGAGGCCCTGCCATGCCATGTTTCTTGTGCAACTTACCGATTTACTGCAAACCTTGACAAGTGGCCTGGTAGTGGTAGGCCAGGCTTGGGAGCAGTGCCAGCTCTACCCGTTACTCAGGCACACCCCTGGCCTGCCGGTCTTTGTCTCCACACTACACAGAGGGAATGATGGGGCTCATCCAGAGACTAACTGAAGCTGTTGAGGTGGGACCCTGACCCCATAGGACTGTGGCTATAGAAAGGCTGGAAAGGGCAGTAGGACACATAGGACCTTATGTCTAGCTGCTACGCTCAGGTCGACTGCTAAATCCCTACCAGCAGAAAGAACCTTACCAGATACGGCCACCTGATCGCCAACATCCCAGCCTTCAGCATCACGAACCGAATAACCCTTGTTCTTTGTAAGTTATCTGACCTGCAGCATTTAGGAAATGGACTGACATGCCACTTCCTGTGGCTGTGAGAACTAGAGTGATAAGAATGAAGATGAGGGAAGCCAGGTATACCCACAGGCTTTTTCATTGGCTCCCAACCTTGGGAGATGTAGAGAATGCTACAGAGTCCAGAAAAGGATAGGATACTCTAGGTTGAGCTTTCGCTAAGCCAGGGCTGAGGGAGGTTGCACATATTAAATGCATTTTTTACTTAGGCCAGGTTTGAACATGGGTGAGTTGATCAGGACACAGCCCATCACAAGTTGAGGAGCACTGTGAAACAGACAGCGGAACAGCTGAGGCCTGACTATCATTTTCTTCCAGTTCAAAGTCTTGTTCTACATTCCGATGCGGGGGAACTTTATCAATTCCGATGCAGGGGAACTTTATCAAGACCAGACACATTGAGCCAGGCCTAGTGGCTCACGCTGGTAGTTCCATCACTTGGAAGTCAGGAAGAGCTTCAGTTTGAAGCTATACCAATCTCAAAATACTACATGAACACACACACACACACACACACACACACACACACACCTGTTCTTCAACCACAAACCAAGCAGGGAGCCTCTCTCAGTGAACTCATATCCTCCATTTGGATAGTCCAAACTTACCAGAGCAAGGGACCCAGGCTCCTGGGTTCTGGGAGGGGGACACGTTGAAGCTGCCTATCTTGGTGACTCGGACCTTCTCTTCCCTAACCCTCTAAACCCCCCTCCTCTTTCTAAGAGTAAAGGCCAAACCTAAGAAAGCGATAGAAGGTCTGAACTGGACACTAACTCCCTGGTGTCCTTAGGCAGGTTGCTTGCCCCGCCTCGGCCAGTCTCCTCCCTTACTGAAAAATACACTGGCTTGGCTGGTGTGCCAGTCCTCAGAAGGAAACCGTAGATGGGAAACGTGGGCCTACGTGAGCTGTGTCCCAGAGAAGAATGTCACACTGGTTCAGAACCAGAGACAAATCAAACACTTTGATAAAAAAAAAAAAAAATACAAATGGCGTATATGTGAAGTTTATTAAGACACAAAGAACTCCAGTCAATTAATATGCAAAAGAAAAATCCAGAGAAAAGAAGGAATCGATATGAACTGCCAGATCATAAGCCCAGAAACCCAAACTGTCACAAACATCTTACATAATAATATTCATTAACTTACCACATATTTAGAGACAGGGGCAGTGTTAGCATTTACACGATGGATTCCTTTGAGCCTTCAAGTCCAATTAACAAGGCAAAGACCGCTGCTTAATTCACTTTATAGGTGGAGGGACTGAAGTCCAGAGACATTCAGTAACTTACCCAACGTTACACATCCTGAATGTCACCAGAGAAAGAATCTCACCCAAGCAGTCGGACAGAACACTCTGTCACTGGCTCATTCCCTTGTGGGAAATACCCTTTTTTTCACTTGTCAAATTGCCAAAATACTCAAGTTTGGTAGGACGCAGTCAAACATGGGTGTGAAAATGAGCATTTTAGGCGTTGTGGATAAAATTCTTTTTTTTTTTTTTTTTTTTTTTTTTTTTTTTTCGAGACAGGGTTTCTCTGTGTAGCTTTGCGCCTTTCCTGGAGCTCACTTGGCATTCCAGGCTGGCCTCGAACTCACAGAGATCCGCCTGGCTCTGCCTCCCGAGTGCTGGGATTAAAGGCGTGCGCCACCACGCCCGGCGTGGATAAAATTCTTTTTGAAAAGTAATCTGCTGATGTATCGTGGGATGAAAAAGTTACTCTACAGGTAGTCTCACACACACCCACGAAATTTTGTACACAGTGATACTTTAGCTTGTGTTAGCTAAAGATAAAAAAGGTGAGAAATAAACCTCTCATGTTTGCTAGTGGGAATACAAATTTGGGCGGCTGCCGGGAGAGATGGCTTTGAACTGTGAGTTGCTAGAGACCCGTCTTGCCCCTCAATCCGGTACCATGCTCCTAAGAATTCACCCAACCGAACCGGACTTTTGTCACATCCGTATGACGAGGTTTGTAGAAGCCTTATTTATGAATCCCAAACATAGCAAACAAGATGTCCTTCAGCAGGACAGACAGACTTTGGTGCAGCCATACAATCCAATACTGCTCAGCACTAAAAGGAAGTGAACAAACTGAACGGCTTCAGAGGGGATTCAAGGAAACTGGGACATATTACCGGGGAGTACAGTTTATGATGAAAGTTACTAACGGCATGGACAGACAGACAGAGAGGCAACAGCCATGGTGGAGGCTCCAAGGAGAGCTCAGGCCAGCACACGAGACAGACAGCATGGCAGGGTCTCTGAAGAGAGGACTCAGAGCCCACACGGCAAACCAAATGTGAGAGTTCCAGAGTTAGGGAAGGTTTCACAGCAGGAGTCTGCAGCCAGGCTTTCTGATGCCCAGGCAAGAGGGAGGGGAGGAGTGGGGTACACCAGTACCCTCTTCAGTGTAAACTCCCCAGGTGAGAGACTCTGGCACTCGAAGTCCCTTAGCTAAGGACTCCCCGGTAATGTCTCAGTAGGGTACCAGTATCCGTGAAAGGGAGGAGCTGCCACAAGCTTGTGTGGCCTCACCGTGGCATTCTTACTCACAAGCCGTGAAGACATAGAGGAAGGTGACAGAAGCCAGTCTGAAAAGGCTGCCCAGCACACGAGTCCCACTAGATGACATTCAAAACCACAGGTGTCATAAAGAGACCACTGGTTACCAGGTCAGGAGACCGGAGACAAGCATTCTCTCCTATTTTCCCTCCTGAGGGTTAATGCAGCTGGCCTGTCAATCACCTGACCAGGACCACCCCCCAACTTCCCTCCCCAAGTTTGGTTTACCTGAAGACATGCTAAGGTGAGAAGACTAAAGTTATCCCTTGAATGAGATGATGCCCTTGTCCCTCCCAGAACCCGCCCTCACTGCAAATGCTCTGGGAATGTCTCTGCAGAACCTGCTGGCTTTTCTGAGGTACTCGTAAAAACGTAACTTCTCCTTGTCTTCTATTTCTTTTTCTTTCCGATACTGGCCAAAGCCTGGGTATGAGTTCCCAGACACTCTGGGATGTCTCCCTCTTTTTCTGAAGCTGCCTCTCCTCCATCCACCATGCAGCCGTTTATCTGGGGGGGTAGGGGGAGCGCTTAGTGACCTCCGCAGCAGACCGGAGCTGGTCTAATCAACCCGTGTGGGTTTCTTTCCCCCTCTTCGTCTCTCTCCTTCTGGCAACAGCTCAGACCTACAGCTCACCTGCTGCCCCCACCCCCACCCCGTCACAAATTCCAGTAAAATCACCCTGGAATTTCCTCCAGGGACCATTTTTAAATTATTTTATGAACTAGACTAAGAAACCCAATTTTTAATCTTTTAATATGTGTGCCAATATCTTCTGGTGGCAGATTTGGATGAGGATATGATGCCTGGAGGTGCAGCAGCTATCATGTGACCACGAGGTCAGCCCTCACTAAGACCCTAAAGATGGCAGAGGAGATAGCTGGAAAGAACTTGACTCCTTGCTATCTGTGTTGAACCACAGAACCGAGCCTGGAACCAGAGACCTCCTGAATTCTTCAGTGGGGAGGAAGCGTTCTAACCATTCAGGTGACTTTCATTTCACAATTCAGTTATTCCCAGTCAAGAGAGCCTAAGACAGCACCCCAGAGCCGCCATGTGGACACGGAGAGGGGGAGCGCTTGCCCCACACTCCGGAAGGGAAGCCAGGGCTGCTGCTCACATCCTACCCTTCATTCCCATGCGCACCCATCACCGGCACTTCCTTGGTGAAATCCAGCCCTCTCACCCACCTCTGTGAGCAGCCGCGCTCTCTAGCTCCTCTAGACTCCCACTACACTTTGATCCCCAGCCAGCCTGGGGCTCCAGGTAGAGATGCTGCCTCCCCACAAGGAGCGCTAGGCCCAGTCCATCTCTTCCAGTCACCTCCTGTGGTGGCTCACTTTCCCCTCCCTCCAGCCTCTTCTGCCAGACACGCCCAGATCAAGGGGAGCCCTGACCGTCCACACTCTTTCCTCGGGCCTGGGGAGACCATCTTGGGTGAGACAGCCAAGCACATTTGAGGCTCTGGGTGAGTTGAGAGGCGAAGGTAAGCCAACGTTAGATCTACACAGCCTCGTGGGTTAGGTGGGAGGGACGCGTTCCCACTCAGCCCCTCACCCACGGAGTCCGTATGGAGTGGAAGGTTTAGGGAGCATGAGGGTCCCTTCCAGCTGCTGCCCTGGCTCTGCCTTCCCTGTCTTCTCTGGATCCTCTAACTGCGCTCCAGATCGACCAGAGCCCCCACAGGAAGGGAGTGTTAAGGGGTTAAGTGTCAGTGAAGAGACTGCCTGCCCAGATGGCCATCCGCCAACCCTGCAGCGTCCCCCTTCACCGTGAAACTGGACACTGGTGGTACATGACTGCCCCCACTCCCCACACAGCTCCCACGCTGTGCCCCACCTTCCCACTAGGGGGCATCTGGTCACCCTGCTGACACTGTGGAGCAGCTGCCGTGGGTGCTGGAAAGAGCTTCTGCTCTCAGCCCCAGTTCCAGGGCAGGAGGGGACTCAAGAGCCTGGCCCAGGAAATCAGGCAGTGGCTTTGAACCAACTGCACAGGCATGCCAGAAGATTTTGTAGTTAAGACCAATAACGTCTTAATGTAATATCTTAAAGCCCAAACTAATGAAAAAATAAACGGTAAAATCTCTGTTAAAGCATGGCTCTCCTTGCTGACTTGGGCCTCAGCAATGCTCTGCACTATTGACAGGCCAATGATCTGTGACCACATTCCTAGCTGCTGCCCTGCCCAGAGGAGTGTCCGCCTCAAGAAAAATAACCCATGCACGGTGAGTTTAGGAATGGAAACCCGCACAAGAAACCTTTTCCCTCCCTCCCTCATACCCCCAGCTCTACGATAAGGAAAGCAGAAACTCTTCAAAGTAAAGCATCCAGGAAGCATACATACAAAATGTCACCCATGCCCACTGTCTTCTCAGACCTTCCTTTAAAACTGAGTGAAGAAAAGCAGGAACAGGGCACAGACAGACAGCTACCGTGAGGACAAAGGGGGTGTGAGGTGAGAAGTCCATTCTCTCTTTGCCCCTGGGCTCCAGCATCCCAGTTTAGCTCTAGGGCAGCATGTGGAAAGTTCCAGCCGACAGAGGCTCCTTGCTTCTGCCCTACTCAGGTCTAGAAGGGAGATGTAGGCAGATGGCGTCAAAGTCAGAAATCTTCTGACCCAGTCTCTAGACCTGACTTCCTGGATAGGAGCCCAGTTCCACACAGGAAAGACACAAGGATAGCAAAGTGTTGCTATGCCCACCCCAAGGAGGCTCAAACCACACCCAAACCTATCAAGCCAAGCAAGATTCTGAGCATTCAAAGGAAGAGATGACCCACCTCAGGCCAGCAAGTGTGCCCAGCAAACCTAGAACTCCTGGGATGCCCTTCTAGTCAGCCTGGAGTCCTTGCATTCACCCAGCAGGACCACTGACAAGCAATTTCTTCTTCTGGCCCAAGGCAATGGGGAAGCCAGCAGAGGGTCCCCAGTGAGGCCTCCCTCTAAGGGTCTGCTCAGAAAGCATTTTGTAAACACAGTCCTTTAATGTGTGTCCAGAAAGAAACAAAATAGTGGAGGAGAAGGGCTTACCCCCCCCCCCAAATCAAGGACACTGAGACCCAGACCAAGCCTTGGCCTAGGGTAAATGCTCCAGATCATAGGAAGAGAAAGACTGAGGTTTGGGGTGACAGAGTCAAGGCAGGACAGGCCCCTGACATAAACTGAAGGAAGCTCCAGGGACAGGGATATTGGGACAGTGGAGAGACAAAGTGTTCTAGGGACAAGAGGAATTGAGACAGAAAGGGGAAGAGTCGCTGGAGAAAGAACATGGAGGGGAAGCGGGTAGGAGGCCACCTTGCCCTGGGCTGCACACACAGACACCTGTGTAAAAAGGGCCCTCCAGGGTTATCCTCCAGAAAGACGCTGTGAAATGAACCGCCCCAGGCCAAGGCAGGCTGGGCAAGTCCACGGGTACCTGTAAAAGGGAGCACACTTCACAGCTTCGAACCCCCAGTTCACATCCCCTCCTAATAAAGTGAGGCCACAGACATGGGTGTCAGGATATCTGTTTGGAGAGCTCCTGTTTCAGGACCCAGACCTGCCTCCCTGCTGCGCTGTCTCTGGCTGGCAGCGAGGGGGAGGGTGGCCCATGACTCAGCGTGAATCCTGCAGAGTCACGGCTCAAGGATAACAAAGGTGACATGTGCCCAGCTCTTGCAGAAAGAGTCGGACACTGCCCAGCTGCCCCAACCCGATCCGCCTGCGACACTTTGGTTTGTCTTGGTTTTTTAACAAGTTCAACGTTTCCAGGTGCCCTTACAGTTCTGTGACCACAGACCCAGCACAAATCCTGTGTTCTCCCAATCCTACAAGTCAACATGGTTCTCGGGTCCTTCTAGGGACTCCCTCCAAAGCAGGTGAGCAAACTGTAGGGCTCAACGAGGTTTCCAAAGACCAGATATTAAGGAGGTTCCTTGCTGACCCTCAATGTCACCTTCCAGGAAACTGGGAGGTTAGGCCCCATGTGCCAGGAACAGTTTTTAGGAGGCTAAGCGGTGTGCCAAGGCTGAGCGTGGAGCTGGCCTCTGTTCCCCAAAGGACAGGAAGATGGAGTCGTAATCTTAGCTCGCTCATCTCCAACAGTGTGTCAAACAGAAGCAGGTGAAGCAGGAGGAGGCAGACCTGCTGAGTGAGGTCCCCCCCTACCCCCCACCCCGTTAGGCCACACCAGCCTCCTCCTCTATTGAAGGAGAGGGTCCTGGGACTGGACTTAGGTGATGTTGATTTTAACAAATGGGCCTTGAATGACTCCCCCATGATGTGTGCGAGGATTGTGGGGGAGGGGTGCTGGGGACCATGAAGACAAAAGAGTAATCCAGTGCCACGCTTTAGACACCACAGTGGCCCTACCCGGCCTGACACATTGGATGAGCACTCATAAAGGACTAGTCATAGCTTCAGATGATAAAACTGGGCCAGGCCAAATGACAAACGAGAAAGAACTCAACATGGAGAGATGCCAAGCTTCACCTTCAATCAAGGTCACCTGGCAGCACAGGTGAACTGTTTCTAACCGTATCCAGAGGAAAGGCCTGGGCGGTCTGTGGACCCCAGGCGGTACGGACTGGGTGATGGGCCGATGCAGGCACAAATGCACATACCTGTGGGTACACAGCACTCCCTTTGGGACAGACCTTAGGGCTCCATGCAGAGGGCTGCCTCAAGGCTCCTGGAGCTTCCTAGCTGCACACCCAGGAGCTAAACCCCCCGGGGTCTACTCTCCACCCTGGGAGACCCAGAGCTCTGCTGTGGGTCTAGACTGGCCTCAGGTCGCATCCTTGCTTGGCTTCTGTCCTTCCCTACCTTATTCTCCTCGCCTCAACAGACCGGTAGGGAGCCATCTCCTCCTCTGTGTGGCTCTTGGAACCGATTTCAGAGGCTCCCCAGCCAGAAGGCACATGTCCTTTACAGGGCACAAAACCGGGGGTGAAGAACCGGGGTGAGGCTCTGAAGGAGGAATGTTCACGGAATGGGATGTGGGCTACAGGAGCAGCCAGGCCAGCAGCGGAGAGCTGGCAGCCGCATCCTGCAGCCATGAGACCCTGGGCAACACCAGTGTGTGAGCCCAGCACTAACTGGAGCCCAGGTTACACAACTCCATCCCCACAAGCCAAAAATGAGCTCCTGCTGCCACACCGCTGGAGAGCTGAAGAAGTCTCAGGTCTCCGGGGCCGGGGCCTTGACCAAGATTTTATGCACATCAGTGTGAATCCAGAGTCCAATCCCCAGCTCTAAACCCCGACGCTATGGTAGCCCACCCCAAGCCCAAATTATTAGGACCTACATGGGGAGGCCCACGTCAGCCACTGTCAAATAGTAACCTAACATATCCAGGGGACAGAGACTGGGACAGGTGATGTCACAGTGGAAGAGGGCCCTTCTCTACCCCCTCCCCGCCCCAGTACTGTGACCACCAGCAGGGAAAGAGCCTTCATTTAAAGTGGTTCCCTGAGAGAGTGATGCAGCCTGGAACCAGACAAGGCCTGTACTCCTTGTGTGCTACCCACAGGATGGCAGTCCTGGGGGGGGGGGGGACCCAGGAAGCCAGGCTTCAGCTGTCCAAGGCCCAAGGTGCCTCAGAAGGAGAATAATTAGACAGAAGGGGGTAACCCCAGAAGACAGAAGGTGGAAACCTACCAGGACACAGAGCCCTTAAATTCTGGGGTTTCTGCCTCAGGACAGAATTTACCAGAACAAAGGAGACAAGACTAAGCATGCCCAATGCCCCAGTTCTGCCAAAGCTTAGCAAAGCTCTGATCTCTCAACTTGTATTTATTTTTAATTCAAACGCAGACAAACATAGACAGTGAGTCCACCACCTCCAAGGGGGACCCCAAATGTCCCGCCAGAAATCAAGAGTACAAGAGCAGAGGTCTATAAGGAAAGCCAGTGACCATGTTCAGCAGCCCCTGGTCCAGTACCCAAATCAGGCCTTACCCAGGAGGGCGCCCATGAGGAACTAAGAATGGGGTCCAGCTCAGAAATTCAGTCAACAGGTGCCACAGGCAGACCTGGGAACAGGTGCTGTACAGCTGAGCTCGTGGGTGCTCCAGGGGTTTCAACCACCACACAGGCTGGGCTGGGTTCTAGCACCATCATACAGACGTTTATCAGTCAGGATGAAGTGGGTGGCTGGCTGGTCTGTCCTGACCACAGTGGGCCCACTCTGGCTTTCATCTGGGTACCAGGCACAGCACGGGACTTGCAGGTTGGCACAATCTGCCCAACAATGAACTTGAGAGCTGCATGTGGCAGAGGAAGGTCTTGCAATAGGTCTCACTATCAATAGGAAGCCCTGGCATGCTTCCCTTCATGTGGACCTCCGGACCACCCTCGCTTGTCCCAGAAAGTGGCCTCACTGTCTTCCTGCTCTAGATGAAAGGATCCCAGCCTCCTTGGCTTCTTTTCACTGAACAGACTGTACACACGGGTGTGGGAATCTTCCCCCACCTCCTGCAGATCCTGTCAGCCAACCTCCCAGCTAATGAACACCAATGGTACCTGCAACAGTGGCTCACCATATTTCAGCAGAACAGACATCTCCAACCTGTCTCCACGTCACTCACCTGCCCAGGCCCTCTGTGTCAACAGCCTTCTCAGCTGTGGCCCTGTATGAAGGTGGCATTGCCCCCAGGTCCCCAAAGCTATCTGCTCACTCCCATTCAGGCTCCGAGGCTGGGCTGCTGCTACCCATGTGTGGAGGAGATGAGGTGGCCATATGCCATACCCCAGTGCACGAAGTACTTGCCTTGTATCACACAATAGTCACATGTGCCCAGAACTTTAAGGGGTGTGCTTGCTCCCTGGAAAAGGCACAGTACCAGCAAGACTGATGCTCCTCACCCAGAAAGCCAGCCTGCCTTGCCTGTTCCTTTGACCCACTGACATGCCATTCCTGCTCCAAACCATAAGCCACGATGCAGAGTTTTCCCTGCTTCAGTGAGCACCAGACCTTGCAGATGGGGCAGATAAGCCATCTTTCAGGCCCCAGGGTCCCAGGAGTGGCCTCAGCCCCGCCCCCTTGCCCAGCTTATTAGAGCTTCAGTCCTACAGGAACATGGCCAAATCAGAGGCCCTGATTCTACCTAACCCCAGAGCTATCTCACATGCTGACCTGAGGGGCTCTATCCCAGGAGCCTAGGATCTTCAACAGACTCCCCCAGTCCTCCTTGGGTCTTGAGAAGCCCTTGGGTAATAAAATCAGGCAGCTAAGGCTGTGCCCCCTCTCCCCACCCAAATCTACTGGCCCCTACTGCCTAGCCCTTGCTGGGCCATTTCTAACCCCGACATTGAGAGCCTCTCATCTCTAGCCGTTGCCTATCTGGTGGGAACCCCAAGCCCAGCCCCCACCCCACCCCCGGCCAGCTCCTCCCAGAAGAACTGCACCAGCTAGGATAAAAGCCAATGGGGTGGGGTGAGGAAGGCACCTCTTTCAAGTACTGCAACACATCTGGGGACAGGTGGCCACCTGGTCTCCAACAGTGACCTGCAGGGGCAGGCTTTTGCAACCCCCCTCCAAGTGATAGACACACAGCCCTTCTGTAATGCTCTGGTCCCTGCACTCTCCATGGGCACTGACTGTGTCTCATTCCTCACAGACCCTCAGAACCTGGCAGAGATCATGCATTCAATTAGTCCTTCCTGTCCCCAGGCCAGCACCAGGGCTCAGCCAGCCCCAGCTCTAAACCTTCCATACTATACCGAACTGTCTACCTCAGAGCTCACCAGCTAGATCCTTGCCAGACTTCTGCTGTGACATCTGAAGAGGGGTGAAACCTCAACAAGGTAGGTGATGAGCACAGGATATGGCAGGCAGGAGGCCTCCAGCAATGTCACTTCTCTAAGGACCAAGACAATCCCCACCACCTGGACCTCCTGCGTAATGTCACAATTCATTACTTCCTGGCAATGCTATTAAAAATAAAACCACCAAGAGTCCTGGGGGAGTAACAGCACAGTTCTGAGGACGGACTAAACCAACGGTGAAGTGCTTTTACAGGAAAGAAATCAGGATTTTGCTGATGTGCAATGCAAAAACCCTGTCCCAAAGTCCAGAGCCCAGAATGGAGATGCGGCTCCTGGGAGTCAAGCCCTTAAAAGACAGCCCAGCTGCATGGAACGGCAAGCCCAAGGCTGATGATGTTCAAGTGAGAGGGGTGGGTTCGGGTGACACAGGGTCTCCGCTGTGACTGTCGCTGGCGTAGGACCAAGTCTAGAGTCAGGGCCAGCTTCAGGGTCACAATTCCTCATTCGGGCGCAGCTCCAGAGCAGCCACAGCAGCTGGGGCGCCTCAGCGACTGCATGACAGCCCGCAGGGGGCCCCTGCGGCCCTCTGCAGATAGGCTGTCCTCACTGGCTGGTGCCTGCTGCAGCTGTTCAAACTGCATCTCCAGGTGCTTCTGGATGGCAATGCCAAGCACCTCAGGATCCACCGAGGCTCCATATACCTCCCATGTCATGCCCTCAGCATCCCATCGCACTTCCCTCACTGGGGATGAGGCCCGCTGAAGGCCGGACCCCAGAATTACCTCTGGGAATATGTTCAGAGTCTCGGGTGCTTCCAGGGACGGGCTGGTAGCCACAGCCTTGCAGGCTGCCACTGGAGCTACCTGAACCCCAGCATCCTGGGCTGATGCCACACCCAAGGCCAAGTCAGTGGCTGAGGTCATGGTCCACACATCTTTGGTCCTGGAGCCAGACTCTGTGGCTAGCCCTGTAGGCCCCCAAGGGTGGACACAGCAGTGAGGGTGCCCAGAAATGCCCCCAGGCATCTTACAGTGGAATTTCATCCCACACTGAGCCTGCAACCCAGACTCACTCACTGATGCCACCAATTTGGGAAAGGCCAGGATGCCTGTGGCAGGCAGGGCATGGCAGCAACCACCAGCTGCAGCCTCCCTCACAGTGCAGAGCAGAGCGGCTGGGGGCAGAGCATGGCAGGTAGAGAGCTGTCCAGTCGCTTTGGGTCCACCCTGGGGACTGCTCATGAGACCAGTTGGACCTTCCAGTTTCACAGTTGGCACCAACACCTCCCCCTCCCCCAACATGCAGGCTGATTTCGAAGTCCCGTCCTCTGAAGCCAGGTCACTTTGCAGGCCTGCAGGGGTCTGGCCTTCTTGGCCGGTAACACTTCCAGGCTGCAGCTGAGCCCTCCGGACAGGTGAGCCGCCAAGGGCAGAACAGCTGAGGCTGGCCTTCTGAGCACTGCCATGACCCCGGGTCTGGGTACTGTGGACTAAGTCTGAGTGGCTCCTCTGCACAGCTGCCACACTGGGGGCCCGTAGGCGACACAGGTCTCCGATGCCCATGGTGGACACATTGCCAACGGTGCTGCTTCTCCAGTGGCCTCCAGCACCGGCCTGTGACCGAAGGCTCGAGGTCTGCGCTTGCTCCGTGCTCTCAGTCTGGCACCCCTCTTCCTCCAGAGTCCGGGGACCAGCGCTGGCCTCACCTGGCTGTGCCTGCCATACAGTGCTGCTGGCACTCTTGCGCAGCTCTGGCCTCTGCTCCTGGCCTTCGCACAGCAAGCTGGAAGAACTCTGGGACAGAAGCTGTGGGCGGGGACTTTGGGGTTCCCGGGCACCTGGTTCAGGGTGGCTAGAACTCATGGTTGCCTATGAGAGAATAGAAAAAAAAGGAAGTGAGTGAAGCCAAGTTGGGTGTTGGCACTTCAGCTGCATCCTTGTCCGAGCTTACACTGTGCTAGGCACACTGAGGAAGCAGCTTCAGTCCCAGGCGGCCTGGCTGGTCAGAGCCGTAAGGGTATCAGACACACACCAGACACTTCAAATCAAGGCTTGCTGTGGGATGCATAGATGACACTGCAAACATCTAATAATCACCACTCCAGACGTGGGCCTGGAGACCACCACCATGCCAGCTGTTTACCATACTTATGAGACAGGTGTGGGTATGGGGGCCAGTGGGAGGGGAACCCAAGAGTGGGCATGTGGCATCCTAAGGAGGCTTTGGGAAGACAGCTCTCAGCCAATCAACACAGAAAGACCGCAGATTTAAAGCCAGCACAGCTGAGTATTCCTGGGACTGGCGGCATCCACTTGAACAGGGACTGGGGCCTCCTGGGTACAGAGCAGGGCCTCAGAGAAGGATTGTGGGGTGAGGAAGCAATGAATACCGGATATGCTGAGAACTTCCCTGGTTCTCCTCGTACCCTTCTCCCGTCCTCTCTAGCCTGACCTACTGAACTGGGACACATCTCAGACCGTCTTGTCAGAGGCGAAGGGAAACAGGTTCCTGACTCTCGCCCTAAGAAAGGGAGACATTGCAATCAGCCCTTACTGCCGGCCCTCAGCCCATTTGCTCGCTCATCGGCTGCCATTTCCTGAACCCCTGCTGAATGCTGCAGTCGCTGTTCTGAAGCTGGGAACGTGGCAATCATTTCCGGCTATTCCTAGGGATGACCATCCAGCAGTGAGAAAAAGATGCCCAATGGCAAAAATCAGACATACCCTCTGCAAAATGTCAACTCTCTTCCCAGTGTGCCTACTCCAGCACAAGATCCCCCACCACCCCCGGAGCTGCCCAACTCATCACAACCCCCTTCCCACCTCACCATCGCCCCCTGAGAACCTTTCCCGGCTGGCCCAGCTGGGCTGCCTCCGTCCCTGGTTTAGCATCATGGAGCCTGAACAGAACGCTCTGGCTGACCCTCAGCCTGTCTCCCCAGAGCCCAAAGTTAGCAGAGTCGGGACTATTATGGTCTGTTATTTACCATCAGATTAGCGCTTTGCCCTGACGCGCAGCTGGCATTCAGAGGACAGCTGCCGCATGGCAGACAGAGAGAATGAACTCCAAAACAAGGCCATGGAGGAGTGGGCCAGGCGCCCAGCACTGCCTGAGGAAAGGCCCTGCCAAGGCAAGGAACGCGCAGGGATAGCAGGAGAAAACTTTCTGGAGAATTATCATGGAAACGGAGGCTGGGGAGAGAGGGAGGTGCCCAGAAGTACGAGCAGATAGTCGGATGACACAGGAAAGTGACAGGTAGGTCGGGACATGGGCAGGGCCAGAGGGTCAGGAGAAGTGGGCCAGCCCAGCCCTTGTCAAATGGGGAAGATCACCTTGGGACTCCCTGTCAGGAGGGATGGGCTAGAGAGGCAAGGCAGAGGCAGAAGGCGACAGTTTTGGTTTAGGCAATCCCAATCCTCCCCACCTACCTTAGGCAGATAAAGAGTGACAGGAAACCAACCACCCAGCCCGGTGAGCAAGGCCACCCAAAATGGACCGTGGCAGCGCTCCTGAACTCTGCTTCTGCTATAGAATTAGCTCCCCGTCTCCAGTTCGGAACAGTATACGGGGAGTCTTAAAGCCTAAATGCAGAGACTGTGATGGAAAGGCTAACCCTTGCCCTGCGCAGTAGGGTGGGCGCCAGTCACGTGTGGCCCCTGAGCACCTGTCAGGCAGTACCGTGACCGAGACACTGAATTTCCAATGAATAACGTAAATAACTGGCTGCATGTGGCTAATGGTCACCGTATTAGGCCAAGCCACACTGAACAGCCAGTTAGGTAAGTGGGAGTGCCCCCCATCCCAGCTGTTCCTCGGGTCCAGAGCCAGACTGGATGGGGGGTAAAGAAAGGGCTCTCGCCCACGGCTGCCCTCAGGGAGCGCTCACACCCAACCAACAGGGGTAAACCCCAAAGCTGGTGACAATGGTGACAGTAATGGCTTTGGATGCTGCAGGCCCGGGCCACAGGCTTTGCAGACACTGTCTCTCTCATCCCGCTGTCCCAGCGACCTCATGATGCAATCCATCATGCCCGTTCTACAAATGAGGCCACAGCTCAGAAGCTTAGTGACCTGGCCAAGGGCACAGGGCTAGCCAACGGCTCCGTGAGGGAGGGCCTCTGAGCGGTGGGCAGCTCTCCGACCTGACCACTGTAAACACCTGCAGTTCCAGTACCTCTCCTGCCTCTGTACTCCCGATGGTGTGCACGACACGCCAAGGGAGCAAATGAGTGGGAGCAAAGCTGGACCACCACCCACCCACTTCGCCTGATTCTTAGGCTCCATGGAGTAAGGAGGGCAGAAAGACCTGCAGACTGGCCACCAAGTGGCATCTGTGGGCAGGGAGACAACCACCCAACCATGGGGTCTGAGAGCCCTAAGGAAACCCCATCAGAGGAATCCACCCAGCCCTGGGTGAGATCCACTACTTTGGATCCTCCTAGGGAGTAGAACAATAAAGGACAGGACAGTCCCTTGGCCCCCAGAGGAAAGAGGTGGGACAAGACTGAGGGAATCCCAACCCCCTCCCCAGACACAGCCCATCCCCCAGAGAGACCAGCAACCACAGAGACCCCAGTGGGAAGCTATGTATCTACTGGTAACCTCATTTATTCCACCACTCTACAAGTGGCCAATGACAACACTCAGCCCTGGAGCAATTGAAAACTGTCAAGAAACAGATGCAGATGGCCAATGTAAAGCTCCCCAGTGTATCCACCACCCTCACATACAGCAAGCCACCAATGACATTCTGAATTAAAAACCCTAGCTTTGCAGAAACTTCCAGACTAGCTTAGCCAAAGAGATCTACTTGGTCAGAGGCTCCAATATTTGCCCCAGCCCAGGAATCTGGGCCTTAGGAATGCTCAGTAGGATGGCCAAGGTGCCAACTCAGACCACACTGTGACATGTATGTAAACTTCCCCTTTTAAAGCTAGCTAGTCCTCCTACCCCACAAGGTTGCTGGGAGGACTCATCATGATGGCATGAGGTAGTCATCTTTTCCTCCTCCCTCATCAATGACTTGAGGCCACAGCATTGAAGGAATTAGCACTGGGAAAGTGCTAGAAGCCATGACACCTTTTTAGGAAACCACCAAGCTGCCCAACAGTAGGCTTCGTCTTCCAGTTCTTGCTGCCTTCAACCTATCTGTGACATTACCAGTTTCCCCAGAGCCCCGTCATCACACTTAGATTCCCAGGGCCTATTTTAAACCTTCATCTAGGTAGACTGTGCATGTACACAAGGCTGAGGTTACATGCCACATGCCTAAAAAGCCATGTTACAGTCCTGGGCAGGTTCTAGTTTTACCCAAAAGAGATCCTGGGATGCAGCTGGAGAGATGGCTCAGTGGTTGATGGCACATATTGCTCTTGCAAAGAACCTAAGGTTCCCAACACCCATGTTGGGTGGCTTTCAACTATGTGCATCTCCAGCTCCAAAGGGTCAGATGTCTCTGGTCTCTGTAGGCATCTATACTCACATGTATGTACCCACACACAGACGCTCTCCTGGGAAGATGTTTTAGCATAACATAAAAGGCAGACGTATCCAAGAGCATTCGCGTTAAGAAATACCTTGATGTCCTTTCTCTGGCCTCGTTTAATGAGAAAGTTGTGATGACTGCGGCTGGTGCCCTGCAGTCGCTGCTGGACTGTCCTGCTGCCTCAGGTTCTACTGTCAACAACTAAAGAATCAACCACCCTCACATGCAGCAAGCAGTCATTATCATTTTGAATAAGCACCCCCCAATTTTCAGAAACTTCCAAACTAGCCCAGCCTGAGACTGTTGGCTTTACTTGGTCTGATCCTCCCCCAGCTGAGAAGTGCAGGCCTTTAGGATGTACCCAAAAAGACTTCCAAGAGGCCCATCACAGACCACACTATGTCAACCACGCTGAGAAGTGCAGACCTTTAGGATGTACCCACGAAGACTTCCAAGAGGCCCATCACAGACCACACTATGTTAACCATGTAAGTACTCTCCTCTTAAGCAGCAGGTGCTTAGATGGCGGCCTCTGTGTCCAGAAAGCCACAAAATGAAAAGCAAGTCCATAAAGGAGGGAGCAGGGGATGATCAGAGAACCAGGACTGGTCACAGTACTAAACCACAGAAGTTACTCAAGGACCCAGTAGGTATACCCCCTACAAACCCCTCAGATCCCTTGTCTAGAAGGGTGTGGCCACCTACAGCAGGTGGTTTGATCCATTCCAGAGCAAATAAAGGGCCTAACAGAAACACTCGTTGGGGAACGCAGCAGGGAGCATTCCTAAAATGGTTCAGGGGCTAAAATCAGCCCCTCATAGCTTCTAGCCTCATCAAGATGACATTGTGCCTAAAGACAGGATGCAGAGAAAGGGTTCTCCGGTAAGTGTGGGGCAAGAGCCTCCAAGATGCCACCCTGCGCACCATGGGGAGATCTAAAACCCTAAGAGTCTCAGAGACTGCGCCTGAGCCAAGCCCTGGGAGGGTTTGCTCACTCCCTTAGAGGTGCTTCTAGTGGGTCAGCTACCACAGCACGGAGGCAGCCCAGGTGGCCGCTGTGATCCCACCTGCACTCCCCAGCACAGTGCCCCAGCATGGGCACATGCCTCACAGTGGTCACCCCAGAGATCAAGGCCAGGCCGATTTGCAGTGTGAGCCTGCAGGAGAGAGCGTTCACACACAGCAGCAGCACTCTGCATGCCAAACACAGGCCGCCCCTGCTGCGGGCAAAGGCCTGAACGCACCACACAACCACGCAGCCTCCCTGGCCAGGACTCCCTTCCCTGCACCTCCAGTGCAAAGCCCACAGGGGTCTTTGGGAGGAGGACCCAAGACAAGCCCCAGAACTAGGCTACAGACCTTCCCAGGACAAAGGCAGTGGCTCAAAGGACATGGGGCAGGGAGCTCGCGCGGGTAGGGATGCTCCCTGGCAGGAGGGCGGGGTGTTGGCAACAGAGGACCGGGGTGGGGGATGCGGATGGGAGAGAGGAGGAAACCGGGAGGGAAGAAGCAAAGGGAGGCGGGGTGGAAGCCGATGGACACAGGACCGGGGCAGAGAAAAACAAAAATCAAACAAACAAAAACACCCGGAGGCTGGGCAGAGGAGACATGGAAAAGAGGACCGGAGAGGGCAAGGGGGAGGCGACGGTGCAGAGGAATGCGGCGCAGGCAGCGGTGAGGAGTGGGTTCAGGGTTACAGGAAGGGGCGGCGCCGCCCACCCACCCCACCCTAGCACCCACCACGGCTAGCCTCTCACCCTGTCGCCGCCGCCGCCTGGGCCGCGCAGGCCGACGGAAGCGCTGCTCCTGCTGCCGCCACAGGTGCCCGGCGCCAAGATGGAGCCGGAGCCGCACCGGGTCTGGCCCGCCGAGGTGCAGCCGGCCGCGGAGCCCGCTCTGCCAAGGGGCAGACAGGGAAGCTGGCACCGGCACCCGGTGCAGGGGCGCTGGAGGGTGGGGGGCGGCTCTCTCACCTGGGCGCGCCCCGCCTCTCCACTGCCACAGCGTCCCGGCCCCGCCCCCCGTCTCGGCCCCGCCCCCCGCCCGCTCTTCCAGGCCCCGCCCCCAAGAGCGCCCAGCCCCCTTCCCGACCCCTTCTCAAGGCTGTTTTCCCACTGTGGGATCATCCATCTTTGCATCCCTCTTGGCACAGCCAGCCGGTGTGTTCCAGTCTCCCGCCCCGCAAAGGGCGCCGCTACCCTGTCCCAGTCTCGGCCGTGTTCCACCTAGCATGGTTAGCTCCTCACAATCCTCCAGGTCCCTTAGAGCTTTGCCCTCTCAACCCTTCCCTCTGGCACCAGGATCTGCACACTCTTCCCTCAACACCCTGCCCCTGTGTCCTTTTCATCCTGCCCTACCTTTCGCTCAGTCCTCAGACCCTGCTCGAGAGACCTTTCCCCCAGGTCCTGCTCTCCTGAGGCCTTGTAGTTCCACAGCTACTAGTTAGGGATCAGCAGGCCTGGTTACTACAGTATTATCTTCTCTGCTCCACACTCACCTCAGGGGAAACCCAAGCTTGACCCCAGACCTTTCAGGTTTACGATCTGTCTAGTCCTCAGAACACCTGCCCAGGCCCCAACTTCACAGTTTTCTTCCCCAAAGTTACATCCTCAGCCACGACCTTCAAGGTCAGTATTCTTGATATCATGTCAACCCGTCCACTCCAGGACCACTTCCATCCTTACCCTCTGACCCAATGCAACTGAGGCCTTCAGTTTCCCAGTCTGCTCCAGAGATGCCAAGAGCTGGCATGCACAGTGACTGCCAGGGGCACAGACCTCACTGGAGCCTGGATTCTTCTCCTATAGTGTCCCGGAGCCCTGATATTGCCGTCCTTCAGCCTTCCTTGTCTCTTCCTAAAAACTCCACAGACCGGCAATGCCTGGTCCCTTGGGAGACCTAGGATCCCCATAACATTCCTTCCACATCGCCAGACACACGGGACAGGAAGCCACCCTACCCACATCTGGCCAGACCCAGTCCACCTTCAAGGAATTCCTGGTACCCTGGTACCCAGGGCCACATGGTAAGAGGATCCTGGGCTTCTTCTGAGTCCCAGTGTCACCCTCCCTTGTTGACAGTAGTCCCGGGGACCCCAATATGCCTGGGATTGTCTATGCTCCTTTGAGACAGTTATGGGGAGCCAATGCCATCTCTGTGCTGGGGCATCTCTATGTTCTCAGAAAGACCTCGATTTTCCTGGTCACCCCTTTCCACCAGGGTCTCAACGTGTTCTCTACAGTTCGGCTATCCTGGAAGAGATGAGCACAATAAAAATAACAGGGGTATCCAAGCAGGGCCTCAGGTTCTTGCTTCCCCACGACTCTCAGCCTGCTTGAGGGATGCTGCCCAAAGAGCCTATATAAGATTTCTGCGCAGGGTCACTGGCCAATGCCTGTCAGTCCCAGAAATCACCACTCTTCTCATACTCATATTCCCATTCCAGAGAAGTCACTTGAATCCCAACAAGGGATGAGGTTACATGTGGCTACACTGACCGCCAGACCCAGACCCCAAGCCCTGGGCTCCTAGGTACCAGGGCATCCGGACAAGAACCTTGCCATATATGCTCCAAGGAAGCCTGCTCAGGGTTGGATGTCAACAGATGTCTGCCATACTAGATACAGGCAGGCATGGTCTGGTTGGACCATACCACCGGGACCTCTGAACATCACCTTGCACTTAGCCTCTTGGCTCACTGGTCCCATGGCTTGGCAAGGAGGCTGCCCTGGATATAGTAGTGACCCAGGGAGAGCCTGGGATAGGAGCTTCCAACTTCCAACATATTCATTTACTCTGCGATCTCACACCCAGGCAAGACTGTTCATCTCTCTGGGAATTAGTTTCTTCATCTGATAAGCAATGGCAATTACCTCCCTATCTCAGGGGCTGAGAGGAGGCTGGAGTTATGAAAGTGTCCTGTGCAATGTTCTTGCTGCTGTCACTCAGCTGATGACATATTTACCAAGCCCCTCCTGTGCTGGGATCTGGAGGTACACGCTAGGACTGTCGGGAGTGGGGAGGGACAGGAGAAGACAGATGTCACTAGAAGGAAAGATGAGGGCCAAGAAAGCTATTCTTAATTTACATGGTTTTGTTCCCTTTATTCAGTTTTTTGTTTGTTTTTGCCTTTTTTTAAGACCGGGTTTCTCTGTGTAGCCCTGGCTGTCCTGGAACTTGCTCTATAAACCAGGGTCGCCTCTACCTCACAGAGATCTGCCTGCCTCTGCCTCCTGAGTGATGTATCAGAATTTTCCCAGGGGCCTGCCCTGAGAAAATCCTTCCCAGAGTCCTGGGGAAGACACTACGTCCGGCGTGGGATTATCTGAGGGAGAAGAATCTCTTTACACCATGCTCTTTCATCATCTGTTCATTTATTTCTCTAAAGACAAACACAGAAATCTACACAGCTTCAGTTCCATTTGGACACTCAGTTCCTCTCTGTCCCCTCTTTTTCTGTCCTCTCATAGGTGTAGTAATAACTAAGCTCTTATGCTCTTGATCTCATCCTCATCTTCCATTCCTCCATCCTCCATCTTTCCTTTCTCTTCTCTCCTGACCTGATTCAAATCCACCTACAGTCTGCAAAACTTTTCCCTGCTCCTTGCTCCTCAGCCCAAGTCAGTCTGCCTTACCATCTGTAGAAGCTCTGCCTTGTTCTCTTTTCTCCAGCCAGGTGACTCTAACTGGACCAGGAATTCTGCTCTAGTCTTCACTGCACCTGGTTATGCAAAAAAAAAAAAAAAAAAAAAAAAAAAAAAACCTCTTTTGTCTTGAGTCAATAGGATGCCACTAGGCCTGAAGAAAAGGGATGGTCTGGGCTTCATTTGCATAAGAAACAAAGCTATGCATCTACAGTCCATCTGTCTTCTAGGCTCTGTAGGGGTGTTACCTAGTAGATCAGCAGTAGGTCTGAGAAGCTTACACTGTTTGCCATATGGCCTAGTAGTATAAGAATGCACAAGAATTTCATAGCAGAAGACAGCTGATATATCAAAAGCTGAATAACACCAAATACTCCCTGATAAATGGCTTCCTCTAGAAAAATTCCTTGACCTTTCTAGGTATAAATTTACTATATACAGCTGAATCTCTATAATATATTCTTGCAGCATGCAGCAGTGGTGGGACTAGAGGAGTGCACCACCCCTGCCCAGTCCTTTGTTTGATTTCAATGTGCTGTATAGTGCCTTGTTGTCACACAATTAATTCTGGTTAAGTTAAGCAAAAGGGCTGTGTGTAGGGAGAACACAGGAAGCACCACTGGAAGCTGACTTCCAAGAGCCAGCTTGTCTCCGCAAGACAGGAGCCAGATGACGCAATGCTCCCTGACGTAGCACCCTGTTACTGCCTTGGAAGGCAGCACTTGGCTCCTATCTGAGTTTCTTTTCCTATTGCTGTGATAAAATACTCTGATAAAAGCAGCCTGGGAGAGAATGGGTTATTCTATCTCACAGTTCTAGGACATAGTCCACTATGGCAGGAAGTCAAGGCAGTGGGAGCTCGAAGCAGCCGCTCACACCATATTCATAACCCGGAAGCAGAGCACAGTAAATGTACACTAATGCTTGGCCCACTTTCCACTTCAATCAGTCCAGGATCCCCTGCCTAGGGAACTGTCCCATCTATAATTAAGATTGATCTTCTCACATCAATTAACTTAATCAAGATAATCTCCACAGACCTTACCAGAAGCCCATCACCCAGGTGATTCCAGATTCTGTCAAGTTAACAATTAACACTAACCATCATAGCTCTTCTGTAAGAATGCCTCCCTGGAGCCCATCACTCCACTGAGAACACACATGCACACAAACACACACACACACTATGAACGCATGCAAATACACACATACATGCATGCAACACTAGCCATCATAGCTCCACTGTGAGAATGCCTCTCTGGGAACCCCATTGCCCCAATGAGAACACACACATACACACACAAGCATGCACCCACATGCACATGCACACACTCCATGCTTGCCCTCAAAAGAGGAAGGGAGGTAGAGTGGCGGAAAACAGACGGGGTAGTGTGTATGGTGCTGAGTTGAGCATGTTCAACAGCAAGGGAGTCAGATCTGCAGAGAGAGAAAGTGAATGGAAACAAAAGCATGGGATCACTGCTGTGTAGTCTCCAAAGGGCTGAGATCCAGAGTGAGTTGAGGAGAAGGAAGGGCAGGTATCTTTCCTGTTTTTACTGTAACAGGAGCAAGAAGAAATAGTACAATAGTAAAGGAAGGGTTCATTCTCTTTCCTCTTGGTAACCCTGACCTAAAAATATGATCTAAAAATCTTGAAATCTAAAAGGCTCGAATACTAAAATCGTCTTGACCCTGTTTGACTAGCCTAGGGCAAAGGAAAAGAGCTCTTCAGCGGGAGGGTGGGTCAGTGTGCGGTATCTGCAGTAGTGTTAGAAGGGACGATGAGTTGGAATGGACCACTGTGTCAATGATTGAGGAGGAGAAAGCTTCAGCAGATTCTGGTTTGCTAACAAAAATAGCCCTACAATGCAAGACACCTTTAACCACTCGCTCTACAAATACAAGACTAACTCTCCAGGTAGACAATAGGCAGGGGATGGATGGATGGATGGATGGATGGACTTATCCAAGAATACCTATTCCACATTAGTTAAACTCTACATTTTTCCTGAGTCCCAAATAAGTAGGAGTCCCAGGTTGTGAGCCCAAAGTTCATACTGGACAAATTTATAAGTGCCTTCGCCCCAAGGCCTGCATTATGGGGAGTTCAGAGAGACTGACGGCAGATGCACAAATGGACAATTGGATCACAGCAATGGAAGGAAACACAAAGGTCCAGGGCACACAAAGGACAGATTCTAATGACATGCGTCCCAGCTCCCCACATTCCCCCCATTTCATTTAAGCACCAACCCCGAGACGGATACTGCTGACCAACCCTAGTCTACTCTCTCCTCATTTATGGAAACTCCTCTAGCCAAGAGAACTATCAGTAACGCAGACTACATTTCCCAGGTACCATGATACAAGCTGTGGGGGTGTGTTCTGCCCCACGATAGGCGAGCAGAAGCAATGTGTGCAGCTTCTTGCTTATGCTCTTCAGAAACATGTGCTCTATTCCTTCCCTCTGCCATAAATGCAATGAAGATGTGATGAAGCTTGTTTATACCATTCCAATGAAGACAGGACCCTAGAGGTATCAGAGCCAATGCCCCAACAATGTGCTGGCCTATCAGCTCTAGATCATTTGTGACAAGATTTTACATGAAAGAGAAGTTGGCTTCTACTCCATGTCAAGCACTATTTGGGACAGGGTCTGTCTTCCAGAAGGAAAGCCTATATACTAATAAATGCAGAGTTTATACCTGGAAGAGATACAAAGCTTGTGCTGACTACTTTTATGTCAATTTGACACAGAGTCATTTGAGTAGAGAGAACCCCCATCGAGAACATGTCTCTACCAGATTGGCCTGTGGGCAAGTCTGTGGTCCATTTTCTTGATTGATGATTAATGCAGGAAGGCCCATCCCATCATAGGTAGTGTCCCCTCTGGACAGGTGGCCCTGGGTTCTATAAGAAAGCATACTGAGCAAGCCAGGAGGAGCAAGCCAGTAAGCAGCTCCACAGCCTCTGCATCAGCTCCTGCCTCCAGTTTCCTGTCCTGTTTGAGTTTCTGCCCTGACTTCCCTCAGTGATAGACCGTAATGTGGAAGTGGAAGCTGAATAAACCCTTTCTTACCCAAGTTGATTTTACTCATGGTGTTTTATCACAGCAACAGAAATCCTAACTAAGACAAAACTTAAAGTTTTTAAATACATTCAGGAGTTAGGCTGGAAAGCTAGAAGCTCGTGCTGGGTCATGCCACAGACATGGTACACCTGTCCCTACAGTGCTCAGAAAGTCACCCTTAGCCTAAGAGAGAAGATTGGGAACTTCAGAGAGTTGGCATCTCTCCACTGTCCCTTGCCCGCCTGTAAAGGCCTGCATGAGTTGGAAGGAAGAACATGGACAGAGCTCACCGTGCAGAGGCCGAGGTGGGAGAGAATACTACAACTTGGGGAAGACATGGAAGAAGTCTCTAAGAAGTCATGTTAGCAGGTCAAGTATGGAGGTGCCTTTCTCCAGCCATTTTGATTAAGGGTCTCTAAGCCTGACCATGCAGCAGCTGAATGGCCAAGACCAGTCCAAAGCTGTTCCTTCTAAACCAAGGTGAATATTCATGCTGATGTCAGGTTAAGGGCGTCATACACAGAACATGGAATATCCAGTCTGATCAATAAGAGGCCATGGCTTTCTGGCTTAATTCCATTGCTTGCCCATTCAAAACAGTGGAAGCAAACAGGTAGGAAGGCAGCTGAGCTTCTAAAGGACGCATGTTAACAAAGAGCTTCTCCAGGAAGAGCCTGTGTTTCTGTCCACTTAAGCATCCCCACCCCATTATCGCCAAGGCTTTACTGACAGGAAGGCTACAAAGATGTGTGACTCTAAGTGAACACAGTTCAATGCCCACTTCAGATAGAAGATGGGACATAGAGGAAACCACAGAACTGATTAAGTCAACTCCCAAGGAAAACTTCCAGAGAGGAAATCATCACTAAGGGATCTGTACCACCACCCTGGGAATCCATAATTTTAGCTCACCAACGTCTGACAACTCCTGCCTTCCTTCTTGATGGGAGCTCCCAATATTCATAGCCCGTTCTTACTAACATTGGTTTTCTGAATGAATGATACCATGACCGTATCATACCACAGCACATGCAGACCCGATGGGGCAGGCAAGCTCTCCCCAGACTTGGAGCTAGTTGTGAGCCCTGCATGGAATCTCAGGGCTGTCTTTCCCAGGGATGGGACAGATATAAGAAGGACAGCACACACAGACATTTGACTGGCCTAAAGGACAGATGAGTTGAGATTGTTAATTACTCCCCAGTTGCCTTTATCTCCTTCTGTTCTTAAAGAGAAGATTTTCCTCTGTGGATAATAGCAGGGTGTATTTGATCATCTCCCGGAATCTATGTTTGGCCAAGTCACTGAACAGCGGATCTGAAGTGAAGAGAGCCAATTCCTTTAAGCAGAAAGGGTAATCCTCCCCTCTGCCCTTTCTATTGCTACTGAGTGGGCAGTGGAGATGTTGGGGAAAGGCCTAAGCCCACACAGATAAACAATGCCTAGAACAGTGAAGCAACAAACTGGAAATCCCTGGCTTTCCAGGCTGCTTGCCTGCCTGCAGGTGATGGAGAAACTTCTCTTGCTTAAGCTGTCTGATATGAAATCTCTCTTCCAGCTGTTCAACCTATATTTTAAAGATTAGTCACCCGTTTCTCTCCTCTCCACCCAAGTGCTGTAGGAGGGCCTCAGAGGACAGGGGTGTGACTAGGCAAAAAGCCAATCAGGTGATCACCTTACCCTGACTATAGAGACTATTCAGGACAAACATATCTCCCATTTAGAACCAGCAATATGAAATTCTTTGGAGGATCTGAGGAGGGGACACTCTTTTCTCTAAGGGTGTGTGAGCCCTAAAGCTGCTGCACCCATCTTACACAAGGCCAACAGAGGAGAGGCTCAGAGAATAACAAAGGAAGAACATCCAAGTCTACACTGGATGGAGCCTTCAGTCCAGGGGAGACTAAAGCCTAACTCGTCCCTCCATCCCTCAACTACAGACACAAATTGTTTATTTAATTTTATTTAAACTTCTCTGGAAGAGATTTCTATCCCTTGCTTCCAAAAATGTCATTAGTGACACGCTTTTATCAGCAGCCTCGGGAGGATCACAGCGGCATCACAGACCAGGATACAAGCTCAGACTTGAAGCGTAAGTCAGAGACCACAGAAGCTTGTTCAGAGACAGAAATCAGTTGCTCTAAGGACGCGTGTGGACTTGACGTAGAACTAGACAGTCCTCAGGACTGAGTACACAGAGTCAGAAATAGCCGCAGTTCCAGCCCTTCCTTCAGGGGCTTCCTGGTCTGCCTTCCTCCTGGCTTTGCTCCACGCTGTTCTCTCAACCACAGGGCGCCCTCTACTGATGTCTGTTGTTTTGAAAGCTTAAATGTTAAGCGGGTGACTTTTGCTTTTTTAAAAAAATACTTTTAATGTTGTTTTGCCTGCGTGTATGTCTGTGTGAGGGTGTCAGATCTTGGAGTTATGGACAAGTGTGAGCTGCCACGTGAGTGCTGAGAACTGAACCCAAATCCTCTGGAAGGAAGAGCAGCCAGTGCTCTTAACGGCTAAGCCATCTTAATGGATGCCTCACACTTCCCCTGGAGCTAGGAATCTTGCTTCTGAGGTCCTGCCAAGTTTCTCAAGTCACAATTCGAAAAATGACGAATCCTACAGACAATGGTCACTTTTAATGTCGAAGATAATGCACAAGTTATTGTCAGCTGATGAGTCAGCGCTTGAATGTGGTGACTTTTATTCAACGGCCCTGTGATCTAAGATGCGGCCATCTACTGACTGTCTTCCCTGCTAGGGCTGTGAGCATGGCATATATCTCTGCCAACTTGTCTTGCATGCCTACGGAGAATTCTCTTACCAGTCAACACTCGGATTTCAAGAGGCAGGTGCCAAATCAAATTGGCCACCGCAGTGCAGTTACTATTCTTTGGGTCTTATAAGTCAAGAGTCCAGGAGAGCCGGCTTCAGCTGGAGCCACACAGGCTTGAATTATGTCACTGGAGACTGGTATCTCACCATCCTTTGAGCCTCTCAGCAACTCCTAGATTGTCTCCACAGCTTCACATTAGTGAGGATAATTTAAAAAGTTCCAAGCATACCAAACCATTGTGTTAGTTACTGTTGTTATCTCACCCAACAGTTGCCCGTGAATTCTGAGTTCAAGTCAATAAACTGAGGTGGGCTGCCAACCACTGAGGCCTAAGGGTGTGGTGCTCCAGCTGTCCATGTGGATTAGCCTGTCTTTGGAGTTAAGGAGAAGAGGGACCACCCAATGACATGGCTTAAGAATAGGGAGCACACGTGGGTTTTATCATCAGAAAAAGCAAAAGTGGACTCTAGACGGGCAGAGCAGCAGACATCTTCCGCAGTCTGTGCCTTTGCCGCTCAGCACTCACGCATCCTCCTTGCCGTAAACTCAGCGCCCAGGCTGCCTCCCTCTCTCCCTTCTTCCACTCTTCCCCTCCTTCTTCCTGTTCCTCTTTCCTCTTTCTCCCCTTCCTTGTCTCGCCCCTTTTCTCCTCTTCCTTCCCCTCTCCTTTTTCTTCCTCGAACTCCTCCTCCTCTTCCTCCTCCTCCTGCTGTGTCGTCGGGCTTGTTTCAAATCGGCAGTCCTCCTGTATCAGCACCCCAGGGATTACAGGTGTGGACCACTTCACCCGCCACTTGTTCATGTTCTCTGTCAAGAACGTGCTATCATGTGCCCTCTGAAGGCTGTGACAGAAGGAATTCGGGCACTCAGTCGCTGCTGCGCCCAGGCCCAGCTCCAGAATCTCGGGGGATGCATAGCTCCTTCAGAAGCCTGGAAAGAACTGGACCAAGTGAGGGTAGAGCTAGACTGCAGGACCTGATTGGTGAGCCCCTCAGAGCTCCAGTCTCAGTCATCTGGATTATTCCCCTCACATCTCAGGCTGAAAGCATCTGGGCAGCCTACTCTAACCAGGGGCTGAAGAGCACATGGAAGAGGGTCACACTAAGAAGGAATCGAGGATGCTGAGATAACATGGGACATCTGACTGCACCTGTCTATTCCTCGATAGAGACAAAGACAGCACTGAGGAGCCAGGAGTGAATGCCTGTAACTAGAGTTTTCCTGCCTGGCCCACAGTCAGGACAAATCTCTCTCACCCGCCAGTCCCACAGCCTCTCAGACCCAACCAAGTAAACACAGAGACTTATATTGCATACAAACTGTATGGCCGTGGCAGGCTTCTTACTAACTTTTCTTATATCTTAAATTAATCCATTTCCATAAATCTATACCTTGCCATGTGGCTGGTGGCTTCCCGGCATCTTCACATGCTGCTTGTCATGGCGGCGGCTGGCAGTGACTCCTTCCACCTTCCTGTTCTTTCTTTTCTCCTCTCTGTTAGTCCTGCCTATACTTCCTGCCTAGCCACTGGCCAATCAGTGTTTTATTTATTGACCAATCAGAGCAATTTGACATACAGACCATCCCACAGCAAGCGGCTGGATCCCTGGGCTCATCAATGGCAATTCTGGTTAAGAAGCTCTCACTAATCCTTGGGAGCTGTAGGCTGCCAGTTCTTGGGGAAGTGAACACCAACACAACCTTCACTTGGGATAACTGGACACTGTATGTGCCTGTTGGGTGCAAGATCATGGCTCCTGGCTGGTCTGATGGTGATCTTGCTGATGACCACATACATGTGCATACATACAGCTAACCACCTGCTTTGTCAGTATAGGCAAGGACAAGCTCCAGTCACATATACTCTGTGACATACATTATCAGCACACTAACTAAACAAACGCTTGTTTCTCAATCTTACTGCCATCACAAGAGGGCTCTGTTCTTCCTGGGGGCTTCTTAACACCTGCTTTCACAACCTCCACAGAAAAACATGGTAAATCAAGCATCCACTCTTGAAGCTTCCATTGGGAGGTGACAGACATTGCTTCTATTCTCATGGGTCCAAATAAGTCACATGTCCATTCCTGATTCTACAGGGGGCTTTGTACCAACTAGTGACGACCCCCATCCATCTGCCTTTCCCCTTCCTCCTCACCGTGCCTCCCTCCTGACAGTCGTGAACAGCATGTCCCCTGCACAGTGGTCTGTCCCTGCCCTTGATCACTAATTAAGAAAGTGCCCTACAGGCTTGTCTGCTTGTCTCCCCTCCCCCCCAGACAACTGGAGTTTCTGTCAAGCTGACATGAAACTGGCAGCACACCTCAGAAGAATAGCTGTGGACCCTGAAGGAGATGTGGGGAGACTCCGTTTTGTTGTTGGTTCGGTTTGGTTTTTTGAAACAGGGTTTCTCAGCATAGCCCTGGCTGCCCTGGAACTCACTCTGTCTACCGGATGGCCTCGAACTCACAAAAATCTGCCTGCCTCTGCCTCCCATGTGCTGGGATTAAAGGCCTGCGCCACCACCGCCCAGCGAGCCTGGGTTTTGATAAAGGAGTTAAGCAGCTGTAGTGCTCTGGGCTGCCAATCGCATCTGCTTGCTAGTTAGGAACACGATCCTTATCTATTGGGTAGTTTGTCGTTCCACCTGAACCCATCCCTTATTATTTACCTTTTCTATGCTTGAAGTTTCTCTGTGTTCGGATTCACGCGCAGTAGAAAGACCTTTAGGCCCCACCACACCAGGTTTAATCTGGGGTTGGAAATTCCTAGTCTTGGGGGCTGTTACCTCACCTTTTGAAGTCTTGGCTTTTTATTTTATTTTATAATGGCACACAGTCAGTCGTTCCCAGAGTCCTTTTCCCTTGACCAGCTCCCCCCTGTAAGATTGAAAAGACCAGTCAGTCACTCACTTTCTTGGTCTCTCCTGAATCTAGCATAGCTGTGGGTGGTCTGGCCAACAAAATCAATGCGGGATAAGACTCAAGATGTGCAACCTGAGGCCATGTTGATGCCTGTGGCCTGAGCAGCCACCTGAGGCCATGTTGATGCCTGTGGCCTGTGCAGCCACCTGAAGCCATGTTGATGCCTGTGGTCTGTGCTGCCACCAAGGGCCATGTTAGAATCTGTGGTCCTGTTGCAGATGAAGGTCATTTGATGTCCATGGCCCATGTTACTGCTGAAGGCCATGTGGATGCCTGTGGTTTGACTGCTACGTGAAGCCACGTTGGTGGCTATGGCCTGTGTTGCCTCCAGAGGTCATGTTGACATCCGTGGCCTGTGCTGCCATCGAGGGCTGTGGTGGTGTTGGTGGCCCGTGCTGCAGTAGAGGGCCATGTTGATGTCTATGGTCTGTACTGCTACTGGGGACCACGCTGAGGTCTGTGGCACATGCTGACACCGGAGAGACCATGTGGATGTTGGTGGACCATGCTATTGCCACCATGGGGAAGTCCATGTTCTATGCACCCCAATGGTAAAGGGCAAGGAAGCTAGTTTTGTAGTGGTATAGATGACTGGAGATTCACAGTTGGGAAAGGGGGACATAGAAGACTTCTGTGACACCCTCCACCCCCACCACACCCTCACTGCACCCATACCATACCCCCACCACACTGCACCCCACCACCAAAAAGTACCAGCCTAGACAGAGGTCCATTGAAGAGAACTCTAACATTGTGATAAGGATGCAGAAGTGTAGTTCTCCACAACTGATGACTTATGGAGGGGGTGCAGGTGGGGAAGGACCCAGTTTTCTTTAAGGGACTGGCCACTGGGAGTTTGACCATGCTCCACTGAGTATGTGGTCAACACAAATTGCACTATTTTTTCTTTTTCTTCTTCTTTCTTTCTTTCTTATTTTGGGGTGGATGTCACATGGTGGGGATGTGAACCTGGGAGGACTGGAAAATGAGTGTGATCAGGGTGCATGATGTGAAACTCCCTAGTAATCAATAAAAATATTATGTGAATTCTCTAAAGAAGAAGAAGAAGGAGAAGGAGAAGGAGAAGGAGAAGGAGAAGAAGAGGAGGAGGAGGAGGAGGAGGAGGAGGAGTTTCCTCCACTAAGGGCACCCCCCCTAAAGGTTCCATAACATTGTCCAAACAGTGCCACCGACTGAGGACCAAGTGTTCAAACACATGAGCCTCTTCAAAGCAGTGCAGTGGTCAGTCCGCACCTGGGATGGCTACCCGATGGCTGACCCAAGCCAGGCCCTTCACCCCACCTCACCCCAGCCACTGGCTTCCTCACTAAGTAAGATGGAATAAAAGCCCAGTGCAACCCCACTGGTCCTCTGCTAATGGACCACTGCAGCAGATTCTCTCCATCCACGCAGACACATTGCAATATCCCCAGCAGATGCCTGACACCACAGCAGTGTCAAACCCTACCTGTGCTGCGCATTGCTATGCTTTTTCTTATCCACCCCTGCCTATAATAGACTGGATTTATTTTAGGGCCAATAAGAGATTAACAGAAGTAACTAACAATATAATAGAATAAATCATAAAATACTATAATAAAGGTTTTGTGAATGTGGTCTCTCGATTCTACTCCCTTCTTTTGTGATGTGTGAGAAGTGCAGTGCCTATGGGATGTGATAAAAGGAGGTAAGTGATGCAGACAGGATTGAACAGTGCTGGGACACCACGCAGATGCTACTAAAACACAGGCACGGCTGTGCTGCGATGGCTGACCTGACAAGAAAGAGAGCTACTGTGACTAACAGGGCATGGCATAGAGAGCACGGATACATTGGAAAAACAGAGTTGATTTCAGTCCCAGGTAGGAAGAAATGGACTGATAGGGTATTTTATCACTTTGTTTAAAACATCCCATAACTGGGTATGTCGTGAGTTGCTTGTTTCTGGGTCTTCTGTTTGTGGTGGTTTGGCTAAGAACCGTCCCCCACAGGCTCCGACATTTGAACACCCAGTGGGTGGTGCTGTTTGGGGAGGTTTAGGGGGTACAGCTCTGTTGGAGAGAGTATGTCACTGGGGGTGGACTTTGAGAGTATACAGCCTCTGCCTAATTCTGGTTTACTCTCTCTGCTTCATGCTTACAGTTAAAGATATGCTCTCTCAGCTGCCCGCTCCTGGTACCACACTTCTGCCCTCCCGTGATGGACTCTTACCCCTCTGGAACTGTAAGCCAAAGTCAACTCTTTCTTCTATAAACTGCCTTGGTCATGACATTTTTGTCACAGCAACAGAAGAGTAATTAATATACTGTTTAATATTTTCAGAACATAGTTAACCTCATAACTGAAACCTCAGAAAACATAACCACAGGTAAGTGGAGAAGACCGCGGCACACATGACTGTTAAGTTACAAGAAGCAGAAATGGCCTCATTCTGGCTAAGGAGATGTACATGGTGATTTATTAGACAGAAATAGACACCCAGGGAAAGGCAGCCGCAGTGTAGCATAGGCATGGTTCCAACAGCAAACTGGTTTTCTCCAGGCCTTCACTTCTGCCTCATGCTCCTGTACCAACTCAGTACCTTACCCATACCTCCACATCAGGCTTTGTCTTAGTTTGGTTTTCTATCACTGTGAAGAGACACCATGACCACAGCAACTCCTATAAAGGAAAACATTTAATTGCGGCTGGCTCACAGTTTCAGAGGTTTAGTCCATTATCATCATGATGGGACATGTCGGCGTGCAGGCAGACATGGTGCTGGAGAAGGAGTTGAGAGATCTGCATCTTGATCCTTGGGCAGCAGAAGGACAGACTGTGTGCTGGGCATAGCTTGAGCATATAAGACCTCAAAGCCCGCCCCCACAGTAACATACTTCCTCCAAGAAGACTGCACCTACTCCAACAAGGCCACGCCTCCTAATAGTACCACTCCCTATGGGCCAAGCATTCAAACTCGTGCGTCTGTGGAGACCCTTCCCATTCACACCACCACAGGCTTCCAATAGCCCAGACATCTTCTTCCGCTCAACACCTCTTACTCAAAAAGTAGCATCTCTCCCTCAGCAGAAGCCACAGAAATTTCCAGAGTTAATTGTGATTATCCCATCAGAGGTCATGGATCCATCTCTAAAGCTAACGAGACACTAGGAGTTGGACTGAATCCCCAGGAGGCAGACGGATAGGGAGAAGGGCTATGGCTAGGTAAAGAAGGCGACGGATTTCCTAGATAGGTGGCTTCTTCCTCACGCTCCCGACTCAAGACAAAAGCTGGGCAGCTTGCAGCACAGGCCTGGTGGACTTGTTCTCCCATCAGCAGGCCCCCTGATGATGGACTGGATCCGGACATGTTAACGACAGTTGTGGGGCCATCAGCCATCTTGTCTTTTTTCAAATGGCCAAGCCTAAATCTGTGGAGGAAAACTCTTCAGAAACCTTAAGAACCCCAGCCCTGGAGAAGAGACTGGGTTTTTTTTACTTCCCAAGTCTCTTCTCCAGGACTAGGGTTCTTAAGGTTTCTGCTTTGCAGAGTACCTTTATCTCAGTGTGTCTGTTACTCACTGTGTTTTTCCTCACCCCCATGAATGCCTATCTTCAAATGCTGAATCTGCCTGCTGCTGTCTGTGGTGGCTGAGAATTCTCCAACGCTGCCCGTTGCACTCCAGATTTTTCCTGCCTTTTAACTCTTTAACCGGCATAGAAAATTAACCCAATCAAGACCCTAGACTGTCTCACTAGCTTTGTGGCCAGTGAATGAAATACATAGATTGGCCATGGCGAGGTCATGTGCAAAACCCCACAACTGTGGTAAAGAGATGATGTGCGGAGCAGAATGGTAGCTGATTTGCGGGAACTATTTGGGCAAGGAGGCGGGGAAGTCGTTCCCAAAGAAGAAAGCAGAATGCCCCAGCCTGTATGGGAAAAAGACAACAGTTAGTCAGGGAATGGAAGAAGAGAGGATTGGACAGGAGAGCAGAAAGCAGCCCAGGAAGCTGGGATACGCTAGGGGTGAGTCCTTGGCTCTGCCTTGGCATTCAGAGGCGTTGCCATGGAAATGGACACATACAGTGAGGTGAGGGACAAGGAGGACTTCTGACTCAACCAGACATGCTCCCTTTAAGCTCCTCAAAAGAGGAGGCTTGCGATAAATAGACACAGTGGGGTTCTCTTCAGCCGCGAAGAATGAAAGCATGGCATCTGCAGGAAAGTGGAGAGCAGGAAGTCACATGTTAAACAAAGTTAGCCAGACTCAGAAAGACAAATGCTGGATGTTTTCCTCATAGGTAGAATCTAGATTTAAGGGTGTGTGTAGCATGAAGATAGAAGTGATATTACTGGGAGGACAAAAAAGGATGATGGGGATAAATATGAGAAAAATACATTACGTATGTTTACATATATATATATATATATATATGTTGTGATAAAATATATTATTATTTATTTTAATTTAGTATTTATTATTACTTATATAATAAATGAATGCTAATTTGAAAAAATAAGGCTGTTAAAATAAGAGAGCAGTCATACGTTAGTCAGCTTTCCCCTACTGTGACAAATTGCCTGAGATAAGCAACCTAGACAGGAAAGGTTCATTACAATTCACCCTTCAGAGGTTTCTAGCCATGCTCACTTGTCTCTGGTGCTTTTATACTATCAGGGAAACAGAACATTTGTAAACAGAGGCTTTTCTGTCCCGCCCTGTTCTATGGCCATTTGCAAATAATCATTCAGAGGCTTATGTTAATTATAAATGTTTGGTGGATGGCTCAGGCTTATTACTAATTAGCTCTTACAACTAAAATTAACCCATTTCTATTAATCTATGTATTGCCACATGGCTGTGGCATTTTAGTCTGCTGGTATCTTGCTCCTTGGGCAGCTGGCTGGCTTCTCCCAGACTCTGCCCAGAAATACTTCTCCTGTATCTCTGCTTAGATTTCCTGCCTGTGTCTATCCTGCCATGCCATAGGCCAAAGCAGTTTTATTTATTAACCAATGGGAGCAACACATATTCACAGCATACAGAAAGACATCCCACATCAGAACATAATGGAGGAATATGCATAGGAAAACAAGTAGCCTAAAAGCAAAGAGAGAATCAGGAGGGTACTCGAATCCCAATGTCCCCTTTAAAGGCACACCCCCATGACCTATTAGACATTCCCTAGGCCCCACCTGCTAAAGAATCCACCACCTTCGAGTAGCACAACAGGCTGGAGACCAACTCCCAACACACATGTCTTTGAGATAAGCATGACCCAAATTACAACAGGACTGTAAGAAATCAAGTCTAAGTCCACGCTAGCTAAACAAGGAAACAGAAAGAATGATGGGGGAGGGGTTTCCCTCTCTCATACACCAGGGAGGTTTCCCTCTCTCAGCTAACAGGGAGGAGTTTACACAGATGTGAGACACAGTCTTGCCCATGTCTCTGTGTGTGGCCTTTATCCTGCCCTGGCTTCTCTGTTCCTAAGTGATGAGAGGTGACACTTCCTTAGATGGGGGATGATTCTTAAGGTTAATTGAAAGTGGCCTTTCTCATGAATCATCCACCACACTGAATTATTTATCACCTGCAGGCATTGAGGCCTTTAAACTCTTGGACTTCGAGCAAATCTCCTTGGAAATGTGCTTGCCAGTGAAGATATGACTTCCTTTTGGCTATGGAAAAGAGAAAGCATGTCTGCTGCCGTTTCCAGGTTTTCCAGCACCAGAGATCCAGCGATCAGCCCGATCTGAAAACAGGAAATGGGGCCATGGCTGCAGCCAGCCCTGGGCGGCACTTCCATTGTGTGAAGTTGGCCCTAAGCCAGGCTGGTCTCAGAGCACTCACGGGACAGAGGGGAAACTCCATAGAACCTAGGGTTCTGGCCTAGTTCATGCACAACACCAAGCAACATGTCTCCTGGAGACTTATGTGGACCCGTCAGCTGACCCGTGGGGAAGAGGGC
Source organism: Peromyscus leucopus (assembly GCF_004664715.2). Lineage (NCBI taxonomy): Eukaryota > Metazoa > Chordata > Mammalia > Rodentia > Cricetidae > Peromyscus > Peromyscus leucopus. Next base: position 105,497,839 of record NC_051070.1, on the reverse strand, counting down.
ATAAGGGGTCTAATTCCACCACTTTCTACAAGAGCCATGCTGCCTCTTTAGTTTCTTCATCTGCAAGCCTCTTCCAGTGAGAAAGGCCCACGCTAAGTGAGCTGGCTAGATGTGGAAGGTGCTTACAGACAGAGCTAACATCAGGAGCATGCAGCAGTGGGTGTCCAGGATGAGGAGCTTGAAGTGCACATGACTTGTGGCCAGTGTCGGTACAAGCCACAGACATCACAGCCTTGGCCCAGGATGTATGGAGCTGAATATGACATAGCTCTGCCTCCATGGAGGAAGAGTAAGATATAAATAGATGGCAGACATAGACATGGAGTTCCCTTAGTCATCATGACAGCGGCAGGAACTCTGAGAACAAGGAACTAGTGATGAATGGCTCTTTTTGAGGGGAGGGGAGTTTCGAGACAGGGTTCTCTTTGTAACAAACCTTAGCTGTCCTGGAACTCACTTTGTAGAGCAGGCCGGCCTCGAACTCAGAGATTCGCCTGTCTCTGCCTCCCAAGTGCTGGGATTAAAGGCATGTACCAGCTCTGATGAATAAGCCTGTTCAAGGAAGGTGGGAGGGGCACTGAGTACTTCAGGTAGACTGAAAGGAAGCCAGTGTGTTGGCAGATCTTTGAGAGTAGCTGCATCAGGCCACAGGCTGAACATGCAGAGGGATGGGAAGAGCCTGAAAGAGATGAGGTGGGAGAGATACCTGGTCAAATGTGATGACCCAAGAGAAAGCCCAGGAGGGAGGCCTGAAATGGGACTTTGGAGATGATAGAAATAAACAGAGAAGGAAGAACTGGTGTAGTGGGTAGCCATTTCCAGATCCAAGCTGGAATGGCTACCCACTACAAACTGGCTTGGCTGTTGGTGGTCAAAGGAGTCCAGAGAGAAAGATGGATGCAATAGGAAGCCATAGCATGGGGCTGGGGAGGGGGAGTATAACCTCTCCTCAACACCCAGATTAGACCCAGCACAACTCGGGCTCAGTAATGAAGGCAACAAGGACAGATAGGATATCATGCCTCATTATGGATGAGGTTACCAGGAAGGGGACATGTGGGCCTTGCTGGATGCCTGAGGCCACCCAGGGGCACGCTAAAAGCTCCAGATAGCAGGAAGAAGAATGTGAACCAGCCCTGCCCCCAGTCCAAGTGATGCATAGACACTGTGTCAGCCCAACGACTGTCCCAAAGTTGTCCACAGCTGTCTTAGTTAGGGTTACTATTACTGTGATAAAACCATGACCAAAAGAACTTGGGGAGGAAAGGGTTTATTTCACTCACAGTTTCATCATCAAAAGCAGTGCGCAGGAACTCGAGCAGGGCAGGAGCCTGGAGGCAGGAGCGGATGCAGAGGCTGTGGAGGGTACTGCTTATGGGCTTACTTCTCATGGCTTGCTCAGCCTGCCCTTCTTATAGAACCCAAGACCACCAGTCCAGGGGTGACCTGACCCATAATGGTCACCCCCTTCAATCACTAAGAAAATGTTCCACGGGCTTGCCTACAGCCCCAGCAAGTTGGCCCCAGGCCAGGCAGTGGTGGCTGTACAATCCCAGCACCTGAGAGGCAGAGCTAGGTGGGTCTCTGCGAGTTTGAGGCCAGCCTGGACTATGTAGTGAGTTCCAGGCTAGCCAGAGCTAGGTAAAGAGATGCCATCTCAAAAAGAAAAAAGAGAAAGGAAAAAAAAAAAAAGACCCAGAATCAGAGGTTAGAAAAGACCGCACAGCTGGCTCTGAAGACGGAGGGAGGGGCCTCTGTTAAGCTGTCGTCAGCATCTGGAAAAGGACTCTCCACTGGAACCTCCAGGGAGAGACCGCCATGAGGTCACCTCAGCCTTCTGACCTCGGAGCTGCTCTGGTGTTGTGGCATTAGGCACTAGCACGTGCAGATAGCTAATACCTGGAAGGTGCATTAGACGTGGGGCTTGGAGAACCCCTGCTTCTTCTTGGTCTCCTCTGAAAACTGGGCTCTCCTGACAACCCCCAATCTGACGACACTGAAGGACAGGTGCTGGAAGACCAGAGAGGCGGGAAATGCCAGGGTGGCCGAGCTCACGAGGAGAGCTTCTGGAATGAGACAGTGTGCTCACGCCTTGGGGAGAACTGGATGGAGACTGCGCCTCTAGGACCCCTGTCCCCGTGAGGTAAAGGACTCCCCAGTTCACAACTCATCCTGCCTGGCCTCAGGTGAAGGACGCTCCAGCAGGGCAGAGCCTTCCCACCATCCTACCTACCCTGCATGGCCTTCGGTAGACACCACAGCAGCACCGCTGGCCACCCAGCAGCCAAAAAATCATCCTTGGACATTACTTCTAAGGCTGTAAAACACAAGATGGACAGTCCCTCCCCCATTTCCTTAGGCCCTGTCTTGTTAGGGTTTTTATTGCTGTGAAGAGACACCATGATCACAGCAACTATTATAATGGAAAACATTTAATTGGGGTGGCTTATAGTTCAGAGGTTTAATCCATTATCGTCATAGTGGCATGCAGGCAGACATGGTGCTGGAGAAGGAGCTGAGGGTTCTACATCTTGATCTGCAGCAATAGGAAGTGAACTGTGTACCACACTGAGCGTAGCTTGAGCAAAGGAGACCTTAAAACCTACCCTCACAGTGACACACTCCCTCCAACAAAGCCACACCTTCTAATAGTACCACGCCCTTTGGGGGTCATTTTCTTTTAATCCACCATAGGCCCCCTCTTACAAACTCCCCTGGGAAGTTCTAGGGGAGTGAGAAAAGAGTGCTTGTGGGGGGTGCGAACTCACAGGTGGGAGCCAGTGAAGACCACTGCAAAGCCCCTAGCGTGGGCCACGTCAAAACAACGAGATAATGATCACCTGGGTCAGACTGTCGCCTTAATAGTGGCTGCCATCCCTTACACATTTTTATAAGTTATCTCTAGGAGACTGTCAAGGATGTCAGAGCCCCTGATGTTCACGTGAACATTCCCAGGGTCTTATTGCTTACCCAGGTGAGAAAGGCTTTAACAAACTCTAAAGTTGTGATAGATCCGGCCTTGTGAAAGCTGAGCGCCACGCTGCTGCTGGAACCATCAGGCAGGTAGATCTGAGCCTGGGAAGGCTCAGGAACGCTGGCCTAGGATTGGAAAGGCTGCCTGAAGCCAAAGCCTGTTGGGATTTGGAGGAGACACAACGGAAGGGTCAGGGAGGACCCAGGCGCTTATCTGGCCACAGGCAAGGCCAGGGCCGCTGTATGTGAGACAGCAGGTGTGGAACCCACAGTCAGACGCTGGTGGAGAAGGCTGTGCTCTGCCCTCAGTGATGGGCGTGACCCGGATCCCCTACCTGGCAGGGGCCGGCGGGGAGCTGCTCTGACACCGGCGTCGGGGACCTGCCCCTCCCGAAGCCCTCGGTTTCCGGTCTTGCTGCGCGCTGCTTCTGAGCCCCTCCCGGGCCCAGGCCAGCACCGGGGCGGGGCGCAGCGGTGGCCTGGGGCGCTGGAGCCCTGCCTCCCCAGCCACCTCGCGGCAGCCTTCCCCTGCCTTCCCAAGGCTGCTGTGCGGAGACTCGGCTTGCCCGCTTGCCTGGGGCCCCGCCGCGCCGTCCAAGCGGCAGCCTGAGGCTTAGAAGCCGCGAGCCACGCCGCCCAGGAGCAGCCCCATGGCGGGTAAGTGGCCTCACCTCCCACCCCTGCCCCAGGGCCTAGAGTCTGCTCTCTGCGACTGTTCAAGCACTTGTCTCGACCCTGCCACCCTCAGAAACGGCTGTGGTTTAGGATGTGTACAGGACCCGCCTTTTTACCAACCTCTCTATACCCCTGAACCCGGCAAGACCCATGCCCACACATGGCCAGGAGTCTGCTTTGCCCAGTCCCCGCAACAAGTGAGACCAAGCCTCTATAAGCCTTCTTGCGGGCTCCAGGCATAACCTCGAGGGTCCCCGCAAATGTGGGAGTCCTTGGGGTCTCCATTTCTCAAATCTGCTATCCTTCCCCCTTTACACTAGGCTTCACTGCCTGCCACCTTCTGCCCAAAGCATGGGCTCCCCTTGGTAGAGGGTGAGGTGGGGGATACTAACTACAGAGCCAAGGTAGGGCACGTGGAGCCTCCCATCTAGCTACAGGACCCCTCCAAAAAAGAGCTCTACCAAGCCATGGGGCACAGATTCCTTCCTGGCCTTTTCTTAAGTGTGTGGCGCCCACACCCAAGCTCACATTCAGACCCCAGCAGGAACCCAGGGAAGGGGAGGCTCTATGAGGGAGAGTTTGCTTTTCACTCTGGAGCAAAGCCATATCCGAGTCCAGGGCCAGCTGTTGCCAAGGGAAATGTCTTTTGGGCTGAGACCAGCAAACAACCTACTTATGTGCCATTCTCGGGATGGGGCACTGTCCAGTTCTGCTCACTCTCGAGGATAGAGGTGTGTGTCTATCGTGGGGGTGGCTCTCCTCATCTGACTCACAGCCTGCACTGGTGGTCTCTGCCTCAGAGCAGCTGGCCTTGGTGATAGGGGGCATCATTGGGGGGCTGCTGCTGCTGATCATCGGAGTGAGCTGTTGTCTGTGGAGGAGGCTTTGCGCCACCTTTACCTATGAGGAGCTGCCAGAGACACCAGACCCGGCCACCACCTCTTCCACCAGCAGACGAGAAGACAGGCTCTGCCCATATGCTGGGCCCCCACCTGGCAGGTGAGGTTCTGGGCCTTATTTCTCTAAGGCTTTGCTTGAGCACTTGCCCTCAGAGGGAGGCAAGTTGGGAAAGAAATGTTCTGTTGTGGGGTGTCTATCTCAGGCTGTCAGCATGCTGGAAACTATGCCAAGAAACCCCAGAAACCTCACAATGAGCTGGAGGCAGGCATTGTGAACCCCATTTCCCAGCTGGAAAAACTGGCTCAGAGAACATAAAAAAAAAAATCAGGTCCAGGTACCACAATTAGGAATTAGAACCCAGACAGGCTGTGGTCAGAGGCTCTGCTCTGACTCCCATATCACACTTGTGGGATGAGTAGATAGGCACTGTGTAAGTGTGTGGTGTCTCTGTACTTGTTTATCTATGTGTATTTGTGTGTGTGTGTGTGTGTGTGGTATCTCTCTGTGTGTATATCTGTATGTGCATGTGTGTGTCTGTGTGTGTGTGTATGGTATCTCTGTGTGTGTATATCTGTATGTGTATGTGTATGTCTGTGTGTGTCTGTGTGTGTAGTGTCTCTCTGTGTGTGTGGCGTCTTGTGTGGCATCTGTGTGTGTGTGTGTGTGTACCCAGAAGTGATGCTCTTGGCTCTTGCTGGCTCCCTCCCTTCCGCCTCTGGCACTCAGCCTCTTGGCTGAGCGTTGAGGTCGCCTAACTCACTTGTCATCTACATGTTGCTTCCCTCCCTCTGACAGGCTACCAAGTGTACCATTTGTTGTACCCCCTTCTCACCAAGGCCGAGACTGGGTGCCCCTACACGCTGGAGATGGGGCTCCGGCCTCACAGGACCCCTGTCCTGTCCCAGAGCACATGCCCTACACCTCCAGTGCCAGCCCTGGTAAGTACTCCCAGCACTCAGGGGGCTGATCTGGCTCGGTATACCCACCTGCTTCCACCGCTCGGGCCAGCCTGCGGGTGCCAGAGCTGTTTCTGGTGCTTTGTTCCCCAAGCGCCTGCTGCTCTCCACACTCATATGCTGTGTTGGAGTTGGACCTCTCTGTGTTCCTCCCTCTGAAGGGGGAAGAACCATGACCTCAGTCTTCACTGAAGCTGGGGAAAGTCATCAGTCCTTGCCCAAGGACACGGAGGCAGCAAGACTTTGACACAGGGGCGCATGAGGAGGCTTTGCGGGTACAAAGCGCTCGCCACACAAACGTGACGGCTTATGTTTGATCCCCAGATCCCACGTAAAAGTGAAAGGAGAGAATGGACTCCACGGGCTTGTCCTCTGACCTCCACATGTACACCATGTCATGTGCGTGCCCATACACACATCATACATACATACATACGTACATACATACATACATACATACATACACACACAAAAAATAGTCACCATAATAAATAAAACAAAAATTTTAAAGGGTTCAATATAGAATTGGAACCCAGGCATGCCTTGGTGCAGAACTGGGCTGGTTCTGCCCCAGGATCGTGGGTTGACTGACCAAGATGGCAAAAGGGTAGGGGATTGTAGCAGAGCCTACAGCCACCTCTTTCCTCTGAAAATCTCCCAAGGTGCATGCTAGTAAGCAGCTATCCATTCTAATTTGAAGAGGAAGAAGAAAGGCAACATTTTGTCACTGTTTCTCATTCCCTAGACACTGCAGAAAGGAGTCAGGCCAGGTGCTGGGGATGGTGTGCCAGGAACCCAGCCCTGACCTCCAGGGACGAGGTCAATCACAGGGACAGATGCAAGGGTCTCTGGCGTAGAACGAGTGGCCTGACCACAATGTGGGTGCACCAAGAGCTGGCTGCTGCACCCATGGCCCTGTCTTTCTCTAGCTGGCCAGACATCCCTGCCCTTCTGTTGCAGGAGATGCATGTGTAATAGGGAATATCAACCCAGAACTGTACAAGTCCCCAGAGGACACGAGTGAGACAGACTTCCCTGATGGCTGCCTGGGCCGGCTCTGGTTCTCCGTGGAGTACCAACAGGAGTCTGAGCGGTTGCTGGTGGGTCTGATCAAGGCTCGGCAACTGCAAGTCCCCTCAGAGACCTGCAGCACCCTGGTGAAGCTCCACCTGCTGCCCGATGAACGGCGCTTCCTCCAGTCCAAGACAAAACGAAAAACCTGCAACCCACAGTTTGATGAGAACTTCGTCTTCCAGGTACCACCTCTGCAGCAGTGGTATCCAATGCCCTCTGGCTCCCTAGGAGGGAGCATTGTGCAGGATAACCTGGCTTCCTCCCGCCCTCCGGGACCCCGTGACTCCAGCCCTCAGCAGGAGGTAGACCCTGGTGAAGAGGGATTTTAAGATGAGGCTTACTTAGAAAGAGATGGTCAGGGACTGGGTTCCTCCTGCCCTGGGTGCCTGAGGAAAAGAAGAAAGAGAAAGTACATTTTGAAGTGTCTACTCAATGCTAGGCTCTGGCCTATGGGGCTGTTGGAAGTGGCCCAATACCCTGAGCATCGTGGGCAAAGTCACCCAATAGAGACTCACCAAGCCTATTGGAGTTGGGGCAGAAACTGGTGGTGGCAGACCCTGGAGCCAAGCTGCATCCCATTGGTGCCTTTACCACACCCCGGCTCTAAGGTTGGGAAGGATGCCTGGGCACCAAACTTACTGCAGCCTGAGAACCCCAGCAGGTGTCCAGGGGCTCTGGGAAGGACCTGCCAAGTGGCTTGAACAAACATTTCTTAAGAGCTGTGCAGTACAATGGCCTGAAAGGGGAGGAAAGGCCAGTCCACTTCCAGAAAGCATGTGATTACTGGGGCTGGAGTGTGGTGCACGCCTTCCTCCTGGAGGCTGAGAGCTAGGATGAGGTGTGGCCCAGCCACAGTGGCCCTCCCACAGGAGCCAGGGCTGGGAGACCTAACAGAGGAATGCCTACTCTGATCTCATCACTTCCCCATGCTTTCATACCTCAAGAGGTTTTCATTTGTTATTTTTTTGGGGGGATTACCTCACTTATTTATTCAAATTTGGTTTTTTGCCTTCTTTCTCCTTCTCTTTCTTCTTCTAGTTACAGCTTGATGCTAGACACTTGCCATGGAGTATTTTAATATTAACCTTTTAGTATTAATTTTTCTTTATTCTTGAGAATTTCATACATAAATTTTCAATGAAGCATGATCACAATCTCCCCATTTCCCCTTCCAAGTACCCCCATCCAAATATCCCAACACAGTTTTCCCAAGTTCACATTTGGTTCTTTTTGGAGACAGAATCTCACTGTGTTTCCCTGGTTGCCTGTATAGACCAGGCTAGTCTCTTGAACTCACGGAGAGTCAACTGTTCTGTCTCCCAAGAATTCAAGGCATTCACCACCACACCTGGTTCTTACATTCTTTCTGCTTTCTCTTAGATGTTCCCTGAGCCTTGGTGATGGGGAGAAGGGCTGAGAAGGATGTTCCAGTTAGGAATGAAACTCACTTGCTTGCTCACCTTACTTCCTCACCCCAACTTGATGCTGGCCTCCCTGCTCTGGGAAGAAGGCTGAGGAAGAAAATCAGTATTATTTTCCCATCTGCTGTAGTCCAGGCACAGCCTAGACAAGAAGAATAGTGACCCCCCATCTCACAGCTGTGAAGGTCAAGGCTCAGAGAGAAAAGATCCCATTTCCATAAGACCGGGCCATGATTTCTGGCATAACTTTTCTGCAAGTAAACATTTTCCAAGGGCAGATTCTGGTTACTGAGCTACCAAGGGTCCAGGCAGCCATAGATATAAGTCCTTAAAACACTGTATGACAAGGCTCAGGACCACCCAAGTACTTCCCCAGGTTGCTGGGCCTTGCTGCTGAGCAGAGTCCCTAAGGAAGCCTAGGTTTGGATGTGTATATTATATATAACTCCTGGCCCCTACTCCCAGACCTGACCCTGGCCTGGGTCCTCTCCTTCCTCAGGTGTCTAGCAGAAGCGTTTCCCAGAGAGTGCTGAAGTTCTCCGTGTACCATGTAAACAGGCAAAGGAAGCACCAGCTCCTTGGGCAGGTGCTGTTCCCACTGAAGAATGAGACCCTGGCAGGGGACGGCCACCATATCATCTGGAGAGATCTAGAAGCTGAGAACCTGGAGGTGAGATGGCCGCCAGGCACATGCTACCTGGTATCAGCATTACTGTGGGTTGCCAAGATATTCAAGGGCCCAGCTGGCACTACTGGCCAGCGTCTTCCCTCACCTCCTGCTCATCATCCTACAGTGGCTCAGGATGTGAGCCCATGCCCTACAGGAGAGGACGGGGCCCACACCTAAGCAGACACAGGACATTGAGATCCTTCAAGTGATACTCTGGAGCAACTTGAAAAAGACATATTTAGGAGTCATGTGTGGTGGCACACCCCAGCACCCAGAAATCTGAGGCAGAAGAATTGGAGCTTTATAATTACATTTTGATTTACCTACTCAAGGGGTGCTATGGATTAGAGGCCAACTTGAAGGAGTTGGTTCTCTCCTTCTGCCACATAGGTCATGGAGATTGAGCTCAGGTAGTCTGGCTTAACCTGCTAAGCTACTGCACCAGCCCCTATCACAAATGTGAGGCCAGCTTGGGCTATACAGTGAGCCCCTTTCTCTACAGAAATGCACATTCGGATTCTCACCCAGGTCTCTGTGAAAGGGAACACAGCGATGGGAAGCCTAGGCTCAGGGAAGGGTTTAGCTCTAGCTCCCCATTCCACAGGGAGGACCCAGGAGAGTCCAAACAGGCTTTAGGATCCAGAGACCTGGTTCTGGCCATTACTACAGGTTGGGGATCTCTTACCCCAAATGCTTAGGACTGGGAAATGACCAGATTTCATATTTTTTCAGATTTTGCAATGTTTACATATACATAATGAGATATCTTGGGGAGGGGACCCAAGTCCAATGCAATATTCATTATATGCACATTAATCATAATGCACAAATATGATTTTATACAGTACTTTAAATAATTTTGGGGGCTGGAGAGATGGCTCAGTGGTTAAGAGCACTGGTTGCTCTTCCAGAAAACCTGGATTCAATTCCCAGCACCCACATGGCAGCTCACAACTGTCTGTAACTCCAGTTCCAGGGGATCTGACACCCTCACACCAATACACATAAAATGAAATAAAATAAATTTTAAAATAATAATAATTTTGAGCATATGGGGCTAGAAAAATGGCTCAGTGGGTAAGAGTACTCTCTAGGAAAAAAAGAAGACCTGAGTTCGAATCTCTAGCACCCATGTGAAAGCCTGGCATATGGCCAGTTACAATCCCGTAACTGGGGCACTGGGAAGTGGAGACAAATGGATCCTGGGAATTTGCTGGCCAGCCAGCCTAACCCAAACGGAGAACATCAGGCTCAGTGAGAGACCCTGTCTTGAGGCAATAAGGCAGGAATGACAGAGGAAGTTACCCAAAGTCCCCTTCTGGCCTCTGCATGGGCATGCACATCTGAGCATACACACTCATGCCTACATGCATGCATGTTGCTCACATGCGTGCATACACACTTAGTAAGACTTTAAAAACAAAACTAAGTTTCATGGTATATAATTTAACCTTTGGTGCTCAAAAAGTTTTGAATATCAGATCATTTCAGATTTGGATTTTTGGACTGGGAATGCTTAACCTGTACTCTATGAGTGTCTTCCAATACCCAGACCTCAGTTTTCCTGTCTATAAAATGGTGGGAGTCTCAAAGGAAACCATGCAGGTGTGTCATGGACACCTGAGCTGAAAGCTAGAGAAGGGAGAGAATTCTCAGTCCCTCTGCCACCTGCCGGAGTGACAGCAGTGGATGCCTCCATCTCCGCCTCCCTAGCCTCCCTCGGAGTTTGGTGACCTCCAGTTCTGCCTCAGCTACAATGACTACCTGAACCGCCTGACTGTGGTTGTGCTCCGTGCCAAAGGTCTCCAGCTCCAAGAGGACAGGGGTGTTGTCAGTGAGTCGCCCCCACCCCCACCCTCTATCCCCCACACCGCCACCACCCCCACCCCCACCCCCACCCCACCCCCGTCCTAGGGAAGGTCCCTCCTAATGAGCCTAGCCAGGGCTAGGCAGAACCTGACCTCACCACCAGCCATCCACATGGAGCTTTGTGTGCCCAAGACCAAGCACTCAGAACTTCCTCTGCTCTGCCCTACCCTCTGCTCTGCGCTGCCCTCTACCTCTACGGGTGCTTCTGGCATCCAAAGCCTTTTCTAAGGCTGCTTTAGGTGTCAAGGGCTCTGCACTGACTGAAGACCTAGCCCTGCCCCTCAGGTTCCCCAGGGCAGGTCTTGGTGCGTTGAACTGCCCTGCCTACTTTACCTGTCCCTCTGCTGAATGGCTCCAGTATCTGCAGGCTCAGCCCCACACCTGCCTATGCCTGAGGAAGGGCTCCTACTCCTTGGGGATACCCTGCTGATACCCTGACAGTGCTGTTGCTTCCTGGCCTTCCAGAACACTGAGCCAGGCCCTGACCCTGTTCATCTTATGACTCCCCAGCTAGGTGGAAGTTGTCTTCTATCTGCGGGAGTTCAGAGAGTTTGAACTCATCCACACCCCACTCCCAAGCTTCTGGATGAGCAGGGGTTGAAGGAGGCTCAAAGCCTGAGCGTCCAGCAGGCAATGTCTCGCCAGCAGGGAGACCAGGCTATGGTGCCAGGTTCCAGGAAACAGGGCCAGCTGAGCACGGGTGCCTCCAGAGTCAGAAGGAAAAGGAAGCCAAGTTTCCCTGGGTTGTAAAGCATTGCACTAATTAACTGTTTCCTTCTGTCACATCCTCTGGCCTCAGCAGCTGGGGACCAGAAAGGGATGGGGACCTGGTCCTTAGGGAGGGGGCACAGGCCCTCCTAGCCGGAGATCCCACTTTAGGGGTGGGGCTTGTGCCTGCTTCTGCCCACTGGCACCGTGCGCTGCCCCCCCCCCCACAGGTGTGTTTGTCAAAGTGTCTCTGATGAATCACAACAAATTCGTCAAGTGCAAGAGGACTTCTGCCGTCCTGGGCTCTGTCAGTCCCGTGTACAACGAAACCTTCAGCTTCAAGGCTGACCCCAGCGAGCTGGACACGGCCAGCCTCAGCCTGACGGTGCTGCAGATCACGGAAGGGGACAGTAAGGCTTGGGAAGGGGAGGCGGGGGACACGGGGTTGGAGCAACACAAAGCTAGGGGCTCCTGGGTTGTGGGCAGAGTGAAGGGCTGTCCTCAAGTGGAGCTGTTCCTGCTTCTGAGGAAAGAAACCAGCTCTCAGAGAGGCTGAGATACTTGCCCAAGGCCACAGAGCTTGCCCTCAGGAAGCCTGGGGCTCATACCCTGCTTTAGTTCAGTTGGACTCTGTCTGTGGTGCCCCCGAAAGAAGCTGAGGGACAGTCTCGCCTCCCTCGTTCTGAGTAAATTCTCAGAGATGTCAGGCAGGTGGTTTCCTGTGCTGGGTGTTGTGCCCTCTGCATTTCTTCTTGCCTTCTAGAGGAGCATTTGAGGCCCTGGATGGGTGTCCCAGCCAGTTGTCCTGCCCTAGTCATCCCCTAGTATTCACTGTCCCTGACTACCGAAGCAAAGTCACTGGGCCATGGCCGTTCACACGGGCTGGACTCGGGGCCTTCTCCGCAGTGGCCGTTGATGGGTGGGCATAACTGCCTGATGCTCTTGCCCAGTGCACAAGGAAGCAATGGAAGAGGCCTTCCTTCTGCCAAGTACTTTCTCTCATAGCAATTCAACGTGCCTCAGGTTTCCCGTGGCCTGGGGCGGGGGCCAGGCAGTGAAGGACAGGGCGGCCATGCAAGTTCTCCCCTGGTCTCCTCCTCCACGTTCCCAAGGGGAGGAGACAGGGCCCGTGGGTGGCACATGCTTAGGGAGGAGCCGCTGGCCACCTCCTTCCAAAGAGGGGATGGGAAACCAGAGAGAAGCCAGTGCAGAGTTTAGGACGAGGGTGACATGGCCCCTGTGTCGTTTAAGAACATGACGGCGCTTCCCCTCCTCTGCAGAGAGCTACCCCCTGGGCCGTGTGGTGGTGGGCCCCTACATGTACACCCGAGGCAGAGAGCTGGAGCACTGGGACGAGATGCTCCGGAGGCCCAAGGAGCTGGTGAAGCGCTGGCATGCCCTGTGCCGCCCCACAGAGCCCTGAGCGGTGCCATGACCTCACTCTGCTTTGGAAACTCGTGCCCTCCCTGCTACGTGCCACACCACAGCACGGACATCTCATCCCACGTTTAGTGCACGGTGGGGCTAGCCTGAGCCAGTGGTCCACGGGTGTTCCTGTGCAGGAGGGAAAAGGGACAGAGAAGCCCAGATTTGACCAGTGTCTGTGGCCAGGAGCCCCTCCCAACCCACCCAACCCCTCCTGACCTGTGGGGCTGCCTGGGCCTGGAACCCGGACTTCTGATCATCAAGGTCGTGACCTCGAATAGGATGTCAGGTGTTGAGAATTGATATTTCATTTGGTGGAGCACAGCTACATATGCTGAACGGGAGTGCAGTGTGAGCCGGGTCCCCCCACTTTGGGAAGCTGGTGATGGGTTGAGTCCACAACTGCATTGGTTTTCAAGCTGGGGTTTCTCTGTCTTCCACCCAGCACAGTAAAAAACACATGTCTCTCTGGGGGCCCAACAGACATGTTGAGCAGCCCACCCACATACCAGGAGGTCAACGAGTGATCAGCACAGCTTACTATGTAGCCCTTCCCTGGAGCCATAATGCATGGCAACCAAAACTATGTGAAGTCTTGTCCACAGCCATCCTCAGAATGCCACACCACACCCTAGGCCCTCAGGTGATCTGTGGCTGGGTTTTGTGCTCATCTGATTAACAGGATTTGGCATTCAGCTCCTGACTCTTACTTTGGACAGGTGAATCCATGGGATCATGGTATTGTCCACAAGACTGATGACAGTGGCTTGACTGTGCCCTGGTAGGTATAAACCTCTTAGGTTAGTGGTCCCCACAATCAAAGTCACTGTCACCAAATGCCCATTACTGTACTGATGGGTAGGCACTGTACCTGTTGTTTCCATGTGCATCTGTACCCTAAGTCAATGCTGTGTCTCCGTGGGCATCTGTACCCTAAGCCGCAGACTGACAGAGTCAATGTTGTGCTTCTGTGTGCATCTGTACCCTAAGCTGCAAAATGACAGAGTCAATGCTGTGTCTCAGTGTACATCCATACCCTAAGCCGCAGACTGACCGAGTCAATGCTGTGCTTCTGTGTGCATCCGTACCCTAAGCCGCAGACTGACCGAGTCAATGCTGTGCTTCGGTGTGCATCCGTACCCTAAGCCGCAGACTGACAGAGTCAATGCGGCTGTGATGTAACTAAAGCGGAGTTGCCCACCTGTGTCTGTCTTGCTGTGTGTAATGAAGCAACTTCAGCAAACGCAGCAGCGACCCTCATCTGTGTCTGTTTAGCTCCACTTCTCGTTTCCGTCAATACACAAATACAAGTTTTGCCTGACTGGTCCAGATGGACAGACCATCTTGTGTTTGCTTCTTCCTACTCTTTGCACCTATATGTTCTCGGTGTGATCCACACTATAGAGGCTTCTAATAGCTCACACAGAGGGGCTCCTTATGCCTGTGGGGCAGGCCACTGAAGTGGAACTGTTATGCTTCATCGGGAGCCTTGAGGCAATGGATGCCACCACCCCCATGTTTCTACTTGACTCATGATTGACATGGTCTTTCTTGGATGACAAGGCAAGTGAGTGGGTTGGCTGGTGCATCTGATAGGTCTCTAAAACACTGAGATGGCAAGAAATCAGCAGGCTGTGTGCTCTGAGGGGTGAGAGGAGGGGCTGCCATATTGTACAGACATGTATAGACATAGAAGCACAAAGAAATACCCAGATTTCCAGGGGCCAGTGTGAGCTCTCAGGGGCTGTCTCAAATTCTGTCTGCATGTGACTCCAGCAGAAACTCCTTTTACATTCCCATAAAATACCTTAGAATAAGGTGATAAGTTCCTCAGAAAAGTGCTTACAATTTGTCTGAATTTCATTTAACACATATCAATTTGAGAATCATTTGTCAAACTCAGAATATTCAACTTTCATTCATTAGTGTGAAATATTTATTCATTTATTTTGCTTGTAATAAGAAAGGTCTTTGAGGCTTTTCTTGTTGTGTGTGTGTTTGAGACAGTGTCTCGGGCTGGAGAGATGGCTCAGCCATTAAAGGCTAGGCTCACAACCAAAAATATAAGAGACAGTGTCTCACTATGCATCCTCAGCTGGTCTGGTGCTCGCTCTGTAGCCCAGGCTGGCCTCAGCCTCATAGAGATCCACCTGCCTCTGTCTCCCAAGTGCTGGGATTAAAGGCGTGTGCCACTATGCCCTACCTAAGAGTTTATTTTCATACTAGCTTCAAATTTTCAATTTTCATAATTGTGGTAGTTTGAATGAAAATGGTCCCCAGAAGCTCACAGGAAGTGGCACTTTTAGGAGGCGTGGCCTTGTTGGAAGAAGTATACCAGATGCTCAAGTGTCACTGACTCTTCCTGCTGCCTAGAACTCTCGGCTCCTTCTCCAGCACCATGTCTGCCTGTGCACCGCCAGGTTTCCTGCCATGTGACGACAGTGGACTGAACCTCTGAATTATCATCACAGCAATAAAACCCCAAGACAATAATACATAAGAAAAATATATTTCTAAACATCTCTTTGATATTTATAGTATGTGTGATCTTTAACTGGAAAAAATAATCAAGGCTCTGCTAAACAGAACTGATCATAGTCATCTTCTTGTGACCTATCATAGCTCCATTGTGGGGCTCCAGAACACAGTTCTGTGAACAACAGCCTATCTACAAAGACATCCCATCAGTGATGTCCAAGAGCCACATGAATCAAAGCATTAGATCCCCTAACTATTGAGGCATGACACAAGCCACCAGAAAGCACTAAGAGATGGTACAGGTAAAACATGACACTGAAGGGGCTGGAGAGCTAACTTAGCAGCAAAGAGATCTTCAGGCTCTTACAGAAGACCTGGGTTTGATTCCCAGCACCCACATGGCAGTTCACAGCTGTAACTCCAATTCTAGAGGATCATCTTCTAGCCTCTGCAGGAACTGGGCATGTGGTGGTGTACAGACATACACATAAAGTAAAATAAGTTTTAAATGGCATTGTAAAAGATGCGTTACAGGTACAATAGAACACTATCATGAAGGTTGAACAATATGAAAGAAAGTTAAATGTGATGAGTTGGAAACTAAGAATTTATAATTTATAATTATCATGTAAATAAACTGCAACTCTCCGAAAGGCCATCTAGCCATAAACATGATAAAGCATTTTAAAGATAGTAATCAAACATATAGGATACCAACTATAAGAAATACTAACTCTAAGAGCAATTAACTATAAAAACGAATAAAAACATATTCTTTTTAGACAGGTTTTTTTATAGTTGTTATAATAATTCTTTAACACATTTACATTGCTATATACGTGTGGGTGCCTGCATGTCTGTATGTGCACCATGTGCATGCAGGTGCCCAAGGAGACCAGAAGAGGGTGTCAGAGCTCCTGGGACCGGAGTTACCCCATGGGGGTGCTGGAAACTAAACCCAGATCCTCAGGAAGAGCAAGAAGTGTTCATAACTGCTGTAAGCCATCTCTTCAGCTCCATCAACATGGATTTTAAAGAGACCATTAAAATCCAAATCCCCACATGGCATAAGTGATGCACATCTCAGAAGGCAGAGACGGAAGAGCTTCAGCTTTAAAGCCAGACTATATAA
Source organism: Peromyscus leucopus (assembly GCF_004664715.2). Lineage (NCBI taxonomy): Eukaryota > Metazoa > Chordata > Mammalia > Rodentia > Cricetidae > Peromyscus > Peromyscus leucopus. The sequence continues at coordinate 105,481,558 of NC_051070.1, read as the reverse complement.
TGAGTCCCTATCTAAAAAGAAAAGGGTGGGGGACCTTCAAATCCTCACTTAAACATTTTCCCTTCAAATCAACGGAATTTAGATTCACACACTTTTTGGAAGAGAAGCAGTTAGTCTCCACCCTAAGCAAAAAGAAAGCAGCAGCTCCTCTGTACGTTCATAAAGCTGTTCTTAGCAGTGCCCGAGAGGTGATAGTACTACAGCCAACAGGGACAGCGAGGCCAGTAAAGCAGTCACTGGTTTCTAAGAACATGGTCCATGGAGTGGATCCACCGCTGGCAGCCTTCGCCACCTGCCTTGAGTGCCTCAGTGAAGCTCAAGCCCAAACTCTGCTGTTCTTGGCGTCTTCTTGCAAAGTAAGTAACAACCAGGTAGCACTGGAGCATTACTAAATTTAATTATCAACTGATGGGGTTCACTTTCATAAAGGAGTTTAGAGGGCAGAAGTATTTAAGGGTAAGCAATTACTGGTCATCCTAAGAAAAAAACATCAGTATTCTGCTTACCCCAAAGTCAGGAAAACAAAGAAAAATTCATTCTGAATCTACAAGATTCAGGAATGGGAGCATCCTATGAAGATAATATGTGTGTAAATATCACGTGGGGAAGTATGCGTGGATACAGTCACTATTTAAGCATGTCAAGTCAGTTGTCAGGTTTTGAAGTGAGTCGAGAGTGTCCTTCAAGGAACCCAACCAAGAGCTCTTCCTCTGTGGGTCCTGACTCTAACTTCTAAAAGAATTGTGACATTCCCCCAAACTGCTAACTTCATAATTCAGCTCCATAATTCAGCCAACATTTCCAGGGGGAAAGTCTCTAAGGGTTAATGTGACTTCTGCGTCTATCTTTGCTCAGTTGCCTTGGCAACACTAGTCTGAGTTTCTCATCCCCCAAGCTCCAGAGATGCTGTAGCCTTTGCTGCCCTTAACCTTGACTCGACTCACATGCTCAGCCTCTCAGCCCAAAGCAGAAAATTCCTTAAGAGGAGAGCGGTTCTCAGAAGTCCTTTCATCGCTGTGCTTTGCTTCTGACTTTGTGGCTCTTCTTGTAGAGTTGCCTGTGTTTCATTCAGCTTTTCCCCCTTGTTGTTCACGAATATCAGTTTGCCTTTCCCAGAAAAAGAATGCCTAGCTGGGGGCAGCAGAATAGTAGCAACTTGGGAGGTAGAGGCAGGGGAATTGAGATTGAAGGAAACCCTCAGTCAGAGCAAGTGGGGGTGCTGCTTGTATTCAGGTGGCTCTTTGTGCTGCTATGATAGTGCACAACAAATGATCACAGCTTCTCAGTGTACACAGTACAAACATTTCTGTCTTCTGCATCTCTGGGTCAGCTGGGCATAAGCTGCCCCAGGTGAGGCAACTTGTTCTCAATCTGTGGGTCTGGCTGGGCTGGGCTCTTCACCAGGCTGGTGCCACAGCTGTTCACACTGAGCATCAGCTAATGCGGCAGCAGCTACCCAGGGGCAGCACTTTTTTTTTTTTTTTTTTTTTTTTTTTTTTTGTTTTTTTTTGTTTTTTTTTCGAGACAGGGTTTCTCTGTGTAGCTTTGCGCCTTTCCTGGAACTCACTTGGTAGTCCAGGCTGGCCTCGAACTCACAGAGATCCGCCTGGCTCTGCCTCCCGAGTGCTGGGATTAAAGGCATGCACCACCACCGCCCAGCTGGGGCAGCACTTTTTAAGGTAGAGGCAGACATGTTTTTGTCTTCTGCTTACATGGCATCCCCTGATAACCCTGGGCCAAAGCAAATCACATGGCCCAGGTGAAAATCGAGGGTCCGATAGGCAGGCATGTCTTTCTGCAAAGCTACAGAACATGGGCACAGCTCCAGGGAGGGGTGAAGAATTAGTGTGGGCAATGAGGCAGCTCCGGGAGCCTGTGATCACTCCTACAGGTACATCCCTAGGAGGGTACCTTTCATGCAGTTGCCTCCAGGCCTCAGGGTCATGGATGCCAATTTGGCATTTCAATATGATGTGTTATAATTTGTCCAGTCATTTGCCAAGTGTGCTGTTCTTACTTTTCACTGTGGGATGTTTGCCCAAATTACTGCACCAGCCTTGAGGTGAGGCTGGTGCAGTAATTTGGGCAAACAAGTGGGCAAACAATGATCAGAAGAAGCAAGTATTTCTGCCCTCTTGCTAGTTTTTCATCTCCCTTGAGACCAGTCAAAGGCAATGCCCCCTAAAAAATACTATAAAGGGGTTGGGACAGTAAAGGTGTTGCTGCCAGTGGACTCTCTGTAGCAAAACAAGGTCATGGGCTGGTGGGGAAGACCTCACTAAAAGGGGGTCTTGGGAGTATTCAGCACTGCAACTGAGCACTGTTTCCTGTTGACCTATAGCTTCCTACCCCTTAGGTGATCTTCCTCCTTACCCCATGCAGGTTTCTGCTAGGATGATCATCCCTGTGAGCAAGGTGAGGAAGGAAGGATGGATAGAAACACAAAACAGAGAAACAGGACACAAGCAGAAGTCAGCTGCAACTGGATGTTGGATCTTTGGATGACACTAAACACTGTGAATGACTGTTCACACTAAACACTGTGGATGACTGTTCACACTAAACATTGGGTGACTATTCACACTGAACATTGGGTGACTATTCACACTGAACACTGTGGATGACTGTATGACACTGAACACTGTGGATGACTATCACACAGAGTCTGGCTGTGGAATTAGAAGTTACTGGAGGAATTTTATTTACTTGCTACTAATGGTGAGCAAAAGTCACAATACTGAAAAAGAGATAAGAAAGAAAAAGGAGTCATGGGACTTGCTCTGGGTTTTTATCCAAGGAGCAGGGAGAAGCTAGCTATCTGCTAAGAAGGTCTGAATAACTAACAAGAAGAATATAATGAAATAATTCACTGATTAGATTCCATATGCCCAGCTCCTTCAACATAATTGACAAATTTCTTAATTGAATTTAGCATACAATTTTAAAAACAGACTGTAATACTTGCCCATTATGTTCCCCTAATACTTACTACGGAATGATTTGCCCGAATCATTGTTTGCTTTAAGAGAAACAGTGTTTCAATTGTGGACGGAAGGAAGAAACCATCCCTTGGGAACTGAGTGAGGTTTTGTACATGAGCAGGTTAAGGCTACACCCCGCCCAGGCAGGACCTCCCTTCCATCAGTAGAGGAGAAAGTGGGGCCGGGAGGATGTGCTGTTTCTCAGTGCCCTGCAGCTAGAAAGCAGCGCTAGAGCTGGACTCAATTCCAGATGTCTGAAATGCTACTAGCATTCCATTTCACCAGAGAGCTCAGAGAAAGACACCCAGCAACCTGCGGTACTTTGCTGTCAGGGTCTGCAGAGGGTAAAACCTTCTTCCTGCCTTTCTCCTTAGACTTCTCACTTCTTCTCATGTCTCTGTGTACATTAACTGTCCATCGCTAACGATGAAGGTTGAAGTGTGGCAATAACCCCTTCGTTCTCTCGGGTTGGGCTTGTGTTGGTTTGCTGACTGGCAAACTTCCAGGCAGGAGTGAGTGAGCAAAGGAGGTCCCCCAAGGGGACCCCGCCTAGAGCGCTTAGAGGGCAGGATGTAAGAGGGTAGTCACGCAAGTGACAGCCTGGCTGAGCCCCCACTCGGGGCCAGAGAGATGGGCACTGTTGTGGCTTCCAGCTCACCCTGGACTGCAGCGCAGCCTTCCGGAAGCGTGCGTCTCCAGCACCCTCTACTGTTTAGCATTGTGACTGCCACTAGGCTGGCAGTCAGCTCAGAGCAAGTACTGAAGGATGGACTTAGAGCCGGCAGGACGCAGAAGCCAACCTTCCAGGGTGGCCCTTTGCAAGCACTGACTCTTCCTCCCTGGCTTACTCAGCACTATACTTGGTTTTTATCACCTGACCATGCACATATAATATATAGACACATCATATAAATATATGTAATGTACAATGTACAGCATATTATATATTATCTAAGGAATGAGAAGATGTATGCTGTTTCTGTTTGCCTTCCTTCACATCACGCTTTGAGCATGAGTCTTCTTGTGTATCAGGCAGACCTTCCTGTGAATGGTATGATGCTGTTTATCTCTTTACTGGAGCTGTGAGCTGGAGTGTAAGGATTCTTCTTTCTCCACATTCACCAATATTTGCTGTCTGTCTCCTTGCTGATCGCCCCTTTGGTTGGGATAGATGGAATCTGACCACAGTTTTTGTTTGCATATCCCTGAGGGCTACAGACGCTGAATGTTTTCTTTACAGATTTACAAACCTCTTTGCGAACTATTTGATTCATTTTTCATTTATTGGTTTTGTTGTTCTTCATTCTAGATACTAATCCCAAGTCAAAAACACAGCTGACAATTTCCTGTCCTGTAGGCCGTCTCTTCACTCTGTGGTTCGCTTTGCCTTGTAGAAGTTTTAAAACTCTCTGCGGTCCCATTTGCCAGTTCTTGGCCTTACTTCCTGAGCTGCAGGAGTCCTTTCCGTGCGTCCATACCAGCCTGGATATTGGAAAGATCCTCCCTGTGTTTTCCGGCTGCAGTTCTGTCAGATCTTAAAGGTGCTGATCCATTTTGAATCACTTTCTGCACAGGATAATGGACAGGAGTGGCTTCATTCTCACGTGGTTATCTGGTTTTCCCAGTACCATTTGTTGAAGAGCATGCCATGCATACTCCAGTGTACGTTCTTGGCACCATTGTCAATCACGTGGCTGTAACTGTATGGGTTTGTTTTTGCATCCTCTAGTTTATTCCATTGGTCTACATGTCTGTTCTGAGCCATCTGTTTTTGTCACTGTAGCTCTGTAATGAGATTTGAAACTAGATATTGGTGAAATTATTAGGGCCACTCCACATAGTTAAAAGGGAGGTTTATTTTGTGGGGTAACTTACAAGTGAAGGGATAGTTTACAGGGTTTGGGAAAGGTGTAGTCTGGCGGTGTTCTCTGGAGAACTCTGCTGGGTCTACCTCCAGCGTCCAGGGTCCAGGAACCAAGAGAGCTGGTGCATCCGGATCTTGGGTCTTCAGGGTCCTCTCTTGGCCCCACCTTGTAGGCGTGACCGTTACCGAAGCCTTAATGGGGGTTGGAACATCCAGGTCAAAGCTGAAATGGCTTCCCACTACAATTAGATACTGTGCTTCTTCCAACACTGCTCTTTCTTTTCAGGTGGCTTTGACTGTCTAGGGCAGTGGTTCTCAACGTTCCTAATGCTGTGGCCCTTTTATACAGTTCCTCATGTTGTAGTGACCCCAACCATAGAATCATTTCATTACTACTTCATAACTGTCATTTTGCTACTGTTATAAATTGCAGTGTAAATATTTGATAGGAAAGAATATCAAGCCGTGACCTACAGATTGAGAAACACTAGTCAGGGGTACTTTTGTTCTTCCACGTGAATTTTAGGATTTTCTTTTTTATTTCTGCGAAGAAACTCACTGGGCTTTTGTTAAGGATTGCACTGAATATGTAGCTTGCTTTCAGGAATACAGCCATTTTTACAATACTGATCCAGTTGATCAACCATCCTGGCAGGAGCCACAATACTCTAGAAATATCTGTGCCCTCCCTTTGGCTATCAGAATACTGAGACATGTCAGGACCCCAAAGATGGACCTGGGGGGTCATGGACACTTGTCCCTCTTCAGAATGAGGACCGCCCCTTCACCTGTCAACCTTCCTTCCTTCCTTCGGTTTCTCTGCAGGCAGGGGTGTCGTCTCGGCAACAAGAGAAGCAGCCAATTCGCTTGCTACCCCACCAACAGTCCTGTGTCCCTAGCTAGCACATACCGTTAACATGGAGAAATTAATTCACACTGGCACTTATTAAGACAGAAATAAGAAAAAGCATGTAGAGTTTATAACAGAAAAGTGACTTCTGAGGAAACGTCTTACATGTGGCTCTTCAGTGTTGAGTGCCTTAATGCATCAGGGTCTACATTAGGAGACAGGTGAGATACCTGTAATCCTCAGGAACTGTGATATATGCCTTTATTGTTAGATCATTTCTCCAGAATAAAAAGAATACCAACAAAAAAGCAAATAATAAAAGCTTCACAGAATTCTTTTAAAAATTAACTTATAAATTTATTTGGTATAAATATATTATGGTAATAAAATATTTATTTTAAAAACTCCAGGCAAAAGCTCTGTCATTTCATTTATTTCAAAGCACAGATCATAGGGTTGGGTGGCTCAGCAGTTAAGAGCACTTTCTCAGAATCCATTTGGCAGCTCACACCCATATATTACTCTAGTCCCAGGGGATTTAGTCCCCTCTCCTGGCCTCTGTGGGCACCAGACATGGTACACAGATATACACAGGCAAAACTCACAAACATAAAAAATAAATAAATCTTCAAAAGACAGATTATTTCATTACTCCTTCCTTGGAATGCTGCCTGTGTCCTCCTCCGAACTCAGAGAAAGTCCCGGGCTCCACATTGTCCATGAATCAGGACAGAAATCTAGTAAGGAGAATTCCTGTTGCAGTGGGTAGCTATTTTCATCCAACTCGAAAAAGCTCTGAATCTTCAACACACAAGGTTCTGCACTGATGGCCAATAAGGAGTGGAGCAAGTCTGCTGCGACCATGCTGTAGGTGACTTCGGAGGAAGGTACTGAGGAAGAACAACACACACACCACTCAGGACCCCTTCGAGCTTCCCAGAACCGCATTCTATTCTAAAGACCTCCCTGTTTCCCTGGGCTCCTCAAGCTTCACATACACCTTACATTTCTTGTTCTCTACCTCTCTTTCTAGTTTCAAGTTGTTGAAAGTAGTCTAGAAAGACGGTGTGGCTCCCGCTGAGCATCCAAAGCAAGCACAGGCAATGTCAGCCTGACAGTAGTTCCAGCCACCAGCTTTGGAACAAAGTGAAGATTGAGGTCTGTTCTGGCCTGAAGTGAGAAGGGCATGGCATCGGCTTCAGTGGTTAGGAGAACTTGTTCTTGCAGAGGACCTGGGTTTAAATCCCTGCACCCACATGGCAGCTCACAACCATTCCTAACTCCAGTTCTAGGGGATCCAGTGCCCTCTTTTGGTCTCTTCTGGTATAGAGATATGCAGATGAATAAAACACATATACACATAAAAGAAATTTTAAAAAAGAAGGGCATGTCCATATCAGAAAAAGCATCATACTCTTATTTCTATAGTTTTTAATCATAGTTATAAGTACATATATAAGCTGAGCATCTCTGAACCAAAGTTCTTGAGGTATCTTAGGGATAAGACTCAAATCTAAACATAAAATTCATTATGTTTCTTATTTTTGGATTAGCTGCTCAACCTATTATTAATAAGAAGAGCAACCCACAATTACAAAACTAAGACACAAAGGACCTAGATTAGCTTGTCTAGCTAAGGAGTCTGAGGCTAATGAGGACAGACATGGAGCATGCTCATCTGACAGGCGGGAGCTGTTTGCTTGCTTAGTCCCTGACTGTCCCTGGCCCTGCAACTGAGGATCTTAAAAATCCATTCCAATGAGAGATTACTTTCAGTGCATGGTGCCACCCATTCATTTGTTAACTAGTGTGAGACTGGGCTCCTAGTGCTCTGCTGACCAATCTTCGGCTAAAGAGCTTAGGTACTTCCCTCCTTTACTCCTATACGAATCAGACGTAAGAAGAACTTACCTTCCACCTTATGTAAGCTTTCATGTTTCACTCAAACTGACTAGCTTTATCTACAACACAGTACCCTTTCTGTCCTGACTACTCCTGTCAACAGTTCAGAGAACCGCTGCGTGGTGGTGTGAGGTACTATCTTACCTATCGCTCTGTTGAGGCAATCTGGAGAGATGTTGAGAAGAATGCGTTCCATCATCTTTGACCCTACATGGACACAAGTACTATGTCTTCCATCAACTATGGTCATTAAAGCTGGCCTACAAAAAATAAACAACAGAATTTAGAATCAGATTCATGAACAGAAAGGAATGTAGTGAAGTAAAAATAAAGCATGACTACAGATTTCACCCCCTTTACCCACATCATTCCAGGTCCTTCCATCTTTACAGACCAGTCTCTCCCTGTCCACCGCGGCCTCTGTCTCTTGTTTGCTCTCTTCTCTCTCTTGCTCTCTCTCTGCTCACCTTCCTTCCATTCTTCATTTCAACAAATACGAACTGAGTCTCTATTGCACACCATGGATTGTGCTAAATGCTGGTTTACACTCAGGACAAAAGAAAACTGGTTCCTTCATTCAAGGCTCTTGGGAATTTTATAAGAAAGTGGGTTTTGTTTGTTTGGGTGTTCTGTCTTATTTTGTTGTTGCTATTATTCTGGTTGGTTGGTTGGTTGGTTGGGATTTGGGTTTTGTTGATTAGGAGCTATGGAGCCAACCCAGAGCTCATACATGATGGTCTAGTGCTGCACTACTGACCTTTACATCTAACTCCAAGATTAGATTTTTTTCTTTTAACAATGCTGCCAAGATGACTCAATGTGGGCCAGAATAACCTTTTCAATAAATCATGCTGGACACATATGCAAGAAAAATGATATAACTGGAAATCATGTTAAGTAAAAGAGGCCAGATTCAGAAAGACAAATACCACATATTTAATTATATATGGAGAACCCATGTGAAAATTTTATATATCCTATATATGTAATTATCTATAGTATATATACTACAGATATGATTTGTAGATATTATATTTATAAAAGCAGAAGAGTAGACTAACTGGATGAAGGAAGGGCATCAGCTGAACTGCATAAGGAGGCAGATGGGGAAAGAAGAGAATGAGAACAAAGTATAATGATACAAATAGAGAAAGAAGCCATGATGAAACCCATTGCTTTGTATACCAGCCTAAAAATCAGTAAAATAAACTTTAAAAAATCATGCTGGAGCAAGCATATATGAATATGCAAAAGAACAAATTGGACTTCTTCCTTATACCACACACAGAAATCAATACAGGGTAAATTACAAATCTAAATATAAACAGTCAAAACTAAGCCTTTGAAAGAAAATATAGGTGTAAATCTCCATGATCATGGCTTAAGAAAGGCACTTTTCTTATATCTGACAGCAAAAACTCAAGCAACAGAAATTAAAACAAGAGACTTAACACAATATCAAGGCTGTGGAGCCATTGCTTCCTAGTAAGATGAAAACTTGCATAACTGCTTTGGAAAACAGCTTGGCCATGCCTTAAGTGGCTAACACATACAACACAACAAATGCATTCCTGTGTATATACCCAAATTAATGAAAACTATGTCTACATACAAACATGTACACACATGTTCACAGCAGCCCCAAGGAGGGAAGAACTCCAGTGTTCATCAACTTATGAATGGATGAATAATATAGGATATACATACGGTAGAATATTATTTTGCAATACAAACAAGTGCTGTGCTAAGGATATATCTCAGTTAGTATGCTTGCCTAGCATATATAAGTCCCAGATTCAATCCTCAAAACCACAGAAACCAGGCATGATGATGCACACTTATAATCCCAGAACTTGGGAAGCAGAGGCAAGAGGATCAGAAGTTAAAGCCATTGTGTCTCAGTTACATGCAAATTCAAGACAAACATGGGATACACAAAACTATCAAAAAAAAAAAAAAAAAAAGAAAGAAAGAAAGAAAGAAAAAAAAAAACAACTGAAGATACCACATCAGCTATTGATGTAATCTGGGAAGGGTCATACATAAAGGGCCCCTGTGACTAGGTCAGGAAGAACAAGGATAAGGCCTCTGGCCTCTGAGTCTCTGGATGAAACGACGCAGACCAACCCCAGTGCCAGGGCCCAGTATGTGTGATGGAGGGAGAAGTAACTATGGGCAATGCTATGGACAGCGTGATGGGGCTCCCTAGAACATGGCCAAGTCCTCTGACAGCCAAGGTCAGAAAGCTGCCTTTGCTTAGCCCCCCCCCCCCCCCCCCGTGGGCAACAAAGACCAAAAGGACCAGAAAAAACAACTCTAATGACCAAAAGTGTAAGGAGTCCAGGAACAAAGTCAAAGCAGATGAGAAACTGACCATTCTCAAGATAAAGAGGAAAAGGAACCCATCTGAACTCAGCAGAACTGGCTAGGAAGCCTTGAACTCACTGAGGTATGGACATGCTGGAATCACTGCAAGTCGTTCATGCACTGGATAACAAGAGTGGAAAGAAAACTGGAATCTCTTCCTCCCAGGCTCTCGGAAACCAACAGCACCAAAGAACCCCAGCCATCCCCAGCCACCAAATCCTACCTGAGGGGAAAGGTTCTGAGAAAACCCCAGGCAAAGACAGCCACCAGAGAGAGGTGCTGAAAAGGAGTGTCCCTCTCCATCCCAGTATGAGCATCTGGGAAGATCAAGTTAGTACCTTGGCCTCTCCCACCCCTGGAAAAGCCTCAAGCATTACCTGTATTTCAAAGGCCACTGTCCCTGGTTTCATGAAGACCCACAGCAGCTTACTTTGCCTGGTTGCATTCCAAACCAACTCAGCCTATCACAGTCAATCCATCTCAACCAGCTCTAGCCAACACGTTTTTTGAGTGTTGGTCCTGCCAAACCAGGACCAATTTTGACCAGTGACTGGGTCCGACCAACTCCACCCAGTCTAGCATCTCTTAGTTGGCTGCTTCTAGGCTTACCCTCTCTAAAACATCACCTTATACTTCTCTTCAGAAGGAGCCTTGTTTCCACTGCTTATGACCAAGGCCCCATCACCTCCCAAGCCCTAAATCTAGTATTTACTGCAAGACTTCAGCCACCAACCAATTCCCTGGGGAAAGCTAACATTCCAGAGCCAATCATATCAGACCCCATCACAAAAGAGCAGAGGCTGGGGGTGAAGAGGTGGCTCAGCAGTTAAGAGTACTTGCTGCTCTTGGCTCCCAACCATACAAGACTCTAGTTCCAGGATATCTACATCCTCTGCAGGAACCAGGTACACACATGGTGCACATACACGTAGGCAAAATACTCATACACATAAAAGAAATAAAAACTAAAAGAAAAAAGGCCAAACTGCATGAACCATAAAGAGGGAGGCCCCGGAGAGTGTGAGAATGCTGCCAGTTCTTCTCTGGGGAAAGAGCAATTTCTTCTTCAGAGGGACAAAGACAGGAAATGCCTTGATATTATGGTTGTATAATGTAAGCTATCAAGACTGTTGGAACAAAGCGGCTTTCCACAAGGATGTTCAGATAGATACAGACGACTAGACTGAATCTAGAGATCTGTAACCATGTAGACATAGACAACTGTAGACATGTTAATATAGAGATAGATACAGACGGCTAGACTGATGACAGAGATCTGTAACCATGCAGACATAGATAACTGTAGACATGTTAATTAGAGATAAAATTCTCTCTTCTGAAATACTAAAACACAATAACAATGACAAAAGACATATAATTCAGTTACTTTTAATAAACCAGTAATAAAGAAGATATCATCCATTTTCTCATAATTTGATATTGTTCACATTAGTTTCCAAAGTAAAATATCTCAAAGAAAGTATTTGGTATGAAGTTAAACTCAAATAGTTCTTCAATAATTAAGCAAATAATAAAACACTTGTATGAAAAACAATTAAGGCCAGCAAGATGGCTCTGAGGATAAAGGTACCTGCTGTGCAAGCCTTGAATCTACATCTCCTAGTTAGCTTCAGCTATCAACTTGACACAGCCCAGAGCTATCTATCTGAGGGAGTTTCAATCAGATTGGTCTATGCCTATGAGCATGTCTGTGGGGTACCATCTCTAGGCAGAGGGCAGGGAGCAAGCCAGTAGGCAGCTTTCCTCCAGAGTTTCTGCCTCTGACCTGGTTTGAGTTCCTGGCCTGACTTCTCTTAATGATGCCCTATTACCTGGAAGTATAATCCAACAGATCCTTGCTTCTCCAAGTTGGTTTTGGTCATGGTGCTGATTATCAAAGCAACAGAAAGCTAACTGGGTCACCACAGAATAGAGAACCAACTCTACAAAGCTGTCCTCTGACCTCCATATATGTCCCATAGCATGGACACATAAATATCACATACAATAATAATAATAATAAATAAAAATTTTTAAAGTACTGATATAGTCCATAACATAGATGAACTTTGAAGACACTATGCTGAGAGGCCAGTCACAAAAGACCCCACACTATAAGATTTAACTTGTAGAAATGCTCAGGTCAGGCATATTTACAGCAACAGAAAGTAGGTTAGCAATTTCCACTGTGAGGAGTAGAATAAGTGTTCATGGATATGGCTATCATGACAGGTCTATAGTCCTCTGGATACACTATAACCATTGAATTATATAGGTAAAATTCTTAATTTTTTTTATTGTGTGTATGGGTGTCATGTGTGCACATGCAATGTGTGAGTTACTGTGGCAGCATGTGACTTATTGCTCAATAAAAACATTTTTAAAAGACAAATAGCCGGGCAGTGGTGGTGCATGCCTTTAATCCCAGCACTCGGGAGGCAGAGGCAGGCAGATCTCTGTGAGTTCGAGGCCAGCCTGGTCTACAAAGTGAGTTCCAGGAAAGGCGCAAAGCTACACAGAGAAACCCTGTCTCAAAAAACCAAAAAAAAAAAGACAAATATACAATTAACTACAAATTATAAGGCATGAATCTGAGGCCTGCCTGGGACACCTTGTCTCAACACCCCTCAAATATTCTGTATAAAATAAATCAACGATACATCATTTTGAAGGCCTTAATTATTAATAAGTCTAATTAAATTATGTTTGTTGTACACCATGCACCTTAATTCATTCTCCTTAGCAATAGGAAACTGGCCAGGCCTGGAGGAACAGACTATGATCTAGTTACTTAGAAAGCTGACATAGGAAGATCACAACTTTCAGGTCTGCCTGGGCTACAGAGTAAGTTCAAGGTCAGCATGGGCAATTTAGACCTTGTCTCAACATAAAGGGTAAAAAGAAGAAAATATAGCATTTGCCTAGCACGAGGCCCTAAATTCAATCCTCTGGATTGAAAAATAAGAAAGAAAAAGTAAAATTCATTCACTTACTTGTTTTTATTTTATTTATTTTTATTCATTTTTGTTATTGTTGTTAAGACACAGTCTTGCTATGTAGCCCTGGCTGGCCTTGAACTTGAGATCCTACTTTAATCTCCCAATTACTAGGATCGCACACTGTAGCACAGGCCCAGCTTCATTCACTTCTTTCTAACAAACATCAATATCTATAAAGATAAACGAGTCTTACTGACCAAGCTTCTGTATATTATCTTCATGTATGCCATGACACATGGCACATGCATATCACTTAGAAAGGTGATGCAGGAGGATTATGAGTTTGACACTAGCCTGGGCTATCTAACAAGACCATGTTTAAAAGAACATAAAAGTAAATAAAGTACTGAATACACATGTACTTACTTTATACTTCAATATTTGGAAATAACAGGAAAGGACTTCTCGTCCTCTGTAAAGTAATGCAATTTTATGATTATAAAACAATGATTATCAAGACTTTGAACACTGATCCGAAAGCAGTGGGCTTTTCACTGAGCTAGCTAACAATTTTACCAGAGAACACACATTGATGAGCTGTCTTTCACTTCCAAAGGAAAGGTGAGAAACGGAAGCACTGAAGGCCAGACAAATATCCCCTGGCCTCTGCAAACAGGGAGAGGTCACAGAACACCTTAACCTTTATGAGTTATCGATGGAACAGTCAGATGTCGGTTAAAAGTGAACAAAGTCTTCAATATGGCTGTTTAAAGAAAGTAAGATCCACCTCATTCTTTAAAATAGTCTTATTTGTTCCTGGGGAATTTTTGCTTTCACAAACAGTTATTTGTCATCCATGGAAATTTTATTCTCCTGCTTAAGCGCCCAGTTAGTTGCATTATAAAAAACAGGATCTTGTACTTTTCCGTCACTTCCAGTCCTATGCAGTATTTTCCATCAAATCAACGAAACATCCCACTCTGTTGCCTTACCTATACAATGTTTTCTTCCCAGCAAATGGCAAGCAGCTCAGACATTGTCTGTAGACCCTGTTCTCATCTGTTTCCAGTTCTGAGCCACAATGCGCACAGCCAGCATATGTTATGTTGGGAAGAGAAGAGAAGATACCCTTCAGAGAACTGTGAGCATTTAGAGCTATCTTCTGAGCTGCTGGGACAGTAAACACCAGCTCTGAAACCTTGGCTTTAATCAGAACCACTCCTGCATTAAAAAAAAAAAAAAAAAAAAGAAGAAGAAATAATTATTAGAGCCAACAATAACTTTAACTGACAAACACAGCTATGTGGTTCGTTTATAGTCACTTAGAGTATAGGCTACACCAAGATCTTACTCTTGGAATTCATCCCTTCCAAGAGAATCTCAACTCACTTATGGCTTCAATAGAGAACCTAGAATATAATGGAGGATTTGCCTGCAACTGAGTGAGTCTGAGTGACCATTCGAAAAGAAATGGATTGGGGAGGGGAGCATGATTTCTTCTGTCATTCACTGTAACCTCAAGCATGTTAATACCTCTAACAATTCATAATTCATTCATCCACTAAATATATACTGAATATCTACTACATCTACTATGATCTTTTGAGCCTAACTTATTTTTGCCTTTCTGCATACTAGTATAGCCTATGAATCTATCTGAACATTACCCTCCTCTCCATACTCATTTAAAGGTGTCTTTAATCTTGCAGACTTGGTCTTATATTTTTTTTGTTAGTCAGCTTTTTGTCACTGAAACAAAATATCTGACATCATGTAGGGAGATGTATTTGAGCTCACGGGTTCAGAGGTCTCAGCGCAGGCATGGTGGGAGAGGACAGTAGAACAGGGCAGCTCACATCATGGCAGCTGGGAAACAGGGAGAATGCTGGTGCTAGCTGGAGTTTTCCTTCCCCTTTCCTCTGGACCCCCAGCCTAGGGGATGCTGCCACCCACAGTTAGAACAGGCCTTCTCCCTTAGTTAATTGTCTTTGGAAATACCCCACAGACATAGGCTGAGTTACACTTCACTTAGTTCCTAGCCCTTCTTAATCCAATCAAGTTAGCCATCAAGATCCTCTTACAATTATAGATCAGGAGGTATCATGTTGGTCCCTGTGCAGTTTTCTGGCTATCTCTTTGGGAATTCAATAGTGGTGACTCTCCTGAATGTCTTTCATTTGTCTTAGTCTCTTGGGGCCCAGAGATGCTTTCATCATTTTTTCTACTCAGGCCACATATCTCTACATGAGTTAGTGGGAGTGGGTAGTGTTCATATAAGCTGTAGCAGACTCAACATTACACTTCTGCACAGACAAGTTCAATCACACACATACAGAAATCGAGAAATGCGATAATTTCAGAACTGTTATATAATTGTGTCATTTTACAAATTGGCATTCCACTTTCTTCTAAAAGTGACTTTGCTTTCAGGGGTATTCTAGAATGCTGGGCACTAAAGCTCTGCTTCTCGTAGGGGAAACAGTGTCTTCAGCTCTTTACAAGGAGTCACCCTTCTCTACCTTTCGTCAGCAAGAAGACTGGCTTGGGACTTCTCCCTGGTTTGACAGCCCCTTTCTCCTGTCTTTTATTTAACTGGAAAAAAACAGGCTAGGGAAAATTGCTTGTTTCTGCATGTTCTTTTTCTGTTTTCACACTTTAAAGAGACAATGACAGAAACCGTGTGTCTTCTTGTAGCTGACCATAATAGAATGAAAAGGCTAAAGAGGCCCTTTGAATACAACCTGTCAAAGCCTGGCGACAACAGTACAGTTGTGGTATCCAATGGGGAGCACAACCCCAGAATTTCCAGAACATTCCCAGTGCTCAGCATCATCCCCAAGATAGTGAGGTTGTACCTTTGCTGCCATTAATCATCGGTTCTGTGGCCACCAATTTGCTGACTCCTGTGAGGTTGCTTATTTTTATTTTTAAGTCTAATCCTAGGCTTTGATCCTAGCAGGTCACTATCTTGTGTAAGCAGTAGATAAAGCTGACTCCTCCATAGTAACAAATAAAAATTGTAAAGTGGCACAGCCCCTTGCTGCCCATGGCCCTCCTTCCTATGGCAGCCATCTCTATGGTCTATGGAATTTTGAGCGTGGACACAGTTTAAAAATTTATATGATGCTTCATTACCCAAGATTTCACCAGTTAGTGTAAATCTGGACCCTATTTTGGCCACAGTAACTTCATGTTTGAAAGTGGTATAAAAGGTATCACTATAAAAGCCTATATTTGCTGGACAGTGATGGCTCATACCTTTGATCCCAGCACTCAGGAGGCAGAGGTTGGTGGATCTCTGAGTTTGAGGCCAGCCTGGTCTACAGAGTGAGTTCCAGGACAGCCAGGGCTACACAGAGAAACCCTGTCTCAAAATAACAACAACAAAAAAAAAAAAAAAAAAAACTTAAAAAAAAAAGTCTATTAAAAAAAGCTTATATTTTTAAAAAATCTGTGCTTCTTAAAATATTAATTTAACTGTTAATAAAGGCTTCAATGTAAAATTTCATATATGGAGTTATTTTCTAAGAATAAAATCACTACTTTCAACTAAAATGTTTTTTTGTTCACTCTGTACTTGTACTTTTCTTAACTTAGTTTGATGATGTAGCAATGCTAGCCTATACTTGTATCTCAGAAAAACATATATACGTACATATATTAGTTACTTTTCTCATGACTGTGGCTACACACCAGACAAACAGCGACTCAGGAAAGAAGGGATTATTTTGACTCACAGCTCAAAGACTGCACTCCACCCTGAAGGGGAAGGCATGAGCATAGGAGCCTGGCTGTTTGCACACTGCATCCTCAGGAAGATGGGTGCTGGCCCTCAGCTCACTTTCTCCTTTTCCCATTTTTATCCAGTCAGGACTTGAGACCACAGGATGGGCTGCTCACATTCAGGGTGTGTGCTCCCTCCTAGTTAACCTCTATGAAGACACCCTCACAGCATGCACATGCAGAGGTCATGTTACCGAGGTGAGTCTAAATCCAGGCGAGCCGACAGTGAAGACGGATCAACACAAGGCATGAATGAATTAACATGACCAGTGAGAGTCGATCTATCATTCGGTCATAGTGGAGCAAGGACTAGATCTATACTCCCATCTTGTTATACACGCACGTGCGCGCACACACACACACACACACACACAGTTCCTAACACTCGAGGTATCTCAGAATGGTAAGAGTATTTTTTGTATGGCAGAATCTGAGATGACCTGGGTCACATGCTATTATCTGGGCCCCTTGGATATCTTGACAAAGTCTATATGGCCAGCACAGGGCAGGGACAGACCAGTCCCCAGAGCTCCCACGGGTATGGAAAGGGTGTCTTTACCACAGCTAAAAGAGAAAAACTCACAAGACACAGAGCACTGGAAAACCCAGACACTTTACTGTAAAGGAAATTTTATGGCACTAATGATCCACATTGATGGGTGTGTGTGTGTGTGTGTGTGTGTGTGTGTGTGTGTGTGTGTGTCTCAATTTCCATCTTAAATAAGAAAAAGCAAAACCCAAGTAGATAGAAACAAAGAAATAGTACAGAACAGAGGTGAATAAAAGAGAAAACAGAAAAATCACTGAAACCAAAAGTGATTGCAATCAACAAAATAAAAATAAAAAAACAAAGTACTAATATCAGGTATGATCAATACTGATATATTCTATCAATATTCAAAAGGATAGTAAGAAAATGACTTATCAATAACTTATCAATGCATATCAATAATTTTTGCTATGTCAATAATTTAAATGAACTAATTCCTTGAAAACTACAAACCAAAATTCACTCAACAAGTAGATAATCTTAACAGCTCTGTATCTATTAAATACATTGAACTTATAGTTAAAACCTTTCAACAATGAAAACTTCAGAGCTTGGGATGGTGGTGTACACCTGCAATCCCAGCCAGTGGCAGGAGGATCATGAGTTGGAGGTCAGGGTGAACTATATAACGAGACTCTGTTTAAAGACAAAAACATAATTATACATGAAAAAATGTTAGGTGATCCTTAATTGTTTAAAAGAAAAACTCACAGAGTTAGCAGGAGAAAGCTAAGAAATCAAAATCGGATTCAGCTATCTGTAGAGATCTACATCATTTCTCCCTCCACCTCCTCTTTTTTTTTTTTTTTTTTTTTTTTGAAACAGGGTTTCTCTGTGTGCAGCCCTGGCTGTCCTGATACTCAATCTGTAGACCAGGCTGGCCTTGAACTCAGAGATCCGCCTGCCTCTGCCTCCAGAGTGCTAGGATTAAAGGTGTAAGCCACCACCACCTAGCTACATTTCACTTTCATATTTAATTATATATATTCTCACAAATGGTAGCCTCTTTGCTTATACTAAAGCTAGAAACATTTTACATATAAAACTAGAAACATTTTACATATATAAAGATCATACCTGAATACTTATCCTTTAGGTGAGTTGCTAAGTCTGATGTCTTGACAAAGGAGGGTATATTTTTTTGAAATTTTGCTCTAAATGAAATTGCTCTTGTGTCGTCCTCAAACAGACACTCACAGGATGACCACAGCGTTGTATGCAACTCTAAGTTTTCTAGTATGCAATTGCGTTGAACAAAAAGGTACTTAAATTCCCAAATACGATCTTAAACAAAAACAAATAAAAACAAAAAGTCACCAAAATAAAAGGGTCTATGCTCAGAATCAGATTGACTAGACTAAACTAACTGAATCAGCTAAACACAACTTTTATCACTAAAGGATTTGGGCAAAGCAGACAAACTCTAACTGTATGTTAAAGCAATTGAACTTAAAAACTGCAGACTTATTTTTGAGAGTATCTCTCTGTAGAGTCCACACTGGCGATGAACTCTTATTCCCCCTGCCTCTGCCTCCAAGTCCTGGAATTCCATGTGCACCACCACATCTGGCTAGAGAGCACTTCAATAATCTTGTAATGATTTCTTGGACCCCCTACACAACTGCCTTTTAGAATAGAACATTCTCATTTTGAGACCTAGAAAGTTTTTAACTAGTTGGGTCTTTTTTTTTTTTTTTTTAAGGACATTGAAATGGATGTATTCTGATTCCCTCGGTAAGAACTGATTTTTGTTCCGAATTGACAAGTAAATCAACAAATCTATACAGACAGCATCATTAGCTAGACATTAGATGGGTGCTGGGAACTGAACCCAGCTCCTCTACCAACAGCCTATAATTGGTTATCAGAAAAAAAACTGTGCTGAGAAATCTCCTTTTGCTTTAGTATAATTGGTGGGAGGTGGTGGTGGAGGGGGTATTTTACTTTACAAGATGTAGTCCATCATTAAGGGAAGCAAAGGCAAAGATTCAAGGCAGGAGCTTGAAGCAGAAACCAATGGAAGACCACTATTGACAGAACTGCTCCCAGGTTTCCTACACAGAACATGTTCAGGAATGGCACCTTTCACAGGGGAGGTCCTCCTACATCAATCAGCAATTAAGAAATTGCCCAGAGACCAAACAAATGGGGGGATTCTTCAACTGAGATTGTGTCTTCCCAGATGTGTCAAGCTGACAATGAAGATTAGCCATCACATCTTTCCTTTGGTTTATTTTAAACATTCTACAAGCTTTTCTACTGGTCAAAAATATACTGACTATCATTATATGCTAATTATATGCAAATATTTTACATTACCTATGATTCCAACAGTAACATCAATAATTTGACATTATGTTATCATTTTCTTTAAAAAAAATTTTTTATATCCCAACCAGTTTCCCCTTCCCCCATTCCTCTTAACTGCCCCTACCTCCTGCTTTAGGTAATTTTAAAGTTGAATATACAATAGAGAATGTAGTTATTTGAAAAGAAAGTCTATACTGCTGTTGTTTAAAAATTAGAACTGTTGGGCTGTTGGTAGAGTGCCCAACATGCATGAGATCTGGGTTTGATCCCCAGCACTGCATAAACTGAGCATGATGGTGCACACCTGTAATGCTAGCCACTCAAGATGTGAAGACAGGAGGATCAGAAATCCAGTATCATTCTCAACTACTTAGTGAGTTAGAGGCCAGCCTGTCTCAATAACAACAAAAAATCAGTCCTTACCAAGGTTAGCTGAATAGGTGCTACTGTGTCTAAACACCGTTTTATTTAGACTTCTAGAACTGTGGTTCTAGAGAAGTTAGCTAAGTAAGACAGCTCAATTGCTTTATCCGTGAACTATTGATTATGGCAAACCTGAGGAAGTTACAGTAGACAAGCTGTGATGTATTTGAACTGTGGATTTAGGATGTATTTGAATTACAAATGTCCATGTGGACATAACAGTAACTTTGGATAATATACAATCATAAATTGGGGTTATTTGCATTACTCTGCTTAATTAGCTATATTATGAGAGTACTTTATCATAATTCATTATGTATTTGAAATGGCAGACTGCTTTTTTAAACAACTGCATGAAAATGGCATTTGACTCTGTATAGATTATTTCAGGCTTACCTAATTATTCTTTTGTTTGTGACAGGGTCTCATGTAGCCTAGGCTGGCCTCTAAATACCTATGTAGCCAAATATAGCCTTGAACTCCTGATCCTTGTGCCTCTATCTCCCAAGTGCTGAAATTACAAGCATGTACCACTAGGCAGTCCCAATTACTCTTAAGTATAACTTATGTTGCTAGTGTGCCCTCATTAGAATCTAAGCTGTGACCAATGCATGCTGCATACAAAGCATGCCAGCTTCCTGCTAGCAACTCGTATTTCAAAGTAATGTAAAGCTGAGATTTCTTACTGTTCTTCCCCAAAATATCAATTCCATTATCATTATTATTGAATAATGACTACTTGGTGATCATTTCTGATTCTATGAGCTAGGTTTGTTCTCCTTAAGAGTATGTGAAAGCCAGTGCCTACTACAGACTCTGATATGGAGATGACTGCAAGAACTGCTAAACAGATAAAAAGAAGACTAATAGTTTCTGAAAGTACAATCAATTAATTGATCCTTCAAAACTGTAATTTTTCCTATTAAAAGGAATTGTCTTGAGGTATTGAAGCAGATGTTAAAACGTTAAAATGATGAGAGTATACATAAATTTAGGTATAATTAGTGAATTCAGCAAGAGCGACTTATATCATAATTACTGGATTCCTAAGTTTTCAGTATTAACTAAAAACCATAGAATTATCTAGAGATACCAACAATTCCTCTTCT
The DNA here is from genome assembly GCF_004664715.2 of Peromyscus leucopus. NCBI lineage: Eukaryota > Metazoa > Chordata > Mammalia > Rodentia > Cricetidae > Peromyscus > Peromyscus leucopus. The sequence goes on along the minus strand of NC_051070.1, from coordinate 105,460,480 downwards.
GTTACTACAAAATTCTTAACTAAACACCAGTCACACTAAGAAAGGAGTGATGTGTTCTGCCTCAACACCACTCTACCTCTGACCTACATTTGTTTAGCATGCACTGGACTCGTGTTCATAGCTGAGATAGGATGGTCAGTGATCATGTCTGTCATCGATACGTTTGTCACATTTCACAACTGGACAAACATCTGTTACTATTTGATCCTAACATAAAAGTCAGACTTATCTCAAATCCTAGTTACAGGCTATTAATGATTAAGAGACAATGTGACAGATCCTACCTCCAGATAAGCACTTGAGAGACAGAAGTTTGGAATGCAACATTAACTCATTCAAGTACAAAATAATGAATCAGTTGATCAACATCTAATTATTTTGCAGAGTAAGGTAACTCAAAAACCACTAAACTCTCTGGTGGTAAAAAATCAGAATTTCTCAGTAGTGAAGGAAGATACTGTACTAATTTTTGAAACATCCCTTTTAATTTAATACACCATGAATTATTAACTTGTGCTTTTAAATAATGTACCACTGGATCATATTTTTTAAGCAAGCATTCTATAATGGCTAAGAGTCCACATTTTTAACTGGAATAAAAACCCAGAACATAGCAATGAATTCAATAGGAATTGTGACTTAAAAGACTTAATAATACTCCCCTAATATCTGCCCTCTGACAGAAAGGAACTTATTTATAGGAGCATTCTGGCTGAACAAAACAAACTGCAAATACTTTTCCAGAATTAAAAATGTAAAGAACATCTCTGAGGGGCTAGAAGATGGCTCAGCAGTTAAAAGCATGCACTGCAATTGCAAAAGACCAAATGTTCCCAACACCTACATTAGGCAGCTGTAACTCCAACTCTAGGAAATCTGATGCCCTTTTCTGGACTCCAGGGGCACCTGTACTCACATGCAAATACCCACAGACAGACACACAGACAGACAGACACACACAATTTAAAAATGATAAAATCTTTTTTTAAACAACATTATTTGAAGGGGATAAAGTTTTTACTAATGTCCTCATGTAGTAGATATGAGAACATTCAAGCCTTTATCTTGTCATCCTTAATTACAAAGGACTTCTAGATAACTAAATTGCTATAAGTATAAAATTATAGCACTAGAGACTTGCAGAGGAGCATTCAATCACTATTATTTCAAATGCTATCATCCCTTCAAAGTCTCTGCACCTGAGATAAACAAACATTAATCATTTACCAAGGATAAATAGGTTAAATGTTTTCCTTTTTTCCAGTGTATTTACCTTTATTCCTTTGAAGCTGAGTATACCAGGCTGCTCCCGGACCCCACAATACAAGCACATAATGTTGACCTTGAGCCTGTTCCACAGTTAACAGAATTTTCCTTTGCTTCTGTCCTCTATAACTATACACTGCCTCTGGAAAAGGAAGAGGAACACTGTAGCTGGTATTACCCGGCTTAGGTGACAACAAAATATCTCATGGTAAATACATAGTGGTAATCAACAAAAGCACTAAGATGGTCTTGTATAGCTTTTATAAGCTAAAATTAAAGAGGCACTCAAAATATTTACCTGTCAAGAGGTCCTGCCTCAACTTGATATGCCAGATTTGGCTGACTCCCCATGGGAGACCTTACCCTCTCTGAGGTGTGGATGGGATTGGAGGAAATGGGAGGGGGGGAGAAGGGAGGGAGGGACAACTGTGGTTGGTATGTAAAATGAAAAAAAAAAACTTAAAAAAATACTTACCTGTCAATACAGTGACATCCAGTACTCTGAGTACGGCATGGACTAATGTATCAGGCTGCAGCTGCTCTAATTCCACAAACTCTACAGTGTTCATTTTCTGATGCTGCCTCTGAGGCAGATCTTTGAGATAGGAATGTTTTGAAGACACATATCCCAGTAAGTCCTCAAGTACAACACTGGCAACTACATTGGAATCTAAGAAACACAAAACATGGACAAAGGCAGGCATCATATTTTGCTGGTAATCACAAATGTCAAAACAACTGCTGTGGTGGTTTGAATAAAAATGGTCCCCATAGGCTCATAAATTTGAATGCTTAGTCACCAGGGCGTATCAACTCATAAAATAAAGCATCTATTTAGGACTTTTTTATAGTTTCAGAGTCCATTATCATCATGGCAGGAGGCATGGCGGCACACAGGCAGACATGGTGCTGGAGAAGTAGCTGAGAGTTCTACATCTGCATCTGCAGGCAGCAGGAAGAGATGCCACTGGGTCGGGCATGAGCTTTTGAAACCCCAGTGACACACTTTCTCCAACAAGGCCACCCTCCTAATCCTTATCAAGTGGTGTCACTCCCTATGGAATACACTTCAATGAGAGTTAGGGGAGGAAGAATCGTTGTGTATGTGTGGTTGCTATGCTGTGTGGAATTTGGTTGGGAAGAGAGGTGTGACCACTTTATAGCATCTTGGAAGCGCTAAGGACAGCATCCTAAACTTAAATGGTGGAGGGCAGGTTCAGGAGAGTCTGTTAGGTCATTTGTAGGATATTTCCAAGGGCTGTGCTTAGGAGCTTGTTGATGAAGGACTGTTGTGAAAGCTGGGAAAGATGGGATTAGACTAGAGACTGGGGAGCCAGCTAGATAGTTTCGGGACTATGGAAGAATTAAAAAATAATGAAAAATCGGAGCCTGGCTACAGATTGGGAACAGGATGGAATTTTTGGAGATGATAATAGTTTCTATTGCCTAACAATATCTACATTTACTTTTTGGTCTAATCTGAGTAAAGAATAAACTACATATTTTATAGAAATTAAGTAATGTTTTACATGTATTTATACATCACAACATAAGATAGTTTACAGAAAATACTATGCTTAGTATGAACAAAAATTCCTGAAAAGAAGCTAATTCTGCAGAAACTGACTGCCTCACTGATTAGAATTTCAATTGTAAGAACAGCCATTTCATTATTCAGTCATAATACCATTTAATTGATTTTAGTCTTCCTTTCTCAATGTTTATTTTAATTTTAAGATTATTTTATTTTGTGTATATGAATATTTTACTGTGCACCACATGAGTTCCTGGTACCCACAGAGTGGATCCCCTGGAACTGGATTTCTACATGGTTATGAGGTACTATATGGGTGCCAGGACTCAAACCTAGGACCTTTATGCAAAATGTACTCTTAGCCACTGAGCCAATTCTCCAGACCCTGTTTTTAATTTTGTTGAGGCAGACTTTACAACTTTACCTACAATAAAATACACATACTTTAGAAGCACTAGCTGAACCCACAAGATGACTGAGCAGGCCAAGGAGTTTGCTTGCAAGGCTGATGGCCTGAGCTGTAACCCAGGACTTACATGGTACACGGAGAGAAGCAGCTCACACAAGTTGTCTTCTGAACTTGCACAGGTACCACCACCTCCATGCAAACTAACTAACTAATTAAATAAATTATTTAAAAATATGGACTAATGAGCTTTGCTGATCAAATTTAAATTCTCCTGAAGGAAAGGGAGATATGTTCATATACATGACAGATTTATGACCAAAAGACGATGCTACCCAAATATATTTTGTTGTTTTTTAGAAATCAAGAGTTTTTAAACTAATTTATGATTTTTCTTTCTCCCATTAACATGCTCATCTGCATCTGCTACACCAACACCTAATTATTCACTCACTCATTACTCACTACTCATCTGCCATGTGACAGATGCTACACCAGGTACTCAGTAAGGACACAGGGAAAATCACATCACAATCTCAACACAGCAAGATTGACCTAGAGACAGACGGTAACAAACACTCAGCATAGAATGTAAACTGAGGACAGGGCTGGATCACACTCAGTAAACGGTTTACCTAGCACTCAGGTGGCTCTGGGCTCTATCTCCAGAACCATTCATGGCTGGGAGCAATGGGGGGGCGGGGGGGGGGGAGCTATGGAAAGGAAGGAACATTCCTGAAAACTTATACACAGAAAACAGAACTACTTAGAAAATAGTTGGCTAGACTCTCCAGGGAATAAACTGGAGGAAGACAGAGAACAGCCATGAGAAGAGTTAAGTGATGGCTGAAAAATCTCTAGTACAACAGCAAAACCAAACAAGTGCAGTCTATCCAGAGGCATTGGTGTGGTCTGGGAAGCTCCCTCCTCCCAGAGCCATGCTTAAGACAAAAAGCCTCAGAAGACAGACACCGTGCTCTCAGTAGCAGAGACCTTAGAGAGGAAAAAGGGGAAGGGAACAAAAGTTACACATGGCGACAGCAGAGAAAGAAGAGATATCCCAGGAAAACCCTCTGCTCTCAGCATTTAACTAGAGCATCAGCAAGAGCCTGGTTTAAAAAGATCCTGGGGGCTGGGGATTTAGCTCAGTGGTAGAGCACTTGCCTAGCAAGCACAAGGCCCTAGGTTCGGTCCTCAGCTCTGAAAATAAATAAATAAATAAATAAATAAATAAATAAATAAATAAATAAATAAGAATATCTCTGTAGTTTCAGTAGCTTCGGTGGTTAGCTCTGAAAATAAATAAATAGATAAATAGATAGATAGATAAATGAATGAATGAATAAAAGTAAGAAAATAAATAAATGAATAAATAAATAAATAAATAAATAAATATCTCAGTAGGTTCAGTATCTTGGTGCTTGGACCCTCAGTGAACCACATTCCCAGGACACTCAGAGTAAATGTCATGTGACTAGACTCTGAATCCTGGCCATTAAAGGAAGTGTAACGCTGGGGTGAGCTTTGAGGTTTCAGAAGCCTAAGCTAGGCCCAGTGGCCCTCTCTTCCTGCTGCCTGTGGACTCAGATGTTTCTAATGAATGGATATTGAATTTCATCAGAAGATTTTTTTATACCTATTGAATGGATGAGAAGTAGCTTTTTAATGTCTGCAGGTTAGGGAGTTAGCTCAGTTGGGAAAGTGCTTTCTTCACAAGCACAAAGACCTAAGCAATCATCTGTAACCAGGCATGTGGCATGTGCTTGTGACTCCAGTGCCGGTGAGACAAGAGAGAGGAAGTCTCTCATGCCCGCTACTCAGCCAGTCCAGCCTAAGTGGTGAGCTCCAAGCCAGTAAGAAACCATGTTTCAGCGGGGGATGGGGGGGGTGAGGGGGGGTTGGCACACACCTTTAATTCCAAAACCTGGAAGGCAAAGACAGACTGACCTCTGTGAGTCCAAGGCTAGCCTGGTCTACAAAGTGAGTTCCAGGAAAGCCACTACTGTTTAAACAGAGAACCCCTTTTGAAAAACCAAAGAGAGAGAGATGGAGAGAGAGAGAGAGAGAGAGAGAGAGAGAGAGAGAGAGAGAGAGAGAGAGAGAGAGAGAGAGAGAGATGGAGAGAGATGGAGGGAGATGGAGGGAGGGAGAGGGAGGGAGAGGGAGAGAGGGAGGGAGGGAGGGAGGAAGGAAGGAAGGAAGGAAGGAAGGAAGGAAGGAAGGAAGGAAGGAAGGAAGGAAGGAAGGAAGGAAGGAAGGAAACCATGACTCAAAGAAGATGTACAGCATTTGTGAGGAGCTCACCCAGGGCTGCCTTCTACCCTCCACATGCAGCGGATATACACACATGTACCTCACCCCTCCACATGAACACATACATATGCACTAAAAAAACTTTTTCTGAGTCTTTCAATGGAGCCCTGGCTATTCTGCAACTCACTATGTAACCAGGAGGACCCCAAGCTCTGCCTCTCCCTCCCAAGCGCTAGGACTAAAGATGTGTGCCACCACTCCAGGCTTTTAAGGTTTTAATGAATGTCACAGTTACAGAATTAGTTGCAAAAACAATACAAAGTTCCCTCATCTTCCTCACTCTACATCCTCTAATGTGAATATTTCACATATCATACAATAACTTTTTTACTTTATTGTTCTATTAATAGTAACACAATAAAAATGACATTAAATACCAATGGATCTTTATAAATACTTAAAGTATTTGTTTCACAAGCACAATTAATACTGCAAAGTCATACTATAAAAATGTTAATGATAATTAAAAATAAAAATACATTAAATTTAAAAACCATCCATATCAAATACCCTCACCAACTATAAGGAATATGGGCTAATAAAAATACATTAAAGGCCGGGCGGTGGTGGCGCACGCCTTTAATCCCAGCACTCGGGAGGCAGAGGCAGGTGAATCTCTGTGAGTTCGAGGCCAGCCTGGGCTACCAAGTGAGCTCCAGGAAAGGTGCAAAGCTACACAGAGAAACCCTGTCTCGAAAAACCAAAAAAAAAAAAAAAAAAAAAAAAAAAAATACATTAAAGATATCATGAATCATGATGGGAAATTGAGATGGCTTATACATGGCATTTGTACATTCTACTTATAACAAAGTATACACCTTTACAAGAAGCTGGTAACTCTAGAGAGCTCTTCTGAGGGAAGATTTAGTTTTCACACAATTAACGGTCAGATTAGCATACCTAAGTTCTAAGTTCTCCAAAAGCACATTCAGAACCCATAAAAGCAAACAGTATAAAAGATTCTTCACTGTACATACACCTTTTTAAAAATGTTTAAATAATTCAATTGGCCTTAGATATATTTCTTGAATTCAAAATTGCTGAAGTTTCCTGAGATGATCTTTTTCATGTCTCACAGCCTAGACATGATCTTAAAGCCAGGCCACACTCTTGCAACCACTGTTTTATGATTTCTGGAGGATGAAGCGTTTTCTAAACACAGCAATGGACACACTCTCAGATGACATTCATTCATTTGGTTGTCTGTTCATTTCTAGCACATACACAAAGCTGTCACCAAGTCTTCTGCCTTGAGAAACGTTTGCTGATAGATTTGCATTTCTGTACAGCACTCTCCGTCTTCACATGTCAACTCCAGCCAACGTGCCGTTCTCACACTTATCTGGGCTTCTTTTCCTCCCGACCCCTTCTCTATACTTTAGTTATTAACACTGCTAGGTTCCTCAGTATTCGCATGCCACTGGGTTCTCCCTCCCCTGCATCCCGAGGTTACACTTATTTACCACAGGGGTGGATGACACATTACAAGGACCTACTAGTCGGAGCCACACAAGACAGACATGCCACTTGCCTCGGCCGGGTCCTCACTCCCTTCCATCTTCTCCTCCCTTCTCGTTGGCATCGATCTCTTAAGGTTCTGGATTCTCCTACATGCATTTTCATTTTCATTCTACAAGTAAACAAAGCCACCTGTATCTGACTCTTCTTCCTTACCTCTTCAGAGAAGACTGCATACACTTCTGGGAGCTTTGTGTTTTTATGTAACTTTTATCTGTCTGTCATTCTTTTTCAATCTGCATTTTCCATTATGTGACTGTACCAAAAATTGGTCATTCTTACAGTATACATACACTTGTATATATAACTTTGTACCAAAATTTGGTCATTCTTACAGTATACATACACTTGTATATATAACTTTGTAGCTATTGCCAAATCCCTCCAGAAGGGCTGTGGCGTTCACGTCCCCAGGACTACTCGGAAGATCCCCTTTCTCTCCATGGCCTCATCAGTACAATGTACTGTCGTATATTTAATTCTGTCAGTCTAACAGGAAAGAAGCGATCGTTTTAAACACATTTATATGTATTCATTTACTTATTTTTAAAACTGTATGTGTGTGGGTGTTATGCCTGCATGTATGTCTGTGTACCACATGAGTGTCTGGTGCCAGTGAGGCCAGAAGAGGGTGTCAGTCCCCTGGAACTAGAGTTACAGATGATTGTGAGCCACCAATGTGGGTGCTGGTAACGGAACCTAGGTCCTTGGGAACAGCAGCGGGTACTCTTAACTGCTGAGCTCTCACTCCAGTTCCTGGAAAGAAGTATCTTTATGCCACTTTAATATAAATTTCTCTAATTGTAAGTAAGTTATGATATGTCCAAGAATCATTTTTACATTACTTTTTTGAGAGCTGCTCATTCTTTCCTCCATTTTCCCATTTCCTCTCAGGACCTTTATCATTCACCTTTTAGAAGTTATTTGTATTAGAAATATTAACCTTGGGCTTGGACTGGGGTATAATCCCAGCACTCGGGAGGCAGAGGCAGGCGGATCACTGAGTTCGAGGCTAGGCAGGTCTACAGAGTAAGTTCCAGGACAGCCAGGGCTACACAGAGAAAATGTGTCATGAAAAAACCAAAAGTAAAAAAAGAAATATATTAGCCTTTTGTCTAAAGTAGAGGATACAAATATTTTCTTCAAGTTTATCATTTGTCTTTTGACTTTGTAACATTTGGGGTCAAGCTTTATTTCAAATTTATCAATTTTGTCTTTTGCCACATCTAAATTTTGAGCAATTCTAATAAAACGTTTTCCTGTATCAATATTAAAGAATTCAGACATGGCAAATACATAGTTTTATTTTTACATATGGATTACTAATTGTTAGGCATTTATCTTTCTGTTTGTTGTATGGTGTGTCTTATTTTATCTTTTTCTAAAAGCTACTGGTTGTCTCAGCACCATTTGCTAAAACGTTAGTCTTAGAGTTGGGGATGCAGCTTGATGGTAAAGCACTTGCCTCACATGTCCAGAGCCCTGGGTCTAATGCCCCGCATCACAAAGAAATGCATTCAGACTTCTACTCTGTACTACACTGCTATACGTATGCATTCTAACCTGGACCTTCCTGCTTTGTTCCACTGGTCTACTTATCTATTTATATACCACACATCACTGTCTAAATCACAGAGGCTTTATAGCAGGTTAAGTTGTCTGGTAATTCTGGCTCCCCTAAAACAGAGATCTGCCTGGCTCTGCCTCCCAAGGGCTGGAACTAAAGGTGTGCACCACCACCACCCAGCTACTTTGGGGTTTTTATGGCTTACTTAGTTGTTTTGTAAATTTTCTGAGCTTAGAATTTTATTTCTATTCTTTCACTCTTATTGGTAGAAGTGTTTGACTAGGAAATGTGTCTGTTAGCTGCTTTAAATATACCTTCTGTGTTCCAATACATATTATTTCTGTAAAATTTTGTATCCATCCTTAAAATCCAAAATTTGTTTTAAAAGTTTCAAAACTTAAAAAAAAAAAAAAGAACCTGGTTTTTGTTGTTGTTAACTAATGAATTACAATTCTGTAACACTTTGGTAAGTGTGGATGTTATACTCCTACTTGATGGAATTCACTGAGTTTTTGACAATATAATCTAGAGTTAGTGTTTCTGATGCAGCATGTTCTATCTGACCTTATTTATATGCATACCTAATCTATGAAGTACATTAATTAGATCTATCTCTTTAATTATGTTTTGTATATTAGAGCTGTCTTGCACCATTAGGGAATGACTCTTCAATGAGTTGCAGAACACATCTCTTAGAATAGATTAAATTTTTTAAAAAATTGAATGACAGTAAAAGTTGACAAGGAGAGAGAGAAACTGTAAAAGGTATTGTTGGTATGAATCCTATATATTAATTTCTGTGGTGCTAGGGATCAAATCCAGGATGATGTACATGCTAGGTCAGTGCTCTACCACAGTGCTGCAACCCCAGCTTAATTTTCTTTATTTACTAAAATGTATTTCTTTTTGATTGACATGTAAAATTATACATATTAATGAGATGCCATGTAATGCTGTAATGCATGCACACATCAGAAAATGTTCAAATCAAGTTAAAGAAACCTATCTCCACACACATTTCTTGTTTCTTTATGGGTGAAAACATTTCAAGTACTTAATTCTAGCTTTGTTACAGTATGGACTGTTATCTGTAGTCATCCTCCTGTGCAAGAGAACGGGACATATAATAACTGTTCTTACAGATATCTAAAATACACCGATAAAGTTGTAATATTCCTACTAAATGGTTGTATTTATTTTATTTATTTTGCAGTGTTGGGGATGAACCCAGAGTCTCTGATTTTATCTACTTTTTTGATCAGTATCATTGTCTAGGCTGGCCTCAACTTTATAATATTCTACATCAGCTTCCCAAATATGGTTTCAAGCTATGATTTCAAATATGTGATACTCCACCTGGCTTATTCATTGATGTATGTATTTTGAGGTGCTAGAGATCAAACACAAAGCCTTGCATAGAGTAGGCAATCCCTTTACCAGTGTGCCATACCCCAGCCCATGGAAGGACTTCAAAGTAAGTATAGCCACAGTGGACAAGAGTTTGGTGAGTTCTTATCAAACGATGTGTGTACTTGGAATACAACCCAGAAACTGCACCTAGAAATGTGAGTCACAGAAAGAACATTTATGTCCACACAAAAGTCTATACTCTTAAAAACCTCAACTGGGAAATAACTCAAAATGTTCTTCAACAAGTGAATAATTAAGCAAACAACTGTAGATCCACATAATGGAACACTATTTGATACTTAGAGAAGTAACTATTGATGTATGCAATGGTTACCAAAAAAGGAAGCTAGTTTTTCTCAGCAATGATAGGAAAGGTTTCAAACTGTATTTGTCTATGAGTCCAATAGGATTTTAATTATCTCAAAGGCTCGGAGACTCAGAAATTACACAGGTAAGCTTCAGAAGTCCATAGAATGACTGAGAACAATGTTTTCTTTTTTTCTTTTGTATATCTACATTTTTCTGTAGACATGGACCATAGCATCTCAGAGATAACTCATTAAATGCTAAGAACCACCACTTTGTAGACTTCCTAAGAAGAAAATGAAACACAAACCACAATACTTTATGAGGCTAACAATATACAAGTTCATCCTCATCTTTTTTTTTTTTTCTTTCTCTTCTAGGCACACAGCTGTCATCTGAGGCTGGGGTCCCTGCTTACTCCTACCATAATCATCTTTTAAAGTTCTAGTTTCAATTCCTTTTTCAAGGCTTGGGGTAGAGCACAGGCTTAGCATCGGCTGGGGCCCTACGTTCAATCCTAGTAATGCAAAAAATAAAAAATAAAAATAAATGAGTTCCAATTTCATATTACAAATGGAAATGTTTAGAAAACTAAAAACAATTTTTACACACATCTTCCCTAATATATCTGTTTGCAGACTTACAGAAGATTATGAGGTAGCATTCCAATAATCCCACTGTGGGAGGACCCCTGTACCTAAGTCCCACGTTTAGGGTGCCATCTGTGGGAGGCCAGCTCCCACCTTTTAAAGGGTTCCTATGAGGAGGAGAGAGGGATAAGAAATATTAGGTAGAAAGAAAGACCAAGCTGACAAGAAGAAAGACAGAAACACAGAACAGCTTCGGAAGGGCCTGGGTCAATACCCACTAGCCTTTTCCATTTATTCAAAAGGACTTTTTATAATAATGTCAAGGGGAAGAGGAAAAGACCTCCCCCTTGCTAGATCAAAGCACACCGCACAGCCAAGTGTAGACCCTTCCAAACACCTGGTAACCATGCCCATGGTCAGATCATCCCCTTATGCAGCCCTGCTGGGTAAAGGAAGCTCAGATTCTTGGACCCTGAGTAATTTGGGCCTCCACACCCCAACATATCAAAGATATATCAAAAAATATATTAGATATACCTAATTTACCATCTACCTACTACTCTTAGTATTGAATAGTGTTCCGTTATATGGATCTACTGTTGTTTGCTTTATTATTTACTTGTTGAAGAACATTTTGAGTTATTTCCCAGTTGAGGTTTTTAAGAGTATAGAATTTTGTGTGGACATAAATGTTCTTTCTGTGACTCAGATTTCTAGGGTGCAGTTTCTGGGTTGTCTTCCAAGTACACACATAGTTTTATAAGAACTTACCAAACACAGCCCAATATGAAGTCTCAGCAGTTCACCTTATAATCAGATGGCTGACTGTGAACCATGGCTCTCCGCCACTGGCAGCATGACTAGTCCAGAAAAGATCAAAATCCAAAGTATGTTCATACTGGGTTTGTACCATCCTAAAGCTAAAAAGTCATGAATCGAAACATCCTAAATTCAGGACATTCAAAATATGTCTTACATTTTTCAGGCTGGACATGTGAATAACTTCCAAGATTTAATAACTGACTGGTAAATGTTGATTGGAGTACTGTCTCACCAACCCATTGGTCCTCATAAACAGTAACATCTAAAAACAGAACAAAACAAAATCTGGTCATGTCATGAACTCCTTTAGACTGTGGTTAACTTATTAAACATACAGTAGTAACTAATCATAGCAAAACATTATGCATACATCTCACACACCAGGCAACTAGAGTTCTGATAGACTGAAACCTACCCAAACGCACAAAAATGATAGAACAGCTAATTTAAACTCGGAACCTAGACCCTTGCCTATGAGCAAGCCGGGAGTCACCCGGTCTAAGGGAGAGGAGAAAGAGGCATTCACATTGCCTTCAGCTGAGCTCACCTTTCCCATCCCAATCCACTACTTCCCCCCAGTGTGCAGCAGTAGGAATGATTTCATACCAAAATGGCAGATCACCAGCATTAGTGAAATACTGAAACACTCCCCTCTTCTACCCAGAGGAAACCAAGTCCCAACACCAATAAAACCATAGATATGAAGAACTTCTTGGGCAGAACTACAACACATGAAGATAGTCAAGCCTAGATAATATGGAATATGTGAACACTACTGAGAATCTGTGCCAGCAAAAGTTATACACATGACAACCAAAGAAAATACTACACTCTTCCAATGGGCTGCCATCAGTAACAGAATTGGTTTATTCTGTTTCAAGAGTGCCACTGTGGATGAACTTGGAGGAGACCTGAATTCAATACTAGTGCACTGGGCCACAAGACAAGGCCATTTATCTATGGCTGTACCAAAAATGAAATATGGTACAGATTCTTCATTAACAGATTGAGAATCTACAGTAGATGTGTTCGTTGGGCTGCTCAGTTTGGGCATATGTCACTGTGGCTTATCTCAGCAAAAATACCAAATATAAAAATGATGGGTCAGACTGAAGTAGGCCCCTTGACATAGGGAGCTTACGGAATACACATTATACATTCAACTAGACTGTTTTTAATGTGTGAGTCATTGGTGGCAAGTACTACAGAGACACTGAACTACACTGAGTAGTACTACCAAACACCACAGTCAGGAGTCTCCCGGAAGCTAGAGCTAATAACAATGCTCAGAATATCAAGAGTGGATCAGTATTTGATTTGGCAAAGAAGGAAAAGCACATGGGTGACTGATCATTCACAAAAGGCAAGGCAAGTAAAAGGATACAACTATCTTTCCTTAGAAAGCTCAAAGTTAATAAGGAATTTTGTCAGAAAATAATGCTAGAAATTCCTTTCCTAGTTATCTGGCTGGTTGGGCTTATAGCAGGCCTGAATATTGATTCTTGTCTCATTAAAGAGCTATTGTATGATGGGTTTGGGTTACAACTTTTTTCAGTCCTTTTTAATCTTTCAATGCATTGTCTCTTGGAATATATTTGGCACCCAATTTCTAAATGTAACATGTTGTTCTGTTTAGGAAATGATGTTAACTTTTTATTCATCTTCTATTCCTTGCCAATAGTGGTATACTATTCTACAATTCTGGAAAATTTTGAAAATCAGATCCAGGGATTTTGTTTTTTTTGTTTTGTTTTTGTTTTTGTTTTTTTGAGACAGGGTTTCTCTGTGTAGTTTTGGTGCCTGTCCTGAATCTCACTCTGTAGACCAGGCTGGCTTCAAACTCACAGAGATCCACTTGGCTCTGCCTCCCAAGTACTGGGATTAAAGGCGTGTGCCACTGCTGCCAGGCATAGATTCAGGGTTTTTTAAAGCTAAAAAAGAAAAAAAGAAAAAGACAATAGCTGAATTACAGAGACAAAATGTCTGAATTCCAGCATATTCTGCAGTACCTGTCTGATTCAGAAACCAATGAATTATAAACACTGTGGTGCATTCAACTGCTGAAAGGGAAATTTATTCATCATTGCTTGTGAGTGGGTAACTGTGTAGGTATAGGCAGCCACAAATACTTTATTCCTGCTTGTAATGATCTGCTAGATGACTTATAGTTGTATTTCTCACTGAGGACTTGTCTTACATTTCCTTCCTATTGCTGTGATGAAGACCATGACCAAAAGCAACCTATGGAAGAAAGAGTTTATTTAATATTTCAGCTCACATTTTTTCATTGAGGGAAGTCAGAGCAGAAACTTAGTGAGGAAACCTGGGGGCAGGAACTGGAGCAAAGACCAGGAGGAATACTGCTTACTGGCTTGCTCTCCACAGCTTGTTCAGCCTGCTTTCTTATACAATCCAGGACCACCTGCTCAGGAAAGGCACTACCCACAAGGGGCTGGGCCCTTCCGCACCAATTCTTAATCAAGAAAATGCCCCACAGGCTTACCTACAGGCCAATCAGATGGGGATTATGAGAAACAACCAGGGAAGGCTTCTTGGAGGAGATAATGAATGGGAAGACAGCTGAGACCGAAGAAGAGAACTAAAGCCTGGGGAAGCAGTAAGGAGGTCACACATGCCACAGAGGGAAGGCAAAGGGCAAAGAGAGAGCCCTGGGAGACAAGAACCAGAGGACACAGCTTTACAGGGCAAGCTACCACCATACTTGATGACCTTACCTGTAATTAAAATTATATCCCCAAGAAACACTGTAAGTGCCCAAAATGCTGCAGTCCTCCACAGAACAACTCTCTTCCTCACTTCTGATTGATCAATTACTACAACTGTTGCTAAGGGCACTTTAGAACCAGAATTTGGTCCAGATTTTACGTTTATCTCCTTCACATGGCATGGAGTTAGCACCATGACTAAGCAGTTATACTTCTGACTTTTAGAGCCACAGTCTTTTATTAGTGATATTTTTTTAATGGCCTTAAATTCAGACGTGATCCTCTGGGGCGCCGTTTTGGCCGACTCTCTTGTAGTAGAGTCCATCTTTGGCTTCTTGGATACTTGACGGACTTCCGAACGAGCTTTAGAATGATGGAAATTATCTTTAGAGGACCGGTTTCTTTTAGCAGCACTTTGGTGGAAGGTACTCAGTTGGGAACACAGTATTCCTGAGCCACACAACTCAATGCATACCTCATTTGGTGGCGGGTTTTCTTCATTACTGAAAAGATCTTGTGAACTTATATTATTTTCAAGACTTTTTCCAGAGTTTCTGTTAACGTGACTGCTTTCTGATTCAGGACTAAAAAGTTCCAGGGAATATGCCTGGCTCTGCTCACTCTCAGATTCAGAATTGTCCCTGGACTTAACAAGATTATCTTCAGCTAGTCTTCCTTCTGGACTTCCTGTGGGTTCCATCCCCATGTTTATAGTCCCTTTATTTGGACAGTCTTGCCCTTTATTGTTCCCTTGAGCTAGAAAGGCACACTGGCTGGAGGTCATTATACTGAGAAACTCAGTGTCAGTAGACACTTTGTGGTCTGAGGCCTTCCCGACTGCTCCCTCAGACCCTGGCTCAGGCTTTGTGTCAGAGAAAACGGTCTCCTGACTCTGTCTTTCATGTACAGTTGGCACAGGCTTTGTTCTCACAGCCTCTGGCCCTATAGTAATCTGTTCAGTACAACAGTCCAAATCCAATTCAGCTGTACATTTATGATCTAACGGAAGCAAATCTGCTTGAAAGTTCTGAACACAGGGATTTGACTGGTTTTTAGACTGCTCATCTCTAAGTTTCATATTTTCACACTGAAACTTCTGATATTTTTCTTCTTCAGGTAAATACTGAACTCTGTCCTTAAATTCACATATCTGCACATTAGTCATATCACTCTGGCCTGAGGGATTAATCTTCTGGGACTTTATACTCTGTGTTTCAGAAGAAGAACACATGAAACCATCTTCCACCTGCGCAGACCTAGTCACATAAGTTGTCGAAAGGTGACCACTAAGAACATCTGGAGGGCCAGCAGTTTCTGGGATTTGGTAGTCTTTCAGATTTTTAAGCTCCTGGTTTTCAGCCTTCAGATATAAAGAATGCTGTTTGTATAAAAGTTGGATTTGTTCCCAGGTGTTGGCAGTGGACATTAAGGAAGCTGTTCCCTGTGATATCGTCATTTTCAGTGGAGCAACTGGAGCACCCCAAAAAATGTGAACTTGAGATCCTCGACTCATAATTTCTGATAAAAACGAAAATTTCAAAATTAATTTATTAGTATATTCTTTTATCTGATGAAAACAAACTATTAATCAAAAACATGCAGTTTAGTTTGATATGCTACTTAATTATAAAATTAATAAATAATAAATTATAAGAAAATCAGCCATTTGGTGGTGGCGCATGTCCTTCATCCCAGCACTTGGGAAGCAAAGGCAGGCAGATCTCTGTGAGTTCAAAGCCAGCCTGGTCTACAGAGTGAGATCCAGGAAAGGCGCCAAAACTACACAGAGAAACCCTGTCTCGAAAAATCAAAAAAAAAAAAAAAAAAAAAAAAAAAAAAGGAAGGAGGAAGAAGAAGGAAGGAAGAGGAGGAAGAAGAGGAAGAAGTTGAAAAAGAATGAAGAAGGAGGAAGAAGAAGTAGAGGAGGAAGAAGGAGGAAGAGGAGGAGGAAGTGGTGGAAGAGGAGGAGGAGGAGGTGGAAGAGAAGGAGGAAGAGAAATTAGTAATAAGAAAGTCTTCACACCTTTAATCCCAGCACTCGGGAGGCAGAGGTAGAGGGATCTCTGTGAGTTCGAGGCCAGCCTGGGCTACCAAGTGAGTTCCAGGAAAGGCGCAAAGCTACACAGAGAAACCCTGTCTCGAAAAACCAAAAAAAAAAAAAAAGTCTTCAGTTAAAGACTGAGAGAAGGACCAGGAAGCTGGCTCAGTGGGTAAAAGATGCTTCTACTATGCAAGCCTGACAACCCGAGTTCAATCCCTAGAAACCATGGTGGGAGGAGAGAAATGACTCCCAAAGTTGTCTTCTGACCTCTACACACACACCATGGCACATGGAGACCTACATACCACACACACATAATAATAATAATAATAATAATAATAATAATAATAATAAATCTAAAATTTAATTTTAAAATACTCAGAGAAACAAAGCTAAACATCAAACAAGTACATTTTTAGAATGTTCATTTCTTGTGCTGTAAAATCCTGCCCCATTTAAATAACAATTCAGTTTTAAAGGGTAGACATTTATTTAATTGCCTTAACTATTACCCTTAAATATCTGTCTTCTTCACTCCATAGACTCTCTCAGTAGGTTTTGAACTTCCTCTGAACTCAATCTCAAAATCAAAATAGAAGGCTCAAACTGAAAGGCAAAGAACAAATTGGGGTGTTTTGATATTTTGTTTGTTTTATGAGATAGGATTTCTCTGTGTAGCCTTGGCTGTCCTGGAACTCAATCTATAGACCAGGCAGGCCTTGGACTTACAGAGCTCAACCTGCTTCTGGCTCCTGAGTGCTAGAATCAAAGGCATGCGCCACCACGCTGGGCAGGGTCTTATGTAGTCCAGGCTGGTCCTGAACTTGTTACACATCCAAGAATGCCCTTGAATTCCTAACCTTCCCTTCTACCTACCAAATGCTGGGTTTATAAGTGTTCATCACTGCCGAGCATCTTTTCCATAATACAAACTAATTCAAATTGATGGCAATAACTATGTAATGCATAAAAAGAAACTCATCATTTAAGCTTTTTTCCCCATAAATTATGCACCTGGTGTAAGCACATCTGAGTAAACATCCTATTGGTTGGTAAAGAATCATATCAACTGATCACCTGTTCAAAACTGACTTTAATTAAACAGATGTATTCTAGAATCCACTAAAAAGCATTGATTTGTATAATAGTTTGGAGGCAAAAGGCAGAAAAGGTTTTGGGCCTGAGGCATTTTGGGCCAGAATCATCCCTTACTCTGACTACAAACTGGGGGGTTGGGGTGATTATTTGAACAGTGGTCTTGTTTTAAATTCATTGCCATTAATCCCAAAGTGGGTCCTAGCAATCCTGTTCTTGCCTACACAATCCCACTTGAAATAACTCTTATATCTCTTCACTCTAAATCTCCAGCATCTCCTCCCCTGCCCTTACACACATCAGGTAAACCGTATTACTGATTTCTTTCACATTTACCAATATAACTCCATGGGATCTATATTCTTTCCTAGGTTCCTGTTACTATGGCTGAGCTCTTACACTGTGTGTGTGTGTGTGTGTGTGTGTGTGTGTGTGTGTGTGTGTGTGATGTGTGTCTACAGAAGCACATGAAGAGGCCAGAGAAAGACAGGGAGTATCCTCTACTGTCCCCCCTCATATTTTTTTGAGATAGAGTTTCTCACTGAATCTGAAGTTCGCTGTTTAGGCTAAACTCGCTATCCAGTAAGCTCCCAGGCTCCACCTGTCTCTGCTCCACCAACACTAGGGTTACCGGCAGGCCATGCACAGCTTTTACATGAGTAGCTGTATGCTAAGAATTGTTGAGCAACATGGTGAGACACACGACAATTAATTGTATTAACCTACTTTGTGCATGTTCAGAATATCAAAGAACTCAGGATATAAATTAGTGGAGAACACTTGCCTAGCACGAACAACTCTTTTATCTCCAGTGCCAGGGAGGGGGTGGAATGGAGCAGGGAAGAATAGGGAAATCTTGAGTCTGACTAACTACGGACTGACTGATCTTAAGACAGGGTCTTACCCTGTAGCCCAAGTTATCCTATCACTCACTATCTAGGCTGGTCGCAGGCCCATGGTAATCCTCCACTTCAGCCTCCACCTTGCCTGGCTCGTGCCTGTAATCCCAGCACTCATGTAAATCCTCCACTTTGAGAAATCACTGGAAAAACATCAGAGGATACACAAGAGTGAACATGGGAGACTTTCTAAGCACATATTAAAAATGAACAGCCATAAAGAAAACAATGGAATGGAAATGTGTAATACCTAGAGAGCTACTGCTGTATTGCAACAAAAATAAATAAACAAGAGATCCTTGTTAATACAAATGCATCTTCTAAACATATAAATTTTAATTGAAAAATTAACATTAAAAATACATAACTTAGCCAGGCAATGGTGGTGCATGCCTTTAATACCAGCACTTAGAAGGCAGAGACAGGCACAGTTAGAGGCCAGCCTGGTCTACAGAATGAGTTCTAGGACAGTCAGGGCTACACAGAGAAACCTTGTCTCAAAGGAAAAAAAAAGTAAAGAATATATAACTTAGCCAGGCATTGGTAGCACAAACCGAACATTTAATCCCAGCACCAGGGAGGCAGAGCCAGGTGCATCTCTATAAGTTCAAAGCCAACCTGGTCTACAAAGCAAGCTCCATGACAGCCAGGGCTGTTGTAGAGAGGAAATCCTGTCTCTAAAAACAGACTCCAAACGGGCAAGTGTATAGTACAGCATCGTAGAGTACACTGCAGCAGTGCAGCTGGTATATAGTACAGCATCGTAGAGTACACTGCAGTAGTGCAGCTAGTATATAGTACAGCACAGTAGAGTGCACTGCAGTAGTGCAGCTGGTATATAGTACAGCACAGTAGAGTGCACTGCAGTAGTGCAGCTGGTATATAGTACAGCACAGTAGAGTGCACTGCAGTAGTGCAGCTGGTATATAGTACAGCATAGTAGAGTACACTGCAGTAGTGCAGCTAGTATATAGTACAGCACTAGAGTACACTGCAGCAGTGCAGCTGGTATATAGTACAGCACAGTAGAGTACACTGCAGTAGTGCAGCTAGTATATAGTACAGCATAGTAGAGTACACTGCAGTAGTGCAGCTAGTATATAGTACAGCATAGTAGAGTACACTGCAGCAGTGCAGCTGGTATATAGTACAGCACAGTAGAGTACACTGCAGTAGTGCAGCTAGTATATAGTACAGCATAGTAGAGTACACTGCAGTACTGCAGCTAGTATATAGTACAGCATAGTAGAGTACACTGCAGCAGTGCAGCTGGTATATAGTACAGCACAGTAGAGTACACTGCAGCAGTGCAGCTGGTATATAGTACAGCACAGTAGAGTACACTGCAGTAGTGCAGCTAGTATATAGTACAGCATAGTAGAGTACACTGCAGTAGTGCAGCTGGTATATAGTACAGCATCATAGAGTGCACTGCAGTAGTGTGTGGGAGCCCGTTCTGGGGTTCCTCGTGGCTTTACCCAGCAGGTCTGAATAGAGGATGATCAGGACCACGGGCCTGAGTGCAGGTGTCTGAGATGGTCTGCACTTGGCTGTGCTGGGGGAGGAGGTCTTTTGCTCCACCCCTTGGCGTCTCTATAAAAACCCTGGACCAGAGACAGTCGGGGCCCGTTGGAATAGGTTCCAGGCCCTCTCGAGGCTATTCTTTATTTTCTGTCTGTTTATCTCCGCAAGATTCTCCGCTATAAATCCTTCTATCTAATATTTCCTGCTGCTCGCACTCAAGAAAACTCTGGGAAGCTGTGGGGGTGGTGGGTAAACGCCCCACAGTAGTGCAGCTAGTATATAGTACAGCATCGTAGAGTACACTGCAGCAGTGCAGCTGGTATATAGTACAGCACAGTAGAGTACACTGCAGCAGTGCAGCTGGTATATAGTACAGCACAGTAGAGTACACTGCAGCAGTGCACACTTGTAATCCTAGGACTTTGGAGACAAAAGCAGCAGAGCCTCATCTGTGTGAGGCCAGCCTGAGGCTACAGAGCTGGACTCTCTCAGAAAGACCACAAGGGACCAAGGCTACAAATGAGTTTTAAATATACTTCTATGTTTAATTTTTATGATATATGACTAATAGGTATTATTTTCATAATGCCAGCTCTTTTTCATTTGGTCATTCAGGCATTTCTTTCACAGTCTTCAGACAGAATATAATGTTCTAAGAATACAGAACAATATTGCTAATTTTTAATATGAAAGTTGAGAACAATGACAGCCGCTGTTGAAGTTTGTCAGCTAAGGGGCTGGAGAGATGGCTCCGTGGTTAAGAGTACATACTGCTCTTTCAGGGGACCCAAGTTTGGTTCCCAGTCCCCATATCAGGTGGCTCACCACAGACTAACTCTACTTCCACGGGATCCTCCTGGGCATCCCATGCCTTCTGGTCAATACACACACACACACACACACACACACACGCACGCACGCACGCACGCGCACACACACACACACACACACACAATGAATCATTAAAAAAATAGATACTATAATTTTCAAATACCTTATAGCTTATAATAGTGAAGTACTGGGAAGACAGAGCAATAGCAGTTTTAGGTGTCACATTATACTCCTTGGAAATCAATGAACTAAGCATTCCTGTATCCAACACACAGCCCACCTTCATTTAACCCTCATAAAAATTACCCACATATGCAGTAACTGGTGTATGAGGGTTTTCTAATTTATATGCCATCAATTAGATTCACCACAAGGAGGCCCCAAATAGCATTTCAAAAACCTTCAAAATGCTATCAAGAGGAAGAGGGAATACTCACACAGCAAATCAAGACATGAAAGTAACCACTGATTATAAACTCCCCTTTCAAGAACCTTCCTGCATTCTTCTCCAGTGTTTCTTCCCTTTAGCCTTGAGTCTTTTCAAGCAAAGAAGAAAAGTCCTATGTTGCGTCTTTGTCCTCATTTTTCCTTCAGCAAACTTAAATCTGTCTCCTATTATAATTTGCTACACTACTCTCAATGTGGAAAACCCTCCAAAAGACAGATGAAAGGTCAGTTTTCAAACCTCACCTTATTGAAATTTGAAACTGCTTACCAATCCTTTCCTCAAACATTCTACTTTCTTAATTCTGTGAGGCCACCAAATTAGAACTGCTTGGAGTTTTTAAACACAGATATGTATTAATTTATTTAATAATCAAAATTACTTGCCAGGCATTATGCTAAGCACTGGAAAACCAACAATAATGGGGTTTAAGGGGCTATTATAGTGGGAAAGATAAGAGTGATGATCATCAAAGAGAGGTAAGAAGTCATACAGAATTAAAAGCAGGATGTCAACAGAAAAAGCACAATGAGTATGGAGCTGCCTGTTAACCGCATTTTTCATAGGCTCTTAGGAATATGATTAATTACAAGTTTAATAATGTTCAAAAACAAAGTGAAGTACAGCCTGGACTCATCTCCACTCCCCAAACCAACACAGGGCCCAGAAAGCTGTGCTAGTTGGCTTACCCAAGGGCCGGACTGGCTGTAGGCTGTCTCCAAGATGTATAGAAAGATTGTAAAACCTTCCCATGTTCTGTGTCCTCACTTAGCATTTTCTCAGTATCTTGAAATCTGACTCTCACTTCCTATCTCTGTTAAGACAATAACAAAGTCCGAATTGCCAAATGAGAACTCACAGTACTGAACTGGGAAACACTCTGTTCCTTAGTTTCAGAACACGGCTCTTTCCCAACCAGTTCTTCCACTCATCTGATCATTCTTTTCCTTTCTGTTCTTTCTTGGGCTGTCTTGTTATTTCACAGGACTGTACAGAACTGCATCCAAGCCTATTCATTTCATTGCCACATATCCAAGTATGCTTTAGGAGTCTGTGTTGAGCTAAGTCTTCCTCAGCTTCAGACCTATTCATATTTGTAGCATTACTACATTTGACAGGATCACAGAAGGATCAAAATCCAAAGCCCTCCTTCTTCGCTTCAGTGCAGAGATAGTGGTACACACAGGGACAACACAAACAATTTTGATACTTCAGAAAAACCTTCCAGATCCAGAAACATTTGGAATGAATCACAATGATGTAAAACACACGGCTTTTCATATATGATAGTTATTTCACTATGCCTTCACTTATTTGTCTCAACAAATACCCTAAGTGTGGGACTTTCACTCTTTTAAGAATTAGCTAGAAAATGGACTTGATTATTTAAAACTATAACATAGCCAGTGAGATGGCTCCAGAGATTAAAGTACTTACTGAGCAAGCCTGATGAAGGCCTGAATTCAACCTCTGGGCCTCACAATGGAAGGAAAGAACCAACTTCCAAAAACTGTCCTTTGAACTCCACATGCCATGGCATGCATGTGTCTGCATGCGTGTACACACACACACACACACACACACACACACACACACACACACACCAAATAATACAATTTTTTTTTTTTTTTTTGGTTTTTCGAGACAGGGTTTCTCTGCATAGCTTTGCACCTTTCCTGGAGCTCACTTGGTAGCCCAGGCTGGCCTCGAACTCACAGAGATCCGCCTGGCTCTGCCTCCCGAGTGCTGGGATTAAAGGTGTGCGCCACCACCGCTTGGCCTACAATTTTTTAAATTATACCAAGGATGATGCTACTAAATAGTGTAAGGTATAGAAATGATGAGTATGTGAGTGGGGGTGGATAGTGGTGAGGACTGGTATTTATCATTGCAAGCTTACACACAAATAGTCATGGGTAAATGATGAGTTTCAGTGATTCTAGGCTACATTTTGTACTCAGAGGGTTAAAGCTCATTAAAATACCAGGTGAAACCAGCAAGTACATATCCATTACCACAGTTAATAATTACACAGTTTCTCAATCTGCAGAAGGCCACCAGTCAGAAAGACTAATACACCACAGTCTTTATCTTTAGCGTGGTCAGTCTGGTGAATGTGTCCAAGATTTATAAAACAGGATAAACTGTATCAGCAGATTTTGTCTTTGCCAACACCACAACTTAAAAAAAAAAGGCTTCTTATAAACTTCATGTGATTAAAAGAAACTACTTTCTCTACCACATAAATAACCAGAAAATCTCACAATTATAATGTGTCATAGCCATTATGAAGGTTTTTCATGTCTACTCCCCCAAATACTAAGCAATTTTAAGATTACACAATAATATCACTGGACAACAAAGTAGAGAGGGGTCATAACTGAAGAAACACCAGTTTTGGAATAAGGCAGGTATGAATTCAAATCCCTCCTACTCTGAAACTAGCAAGTGCTAAAGCCAGATGACAGCCACACAAGGTTCATTCTACTATCCTATTACTGTATATTCTTATCATTCATAATAACGTTAAGCTTATCTGTCAGGTGAGAATTGTTTCTTTGTTAATTGAGAATAACATCATTCCCACTTCACGGCATTGTGAGATGGCACACAATAATTAATATTAGCCCTCTATGATCTTAAATCTAGGAAACTACATTCACACTTATTTGGTAACATACCAACAAGTTGTATTTCCTTCAAGTTTTTTGTTCTTACACATATTTTTACGCAGTGGCAATGATAAAACTGAATTTTTTTTTACTGCTTTGATACATATATGGCTACCTCTTATGCCAATTTACAATCTCCTGTGGGATATGAGAGTTTGTTGCTAAAACTGTGACTCATGTATCCCAGGCTGGCCCCAAACTTGGCTATGTAGCCAAGGATGACTGGCTTCTGGCCCTTACTCCTCCACTTACAGAGTGCTAGGATTACAGGCACATGCCATGCCTAGTTTATGTAGTACTAGACATTGAGTCCAAGGCTTTATGCACGCTAGGCAACTACTCTATTAGCTGAGCTACATCTCCAGCCCCAGGACATAGAGTCTTAGCGGCATATGTCCAGGAGTGGTATATGTATCTGGGTCATATGGAAGTTCTAATTTTAGCTTGCTGAGACACCTTGACACTTGTTTCCATGGTGTCTACATGGATTTACACTCCCACTGACAATGTATAAGAATTCTTCTTTAGCATATCCTCACCAGCATTTGTTTTCTTGATGATAGCCACTGACTAGGGTGAAATGGAGTCCCAAAATAGTTTTCTATTTCCATAATGGCTAAAGACGTTGAACACTTCTTAAAGTATCAGTGGCCATTTGTATTTATTCTTTTGAGAACTGTCTGTTCAATCCGCCTACCTCTGCCTCCCTAGTGCTGGGATTGAAGGCGTGCACCACCACCACCACCACCAGGCTCATTCATTAATTCTTAAAGCTACCTTCCCCTCCCCCTCCACCCCCATGCTGTTGCTGGAGTCCCGGTCAGTGTTCCCGCCTGTGCCTGTGTCTTGAAGTGTTTTCCCAATGTTTCAACAGTTTCAGCATTTCAGGTTTCAAGTTTGAATTGATGCTTGAGTGGGGTGAAGAGATATGGATCTTTTTTTAAGCATACATTTATTTATTTATCACAAGTGTTGAGTGTACACACGCCTTGGCACACTTGTGGAGGTCAGAGGACAACTTTTGAGAGTTGATTCTCTCCTTCCACCATGTGAGCTCCAGGGACCAAACTTAGGGCTTACGGCTTGGCAACAAGTGTGTTACCCACTAAGACATCTCACTAGGTCGTGTATCTAATTTCACTCTTCAGTGGGTGGATATTTAGTTTTTTCCAGCACTACTTAGTGAATATGCTGTCTTTTTTTTCAGTGTTTTCTTTTTGACACCTTTATCAGAAATTAGGTGCCCACAGATAGGTGAGTTTTTTCTGGACCCTCAGTTATGTCCCACTGGTCTACGTGTCTGTGTTTGTGCCTAGGCCATGCTGTCTTCGTCATTGGGGCTCTGTGGTATAGGTCAGGTCACATCAGATCAGCAATGTAATATTTCCAGCTACGTTCTTTCTGTTAGTGTTAGAGGCCAGCTCCCAGCTTTTACGGGTTTCTATGAAGAAGATAGAGTGATAAGAAAATATTAGACAGAAAGAGAAGAGGAGAAAGACAGAACCATAGGATAGTTTAGGGAGGGCCTGGATCAAAACCCAATGGCCCCTTCTGCCTCTTCAAAAGGGCTTTTTATAACAATGCCAAGGGGCAGAGCAAAGACCTTCCCCTTGCTAGATCAAAGCATACCACAGAGCCAAGTGTATCTCCTAAACACCTGGTAACCACACCCATGGTCAAAGCATTCCCTTATGCAGCCCTGCTGAGTCAAGCAAGCTCAGGTTCTCAGACTCTGAGAAAGTTCTCACTAGGAAACCTCCGTGGGTCTCCACAGCTTAGGACTGTGTAATGTTTACTTTGTCAACTTCGCATACTATAGATCACTTGAGAAGAGACTCTCAGTGTGGGATTGTGTATTTCAGGTTTGGCTAGAAGGCATGTACTGGGGAGGGGCATATCTTAAGTACCTGATAGATGTGGGAAGATCTAGCCTAAAAGTGGTTGGCAACATTCCCTGGTTTGGGGTCCTGGATGTATAAAGAAGAAAGTGAGCTGAGTGTAAGCATAATTGCATTCATTCTCTCTGCTCTTGACTGTGGATGTGACTAGATGCTTCAAGTTTCCACTGCCTTGACTTGCCCAAAACGACAGATAATGACAGATTATAACACGGAATTGTGAGCTACAATAAACCTTTTCCCCCTAGGTTGCTTTTGTCTAGGTACCATAGCCCAACAACTGGAAACAAACACGAAATAGTTTGCTCTGGCTATCCTGGTCTTTGTGTTTCCATACACACTTACGATGGTTTTTCTAGTTCTATAAAGAATGTCCCTGAGATTTTGATGGGGATTACACTGGGTCTGGAGAATTCTGTCAATCCTGACCATGGAATGTCTTCTGATCATCTACTGTCTTCTTCAATTTCTTTTTTCAGTGTCTATTTTAAAATTGTCTTTATTAATAGTTTATATTTGTGCATATATATATAACACATGGAGATCAATGGACAACTTGTATGAGTAAGTTTTCTTCTTCCACAACATGGATACAGGAATTGAACTCCAGTCATCAGCTTGGCA
This sequence comes from Peromyscus leucopus, assembly GCF_004664715.2. Classification (NCBI taxonomy): domain Eukaryota; kingdom Metazoa; phylum Chordata; class Mammalia; order Rodentia; family Cricetidae; genus Peromyscus; species Peromyscus leucopus. The sequence continues at coordinate 105,433,993 of NC_051070.1, read as the reverse complement.
GCAAAGCACTTACCCAGAGAACTCTTCAGAGCTATGTCCACTACTAAACATTTAGTTATACTTCAAAATTTTTCAAATAGTAAGTAAGAGTGTGGTAGACTGGTAAAGATAAATTTAGGCTTTCACAGGTAGATTACTGTTGTCTACCTGTAGGAATTAGGATTACTTAAGCTTATTAAACTCTGTTTGATGTTGTATAACTGGAAAGGAAAGTATTAATATTTTAGTATTTTTTTCCTCAAACCTTCCTTAGGAAGAGTTAGACAAGTTGATTTTTGGTCATGTTTCATCTAGCTGTCTCAGACATTTTAAAGTTAAGCAAAATCCAAGTAAGTTTACTCCAATGTACACTGGTTCTTTGCAGACTCATCAGCTTGGCCTTTTTTAATTTTAATTGCCAAACAGTCATTCTCTTTCCTACTCTATTCTTATCTATACCTTAAGATTTCCTAATTTTTAGGCATAAGGCAACATTAGTTCAATTAGTATTTCATTATTATTTAAATATCTTAACTGGAAAAATGAACAGAAATAAAAGGAAAAACCCCTTATTGCTTAAATTATTCTTATTTGTCATGTTTCTGAGAAAAATTCACAAGATGTGTGTATCAATATACACATCTTAAAAATGACCTCTTATACTGTCTAGGATGATGGAGATGCTTCTTGATTTACAATAGGGCTGTTATCTTGATGAACTGTCTTAACTAAAGACATAGTTGTGGAAGCCCATATTGGTTTCCTAGTGAGATCTGAGCTTGCTTTACCCAGCAGGGCTGCATAAGGGGATGGATTGACCACGTGCATGGTTACCAGGTGTTTGGAAGAGTCTGCACTTGGATGTGCAGTATGCTTTTATCTAGCAAGGGGAGGGCTTTTGCCCCGCCCCTTTGCATTCCTGTAAAAAGCCTTTCTGTAAAGACAGAAGGGGCCTGGGGATTTTGATCCAGGTCCTCCGGAAGCTATCCTGTGTTTCTGTCTGTCTCATCTCTGCTATCTTTCTATCTACTAATTCCTTATGCCTCTCTCTTCCTCATAGGAACCCTGTAAAAGGTGGGGGCGCCCCCACCCATAGTAAGCAAAAACTACGTTTAAAATGCAGATATGATGGCTCACATCTATAATCTCAGTACTTGAAAGACTGAGGGGGGAGGACTTCCACAAGTTCAAAAGCAGTCCGTGCTCCACAATAAGTTTTATACCAGCCTGGAATACAGTACGAGACCCTGGTTCACAAGCAATAAAAACTAGGGCCAGGAAGCTGGCTCAACAAGTAAAGGCATTAGTCACCAAGTTTCCTGACTTAAGTTCAATCCCCAGGCACGTGACACACAGTGAAAGGGGCGAAGTGACATCTGAACGCGGTCCTCTGACCTCACATATAAATAAATAAAATAATAAACCACCTAAGACTGGAACAAATCTTGTCTCATTGCCCTACCAACACCTATTTCAGACTTCTGGTCCCCAGAACTGTAAGATATTACATCTCCTGTTTAAGTCACCCAAGTTCATAGTTCTTTGTTACTTTAGCTTGGGTAAACTCAAACCAATATTATTTCTGCAGGTATTTACATCAGGGCTTTGGAAGACAGAAGACCAAAGACTTCTTGACATTCAAGCTCAATTGTTATTAAGAAAGGAAAATAATACAAAAGAGAAAAATTCCTAGATAGAAGAATTCTATGCTTAGAAAGTAGACTTCAGGTTCTTTAATACCTATTAAAACAGTTACCAATCACAGTCGAAAGTATGATTCAACTAAGAGGAAAGACGCAACTTAAACCATCTACTTACTTCACTGTTAACACAAAACCCAACACTGACCTGGGTTTGTGGGCTTATTTAGAATAAAAACAAAGCTGGGATGTGGCACAAGCATTTAATCCTATCAGGGAGGTCTCTGAGTTCAAGGCCAGCCTGGTCTATATGTTGAGTTTGAGGACAGCTAAGGCTACATAGAGAGACTCTGTCCCAGACAGACAGACAGATAAAAGAGTTGAGCATGATAGCACACATACCAATAGTCATGGCTGCTTGAGAGCCTGATGCAGGATCCATCCCAGGAGTCCACAGCCAACCTGAGTAACATAGTGAGACCTCCCCTCTCAAAATAATAAAAGTTCCCAGAATAAAAATAAAAGCTAACTTCATCAATTCACTTTACTGGGAATACAAGGAATAAAAGAAAATGTTACAGCACATGGAAGTAAACTCAGGAAGATTGATCGACAAGGCAAGTGGCTTAGTTTCTTTAATAAAGAAGTGGGAAGGGGCCAGGGAGATAACTTAGAGCAGCAGTTCTCAACCTGTGGGTTGTGACCCCTTTGGCAAACCTCTGTCTCCAAAAATATTTATATTATGATTCATAACAGTAGCAAAATTACAGTTATGAAGTAATAACAAAAATAGTTTTATGGTGGGGGGTCACCACAAGATGAGGAATTGTATTAAAGGGTTGCAGCATTAGGAATGTTGAGAACCACTGCCTTAGGGGGTAAAGGTGGTTGCCATGGAGTCTGACAACCTGAGTTTAATCCTTGGGACCCACATGATGAGACCAGAAAATAGACTCCTTCCTACATGTTATCTTCTGACTTACACACACACACACACACACACACACACACACACACACACACAAATACACAAGTAAAAATATAAGTAAATAAATTAAATTTTTTTAGATTAGCATGTAACAAAAATATGAGAAGCCTGTTTTAAATAAAAAACATCTAAGAGATGAACCAAATGCCATGTTTGGATTTTATTTGAATCAGTAAAAAAGGCAGTTTTGAGAACAGGAAGGAAACCACATGGACTCAGATAAGAAATAAATTACCATTACACATAAAATGTATTCAGCATACTAAGCTTACTGAACAACCTAGCTTAGCAACACCATGCACTGTGGGCACAGCTGTTTACTCTCATAACACATGGTCGAATGAGAGCTGCTACTGCCCAGCATCACCGAAGAGCACTCTAGTACATACTGCTAGCTCAGGGAAAAATCAAATTCAAGTGCAATTTCTATTGAATGTTTATCATCTTTACATCATCATAAAGGTAAAACTCCTAGGTAGAATCATCATAAATTAGAGACTACTGGCATGTGATACATTTTGTGTTTGTGTGTGTGTGTGTGTGTGTGTGTGTGTATAGATATATATATGTATATGTGTGTATATATATATATATATATATATATATATATATATATATATATATATATTCCACGTAGCCCTGGCTGTCCTGGAACTCGCTCTGTAGACCAGCTGGCTTTAAATTCAGAGATATGCCTGCCTTGGCCTCTCGAGTGCTGGAACTAAAGGTGTTCACCATCGCTGGCTACCTAGCTTCCATTTTTTAACCTATTCAATTACATTCAACTCCTCTATATTTTGCTTCGGTTTGAAAACCAAACAATATGTCAGTATCTCTAGTTATAAAGAACACCATTTCTCTGACCTTATTCTTCTATAACGCTCTGGTACCAGCCAGCTGTTCAATTACATTTTACCTTACAAACAAGTTTATATTAATCATGATGTTAGATCATTTCACTCATTAACTTTGTCTCTTAATGTTTCTCATGAGGTTGTACTAGAGACCCAACAGCCAACTTCTGAACCAACTCTGGCCAGTGAAAAATGTCTAGAGCTCTTCAGTCAAGCTAATGGACTCCCGTACAGTGTACATCTTACAGTAGACAGTGGTAAAAGAAATCATCAGTTTTGCTAATGACTACGGGGAAGCCTGCCAGAGAGTCTATGGTTGTTTGATCTATTCTTTTCCTATAATAGGACAAATTTGCCCCAGCTGTTTTCTTTTTATTTTGCTTTGTTCTTTTAAGACAGGTTCTTACTATATAGCTCTGGCTGTACTAGAACTCACAACCATACAACACAGATTTTTTTTTTTAATAGATCAAATCTGCTGGCAATTTCTTCATCGTTGTTAGTTTGAAAGAAAATTCAGACTTTTACTGATTACAGGACTATAATTTTTGGTTTTCTTTCAGTATTTTGAAGAGACTATGGTGCAAAAATAGAGGTGCCTGGCTACATGTGGTTCACTGAGGGTCTACACATCCTCGGTTCTGATAGGGGAATTTGTTTACTTATTTATTTACATTTGAGACAGAGTCTAAACCAAGATTACCTCCAACTCCTTATCTATCTGAGGATGATGAACTTCAGAACATCCTGCCTTCATTCAAGAGGGTGAGCCCTGTAACTGTAGGCTTTTAACACCATATTTGGTTATGAGGTACTAGAGATCAAAGCCAGGCAAGCACTCTACCAACTTATCTACATGCCCAGCTCTGTGATGGGCTCTAGTAATTTCCAGGGAAAGAATGACATTGCTCCAGCTCATACTTCTCATCTCGAAGGCTGAAGCATAAGTGTTACCCTGTACTACAGAGTGAACTCCAAAGCCCCAGGCCAGCCTGGGCTATCGAGTGGACAATATAACTTTGTCCATCTGAAAAGGCAACGGGATGCTTCCTCAGTGTGTACATGGCTCGTTGTCTCAGTGCATGATGGTCTAAGTCCATCTAAAAAGTCTAAGCAGATTGTAGGGCCTCCACCCCATACCTTATTTACATCTTACTTGCTTCTACAGCTCTCCATCTTCATCTGAGATTGTGCTCTTTACCTGTTGTTGGCATTCTGGCCCGCCCCTTGGGGACCCACCCTGCATCCTGACATAAACCCTCCTTTAAGGAAAACCCCTCCCTTCTCTCTCTCCCCCTTCTTCCCTTTCTCACCTCTGCTTTTCCTCTCCTTCTCTTTCTTCCTCTCTCTCTCTCTTTCTTTCTCTGTCTTGCTATTATAATAAACTCTCTCCACGTGGATGCCGCGCCTGGGGTGTGAGTGACTCTCCATCATGCCACATTACTGCCCACCGCATGTGCGTGGCGTGTCTCCCTCACCCACCGGGCACCTTGGCCCAACCCAGCAAGGTCTCTCCAGTGCTGTGTCCTCCACTACAGGTGTCAGGAATTTTATTTTGCTCATCAGTCACTATATCCTAAGATCTAGAAAACTGGTTTTGCACAAATACGATTATTTACAGTTACAGATTATTTTAGTTTGTTTGGAGGCAATTAAATAAAAGAAGAAATACTTTCATGGGAGACCAGAAGTTTAGGAAACAAAAAACAAAACAGAACTTGTGTAATACTCGTCACTTTCTTTGTGCACATGACACATTTCATCACATTTGCTCGTCCAGACAAGTCATTTTCTACTTCCTCGTATCTTGCTATCAAACTCTCATTCTGAGCAGAAACTGTATATACTCTTCACGAGGACAGAATTAGTAATTGCTCTCAGTGAAAATGAAGGAGGGTATTACTCATTGCTTGCTAATTATCTGTTATGGAATAATCTTTTTGTATACTGTGAAGATGTGTCTTTGCCAAGGAGCCTTCTGACTGGTTTAATAAAGAGCTGACTGGCTGGTAGCAAGGTAGGAGGTATAGGCAGGAAGGCAAGACACAGAGGATGCTGGGAAGGAGGGCGGAGTCTCAGGAGTCAAGAGAGTACTTAGAGAGAAGCAAGATGAACATCCTGTGTTGAAAGAAGGTACCACCATGTGGCAGAGGGTAGATAAGAAATATGGGTTAATTAAATGTAAGAGTTAGCTACCAACTGAGCATTTATAATTAATAGTAACTCTCTGAATGGTTATTTGGGAGCTGCTTCTGAGACACAGAGAAACTCCACCTATAATTATCACTTACCATTTTTTTTTTAAACGATCCTAGTAGCTTCTGGAAACAAAGCAAAACACTGTTAACAATCAGGTGGCAAAAATTGATATTTTTGACATTTGGCTTTAATAAAGAGAACTGAAGAAGTACAACAGCACTGAGTAAAAAGGAAGGATTCCAATGCTCAGAAAAAGATACAGTAATGCCTTAGGATTTAAAAGCTATGATCTTAAAATGCTTCCCTCTAATTAAGTAAGAAGCTAAAACAAAAAAGTTAACTATACTTAAAAAAAAAAAACATAACAAACTAGGCATGGAAACTTATACCTGTAATTCCAGCAAACAGCGCCATTCAAGGCCAATTTGGGCTATACTAAGTCTGAGGCCTGTTGGCTACACAGTGAGTTCAGGGCTAGTCTGAGCTATATACAGCAAGACCATGTCTTCAAAACAAAACAAAAGGAAAAAATGGATAATGTAGTATGGAGGACCAGCCCCACACTTGCTTACCCCAGGAACTCTTGAGGACTGAGGAGGGATAAGAGACTTAGTTAGAAATAGAGAATGGAGAGAAAACACAGGATGGACTCGGGTGGGCCTGGATCCCTATCCACTGGCCCAGAACTTTATTCCAAAGGTCTATTTATAACAATGCCAAGGGGTGGAGCAAAAGACCTCCCCCTTGCTAGTTACAGTCACCTGGTACCCAGGCCCATGGTCCAATCAACCTCTTACGCAGTCCTGCAGGGTACAGCCACTAGGAACCCTAGTGGGCTCCAACAATGTAGACAATTGATACAAAGTTTCTTGGGTTGAGTAAACTAAGTGATAAGAGATTAAGAATTACTTTTCAACAATCCCTGCCAAGCCACTTGATTCATTAAACTACACAGCTATGAAAAAAATATGAAGATAAAAAGGGTGGAATGCAGTATCTAAGGCTTTCCCAAAGTCATAAAGACATAAAACCGGACTTGGGAACTAAGCCTGACCTCTGGAAAACACATCTAACAAAAATGCGAGACAGGAAATAACAAAACTAAGAGTTTGAAGGGGAAAGGAGAGAAAGAAATGACACTATTTTCATGATGTCAAAATTTGTCAAGGAAATGATACCAACCGCAGAAATCTTGCGTTTCCGTCCCTTGACCTCTCTAGTCTGTAAAGTAGGTATAACAATAGCCTCCCCCCTTTTGTGCAATTTTACAAAGTCTGAACAAGACAATGGGGGTCAGAGAGATGCTCAGCAGGGAAAAGCACGTGCTGATCTTGCAGAGACCTAGGCCCGGCTCCCAGCCCCCCCCCCCATGGTGGCTCACAACAGAGAATAACTCCAGTCCCACCACTCTCCTCTGGCTCCCATGGACACTGAACACACATAGCACACATACACACCACGGCAGGCAAAACACTCATGCATATAAAATAAAAAAAACTTAAGGAAAATCTAGAGATCATTTTTAAAAGCTAATATACATACAGCACTTACTACAGTGTTAAATATAAATATTATTAATAAAATCAGTAACATGTTTTTAAACAACTACAATTGTTTTGATATCAAAATATCTGTTTATCACAGTAACACTTATCTAGTATACTCAAAGATTCAAAGCCTCTATTCTTTTCATGTGCGCATCCTTTAAAAAAAAAGTACCTTGAGCTGGCTATGGTGGCGCAGGCCTTTAATCCCAGCACTTGGGAGGCAGAAGCAGGCGGATCTCTGGGAGTTCAGGGCCAGCCTAGTCTACATAGTGAGTTCCAGTTACACAGAGAAACCCTGTTGGGGAAACAAAAGTATCACACGCCACAAGGCATGGTGGCGCATGCCTGTAACATCCGCACTTGAGAGGCAGGAGGATCAGAAATACAAGGTCATCCTCAGCTATATGTCAAGTTTGAGGACAGGCTGGGTAAAAAGCAAAGAAAAAAAGAGATAAACAACAAAAGAGGAAAGTGACAGTCTAATGTTCTAGATCCAAGATTTAAAAAAAAAAAAAAACAATTAATGAAAGTTATTTATAAAGATACCTATCACACTAAAGAATGGTGTGTCTAAAGTACACTCACGTTTTATCTTATACTCTTTAGTTGCCATAATCAATCATTCACTCTCACTAAACAAGTTAGTCATTAAACAGGGAAACTTTGTAACAACTATACATTAACTCAGTAATGCTGAAGTAAGCTCTGTACCATTCCAGCATAGGTAAAGTCTCCAACTTACATATAGATTGTGTTCTCCAAGGAGATCTACAGTTCACTACAAAATATGAGAAGTACTTTTAAAATGATGGAATAAAGATAAGGCCATGGCAATAAACAAAGACCAAATAGGCCTATAATGAACCTACTAAAAACCTCTGGAAATGAAAGGAATAAACATAACCATTTAGATAACTTTCAACCATGTATTTTGAGCTCCTCACAGAAGAAAAAAAAGTAAGTACACAAATTTGAGATTACAAATTGTAGCCGGGTGGTGGTGACACATACCTTTAATCCCAGCACTCAGGAAGCAGAGGCAAGCAGATCTCTGAGTTCCAGGGCAGCCTGCTCTACAGAGAGAGTTCCAGGATAGCCAGGGCTACACAAAGACACCCTATCTCAAAAAAAAAAAAAAAAAAAAAAGAACAAGATTACAGATTGTACAGATTGTAATTGTTTTATTTTTCATTGTATTGTTTTAGACACAATGTACGGCACAGAACTTGCCTTCTATGAGGAGCTTAAAATGATTGTTTAATGAATAATGACCGAGAATTCAGAGTCCTATTAGAACCAAGCTATTTCTTGGGAAAACACGTGACCATTTCTACATGAAAGAACATCTCCCCTAATCTCAGCGACAGGTCCAGAACTGGAACACCAAGAACTGCAGAGTGTATGCATGCAATCCCCGAGAAATCATGTTTTAGTCAGATCACTGCTATTTCTAAGTATGCATAAATCATTCTGTTGAGATTTCATCATATAAAACTTAACCTCCAAATTTCCCCTGACTTCTTTTCCTTTATCAATATGTTGAATAAAAACAGCAATGATCTATATTTTATCTAAGTCAATTCTTTAACTGCATTTATGCACAATTCCAATTAATAAGAAGATTATCAACTGCAAACTAAACTACAGCCAAAATGATGCCCTTGCCCCACAAAAGCTGGCAAGTAGCCTCGGCACATAATAGGGCTTGCTGCTGAGTCTGATGGTCTATCTGCATGAAATCCCCAAAACCCACATGGCAGACAGAACCCAGTTCAGAAAGCTGCCCTCTGACACATGCGCTCTCGCTCGCACTCACTCTCTCTCTCTCTCTCTCTCTCTCTCTCTCACACACACACACACACACACACACACACACACACACACAAAATAAATAAATAAAAAATTTTAAACATTAAAAAAAAAACTCTCCCTGAACTATTACAACTCAGTATTTACACAAAAATCCAGAGTAAAATCTAGCATTTCTCCAGCTCAGATCCAACAATCCCTAGTTTGGCTTTATCTAAGTAGACAAAGCTAAGTGACACAAAGTCATTCACTGACAACACAAATTATTTTAGGCATAAAAACAACTGCAAACCTTGCCGGGCAGTGGTGGTGCACAACTTTAAGCACTCAGGAGGCAGAGGCAGAAGGATCTCTGTGGGTTCAAGGCTAGCCTGGTCTACACAGTGAGTTCCAGGACAGTCAGAGCTATACAGAGAAATCCAGAGTTGGGATGGGTGTTGCAAAAATTACTAAAGATTACAATTTAAAATTACACAAATTAATAAATAACCTATTTGTCATTCACAATGATACTGACCTTCGTATTTAAAAATTTTAAGAAAATGGGTAGAGAGCGTGCCCGGCATGTGCATCACATTCAATCCCCAGTTTAAATATGAGAGAAAGAAAATAAAATCTTAGAAAAACTCATCTAACAAGGAATTCCCTTAGCCAGGTGTGGTAGCACACACCTATAATCCTAGCAACTGAGAGGCTGAAGCAAAAGGATCATAAATTTGAGGCTAGCCTGGACTAAATACTGAGACCTTTAAATTTCTTTAATTTATATTACTCTAAGGCAATGGTTCTCACCCTTCTTAATGCTGCAACCCTTTAACACAGTTCCTCATGTTGTGTTACACCCAACCATAAGATTATTTTTGTTGCTACTTCATAACTGTAATTTTGCTACTGTTATGAATTGTAATGAAAATATCTGATGTGCGGGATATCTGATATGCAACCCCTGTGAAAGGGCCGCCTTAACCCCCACCAAGGGGTCCTGACCCACTAGTTGAGAACCACTGCTCTAAGACCCCAACTAAATCTCTTACATTCTTTTTGTTTTGAAACAGGGTCTTATGAAGCCCAGGTTAGCCTGGGTCAACCCTAAGAACCTTCTTTTGTTGTTGTTGTTGTTGTTTTGTTTGCAGGGGGTAGAGTTGTTTTGGTTTGAGATAAGGTCTTGCTGTGCAGTCCTTGCTAGCTGACCTAGTGTCCATCATGGAATCCAGGCTGTTAATTCATGGTGATACTCTTACCCCAGCCTCCCAAATGCTGAGATTACACACACGTGCTACCATACTCAACTTCCATAAGTATTATTTATATTGATTACCCTCTGCTTTAAAATTCTATGCTTTCATTGGATCCTATTTATTTATGATTTTGTTTTATATAAATTCATAAACTATATAAGCACTTGTTAAAATGAAGGTAAGATTATATGACCAAAATTGATAAATGTACTTCCCATCAAAATTCTAGAAGGCTCACCATGAGTTCAAGGCCAGCCGTGACTATAAAACAAACCCTCACGCTGGGGTTACAGGCATACACAACTTTGTACATGGGTGCTGGGATCCAAACTCAGACCCTCATGCTTGCACAGTGTTCTGACCCATCGCGCCATTTCTCCAGCCCAGAGTCTCACAACACTTTACAGAAGCTTAAATAATTTGCCTGCAGCCTCAACACAAACACTCCACAAAAACCTGTCAGACATAAAATCATTTTTCCAAAACTCTTGGAGTGGACCAAAAAGAGATGTATTTTCAGTCTAATTGCTAAACATTTATGTTCTCCCTTGAATATATAGCTTCTAAATGTTTAGGAAATGAAAGGAAAATGAGATTGAAAAGAACATTCCTGAAGAATGCAGTAGGTTATTTGGGAGAAACATGCAATACATTGTGTCTTCCTACGTGGGTATATGCTACATTGATTACATGGCTAAACAGTAATTACTGAAATAAAGTAGGTAAATTTGGTACTACCTTCCTTATATATAAGGAAACTGAAAAACAGAAACCTGTCAAGATCATAGAAATTACAAGGGACAAGTTAGGATTAGAAATAAGATTTAGTGCCCGGTGGTGGCTCACACCTTTTTTTTTTCCCCCAAGACAGGGTTTCTCTGTAGTTTTGGTGCCTGTCCTGGATCTTGCTCTGTAGACCAGGTTGGCCTCGAACTCACAGAGATCCGCCTGGCTCTGCCTCCCCAGTGCTGCTCCCAGGTGAGTTCGAGGCCAACCTGGTCTACAAAGCGAGTTTCAGGATAGCCAGGGCTACACAGAGAAACCCTGTCTTGAAAAACCAAAAAAAAAAAAAAAAAAAAAAAGAAGAAAGAAAGAAAAATAAGATTTAACAATCCTCTTGCCTGGGCCTCTTTGATAGCTGGGAAATATACATTAAATTATATATATATATATTGAGACAAGGTGTCTCTTTGTGGCCTAGACTACTGCCTCAACTCCACATGTAGCCCAGGCTGGCCTCAAACTCGACATGCTCCTGTCCCAGCCTCTCAAATGTGGGGTTGCAGGTGTACACCACAATGTCCAGTAACCATTCTCTTTCAGCTAAGGGTGTAATATGTTGTGCAGCTTAAGCTTTCCTATAGATTTTTCCTATAATCACCTTGTTTTAAATGACTGTCCATGCTCAGGCTACATTTGAAAAGTACTGTGCATAAACACACAAACAGCAAACAAGTATCCCATGGTGCCTTCCTTACATGCATGATTTTGAACATACTAATGGCTAAGACCACTTTAGGAAAGATACTTCACATGTTCTGGAGGATGATTTAAGCCTCTCTGAGGTTTTAGATAGCAACAATAAAATTTCCAAAGGAACATAAGTCAGCACAAAGCTAGTTTAGCATTATTAATAGGTGAGCTAATAAACAGGTCTGTGTTTGCCCAGTCAGGCTTAGGTTTTGCTTATTATGTTGGCTGGAAAGCTGGAAGGAAAGTGGTTTAACTCCCATACAGCCTGCAGTTACCATGACAACACCACTTAGTGAGAAGTGGAGCTGAGGAAACGCCACTGAGAAAGTCCACACCTAACACTGCTTACCACGTCCCTCCTTTCCATCTATTTCATAATACATTCACATTCTAAAATGACAGCATCTCCTTAGGGGAAGAGGGAGATAATTAAGACTGAGAAGCTTCAATACGCTTGACAATACATGAATTTTCTTAGTTAAGTCTTTTTTGTTTCCATTACAGACACTTTTCTTTTTGAGACAGGGGCTCTCTATGTAACTTGGCTAGCCTAAAACTCAGCATGTGAAACTAAGTTAGACTTGAATGCAGGGAGACCTTTCTCCTGGGTACTGGGATTAAAGACTTGTGCTAACATAACTGGCCTAAAATTTTTTTAAACCAACAACCCCCAAATTCCAACAGCCTCTCTGCTGCTTCTTGTTGAACTCTCTAAATTACGTTTATTTTCTTATTGTTTGGAGGCGGGGTGGGGAGGGGAGTGAAAGCACACATACAAAGTCAAGGACAGCATGCAGGAGTCAGTGTTCTGTACGGGCACAGGGGCCAAACTCGGGTTCTTAGGCTTGGGGTAGTCACCTTTACCCACTCATCCATCTCTCTGGCCTGTTTAAAAAGTTCTACTACACTTTGTCTATGTGCTAGTGTACACATGCATGACAGTCCACATGTGGAGGTGGAAGTCAGTTCTCTCCTCCACCATGTGCGTCCTGGGGATCACATCAGGTTCCAGGCTTAATGGCAAGAGTCCTTCCTTGCTAAACCATTTTGCTGGCCCTCTTATTTGATTCCTATAGCTACTCTTCAAGATATTATTTTAGACAAAGAAATGTTTTAAAAATGAAGTAACTCAGCTGGGCAGTGGTGGCACGCACCTTTAATCCTAGCACTAAGGGAGGCAGAGGCAAGAGGATCTCTGTGAGTTCGAGGTCAGCCTGGTCTACAGATCGAGCTCCAGGACAGCCAGAGCAACACAGAGAAACCCTGTCTTGGGGGGAAAAAAAAAGAATGAAGTAACTCTCCTAAGATTACAGAGCTAATAATAAAAAGGCATGACCAAGGTTCAAACTCAGACGCCAATTACTAAATGGCTGTCGTTTTCTTTTCTTTTTGGTTGTGAGCTGAGCCTTTAATGGCTGAGCCATCTCTCTCCAGCCCAGTAGTCATTTTCTTAACCTGCAAAAAAACTAAAGTAATATGATGAACTAGATCATCTCAAGGACCCCTAAACACTTGAAGTTTATGACTGATATAATCTTAGAGCACAGAGAGCAGAATGAAAGACTAATTTGGATTAAAATTGTTTTAGGAGACTGGAGAGATGAATCAGCAGCTAAAAGCATTTACTAATCTTGTATAGTACCCAGGTGTGGTGATACTGTGTTCCCCAAAATATTGTGCACCATAATAAACTTATCTGGGGTCAGATAACAGAACAGCCACTAGATACAGAGGCCAGAAAAAGGTGGCACACACCTTTAATCCTATCACTTGGGAGGCAGAGATCCATCTAAATCTCTGTGAGTTCAAAGCCACACTGGAAACAGCCAGGCATGGTGACTCACGCCTTTAATCCCAGGAAGTGATGGCAGAAAGCAGAAAGATATATAAGGCATGAGGACCAGGAACTAGGCAGGTTAGGCTTTTAGGCTTTTGAGCAACACAGTCAAGCTGAGATCCATTCGGATGAGGACTGAGAGACTTCCAGTCTGAGGAAACAGGATCAGCTGAGGAATTGGCAAGGTGAGGTGGCTGTGGCTTGTTCTGCTTCTCTGATCTTCCAGCATTCACCCCAATATCTAGCTCCAGGTTTGTTTTTACTAAAAGACCATTTAAGATGCATGACACCCAGGTTTGGTTCCTGGCACCCTCCCCACATTGTCATAGTATAATTCCACCTCCTCCACCCACATAGTATAACTCCAGTTCCAGGTTATCTGATGCCCTCTTTTATCCTCTGCAGGCCCCGCACACACATAGTGCACATACATACACATGCAGGCAGGCAAACACTCATGCGCAAAAAATAAAAATAAATGAATCTTTTTGTTTTAGTATTAAAAATTCCTGGGAAGTGCTAGATGTGGTACATACCTGTAATCCAAGCATTTGGAAGATTATGGCAAAATGAGAATTTGAGGTTAGCCTGAACTAAATAGCAAAATCTTGTCTCAAAAAAAGAAAAGGCAAGAACTACGGATGTAGCTCAGAATGCTTGCATAGCATGCACAGATCTCTGAGTTCAATCTCCAAGACCACATAAAGTGGGCATGGCAGCACTTGTCTGCAACTTCAACTACTCTGCAGTGGAAGCAAGAAGGCAGCAGTTCACGCTCATCCACGATTACCTAGAAAGTTCCAGGCCTGCCTGGAATACACCCTGACTCAAAAAACAAAGAAGCAAAACAACTTACTAGGAAGTTCAATGTGAACAAGAATACAAAATGAGTTCAACCAGAAAAGGTAACAAGTAACTACAGCATTTAACACTATTGTGGGAGTCCAGCTCCTACCTTTTGAAGGGTTCTTAGGTGGAGGAGAGAAGAATTAAGAAATGATAGATAGAGCGACCTAGCCAATAAGAAGAAAGACAGAAACACAGGATAGCTTCAGGAGGGCCTGGGTCAATACCCAACAGCCTCAAAGTTTATTCAAAAGGGCTTTTTATAATATGCCAAGGGGAGAGTGTTATGAATTATTGTGCGGATCCTGCCAACTATGCCACAGGATTATAATCTGGCTGTACTCAAAGATCAGAACTACAGCTACAGTGCCTTAAAAATAAATGTTAATAGACTCAGATATCACTGCCAACAGCTTAAAAAGTGTCTCTCCTTACTCAAGGTCTAGTCAGGCTTAGGAATGCAAGCTCCCTGTCCTTGCTAACTTCATTAAGCTGTAACTAACTGGGAATCTGTATATTCAGACTTAATTTATATATACACACACACGCTCTCAAAGTTATAAATACATCTAAGAGATTTTGTTCCCCCAGTCCTCAAACACCTGTAGAGATCTGAGAATATGGCATTTAATATAAAAGCTTTTGATGATAGAGGACATGTCAGCTCCTGGCAGCATCCTGCATCTCCTCCAGGAAGATGGATGGCCGCAGAAGAACCTCCACCCAGAAACTTATGCAAGGTTGGCCATGCAGCGAAAAGCTGAGATCCTGCCCAGACTGTGACTAAGAAGAACAAAAGAGATAGGTTGTCCTCTCTGCCAAGACAGGTAGGAAGACCTCCCCAAATTTCTATTTAAAAAAAAAAAAAAAAATCTGTCAGATCTTCTGGGCTTATCAGCTGAACAAATGCTACCTTTGGGGCCTCTGTCCCCCAATGACAATGGTGAGACTTGGGATCGCTGCCTAGATAACTGGAAAGCTGTTTCACTTCTTAAATTTATCCTTCTCAGATCTGACAATGTTTGATGACTAGGTATCAGCCCCACGTTGGGCACCAATGTCACGAATTATTGCACTTGTGTGGGGGCCGGGGGATACTCGAGGAAATGGTTTATTATAATAGGAGATAAAGACACAGAAAGGAGATAAAGAGAGATGTGTGTGCACCTCATGGCAGGAAGGAAGAGAGAGAGGAGGGGGCGGAGTTTTTCCTTAAAATGGGGCTTTACATCAAGGCGCAGAGCAGTGCCAGGGGATGGATTTCAGGGGCAGCTCAGAATATTAACAGAGAAGCAAAAGACCTCCCCCGTGCAAGCCAAGTGCAGACCCTTCCAAACACCTGTAAACAAGTCCATGGTCAAATCATCCCCTCATGCAGCCCTGCTGGGTAAAGCAAGCTCAGCTTCTCTGACCCTGAGTAAGTCGTCCTAGGAAATTTCTGTGGGTCTCCACACACTACCAATGGAAAACACATTAGAAAAACTAGTTCTAAAGTCTAACACAAAAGATGCTATGATGAAACTCAATACTTTGACTAACTTAAAACCAAGTTCTACCCCCAAACACTGTTATTTAAAAGACTGTAATCACTAGTGTAGTTCAGCTCAGGCAGCATCCCTGGGATTCATTCAGGGACGACTGATCTCTGAAAAATAATGATGTCTACAACCAAATGAGTTTGAGAAATATAGAATTTAATATTAAAACTGTTCGTTCACTGTATGGGAGCAGCAAACTGGGCTTGAGAAGCCTGTGTAACTGATCATCCAGTTATTCTGGGTTTCAATTCCATTTTAGCTTAGCTATATATGAGTATAGGAAACAGGCTGCTGTAAAGATTAGTAAAAGCATACTTGTAGGCCTACAGAGAGACTCTTAAAAATTATTGGTAATACCATTTCCCAGCACCTTTATTAACCTGAAAGAAAATTGATGTTCATTGTGAATTGGTAATGGGAAGGGTGTGTGTGTGTGCAGGAATATGTATACAATTTCCCAAACTTATTTGATAATGGAATCTTTTTCATAGGACAACCCTCAAGAAGACTAGTTAAAGTTCTTAAAAATAAACAAGTACTTAATAGGTTGATAGGAGAGGATGGTCCCAAGTCTCAGGTCAACTTGGGCTAGGGAACTATAATCCACCCCTACGTACTATTATGCAGCAATTTCCTTCAAACTGAAACAGTGCATCATGGAAGGAGCTCTTAAAAATCAGGAAGTAATGGTACACGCCTTTAATCCCAGCACTTCGGAAGCAGAAGCCTGCAAATTCAAATTCTGTGAGTTTGAGGCCAGTCTGATCTCCAAAGTGAGTTCCAGGACAGCCAGCACTACATAGTGAGACCCTGTTTGGGGGCGGGGGGGGGGGGGAGTAACAAATAAAGAAAGGTATAAGATCCAGGATCAGAAAGTAGACAATTCATACTCTCAGAAAATACCTAAAACTTACAAGATTCCTAAGACTCCTCCTCAAGGTTATACAAGCAATAGCAATTGCTGGAGAGAAGAAAAAATGAGCTGTCAAGCTGCCAACAAGTTGTACAGGGAGTCCCAGGGATGCAGCTTTCATGGGTCATCATTCATGCTAGGATGGGGACCTTTTAGTGATGTGGCTGCCTTTGAATCATCGTAGTTCTGTAAATATTCCCAATAAACTCTTCAGTCCATCACATCAGACTTTGGTGGTATTACTTCTCTGGTATGTTGTTGGTGCCTTATTTAGATGAGTGGACATTTATTCATTTCTCCCCAGGAAAAGTCACATAACAGCTACAAAGTATGATTCTCTCGAGAAAAAAAAAAAAAAAAAAAAAAAAAAAAAAAAAAAAAAAAAAAAAAAAAAAAAAACCTAGCATAACAACAACAAAAAAGAACTCTTAAAAAAAATACAAAATGGGCAGAGGCAGGTGTATCTCTGTGAGTTCAAGGCCAGCCTGGGCTACCAAGTGAGTTCCAGGAAAGGTGCAAAGCTACACAGAGAAACTCTGTCTCAAAAAAACCGAAAAAAAAAAATACAAAATGTCATCATTAGGATATCTAAAAAGAAAAATAAAAGAATTGTGAGATGGGAGAGAATATGATCAAAATATATTGTATTTAAAACAACTATTTTAAAGAAAAAAGTCTTACTATAATACAAATTTAGGAAAAAGTATTGAAGGAATAAAATGCTGACATGATATGGGTGGATTTTGTTACACTAAAACTATAAAACTGTAAATAAACAACATGCTCTAGTCAAGCAATAAATAAAAGAATAAATTTTATTCCCTCAAATTTTCTTTACCTCTTATCTGCTACTAACTGTCTTTGGTCTAGAGTTTTAACAGAGGAGGCAAACTAGACTAGTAGTTACAAAGAAAAAATGTGAGATGTGAATTCCTTTTGATATCATCTATTGTTTTGGAAGAGGCAGAGATGGTTAAACACATTCTAAATCATGGTTTCTGCTAGTAGAATTATTCCTGGTTTGTAGAGCAGAGTTATACATGTTAGTATCTCCTAGTAACCTAAAGAGGCACCATACTTTTTGTTTTAAGTAGTTTATGACCTGACTGGATCTGAAGCATATTTTAAACATGCCAAAGTTAATGTAGTAAAGGACCTCAGGAGACACAAACTTTGCGATTGATTTAGCAACTTTATGAACTGATATATTTACTAGTTTTGGACATGATGTGTGCACCACATCATCTTCTAAATGAGGCTGGTGCTGCTTTGGGAATAAAGGCTTCTTTTTGCAGTGGGCAACAGTTACTGCAAAAGCTCCTAACTGATCAAACCTCTGAGAATAATTGACTGTCGGATGCTCCACCCTAACTGGAACATCTATGTCATCCTCTCCAAGGCTCAGTAACATCATGAAAGAGTGCACAAAAAAGGTATAAGACACAGAGTAACTGGAGAAATGGCTCACAGTTAAGTGTACCAACAGCTCTACCAGAAGACCCAAGTTCAATTCCCAGCATCCACATAGTGGCGTGCAACCATGTATAACTCCAGTCCCAGGGGATCTGACATGTTCTTCTAGCTTCCATCAGGTACTGCATGCACGTTGTACACAGACATACATGCACACAAAACACCTATACACATAAAATAAAAATAACATTTAAAAAACACTTTGAATTTCAAAGACACAGAGGATGAGGTGTTGTGGAACACTACTTTTTGAGCATGACGTGCTCTTAAATTCATAGCTGCTGTGATTACCTGCACAAGAATGGGTATATCAGCATCCTAGCATGGAGAGGACACATGCTCATAAGGTTCCATCCCTCCCTGAGGAGTTATAGGCAACTATGATTGCTAGAGGGGGTAAAAAACATTTCCTTCAATGATGTAGCCACTGGTAAGTTACTCATGCTCCTGTAAGTAACTCCCAACTTATGCTCATGAAAACAACCACAATTAAACTCAGTGGGTCAAACACACACGCACATGTAACACAGAGAGACAAAGAGAGAGACAGACACAAAGAGACACAAAAAACAAAGGGAACCAGTTTGGGAAGAGGGGAGGCAGGGAATTAGTAGGAGGAGGAGGACAACAACAAAGTGTAACGGGAGGTGAATATGATCAAAATACATTATACAGATATTACTTCTAAAAATGTCATACTGAGAAAAAAGAGATGCTGAGATGCAGGAATGGAGAGCATCCAGACTTTCAACATAGAAGTGAGACAGCACTCAGGATGTAATTCTATTTCACAGCATTGGTAAGAAACATCACTGGGGGGGGGGGGATATGACTGGGAGGTCAGACTTGGTTTCCCTATGGGAGACAAGAGGTTGTTTAAAGGAGCTAAAAGCAGACAACCAAGTTTCCGACCTATTTTTAAAAGTCAATTATTGTATCAATAAATAATTACGTTATTGCATACTTATAGGGTACAAAGTGATTTTTTGATCGGTGTAAAATTATAAAACATTACTAAAGATAATTAACACAGCTATCAGTGGTGCTGAATGTGTGGCACTTCAGGCTACACTAGAACTTAACTGACTTAATACTGCTGCACTCGCATTAACTCTTCATTTCTAGAAAAAGATAATGAATCAGGGTTGGGGATGTGACTCTGCTGGTCACACATTCTTGCTTAGCATGCATGAAGCCCTGGGTTCCATCCTCAGCACATTAAAAAACATGTGTAACAGTACCTGTAATCCCAAGCACTGCGGAAGCAGAGGTAGGAAGTTCAGAAAGTCAAGGTCATCCCTCTGTTACAAGTCGAAGGTCAGCCAGAGTTAACAACAAACCTTATCTCAAAAAAAGTAAGAAAAGGAGTGGCTAGATGGCTAGAGGTTAAATGCGCTTGCCAAGCAAATCTGACAACCAGAGTTCAGTCCCTGGACCCCACAATGGGAGGAAAGAATGGACTCCCAAAGGTCAACCTCTGGCCTGCAGAGGCACACCATGGCTTGTGCATTACTACACATACACACATATACACAGACAAAAATAAAAGTAAAGCAGACCGTGAAATGTGATAGTCCCACCCAGCAATTCCTACTGGGACTCAGTTTCTTTATATCCCTCCTTAATAGGGCATCAGGCTTTTCCAAGACCTGCAGACTCACTGTTTTCTCACTCTTAAATAGGCCTGACTGTTATCTCTACCCACACATCTCACAGAGACAAGATTGCTGAAGCCAAAAAGCCAAATCAAGCAGTTCCAACGGCTTCCATGTAAGCCTTCTCATCACTCACAGCTGAGCTTTGCCAAGAATAAAACAGCTTTACAGTCGGGTGCTTTATGGCACACTAAGCAAGAGCAAAGGATGTTAAACATTAGTAAGCAGAACTGGAAACAGGGACATTATATAGTTTTCAGTAATCCAGCATCTCAGTCTGTCAGCATAAACATTTTTTTCCATAAAATTGACACTTCGACATCTGAGATGATTGTGTTCTTCATCCTATTTACAATCCTCTGTTACAAAAATAGTATTTTAAGGTGTGTTACTTTTTGTTCATGTTGCATTTGTTTAACTGTGAAGCTGTGTTACTGTGCCTGTCTAAAACACCTGATGGTCTAAAAATGAACTGAAAGGCCAATAGCAAGGCAGGAGAAAGGATAGGCAGGGCTGGCAGGCAGAGAGAGGAAAAATAGAAGGAAAAATCTGGGAGAAGGAAGTAGCCAGAGAAGGAGGACTCCGGAGGCCAGCCACCCAGCTACACAGCAAGCCATGGAGTAAGATTTATAGAAGTAAAACAAAACAAAACAAAACAAAAACAGGAAAAGCCCAGAGGCAAAAGACAGATGAGATAACTTAATTGTAAGAAAAGCTGGCAAGAAACAAGCCAAGCTAAGGACGGGCCTTCGTAATTAAGAATAAGTCTCTGTGTGTGATTTATTTGGGACTTGGGTGTCAAGCCCCACAAAAGAGCAGAAACAAACAACAATCCTCCAAATATAACTACCAACAATTAATTGCAGTTGCTGTTGTGCTCCTGTCTAGTTCCTGTTCTACACATTCCCTCTCCTCTTCCCTTCACACAACCTCCCAAGGTGTACCCCAACAGCTGCTGTGGGATGTTCTGCATGTCCTGTGGGAGCCCGTTCTCGGGTTCCTCATGGCTTTACCCTGCAGGTCCGAATAGAGGATGATTAGGACCACAAGCCTGAGTGCAGGTGTCTGAGATGATCTGCACTTGGTTGTGCTGGGAGGATGGTCTGTATGTCAAATTACTCTGATTGGTCAATAAATAAAACCTGATTGGCGTGGCTAGGCAGGAAGTATAGGCAGGACTAACAGAGAGGAGAAAAGAAAGAACAGGAAGGCAGAAGGAGTCACTGCCAGCCACCACCAGGACAAGCAGTATGTGAAAATGCCGCCGGTAAGCCACGAGTCGCATGGCAAGGTATAGATTTGTGGAAATGGACTAATTTAAGATATAAGAACAGTTAGCAAGAAGCCTGCCACGCCAGCACTCGGGAGGCAGAGCCAGGTGGATCTCTGTGAGTTCGAGGCCAGCCTGGGCTACCAAGTGAGTCCCAGGAAAGGCGCAAAGCTACACAGAGAAACCCTGTCTCGAAAAACCAAAAAAAAAAAAAAAAAAGAAGAAGAAGAAGCCTGCCACAGCCATACAGTTTGTAAGCAATATATAAGTCTCTGTGTTTACTTGGTTGGGTCTGAGCGGCTGTGGGACTGGCAGGTGACAAAGATTTGTCCTGACTGTGGGCAAGGCAGGAAAACTCTAGCTACAAACAGCCCTTTACACTGTTCTACTGTAAACAGGTATTCTGAATCCTTAACTGACTGAACCAAGGTCAAGTGCAAACCACTCTCCATTCAACTATGCAGTCCCACAGAAACCATTATTTGCTCACCATCCGTTTGTTGCCCTCAAACAAAAGAAATCTTCCTGAAGCTTACGTCATCTGTTTTTACCTTGATGCACGCGTTTTTGTTACCTGCTGACCTGTTCAGTCACTCTATTCATTGTTCCTGCACTCCCTGCCTCTGTCACTGTCTCTCAACAACCTTATAACAAGCTTTCCGTCCCATATCTCAATGCTAAGAACCTTCACTTTGAAATCCATTCAATAGCCAGATCCAACATTCTGTGTTAACAGCAACTGTACTCCAACTCTTGAACGACAACACCCAATCTTTACCTCTCGGTTCTTCATATCCCAGCAGTATCTTCTGGTTTTATTTATTCTCTATCAGCTAATCTCAAAGCCCATCACTTTAAAAGTTTACTATTGTAATCTCTTGCCACATTGTCCCTTGTGCACACTAGGCCACAGAATCCATACCAAGACCAGGTGAATTGTTTAACTTACCTTCAAATAAAATCACTCACATAACTACTATACATACTCAACAGTAGGAAATGCACTGCCCCAGTTCTCCTGGATACCCTCATTCCATCTGCCTGCACTTTGTCTCCAAAGGCCTTCTCAAAACTCTCCCTCTCTTCTCAATGTCTTAGATCCATTCACCCTGTCCTTTCCTATCATTTCAGCTGCCATCCCAAACTTGACTGGGAAAAGGTTCATTAAAAAGGCTGAGGCTGTATCTCAGTACTGGAGTACTTGCTGAGCATGCCCAAGGCCCCAGGCTCCATCCCCACCACCACCATCACCACCATCACCACCATCACCACCATCACCACCACCAAAAAGAAGCCAGCTACTTAGAAGTTCTGCAATGAGAGATGGCTCAGAGGTTAAGAGCACCGACTACTCTTCCAGAGGTCCTGAGTTCAATTCCCAGCGCCCACATGGTGGCTCACAACCATCTGTCATGAGATCTGGCACCCTCTTCTGTGTATATAATAAATAAATAAAAATCTAAAATATGTTATGGTGAAATACATAACATGAAATTTGGCCGGGCGGTGGTGGCGCACACCTTTAATCCCAGCATTCGGGAGGCAGAGCCAGGCGGATCTCTGTGAGTTCAAGGCCAGTCTGGACTACCAAGTGAGTTCCAGGAAAGGCGCAAAGCTACACAGAGAAACCCTGTCTCGGAGAAAAAAAAAAAAAAAAAAAAAAAAAAAAAAAAAAAAAAAAAGTTCTGCAATGATTTCCTCTCTTCCTCACAGTCTCAGATCACTTCTCTCTATTCAATCTTTAGGTTCAGACACTCCCCCAGGAGCTTTCTGTTTGCTCTGTCACCTTATTTACATTACCTACTCCTGGTGATGACAAAATTTACATCTCTAAGTTAGGCTTTTTAGGTCTATTTGGTCTCTAAGAAAGGACATTGATATAGATAGTTAGCCCCCTGCTGTCTCAAATTCCTAAATCAGACTTGCTTCTTTAGTTTCTGTGTGACTACATGTTCTCCAAAATGGCCCTTCCAAGACTCCCTAAGGTGCCATCTCCTCTGTCCTAGTCTTCATACACCTCCTGTACAGCATCTCCATTACAATAATCTCTCCCTCCCAAATGGTCATTATTAGAAGCAAACATTTCCTAGAGTCTACCACTTTCAAAGCAAACCTCCCTTTTGACTATCACCTACAGGCTGCCTACCCGTAAGTATTTTTTCCTTTCTTTCTAATCAAATCTCTTGAAAACTGTTTTGGTACACTGCCTACTTCTGCATGTTTGAAGTTTACTCTTTGAACTTGACTTCCGTCCTCACCACCGCACTAAAAACACTCTTGCCACTGTCACTGCTGCTTCTCTGGTAAGCTAAAAAGGACACACTTATCATTATTTAAAATGTAGTGGGACAGCTGCGACCAAATCCAAGACACCACCCAGCACAAGCTGTCAACACCTTACCACTGAGCTTTAGTCACAGGCCAGTACACTTTTCTTTTCACACATGCGCATGTACGCGCACGCATACACACACACACACACACACACACACACACACACACACACACGCAGCACTGAATTCGGATCATTAGCAGAAATGTACTCCCTCTCTGCCATTCTGCAGCCCCCAGTGCACTCTGACAGAGCTGACAGAATCCACCATCCAAACCTATGCATGTGGGGTCTTTCATGACTACACCCTGGGAACTACCCTGTTTCTACACTACACCCCTAAGTTTTCTTTTCATTCTTTTAAATATCATTTGCATTTATAGCTCTGGTCCAGACTGTCCTGAACTCATTTCTTTGATACTATTCCCCATTTAGCAACTTCATGTGGTTACTTTAGCAAACATCTCAACTTAAAAATGTCCTATGTCACCACTTATCTTCAAGCGGTGGCATTATGAAAGCCTGTGACAACCTATGATAGCACCAGTGTCACTGAATCTCTTCAATCCAGTCTCCATCTCCATGAAACAGATAGAGATCTT
This sequence comes from Peromyscus leucopus, assembly GCF_004664715.2. Classification (NCBI taxonomy): domain Eukaryota; kingdom Metazoa; phylum Chordata; class Mammalia; order Rodentia; family Cricetidae; genus Peromyscus; species Peromyscus leucopus. The sequence continues at coordinate 105,409,800 of NC_051070.1, read as the reverse complement.
GAAGAATAGAAACTGCATCACACCAATCCCTAGCTTTGTTTGATTTGGGTTTAGTTTGGGTTTTTTAAGACGGGGTCTTGCCATGTAGCACAGGCTGGCCTTGAAGTCTCAACAGTTCTGCCTCTGCTTTCCAAGTGCTAGGATTACAGGCATACACTACATCTGGCAACATCACTCATTATTTAAAACTGTTCAATTAGTGTGCTTCATACTTGGAGGGAAAGTATTTATTTATCTTGAGGTGCTGGAGATCAAACCCAGGGTCTTACCAATGATAGGCAAGCATGCACGCACTGTGCTACATACTCAGCCCAGGAAAAATAATTTCTCTTCCTGACAACATTCTTATTGCAAAATCTCACCGCACACTGATTCTGTAGATCAATGGCATTCAACTACTAGTATAATATAAAACAAAGAAGTTGACTAGGTTGCTAAAAGAAATGCAGTTAGTTCTACAGTAAAATAAGTTTCAAGGCTCGTGAAACAGCTCAGTGAGTAAAGGCACTTGCCGCCACGTTTGATCCCTGGGACCCACATGGTGGAAGAGTGGCCTTCTACAAGTTGTCTGACCACCACACTCATGCTCTGACACAACTGCCACACATGCACAAATATACACAAACAAATAATGTAAAAAAGAAACAAGTGTTAGGATAAAATTGATACAATTGATCACTTCAATGTTTACAACTGTCTCCACCATCTAATTCCAGAATGTGTCCATCCCTCAAAAAAAAAGCCTTATGTGCTTAAGAGCGATTCCCAAGCCTCTGCTTCTCATCTCCTGGAAACCACTAATCTACCAGTTATTGTCATGAAGCGGCCTATCCTGCACATCTCACAGAAATGGGATCCTATAATGTAATTCTTTTGTGTCTGCCTTCTTTCACTTAGTAATGTTTTTAAGGTTCATTGGTGGTGTTGCATCAATCAGGATTTCATTTCCTTGTATTGTCTTTGTATTGTTTCCTTTTGGTTTTTGTTTGTTTTATCTTCGGGGGTTTTTTGTTTGTTTGTTTTTTGTTTTTCTAAGACAGAGTCTCTTTATGTAACAGCTTTGGCTGTCTTGGAGCTCGCTTTGTAGATCAGGCTGGCCTCGAACTCACAGAGATCTGCCTGCCTCTGCCTCCTGAGTACTGGGATTAAAAGTGTGCACCCCCACCATGCACCCCCACCATGCACCCCCACCACCACGCAGGCTCTCATTTCTTGTTTTGTTTTGTTTTGTTTTTTGAGACTCTCATGAGTCTTTGGCTGTTCTTGAATTCCTTATGTGGTCAATAATGACCCTGAACTTCTAATTCTCCTTCCTCCTCCTCCAAAGTGCTGGAATTACAGGTGAGCACCATCACACCCAGGGTACAAGGTGCTAGAGCATAAACCCAGGGCTTCACGCATGTTGGGCAAGCACTCTACCAACTAAGCTATATTCCAAGCCCAGTATTTCATTCTCTTTTATGGCTAATAATACTGCATTGTGTGGAAAATATCTCCTTGGTTTACACATTTATGAGCTAATGGGCATTTAGATTGTTTCAGGTTTCTATTATTACTAATACAGTTGGCATCAACACTATTATACAAGATACTGTATACACACATGGCTCTAAATCTCTTAGGAATGCTGCTAAATCACATGGTAACTGTGCCTAACTCCTTTAGGAACTGCCAAGCTATTTTCCACCACTGCTGTACTCCACTGTCTCCATCAGGTTCTGATTTCTCTACATCCCACTGATACCTGTTAGTTTCTTGGTTTATTATTGTTGCAGTCATTCCTAGAGGATATAAAATAGTATCAGTGATTTTTATTTGCATTTCCATTTCTTCATTCATTTATTTAGCCATTTATAAATGTTTTAAAGTTTTTATTATATTTTATATGCATGTCTATGTATATGTGTAAAATCTCTTTGTGTTTCATTTTCAAGGATTCTCCGAGAAGACAATCATAAATATTCTACATTGACAGAAAAAATTGTGGTGGGTAAATATTTTAAAGGGTACCTCTACGGATAATAGAGTATCTTGTTTTGGATTGGGGGGAGGTTGTTGGCTGGTTGGTTGGTTGGTTGGTTGATTTGGTTTGAGGCAAGGTTTCTCTGTGTAGCCCTAGTTGTCCTGGAACTAACTCTAGACCAGGCTGGTCTTGAACTCAGAGATCTACCAGCCTCTGCCTCCCAAGAACTGAGAATGCAGACACGTGCCACCACTACCCCCACTTCCTTACGTATCTTTAAAACAGTGTTATCCTAAATTATGCTTGTGATAAAGCATCACTGCAACAGACAATCTATAGTCTGTCATCTCTGCCCTGGACGAAGACAAGAACTTCTAACAACATAAAGGCCAAAGTAGCAGTCTCATTGTTCTCAGCTATGTCTATGTCCTGCACTGCTGACAACATTATCAGACAATCTGTCACGATCATTTCAGCACGGGTTTTGATTATAAGCCCCACAAGTTGAGGATGGCTTTCTGTTCTGTCATCCTATCTAACAACACAGAAAACACCAGACCACAAAGTTGTTTATAGGCTGTTATTCAAAAACTAGAAGCATTATCTTAAAATGATTATCATTATATAAAATCTCAGAGAACCAGAATTTTCATATTTTAGTGTTGAAAACATCAAACTACAAGCATCATTAATTCCCAAATCATACTCCAGAAGAATCCCTCCATTCAACTATAGTCTAGAGAAATGCATTATCACAATGTGATAACAAACAACAAGGTAGTTATTTTCTGTGGCAAATATGCTAAACACCGTTGGTTGCTATGCTGGCTAGTTTTTTGTCAACTTGACACAAGCCAAGGTTATCTGGGAAGAGGGAACTTCAACTGAGAAAATGCTTCCATCCTATCAACCTGTAAGGCCAGTCTGTGGGGCATTTTCTTGATTAATGACTGCTGTTTGAGGGTGCAGCCCACTGTGGGCAGTACCATCCTTGAGCCTGTGTAAGGTGGCAAGCAGGCCAGGAATGGTGGCACTTGCCTTTCATCCCAGCATTCTGGAGACAGAGGCAGGTAGACTCCTGTGAGTTTCAGGACAGCCTGGTGTACACAGCAAGTTCAAGAACAGCCAGGGCTACATAATAGAGAAACCCTGTCAGAAAAAACACAAACAAAAGAAAATTAAACAAACCACAAAGAGCAAGACAGTAAGAGGCTTTCCTCCATGGGCTGGGCTAAAGTTCCTGCCTCGGTTTCCCACTATGATGGCCTGTGATCAGGGCATGTAAAACAAAGATTTTCCTCCCTAAACCAGTTTTGGGCATGATTGTCATCACAGCAAGATAAAGCAAAATAGGAAAGTTGCCTTTCAAGTAATTACTTCTTCCATACCTCCTCCTTGCTGTTAAATCCTGCCTATACTTAAGAGGGGAGAGACCTTCTCTTAGCCTTCTTCACAGCCAGGGCATGGACATGTAACTTAGACCTAGCTAATAGGGCCTAAGAGACCTGAAGAGAGATGGTAACCTTTGGAAAGGGTTATCTGCACTAATAAAGTTAGGAACTGCTGATCCTTCTTAGTGTGCCTATGACTCCTGGAACTAAGATAGGCATCTTATAACCGTTAGGAAAATTATCACTAGCTATCTGAACATAAAACAGGAAAAAGAGTACTTTGGTATCTGACGTTATCACTGACTTTTGTACTTACAGTGAGAAGCCCTATCTCCAGGCTTCTTGATAGGCAACAGCTATTTTAGTTTATGGCTTGAGTTTAAGTCATTTTTATTTAGATATGCCAAATAGCCTAACTAAACTCATTAGCAAATACCTGTTGCCTCCATGCTACCCAGTCTGAAGTCAGAAGCCTGCTTGCTCAGTTGACTCCGCACATCACTGTCATTGGCCTATATCTCTTCTGCCTTTTGAAAACTCTGATTGCAATTAAGGAACAAGTGCTATTATGCTCATATCTATGACTTCAAGTAAAAGTCTGTTTCTTGAGTGCTGGTGGCTCATGGCTTTAATCCCAGCACTTGGGAGGCAGAAGCAAGCAGATCTCTATGAGTTCAAGGACAGCCTGGTCTACAGAGTGAGTTCCAACACAGCCAGGGCTACACAGAGACCCCTGTCTCAAAATATGACCCCCCCCCAAAAAAAATAAATGACTATTTCTGCCATAAGTCTTCCATGATTAAGGGAAAATTACTTTTTATTTTTCTAGTATACTTTTCAGTTATGTGGACTTTTAACTGCTTAACAGATACACCCTAACTTTTAACTTAGCTTTCTTACCATTCAAAGGCCATTCAATTTTTGTTGCTGTTGTTTTTTTAACTTCCACAGCATCCTGTTCTTTCTTCTGAGCACAGCCATGGGGCCAGAGCTGGGTTCTGGACATCCCATCTCTGTCCCTGCTGTTACTGCCCAGAGGCTGCAGACATGACGAACTGTTCTTACTGAAAGAGTTCCCCACCTTCCTACATTTCCACAGTGAGTGTCAGCCAGTCGCACTGGCCACACCCAGCAAGCTGTGCTGCCTTGGACTTTTTTCTTTGGTGGGGAAGAGGGTGTGTTCAAGACAGTGTTTCACTGCTGCCCTGGAAACAGCTCTGTAGACCAGGCTGGCCTCGAACTCACAGAGATCTACCTGCCTCTGCCTGGGATTAAAGACATGTGCCACTGGCACCACCACCCAGCCTTTTCTTTTCTTTTTTTAATAAACTTAAAAAATTCATGTAAGATTCCGGGAATCCATGTGGATCCACCTCTTGCAGGTCCAACAGACATCAGATAAGTAGTCCTAAATTTCCCCACCTGCCTATCCTAGGGGTGGAATCTCTCTCTCCCCCGGTCTTAGGACTCCCCTCCCCCAGCTACCAGGACTGTGAGTCTGGAAGTTTCAAATGTACACAAAAGACAAAACTTTTCTCCTGCACTCCTTAACTTTTCCTTCTAGTTTGTGTCTGTCCCGGCAGCTTTCCAATCAGCTGCAGGCTGCTGCCACCCTGCCTGCGACGGGCCAGCACTAGTTCTTGGAACCTACACCCCAGATGGCTCCAAAGCAGCCTAACACTCCACTAGCCCCAGGCGGTCCCACAGAACCTGGGCAGTGAGCAAAGCCAGTGTCCCCCAGCCTGCACTCCTCTCCCTTCCTGGCTCTGTACAACATCCCAGCCTTGCTGGGCCCCAACATCCCAGTTTAAGCAGGAAGTGGTTACATAAGAGATTACCTAGTCCCTTCATCATCAACAAAAGGCTGGATGCTAGGTCTCAGAACCCAGGACACATGCCTAACTGAGGAGTCTATTAATACATCAAAGAGGACTCTGGCCAGCCCTCCCAGCATCACTTAGTACTCATGATCCCACCGTTACCCTACACCTCTCCCTCCCAGGGGCTGGGCTTCTGCTTCCCTTCTCCCAGCCTGATGTATAATCCAGCCATTTGGGCTACGCTGGCCTCTTGCCTAGGCCACTTCTCTCGGTTGGTGGCTCCTCTCTTGCTCCCCCCATCTCCTCTCATGGTCCAGTTTAGTCTGCCAGCCATGTTCAGCCTGGACTCTTCCCTAGTCTGCTTTCTCTCTTCCCTCCACACTTCAGGAACAGTCATGTCCTCCTCCGTTCATTTTCCCTTCAGGAGGGGAGACAAAAGAGCACTGGGGAGAAAAAGAGGACTAGACATCAGATGGCTGAAATATCAGAAAACGTATTAAATTTTAGCTATAATTGCTATTACAATTAATATTTCCAGGGACAGGGGTATAATTAGCCAAGATTTCTCATCATGTATTAAATAATGTCTGCCTTTTTCTGCTAGACTGTGTGTCTTATTATCATTTTTACTAGCTAGGAAACAAAATGTTTACTGTACTTACATGGGGAACAGAAATCCTTAGATCTAAAACTTATGTTCATTTATGTATACACAAAATTGGAAAGAAAGAACTATTTCTTAAAATAAATTTCTGATTTTTCTTTTTCTTTTCTTTTTAAAATTTATTTATTTATTATGTATACAGTGTTCTGTCTGCACATATCCCTGCAGGCCAGAAGAGGGCATCAGATCTCATTATAGATGGTTGTGAGCCACCATGTGGTTGCTGGGAATTGAACTCAGAACCTCTGGACGAGCAAGCAGTGCTCTTAACCTCTGAGCCATCTCTCCAGCCCTGATTTTTCTTTTTAAAGTATTTATTTTATGTGTATGTTCTGCCTGCATGTATGTCTGTACACCACATGTGTGCAGTGCCAACAGTTGCCAGAAGAGGGGCAGTGGATCCCCTAGGGCTAGAGTTACAGATAGCTGTGAGCCACCTTGTGGGCACCATGCCGTGAATTGAACCAGGGTCCTCTCGAAGGGCAGCAAGTGATCTGAACCATCAGATCACTCCAGCCCCAATAGAACTATTTGAAGATGACACAATCTTATATAGAGAAAATCCTAAGAACTTTACTAAGATAACTATAAAAATAAGTCACTTCAGTATGGCTGATCTTTATAATATCATTAACATAAAGAACTGTTTGCTTACATTAATAATGAAAATGAAGTTAAAAACCACCTGCCAAGTGACTCAGCAGGTGAAGGTGCTTGACACCTGATGACATGAGGTCAATTCCCAGGACCCACATGAGAGGAGGAGAGAACCAGTACCAGCAAGTTGTCCTCGGACCTCCACATATACACCAGGGCAGATGTAATTTTAGTTTTTTTAAATTCCATCTAAAATACACCTAAAGCCTAGGCATCGTTGATGGCACATGTCTGCAATCCCAGCACCTGAGAAACAGAGACCAGAGGGTTAGGACTTCTGGCCCGAGTAGGCTATGCTTGAATTTAGGTCAGCATAAGCTACTTGGGACCCTATCACAAAAACATTTAAAAGAGGGCCAGGCGGCGGTGGCACATGCCTTCATTCCCAGAACTTGGGAGGAAGAGCCGGGCAGATCTCTGTGAGTTTGAGGCCAGCCTGGTCTACAGAGCAAGATCCAGGACAGGCACCAAAACTACACAGAGAAACCCTGTCTCGAAAAAACAAAACAAACAAACAAACAAAAAAAACACTTAAAAGAATAAAAAAAAGCCAAGCATGGTAGCACATGCCTATAATCCCAATACTTGATAGGCAGAAACAAAAGGATCTCAGTTTTGAGGTTAGCCTATGCCAGAGACTAAACTCAAGGTCAGCCTGGACTACACAGTGAGACCATATCTCACAAAACAGTAAAATAAAATACTTGGCAATTAATTTGCCTAAAGAAGTACAAACTTGGAATGACGGTGCAGGAATGCAATCTCAACAAGTGGAAAGCTAAAACAGATTACACATGGATGGACAAACCCACACATTAAAGGAAACTCAAGGAAGGGCACATTTTATTTTGTATTAGTTTACTACACATTTTATTTTGGAATCACAGACTGGTGCCTTAAAAGATAATTCTACAAAAACACTTAAGTCAGATGTGTACAAATCTATAAATCCAAAACATACTACTGACATCTTTATGATTTTCAATTCTATTCCTGATACCAAAGTGCTCAGCGTTTGAAATGTGCTCACCACTGAGACACCAGTTCTGTTAGTCTACCAAATTTCATGGTTACAATCTCATATAACTTTTCAGAATTGTCCCAAATTGACTTATAGAGTCAACATAATCCCCATCCTAATTCTTTACAGAGATCAGCAAGATCTTAAAATTCATATGGAAATTCAAGTGGCAGAGAACAAAAAAGAACAAGTTTGGATACAGAACAAAGCTAGAGCGAAAGGAGAAAGAGAAAGACCAGAGAGAGGAAGACACCTATAGAACCAGCACTCAGGAGGCAGGAAAGTCCAGTCAGTCACACAGCAAGGCTGAGGCCAACCTGGGCTACGAGAACTTGTCTCAAACCAGAAAACAAACAAGCTTCAATAATCAGGACAGTGTGGTGCAGATATCAGAATGAATGAGGACCAGTGAGGTGACTCAGTGGGTAAAGGCGCTTGCTGCCAAGCCTGATGACCTGAATGGATCCCCAGATCCCACACGTTAGAGAGAAAACCTGTTGGGGGCACAGAGGTCTTGTACTCACAGAAGAGTATTAAGAGAACCAGGAATGTTAATCACACAGGGGTGTCTCTTCAAGGGATACCAATCAAATACCTGCATCCATCCAGAAAGCTGAGAGTGGAGGTTAATGACCTGGTGACCTGTTTGCTCTCTGCGGGGTCAGACCTCACCTTAATTCCCTAGAATGATTATCCCTAGGCCCTTTCCCGTCTTCCCTCCCTAGACCATTACCCATCCCTAGGGTAGAGTCACAAGTACTTTATGGCCTGCTGACCACTGTGCTATCAGTTAGAGAGCACACTAGACTCTAGGCCTTTAGCTATAGAACCCACCCTCGTGGTCACATGTGCTACCTAAAGGAATCTCCACGTAGTCACACCTTAAGCTTTACTGTGCACCTGAAATTGGACTGACTGGACTAATTGGTCCCCAGAAACCTTTTCCCAAATGGTACTGTTTTAAATATGCCGACAATGAACTGCCTGGCATGAGACTCCCAGAAGTCTGATTGAGGTTGACAAAGTCAATCTGCACCGGGTTTTCATTCTTATCTCTTCGTGGGGTTCACTTCCCTGTATGACACCTGCAGGGAACCCCACGAAAACCTACTCTGAAAACTTGTCTTCTGACCTACATATGCACTGCAACAGGCACAGCCCCCAACACACAATAACAACAAAATTTAAATCAAGAGAATGGGCATATGGATGAATGAAGTGAAGATATATAAACAAGTTGAGTAAGTTTATTTTCCAGAGATATACTATCGTACACACACATGAAGATAACACTTAGAAAGAAGGAAAACACTTGCAAGCACATATCCTACAGAGCACTTACAGCCGAAGTACCAAAAGAATGCTCATCATTCATTAATAAAAGGGAACTGAGTGAGGTGGCACATGCCTGTAATACCAGTACTTGGAAGAGGCAGGAGGATTGGGAGCACAAGGTCATCCTCAACTACAAAGTGAGCTTGTGGCCACACTACAATACATGAGACCCTCCTTATCTCAAATATATATATATATATATATAAAAAAGACAATCTAGGATTCAAAGTTCACTCCTCTAAGCTCAACACTGAAGTGGCTGAAGTAGGAAGATTGCTATAGGCTGGGCTACATAGTAAGTTACTGGACAACCCTAAGCTATAAAATGAGACCTTGTCCCAAAAAGAAAAAAAGAAAGGAGGGAAAGGAGGGGAGGGAGGAGAGGAGAGGAGAGGAGAGGAGAGGAGAGGAGAGGAGAGGAGAGGAGAGGAGAGGAAAGGAAGAGTCAAGTATAATGGCACATGCCTTTGATTCCTGCACTTTAGAGGCAGAGGCAGGCAGATCTCTGAGTTCGAGGCCAGCATGGTCTACAGAGTGAGTTCCAGGACAGCCAGAGCTGTAATGTAGAGAAACCCTGTAAAAAAAAGAAAGAAGGAAGGAAGGAAGGAGGGAAGGAAGGAAGGAAGGAAGGAAGAAAAAGAAAGGAGGGAGGGAGGAGGGAAAGAAAGAGAGAGAGAGAGAAAGAAAGAAAGAAAGAAAGAAAGAAAGAAAGAAAGAAAGAAAGAAAGAAAGAAAGAAAGAAAGAGAGGAGAAACACACACACACACACACACACACACACACACACACACACACACACAGCAAGCTGCTCAATCTCCACATTACTAGACTATTAGACTCCAAGGAGAGGCAAATGATCCCACTTAACACCACAAGATACTATAATCAAAAAGATAGAAACACTGGTGAGGAGAGAAACTGGAATCCATTTACACAGTCAATGGAAATTAAAGCAGTGCCGTCAATGTGGAAAACAATTTGACAATTTCTCAGACAGTAAAACTCAAACTTACCACATAGCCTAGCAATTCCCTTCCCAGGTAAACACACACGAGAATGGCAAATTACTTCTACACAAAAACTTGTATAAGAATGTTCATAACAAATACTCTTCCTATCAAAATAAGCAAAGGCCTGTCTGTAACCAACGAATCTTAAAAATGTGACAGTTGTGGGTATAGTTTAGTGATAGATAATAAACGAAGAGAGGAGGGGTACAGTCAGGCAATGAAGTGGCTACATTAATATACGTTTACAGCATCTAAGGATCATATACCGAATGATTCCATTTAAATGACATGTACAGAATAGAAAATGTATACAACCCTTTCAAGCTAAATAATCCATCAATGATTTCTGCTCATGTATTTATACGCTATGTCTAAGTTCTAACATTCTTCTAAAATCTTTTTCAAGTACTTGAAAGTACAAAAGAGCACTACAGATCAAGAACAGGGCAGGATTGTAAAATAGCAAGAAAAAGTCATATCAACCTCAAAGGCAGAAAACCAATTTGTCTTTGTTGGATGCCATCAAAGACTAAAATTCCTTTCAAGTTAAATTTTGGTCTCTTTTTGAAATGGAAATTACTATGAATAATTAAACTGTAATTTGGACATTATTCATATATTTTACAAAGCAGTCAAATGCAATTCTAAATAAAACAAATATACATTTTTGAATAGGCAAAAATAACACAGTTTTGGAGTCATATACGTATGTTTGAATCACAGCCTATTTATTAGATAGGTGAACCCTGACATGTACTTGTGCCCCAGCCTCAGGGCCTTCTGTCAAGTAAGGGGTTACAACACCTCCTTCAGGGTGGAAGGAAAACTCCAACTATATACTAAACAGGGGTTAAAGAGGTGGACTTGCAGAAGTTGGTCCTTTTGGGGGGGTGGGGAGAAGGGGAACAGGTTCTCACTATGTAGGCGAAGCTCCTCTCCAAATCAGATACAAGCCCCTCTGCCAGAGATCAAAGGCATGTTGTCAAAAACATGCCCACTCACTCTTGCTCTTTAGAACCTATAAATATACATTGTTTAAATGTTGTGTAACTTGCATATGTTAAAACATTTTTTAAAATTCTTAACAAAAGCAGCTACATTATTAGATTCTGAGTTGTTATTTTGTTGGTTTGTCTTTCTCTCCTTAATACAGCGTCTTGCTGGCTATCCTGGAATTCACTATGTGGCCCAGGATAGCCTCAAATTCATGGCAATTCTCTTGCTTTAGCTGCCCAAGCACTGAGAAAAAAAGGCAGTACCACCATGCCCACTGATCTGAGAGTCATTTTTAAAATACTGACACACAGTATTTTAAAATTATGTATACTAAATTTAATTATGTATATTAATATGTATATAATTTACATACATTAATTTAATTATGTGTATAAATAAATTATGTATATTAAAATTAAGTATATTAAAATGCAATTAAAAAAAGTTTCTACTGCTGTGTTTCTCATCACTTCTAAAAAATGTCAACTCCACCACCTTCCATTCGGGTAACTAAACCATAAAAAAAGCAATATTAAAGATTTATTTATTTATTTATTTAGAAGGCTATGGTTATCAAGAAAGAAAGAAAATTATCTGATAAGGTAGCTTATGAGGCAATCCCAGCCTGAGCCACTTCAGTTAGAGACTTGCCTGGGTTATAGAGTAAGACTCTTGTCTCAAAACAAAAAAACTAAAAAAAAACTAAAAAAGATAAAACTAAGTTCTTAAACCATTCTTCTGAAAACGTATCAAAGATTTTAACATGGAAAGAAAACCATGCCCATGTGCTCAGGGACACTAGCAGGGTCATGCTTAAACTTCAGGATCTGAGGGCTCTATTCTCCTGAAGCTTCAGGTAGGAGATGGAATGTTTTGTTTCTTACAATGTAAAAATCATAAAGTGATACTATTATCAAGTGAAAAGGAAATTCGGTACTTTAATCTTTTCACATCAAGCCAAAATCATGAAGCAGGCCAGATAATCTTTTTTACTAAAAAAAAAAAAAAAAATACAAATATTATTAACAGTTATCATTTATTCGGTAAGTAGGGTAAGATATAAGCTGCACTGGTAAAGAAATCGATTTTGCTTCAGAGTACACGGAGGTAAATGAATGTCATTTAACTGATCTAGGTTGTCACCTGGGGTGCTTTCACTAGTAATGTGGCAATGTGGCATTTGGTGACTTGCCTTAAAGGATGTTATTGGTCCTTTGCAAGCACGTGTGTGTGTGTGTGTGTGTGTATGTGTGTGTGTGTGTGTGTGTGTGTGTGTGAGAGAGAGAGAGAGAGAGAGAAGAGAGAGAGAGAGAGAAGGAGAGAGAGAGAGAGAGAGAGAGAGAGAGAGAGAGAGAATGAATTCTCATGTAGATTCATTTTTGTTTTGAAGAAAAAAGGGTGTCATGTATCGCAGGCTGGTCTCAAACTCAATCCCTTACCCTCACCTCCCAGGTCCTAGGGTTCCAGGCATACAACCCCCAAGCCTGGCTACCATTGTGAAACTTATAATTTACAAATCAGATCCTGGACCATTTAAAGAATATTATATATGTGTGTGTAATTATACATTATAATTTATATAATTTACAATTTAAAATTAGAAACTTATAATTTACAAATTTTAAATTTTGAAACATAATTCACAAACCAGATCCTGGACCACTTAAAGCATACATACATATGTACGTATGTATGGCACTTTACGACATAATTCTAAAGGCTAGGCACACACTCAGTCCATTGTAGTTACAACAATGAGTGGGTGTGGTGACCCATGCCGGTAATCCTAGCACTCGAGGGGCTGAAGCAGGCATGTTGCGCTGAGTTTCAGGCTAGCCTGGGGCTACAGTGTGAAACTGACTTAAAATAAATAAAAATTAAAAACTGGCACACTTCAAGAGACAACAATGCTTTGCATTACTATGTTACCTCAAAATCGCTGAACAGTTGAACAGAACACATTAAAACCTTGTGCAACGGAAAGGCCAGTGCGGCCTGGGGCTCCTCCCTCTAGTCCTAAGACTTCTTGCTTTCCAGTCTGAACTCCCCCGGCGCCTCGGCGGCCGCTGCTCTACCTCGCTCTCCGGCCGGCCGCGCCGCCCCGCGAACCCGCACACTCCGCTCCGGCCGAGGGCGGGAAGGAGGGGCCTGGTGACTCTCGCGGCCCCGGGTGGCTGGCCAGACCGCGTGGGCCCCCGGCAGTCCGCTCCTCCCGACCTGGCCTCCGCACGAGTGACGGGGGACCGACCTTGGGGGCCGCCCACGCTCCCGACGGCCCCCGAGAGCCTAGGCCTCCCTCCCCGGGGCCCCCGCACGCCCGTGCACGCGCTGGCCCCGCCCCGACGAGCATGCGCACCAAGCCCCGTCTGCGCCTGCGCGCCCCCGACGCCGCACCGGCACGCGCCGCCGCCGCCGCCTGGAGGCCGGGCGAGGCCGCGGCGGAGGGGGAGGCCCAGCGCCCTGGGCGGCGCGCGGCCGCCGAAGTCCGTCCTCCCGGTGGGGCGAGAAGCTGCGCAGGGGAGGGGACAGCCAGGCAAGCAGGAAGCTGCGGCTTAAAAGGGCAGCGCGCGCCCAGCCCTTCCTCCCGCGGTCCAGGCCTGCGAGCTCTGGTCTCCTCGGGCCCCGCCGCTCTCTCCTCAGCCCGCCGCCATGTACCGCCGCCTGGGAGAAGCACTGCTGCTGTCCCGCTCCGGGCCCGCTGCCCTGGGCTCTGCGGTCGCAGATTCGGCCGCGCTGCTGGGCTGGGCCCGCGGTCAGCCCTCCGCTGCCCCGCTTTCCGGGCTCGCGCCCGCCGCCCGCCGCCACTACAGCGAGGCGGCCGCCGACCGCGAAGACGACCCCAACTTCTTCAAGATGGTGGAGGGCTTCTTCGACCGTGGCGCCAGCATCGTGGAGGACAAGCTGGTGGAAGACCTGAAGACCCGGGAGAGCGAGGAGCAGAAGCGGAACCGGGTGCGCGGCATCCTGCGGATCATCAAGCCCTGCAACCATGTGTTGAGCCTCTCCTTCCCCATCCGGCGCGACGACGGCTCCTGGGAGGTCATCGAAGGCTACCGGGCCCAGCACAGCCAGCACCGCACGCCCTGCAAGGGAGGTGAGCGCCCGCCGGCCCCGTCCCGCCCGCCCTCCCCTCCAGCCTCCGGCAGCCCGGGCCGCTACTCGGCCCAGCCCAGCCCAGCAGCCCGGGCCCCCCCAAGCTCCCCGCCTAGGGTGTGGCAGCCTTAGAGGATACTGATTTTTTTTATTTTTTTCCACCCTGAAACTACCACGTAATTTGCCAGCCTCCTTTCTGGGCAGACCTTCACCCGGGCCTCTGCATGTGCTGGTGTCGTCTGCACTGAGGACACTGCACCGGTTCCCTTTTGGCCTCAGTGCCTGTCACCTAGCGTGAGCCCCGAAACACCAGTGGCCGATGATACAAGAACAGAGCAAATGATTTTCTTTCTGGTGTTGGAATCTAGAAAGTTTTATTGACCAACGGAGCTCACTAGTCTTACAAATTAATAGAATTTTTACACTGGTGGCTTCTTGTGTTGTACCCCTTTCCTCCCCTCCAAAAAAAAAAAATGGAGCGCTGTAACCGTCTCTGACAAACATAGGGCGTCCTGACATTAAATCTAAAGGGTGTAGACTACAGAACTACCTGCCAGCCAATAGAATGAAATAGCCGTGGGGGTGTGTTCTTGTCCTGGCTAGTACCAGATTTGAGCCTCCGCAGTCATCACGGTATCCTGTGGTTTAAATTTTTGGATGTGTGTAGATTTGGGTATTCTAGTTACGTTGCTTTTTTTTTTTTTTTTTAGGCAAGTAAAAACCTTTTTTTCATTTTGTCCCCAATACATTTCACGATACAGCTTTAAGAGTGCTAAAAAATGACATAAGAGTAACAGGAAAACCACCTTTGTTCCTTTGCTGTTGAGTAGGAGCCTTGACGGGGGTTGGATTGGCAAGTGAACACAGAGGAGTTTGGACTAGACCAGTGGGTCTCAATCTTCCTAGTGCTGCGACCCTTTCTTTAATACAGTTCCTCATGTTGTGGTGACCTCCAACCACAAAATTATTTCGTTGCTACTGTTATGAATCGTGATGTAAATAAATGCTATATGAATCTGTAGAGTCGAGGCCCACAGTTTGAGAACCTCTGGGCTAGATTGTTGTCAGCCTCTGTTATCAAGTAGTCTTTGCTACCAGCTGAGGTGTTTTTTGTTTTTTGTTTTTTTTTTAGGGTAAATTGTAAAAATGTTTCTATACCGGAAAAGCTGAAGCTGGGGTAGTGTTCCTGGTGGTGGAACAAAGGTTATGGCTAAGAGTTCAATGATTTACCAAATTTGCATTGAGTCCACCTACTTCTAGGATGTACCTTTGGAGCCTAATTGTCCCTTAACTCGGTAGTTCCCTCTGCTAGCAGCTGTTGGAACCACTTTGACCTCTAATTTCCCAGGCAGTTGGGAAATCCTATAAAACGGGTAGTCATTGTCCAGCACCTTCCTTCTTCCTACCACTCCCTTATTCCCCAAGCTGGGAACACTTTTGTGCCCGCCACAGAGCAAACAAGGATGTTGGAGCAAGAGGCATTGTATTGCAAATGCTAAGTTATCCTTGTCTTTACAAAGGGCATGCAACATTTCCATTCTCTTAGGATAGCTCTTCTGTGTCCTGTGATTTGGTGTTTTTGAGCCCAGGTCCTCTTTCTGTCTTGTCACAGCTCCACAAGCAATTGAAGCTTGCCATAGTGTGTCATTTTAAATGCTTTTGTTGTCACAGAAGTTTTAATATCAAAATGATGTACGTAGCAACAAATATCAGCCTTACCCAGTAACCATAGCACTTGCCCAGAGTACATTGAAAGACAAAATCCTACAGAGAGGACTGGTACTGAGAGAGAGAGCTGCTAAGTCCCAGGACAGAAACAGAGACACTGATTTGTTGTTAGTTAACAGCAACTGCACTGCATGATGATACAGCAAGAAAAAAAATGATCTTTAAACTTTATGGACTGGCAAAGATTGTATAGCCATGAAAGCCCTTAAGAAAATAAATAAATAGTATATTAGATGATTAGCAAAATCTGAGTGCGATGGACTCCCATCATTTGTTTCAAAGTGTTAGCAGTCTCAGCACTCCTGCAGAAAACGTGCTTAAGAGGAACTTATTTTCAGTGGGGATTTTTTCTGCCAAAAACCTAAAACTATCTAAGAAAATTATCAAAAAGCCAACTGTTTAGTATTCATCTCCCAGCTACTCAGGAGACTGAGATATGGGGACCGTTGGAACCCAGAAGTTAGAGATGAGTCTGGGCAATATAGGACCAAATCTCTCATTTGAAAGCTGTTAATCATAGCCTCCAGTCTTAGAAATATAGGATGTCTTGGGTGCTTGGGATTTAAAAAAACAAAACAAAACATTTTCTTTAAATAACCCCTGTACAGTTGAGCAGTCTTAACTCTTAAATATTTTTACAATGCCTCTACCACCCCCAAGTAAACTCTCTTCTCTCTTGGTGTTTTGGGGATTCTGTTTTTGTTTCTCCTTCCTCAGTTTCCTGCTTGCTGGAAATACAGGCCTGTGTCCTCATGCCCAGATCTCCCAGTGTTTATTAAGGGAACCCTCATCTGTTCCTTGAAATCCTTTTCCCAGCCTTCAACTTTCTATATCTAATCTTTCCTTCACGGTGACCTTAGACCTGAATTCCCTAAAATAAAATCCTCAAGGTTGAACCAGGCCCAGTGACAACTTGCCTGCAACCCTAGCTCTGAGGGCTGAGCCAGGAGAATTGTGAGTTGAAGTTCAGCCTGAGCTACTCAGTAAGACCCTGACTCAAAAAAACAAAAACAAATCATATTGAAGCAGTAGTCTGATCTATAATGAAAAGAGGTAGTTTAAGACGTGGGGGTACTGGTGAGTACTTTATTCTAAGTAAATATTTAATAAACCTGCTTTTGTGGTTCTGTTTTTCCAAGTCATATTTAACTAAGGCTACTAGATTTGCCTCTGGGACTAGTGACTTAACTGAGTAGAGCCTTGCCTAGCATATTCAAGGTCCTAGATTTAATCAGTAGCCAGGTATGGCAGTGTGCACCTTATTCTGTAATCCTCAGCACTAAAGAGGCAAAGCTAGGGGATCTGAAGTTCAGGGCCAGCCTGGGCTACAGAGATAGACCCTGTTCAAAATAAAAAAATGTATTCTATAGCAAAGATGGATATTGTAGTAAAGAACTGATTTGTTCAAAGGTTCTGATATGTTTTAAAGCATTGTAGAGACTGTTCCTATTAGGCATGAGGATGTTCTGGGTGCATCATGTCACACGGTTGGTTGTTTGCCAGGGTAGAGTTGCATTTTGGTGGGTGCCTTCCCTCACCTCTCCATTTGCATCTCTCCTGAAGCTACGTATTCTGAAAGAGAGCAACTTTCTCAGCAGACTGTTCTATTAACAGCTAGCATAAAGATCTTAAAATTCAGTTTGGGGGCTGGAGGACAACTCATCAGTTGAGAGCACTTGCTGCTCTTACAGAGGACCCGGTTTGATTCCCGGCCCTCAATGGTGACTCACAACCATCCACATCTCCAGTTCCAGTGATGTGCCTACTTCTGACCTCCTCAAGCACCAGACATCATGTGGTGCACATTCATACATGCAGGCAAAACACTCATACACACAAAATGAGACTTTAAAATAAAAAGTTTAGAAGAAAGACTTCAGCCATCAACTGATTGAGTCACTTTTCTTTGTCTTCTAACCCCTCAGTGTCTTGATCTTAAAACCATTAAGTCAAAAATTCCCATCAATGGTTCTTTCTCCTATGTTAGAACTTGTCCAAATTGTCATTTAAATATAGATGGTGAGCAGTAGATGGGTATCTCGTGTAACCTAATATTTTGAAAGCATGGCTGTCTTGTGGTACAAAATAAAATACAGAATTTAGGCTGTGTTATAAGCCAGATGATTTATACATTCTTTTGTACTTAGCTGTGAGGTGTTTGTAATACTTTTTAGTTAAATACAAAACCGTTTGCCTTTATAAAGAAAGACCTGTCATTTCATAAATCCATGTATCTCCAACCCCGATGTGCTAACAAATGAGGAGCTCTGAAACCTGAGGCAATGTGTGCTACAGATTGTCTTGTCTTACGTTCTTTGTGTATGCAAGTCCACTTAACTAGTTACAGGTCACTTGTAGAGCACACTTTGTAAAAACTGGCACGTCACAGATCGGAAACCAAGCCCCAGTGCACATTGAACTCCAGAAAAATGGGTAATGATTAATGTGTACATAAAAGAAGCGAAAAGGTGAGCTTTTGGGCTTGTGACGGAAAGAAATTGGATTTTCCACTGTGACCATTTAAATTGTTTATGAAAATCAGTTTTTATCTAACACTAATGTTATAGATATTGAGGACAGAAGCAGGAAGAACTCTTAGTTTAAGGCTAGTCTGGTCTCCAGAGATTCCAAGTCAGCTGGGACTACATAGTGGGTCTTGTACAAAAAAAGAAAATGGGAAGTTCAGCCAGGTGGTGGTGGCGGCGCACGACTTTAATCCCAGCACTTGGGAAGCAGAGGCAGGAGGATCTCTGTGAGTTCGAGGCCAGCCTGGTCTACAGAGTAAGATCCAGGACAGGCACCAAAACTACACTGAGAAACGCTGTCTCAAAAAACCAAAAAGAAAGAAAAAATGGGAAGTTCAGAGAGCTTCCAGGTTGGTAAGTACATCTTTGTGCCTGGAGGATGGTGTACCCCTAGCTCCTTGGGGAAGGAAATTCGCTTCCTGTATCCTTAGTTATATGTAAAGTATTTGTCCAAGTAGCATAGTGCGGAACCTGAGGAGGGTCTGTGGAAACCCCTGGTTTTGTATCCAAGTCAAACCCAGTTCTTGGTTGTTTTTGGTTTTTCAAGACAGGGTTTCTCTGTAGCTTTGGAGCCTTTCCTGGAACTTGCTCTGTCAACCAGGCTGGTCTCGAACTCACAGAGATCCCCCTGCCTCTGTGTCCCAAGTGCTGGGATTAAAGGCGTGCGCCACCACCGCCCAGCTTCCCAGTTCTTGTTTTATTTGTTTTGTTTTGTTTGAGACAGAGTTTCTCTGTGTAGACCAGGCTGGCCTCGAACTCACAGAGATCCGCCTGCCTCTGCCTCTGCCTCCTGAGTGCTGCTACCACTACCCGGCACAAACCCAGTACTTGTAACTAGTATCTGAAGAAGGGTGATCTGGTGAGATTATTAAACCTTAATCTATGCGGTCTGAACTTTGGATGACAGTGTCAGATATGAATTAAATTAGGGAATGCCCACTTTGTGTTGGAAAAGTCCATACATTTGATGTCAAAAGTGATGGACTGAAGGTGATAGGTAAAAGTATGAAAAGGAAATGAGGTAAATTAAAGTAAAAATATTTTGAAGGAACGATGGTATTCCATAGTGAGTATATATGAGATGGAGACAGGAAAACCACAAAGTTTCCAGTCAAAGAGATTGATCGAAAAAGTAATGGTACTAGGGACAGACTAGGGCAACAGCAGCCCCCCCTGAAATGCCGTTCAAGCATAGTCTAATGTATTAAGTAGGAAATCCCAGGGATAGGCCATCAGTAGTCTTGTGGGCCATTCTGGGAAGTGGCATACAATCTCATGCTAACCACTTCCTCATGGCCATACCTTTGTCTTGCCATATTCATATTCCTGTGCTTTGTGATATTTAGATATGCCAAAGGGCAGCCATAAAGAGCTTCCTTTGCCAAGTGTGATGGATCACACCTACAATCCCACCAGTTAGGAGGCTGAGGTAGGAGGAGGGCTGAGGCAGCAAAGCCATAGTCTTAAAAAAAATTAAGGGAAAATGAAATGGAAGTTGGGGAGATAACTCTGCCTTTAAGGGCACCTGCCCTTTCTGAGAACCCTGGTTCAGTTCTCAGCACACGGCTACTCAAAAATGCCTAGAACTCTAGTTCCAGGTGATCCGGTGCCCTCTTCTGACCTCCCTGGGCACCAGACATGCACTTAGTGCACAGACATACAGGCAGGCAAAAAACCCATACACATCAAACTTATTTTTTTTAAAGTTTTTTATTGAAAAGTAATAGTTTATATGGTGTGTATATATGATTAGGAAATACATAGTATTTAAAGGGTGTGGTATCATGCATACTTTCAATTATCCCCTGGAGGTTTTAGACCATAACCCAGTAAAGAGAATAGGGTTAGCAAAATGGTTCATCAGGTAAATGCATTTGCTGCCAAGCCTCATGACCTGATTTCCATCCCTGGGATCTACATGGTAGGAAAGAACTAACTCCAGATTGTCCTCTGACCTGCACACACATACTGGGACACACACACACACACATCCATCAATTAAAATGTCTCATTTTAAAGATAAGGCTTTCAAAAATTGAAGGCTGTATTATGTAAAGTGATGTGTAATGGTCAGACATGTATTTTTCTTGACTGCCCTTGCATAGTATATAGTCCCTTCTTGACAGTTGTTTCTGTGGTCGGTTGCCCCCCTTTCTCTAATAGTAATTCTTGCTTTTACTCTCTAAAGACCCACTGAAACTAGATAGCTGAGGTTTTAACCCTTCAGCCCTTTGAATCTTTTCATAATAAGTTAGGATAGTTACTGTTGCCTTTTGCTAAATTTCACCCAACATCATCTGCAGGTCAGGTTATCATATTGACTATGTAGCCCACGCTGGCCTCAGTTCCCTGTGTGCTGGGATTAGAGGCATGCACCATCATACCTAGCTGTCACCCAACTTTATACTCAGTAGTTTAGCATCAAACCTGTTGGAAATGAAAGAATGACTAAGTCATTGTCAGAAGAAAAGAATAAGAAATTTTTTTTAAAAAAATTCCTTTTTAATGTATAATCTCCCATCTGTCAGGGTGATAAGGTAAGCTTTAAGCACAAAGACAGCTACAGTGTTCATAGTAACAAACACATAGAGATTATTTGGGAAGATATGAATAATATATATTAGCCCATTCCCAGGATGCAGATTTAAGTTACTGAGAATGCCCACTCCCAAAGGAAAAGGCTGGTCACAAGTGCTGATCAAGTGACTTAAATTGTGATTTAAAAACATTCATGTGTAAGACATAATTTAAATTTTCAGTGAAGAGGCTAAACTTTGTTCCTCAGGAAGCTTGAGTTTGTCTCTTCCAAGGGGCTAAAGTGAACAGGTACAGTAGTGGGTTGGCAGTTCTTAAAAGGCATGTTCCTGCCCTCTGAGACCGAGCAGTTCCTCGGCACCACCAAGGGAGCTGATTGGTTTTCTTCCTCCTCTCCCTTCCTTTCCCTTCTCCTGTCTATGAGTGACAAAGCCCAGAGTCTTGCACAAGCACTCTAGCCCTGAGCTGCATTCACAGCTTAGAACTCTAGTTTATTAAGTAGATCATTTAGAATACAGCCGGAATTTGAATTTCTGATGGATAAACTATGCCCCATTAAAGAGATACCAGTTCAAGTCATTTTAAAATTTTTTGATTTCCGTAAATGTTTATTTACTGATTCATCATACCAAAAGATGGTAGCTGAGGAGATGTGTCAGTGGGTCTTTGGTTTTGATTCAGCTAGAAAAAGAGAAAAAAATGTTAAGCTGTCAGTTGTGGTTTTCACTCAGTCTTTTTTTTTTTTTTTTTTTTAATGTTATGAGCTGGTGGTTTGTTTTCTCTGTCACTATGGCAATTCCAGCTAGTTTTGAAGGGGTGGAAAACTTGGTTTGCTTTGGTTTTGTTTTTTATTTTTGTGGGTTTTATTTTGTTTAACTTATTTTGTGGGGCTTGAGGGTATGTGCATGAAAGTCAGAGGACAACTTGGAAGAATCTGGTCCTCCCTTTCAACCATGTGGATCCCAGGGACGGAACTGTCCTATTTCAAAGTTTCCCATGGTAGTAAACTTTTCGTTCTGTCACTGCCTGTTCTAGCTGGTTTTAAGTTAACTTGACAAGAGCTAGAGTAATTTTGGAAAAGGGAACCTCAATTGAGAAATTGGCCTGTGGATAAGCTGTGGTGTTTTCTGATTAGCAATTGAGGGCACAGCTCACTGTGGGCAGCCTCACTTCTGGGCTGATGGTTCTGGGTGCTATAAGAAAGCAGACTGAGCAAGCCAGTAAGCAGCACTCCTTTATGACCTCTGTATCAGCTCCTGCCTCCAGATTCCTGCCCTGTTTGGGTTCCTGCCCTGATTTCCTTTGATGATAGGCAACAATGTGGAAGTGTAATCTGAAATAAACCCTTTCTTCCCCGAGTTCTTTATGGTGATGATGTTTTATCACAGCAGTAGAAACCTTAAAACAAAGACTGCCCTTCCAGTGTTCCCCAATGGGTAGATATCAACATTGTCACAGTGGCGGTTGTGGTTTTCTCTGGTGGACCAGAGCATAGATTATTTTGTCAGCAGAGCAGAACATGGCCCTGGATTTGAGGTCCCTCTTCTAAAGATACCCATTCTGTGGTTCAGAGTTCTGCAATCAACCCATTGGCCATTCTAGGTGTCCAGTGGGGCTACTGCTTTTTATTAAAATCCTCTACACTCAGTCCTCTTAGTGCTAATCTCGATACCGACTAGCACTGCTGCCCCAAACCCATATGAGTTCTTTCCAAACACAGCAATGCCAGCAGCAATAGAGACTACAGGTGGCACTCAGATACTTTACCTTTCTGTTTCCAGAATTACAGTTTGTTCTTCATCTACTCCAACTGTGCTAATTCCTCAACGGAATGAATTACCACTGTATCTTCATTTCTGCAGTCCTGTTCTTACATAAATATCTTAAATGTCTATTCAGATGTGGTGAAGAATTTCCAAGACTGTCTTTGGGTTTGGATCCCAGAGGGAGAATAGCTAGCTTTCCTGGAGTGTAGGTTATCCTTTGTTTCCTGGGGTTTACTTTGCCATCTCCTGTTATTTATGACAGCTTGACCATATACTACTGTGCCTGCTAGTCCAGAAGTAAAAACATCTATATGTACTATGATTAATTAGAAAACCCTCTTGACCCCACAATCTCTATTATGCCCCTTTCTTCCTGCATTTGTCTGCTCCAGGGCTAATCCACTCAGCTTCTGCTTTCCTGAGACTCCTCCCATGCCTCCAGTACAAGTTCCTCATTAGTTCATAGTCGGCAAGAAAATGCCTGAGGCTCAACTAATAATTCCACGTGGGTGTAGTTGGGGAAATTTTTCTTCACTTCACAAACAAGAATCCCTGAGATCCATCAATTGGAAACACGTGTTTTGTTATGCCCTCAATTTCTAACTGTTGTCTTTCCAAGATTTTTGTAATAAAAAAACATGAGTAATTTTTAAATGGTATATGTAAGGGAAGTAGTAACTTTATTTAATTTTGTTTATTTGTGTGTGTTTGGGATGCCACAGCATATGCATATCAGTTATCTACTGTCATGTGAGTCCCAGGGATTAAAGGCAAGTCGTTATGCTTCATGGCAAGCACTGTTAGCTGCTAAGCCCGCACACTGGCGGCTGCTTGATTGGTTTTGTTTCACAGTGCTGCATGCCAAACCCAGCGCGTTTTCAGTGCTAGGCACTTGCTCTACCCTAAGCTCCACCAGCCCTTGGTTTTTTGTTTTTGTTTTTTTGAGACAAGTCTCCCTAGCCTGGAAATCACTAATCCTGACTGGCCACAAACCCTCCTCCTGAGTGTTTAGATTGCAGACATGCAAATTCTACCGGTTTATCTTGAGAAGTAATAAAGCCAAGGTAATTAATGTGTGTGTTCAGTTTTCTGTCAGAATACACCCTTTTGAAAAAGTAAATTGCTTCACAGCCATAATCCCAGCACTTGGCAAATGAAGGCAGGAGGGTAGCAAGTTCAAGGCCAGCCTAAGCTGTGCAGCAAGACCCTGCCTGTAAATTGCTTTGATGTGTGCTGCTAGTTTGTAATTGCTTGTGACTGTAGTAACTAGTAGTTAGTTGACTTGACAGTGCAAGGTTCTGTGCTGAGTTCCACAGCCCTCACCCCAGGGAAGAGCAGTGTTATCACCTGTCCAGGTACTGTGGGCTAGTCACCTGGGCAAGGCACCACACCTAGTTTTTTGCTTTAGCATAGTTGTTTGTTTGTATGTTTTATGAGACAAGGTTTCTCTGTGTAGCCTTGGCAGTCCTGGAACTGTAGCCCAGGCTGGCCGTGAACTCAGAGATCCACCTGCCTCTGCCTGCCAAGTGCTGGGATCAAAGGCGTGTGTCACCATGCCCGGTGCTTTGGCATAGTTTTCACTAATAGATTACTCTATGGCTCTTTCAGTAATTTCAAAAATAACATTTTAGTATTTAAGCAAAATTTTGTTATTAAAACTATTTCATCTTATTTACAAACTTACTTTCCTGGACTAGTGTTCAGCTAGTTTTATGGGTTTCATTTCAGATAGATTCCGGCTACTCACTGAATAGCCCAGGCTGCACACAAACTCATGGCTGTTAGTTATTCAGCTTCCACCTCCTGAGTGCTGGATTGCCAACAGTGTGCTTTACCATGCCTGGCTTAGGGCTTAATACTTCACAGTACTCTATTTTAGTCCTTCCAGGATACGTAGGGACACATTTGGGGTTTACAGGTTCTCACTGTGTAGCCCAGACTAACCTGGTACTCACTATACAGCCCAAACTGGCCCCAAACTTCTGCCAATCCTCCTGCCTCAGCTTCCCGAATGCTAGAATTACACATAGGGTAATGAGATTGAGTTTGTAGCTGTTCATTTGCCTGTGTTGCGATCCCTGTCACCAAATCACCCAAACCAAGGAGTAAGAGGAAAATTAATAAGCCTTAACTGAAATGTAGCATAAGAAATAGTGTAAGCATCCTTGTAATCTCACCACTTGGCATGGTCACGGGTTCAAAGTCAGCCTTTTTATTCTTATTTTATGTATACAAATGTTTTGCCTGTTTATGTACTACATCTGCAGTTGGACCCCTGGAACTGGAGTTGCAGGCAGTTGTTAGCTGCCATGAGAGTCCTGTGAACTAACTAAACCTGGGTCCCCTGGAAGAATAAGTGCTCTTAACTGCTGAGCCATCTCTCCACACCCTAGAGTTACCTCTGAATTTTGTTGTTGTTGTTGTTGAATTCTTTGTCTGAAGTGTAGGCACACATGCCAGAGCATATTGTGAAGATGGTAGAATACCTTCCAGCAGTCGGTTCTCTCCTTTCACTGTTAGCTTCCGGGGTCCAGCCCAGTCGGTCAGACTTTCTCAGGAAACAGTTTTGCCCACTGAGCCCTCTCGCCTTGCCTTCTTCACCCAGGGAGAGAACCTTTGTCTTTGTGAAATCACTTACTGCTGTCGTCTTTAAATTCCTTTATAAGTAAAAACTAGACTTCATGACCTCTCTTGGTTATCAGAATACATTAAATTAATTAAGTACCCAGTCTGTAACTCCTTTTGGATGTCTAATTAGCATCTTTCCTTTTTGCTTTTTATGGTTTCCTTATACATAAGATATTTCAAGTGTTTATAGAAATGGCATGGCTATAAAATAGAAATGGTGTAGTCATTTTCAGTTTACAGCTTTTATTTGTTATTAACTGGCCAGACGTTTGCTTTAAATCGGTAACTCTTGAAATGACTGTCTCCAGGTATCCGTTACAGCACTGATGTGAGTGTGGATGAAGTGAAGGCGCTGGCTTCCTTGATGACATACAAGTGTGCAGTGGTTGGTAAGTGACTCTCTGCAGAAGTGTGTTCATGTGCAAGGGTACTTTTAAATGACTCCATTTTATTACTGTGTTTATTATGAAATACGTGTAAGGGGGTCAGGGGCAACATTGTAGAGTTCTCTCCTGTTTCCTTTACTTGGGTTCCTAGACTCAAACTCAGGTTGTCAGGCTTATAAGTACTATTAACCTGCTGAGCCAACTTATTGGCCCCAAGGTTACTTTTAGTTTGCTATAAAAATAATTAACAGAGCCGGTGTGGTAGCACACACATTTAATCCCAGCACTCTAGAGGCAGAGGCAGGCAGATCTTGGAGTTCAGGGCCAGCCTGGTTTACAGAACTGGTTCTAAGACAGACAAGACTGTTGCACAGAGAAATCCCGTCTCGAAATATCAAATATTTTTTAACAGGACTGTAGTTCTTTTAACTGAACTGTTTTGATCTTTTGTTTTGTTTTTAAAGGGCTTGGTTGGTTGGTTGGTTGGTTGAAATGAAATCTTACTGAACAGATATTATAATGCTAGCCAGGTGTTAGAGTTAACCAGTACTCTATGTCTAAGAGAATACTGTATTTATTTTCCTTCTACTATGATTTGATCCTATTTATAAAGTATAGATAAGCATTTAACAAAGATTTATGTTTAAAGAAAATCCAGTTAACTTTTATACAAATTTCACTCTTTCATTTTGGAAATGATGACAAATATCTCCTTGGTGGGTGTGTGTGTGTGTGTGTGTGTGTGTGTGTGTGTGTGTGTACAGAGAGAGAGAGAGATTGCATTACATATTGATGTGTGCATCAATCTATACTGATACACTACACATGCAAACACATAAACAAGGAAAGAAGCCAGCCTACAATCTTTTTTTCTTGTGATACTGATAACTGAACCCAGGGCATTTGCCTCTTAGGCAGGCACTCTACCATCTAAGCTATAGCTTCAGCAGTGGATTTTAATTCTAGAAATTTCTGGAATTTTCTAGAATTAAAACAGTCATACATTTTTGTGATAAAGGTTGTATTGTTCGAATCTTTTTTTTTTTGTTTTGTTTTTCGAGACAGGGTTTCTCTGTGTAACTTTGTGCCTTTCCTGGAACTCACTTGGTAGTCCAGGCTGGCCTCGAACTCACAGAGATCCGCCTGGCTCTGCCTCCCGAGTGCTGGGATTAAAGGCGTGCGCTACCACCGCCCGGCGTATTGTTCGAATCTTAAATGGTCTTATAATAAAAAAAACCCAGAGCCAGATATCAGGGTGAAAGCTGAAAGATCAGAGAAGCAAAGCAAGCCACGGCCACCACCTATTACCTCACCAACTCCACAAATCCTCTGACTGAAATCCTCTGAGTCTTTACTCGAAAGGGTCTCAGCTGAACTGCCTTAGTTCCTGTTTCTTCACACCTTATATACTGTTCTCTGCCCAGTCATGTCACCTCCTGGGATTAAAGGCATGTGCCACCACTGCCTGGCTGTTTCCAGTGTGGCCTTGAACTCACAGAGATCCAGACCAATCGCTGCCTCCCAAGTGATAGGATTAAAGGTGTGTGCCACCACTGTCTGACCTCTATGTCTAATCTAGTGGCTGGCTCTGTCCTCTGATCCTCAGGCAAGCTTTATTAGGGTACGCAATCTATCACCACAAAGTTAAGTATTCCTAACCTGAAATGCTTCAGAATCTGAAACTATATAAGCACCAAGATGATGTCCCAGTAGAAAGCTCCATACCTGATCCATATTATCAAAATGTAGGCAATAGTAAAATGCCCTACACCATTACCTGTAGTCTATGTGTATATGAAACAAAATTCCCATCTAGAGCTGGATCCCATCCTCAAGATGTCTAATTGTGTATATGTAAATAAAAAATTTGAAATACAAGAAATAAGCACTTGGGGTTGGGGATTTAGCTTAGTGGTAGAGTGCTTGCCTAGCAAGCACAAGGCCCTGGGTTTGGTCCTCAGCTCCAACAAAAAAAAAGAAAGAAGAAATAAGCACTTGAGATGAGGAATACCCGCCCTGTGCTAGACAATGCTTTTTGTTTTTACACTTTTTAAGCTTTATAAGGAACAACATCTTTCAGTCTTCTCTTTCAGATGTGCCATTTGGAGGTGCTAAAGCAGGTGTTAAGATCAATCCCAAGAGCTATACAGTAAGTATCCAAGTGGGGTTTGTATACTCAGGGCCTGAAAGTGGGTTCCCCATACAGTGAGATTAATGGTTTCCATTGCTTTCCAGAAGGAACAGGAAAGAAATAACTATTGAATTAATAATAAATTAGCTAAATATTGTATTTTGCCATACTTGTTTACCTGCTTGTTTGCCACAGATACCTTTTTTTTACTTGGTAAAGAGTTAATATTTTCATGCTATTAGACATTTCTATTCATGTTGTGAAATTTTGATCTGAAGTTTTAAGCTGGGTTCCCAGCATTGGGAGGCAGAGGCAGTCAGATCCCTGTGTTTAAGGATAGCCTGATTTACATAGTGAGTTCCAGTACAGACAGAGCTATACAGAGAAACCCTGTCCTGAAAAACCAAAAATAAACAAAATTTTGACCTGAAGGGTGTTGGGGTTTTTTTTTTTTTGGGGGGCGGGGGGTTGGTTTTGGTTTTGTTCTGAGACAGGGTTTCTTTAACAGTCCTAGCTGCCCTGTAACGCAGAGATCCGCCTGCCTCCCGAATGCTGGGATTAAAGGTGTCGTCCACCACCACCACCACCACCCGCCTTGACATGAAGAGATGTAGAGATTTTGTTCTTGCAATAAATAACAAATCTAATAAAAATCATGTTTATTCTGTTAGTTCCAAGTTAATTAAAACTGGTTGCTGCAGTGGTCAACATAGACTAAATTAATGATCTGTATACAAACATACCTGATTTTATTCACTCTGAAATTCACCTTTGATGACTTCCTTGAGCATCCTATCACCCACACTTGGGTGTGTCTTATTTTTTCTGTTAATTCTTTAAGAATCCCACACCCACTGGATGGTGGTAGCACGCACCTTTTATCCCAGCACTTGGTAGGCAGAAGCAGGTGGATATGAGTTCAAGGCCAGCCTGCTCTACAGAGCTGGTTCCAGGGCAGCCAGGGCTACACAGAGAAACACTGGGGGAGGGGGAAGGGAGGCGGCAGCCCACGCCCATCCTCTCAGATGTGTCTTGTCCTTTTTTTTTTTAAGTACCTTTTTATTATCCTTCATGCCTATATTAAAACATCTTTATTAAACCTCAGCTCTATTTTGCTTTTTTGCCTGAGGTTTTTTTTTTTTAAGACAGGAATTCACTATGTAGCCCAGGTTTACCTCATTCTCTTCAGTCCTCCTGAGACCCAGGATTGCAGGCATGAGCCGTCACACTCATATTAAAATTCACATGTAAATGAAAATGCAGGCATGAACCATGGGGTCTATAGAGATATAATTGTTTTGTGTGTGTGAGAGAGACAGAAACAGAAGGAAGAGTTTGGGGATGATATCTCTGTCTCTAGATCCTTCTGCCTCAATGTCCCCAGTGCTGGAATTACAGACACCACACCTGGCAGGTGTGGGTGGATCACTAAGTTCGCAGCCAGTATAGACCATATAACAAGTTCAACACCATTCAGGGTTGACTCTCTCATAGTTATGACTCTCAGAAAGAATTCAGTCATGTCTTCACCCCATGCACACACACTCGCGTGCGCACACACACACACACACACACACACACACACACACACACACACACACAGGATTGATCCTCACATACTAGCAAATGCTGTACCACGAAGCTGTATCTCCCTATCCCTCTTTGCTTTTTTATTCTGAAACAGGGTTTCATAGAATTGCCTTGAAATCTTTGTAGTCCAGGCAAGCCTGTAGACGAGTTGCTAAACAGTCTTATTAATAAAAACCCGGAGCCAGATAGTGGTGTAAAAAGCTGAGAGATCAGAAAAGCAGAAAGAAGCCAGCCATGTTCTACCACGTGGAGATCCTCCGCCAAAAAGATCTACTTCCTGTATACCCATTGCCTATATGTCTTTCTGTTCTGCATCTCACTTCCTCTCCACTCAGCTACATCATTTCCTGTCTGTCTATACAGACCTCCAGACTTTTATGGTTAACTAGTGTTGGAATTTAAGGTATGTGCCACCATGCCCAGCTCTGTTCCCAGTGTGGCCCTGAACTCACAGAGATCCAGACAGATCCCTGCCTTCCCAGTGATAGGATTAAAGGTGTGTGCTACCATTGCCTGACTTCTTTTTGATTTTTTTTCGAGACAAGGTTTCTCTGTGCAGTTTTGGTGCCTGTCCTGGATCTCACTCTGTAGACCAGACTGGCCTTCAACTCACAGAGATCCGTCTGGCTCTGCCTTCCAAGTGCTGGGATTAAAGGGGTGTGCCTCCACTGCCTGGCCATTGCCTGACTTCTATGTTTATTATTGTGGCTGGCTTTTTCCTCTTATCCTCAGATAAACTTTATTGGAGTACACAGATAAAATATCTCCATACAAACCTTTTAAAATCATTTTTCATGCTAGGATTATTGACCACTAGTTTTCTTAACCAGTCTGAGATACATAGTAAGTTCAAAATGTTTTTCATTGTTTTCTTTTTTCTGTCTCTGCAGGACAACGAATTAGAAAAGATCACACGGAGGTTCACTATGGAGTTGGCAAAGAAGGGTTTTATTGGTATGTATTGCTCATTGCTCTATGCATTTCTGTATAAAGTGGAAACACCATAAAGTAATGGTCTTGAATTAAACTCCTGCCTTTATAAAGTGCCAGGATATAGTTGTCCTTTCCCTTCCAGAAACCAGGTTTCTTTATAGATCTCATAGTCGTATCTTGGTTTTTGTTTTTTGTTTTGACACATCGCCAGTAGGCAAGTTTAGGTTCTCACTGTGCAATATGGGACAAGGACACCAAGGAGAGATCTCTGCTACCTTGTTTGCATTCTTTTCTGAAACATGAAAAAGGACACGACTACAAAATACTGACTTTATAACTGTTTTTAACGTGAAAAAAATGTTTTGTTTTGTTTTTTTAAAATCCATCCAGTTTTTTCTGAAGCAATAAAAATGTGATGTTACTTGAAGCCAGTGATTTTTTTTTTTAATGTGTATTAGCTGTTCGCTGAGCACTGACAGTGAGGCTGATGTGATGTACTCACTACTCCATGCACCACCACTGTCTCTGAGGAGTACTCGGGAGTTACAGGAGCTTTTGTGAAGCATGCTAAATTTCTAAGGGTGCTTCCATTTGTTTGATAGTTTTCATTGTATTTGTGATGTTCTTTGTGAAATATGAGTATTCTTTGTGATGTATACATGTTATTTACTCTTTGATTTCTAAGCAATGTGTCTTATATTTCCTGGTCTAGAAGGCTTCTGGTTTATTTCACTAATTAAGGTTATTCAGTGAAATGTTAAAGGAAAACTGGCTGGAAGGGGTTGGGGCACTCGACCACACTCTTAACTCTGCTTCCCGCCCTTGTGTTTTCCTCCGTGTTTCCTCCACCAGGGGCAAGTTCCGATGAAATTAAGCTGTATTTTGAAACTTGCCCTGTTTTTAGGAAATAAGATATGAAATAAATGCATTAATACAGGAGTGAATATACAGAGAGGTAGAATGTTATAAGATTTGGTCTCAAATCCTTAGTTCTTGACATGCCTCAGATGAACACTGTTATGAGCTTTACTTGTGCCTCATTGCCCAGGAACATTTTGCTAACAGAAGTTAATGAGCACCTCACTCATACCTACAGGGATGCTTTTTTATTTCAAGATGGTGAATTGAAATCATGTCTCAGCCTGGTGATGGCCTTCGTGGTCGTTTGAATAGAATGGTTCCTCTTAGCCTAAAATCCTAATATATTTTAATATCCTTGTGTTTCTAGATTTCATTCCACCATAGCTGTTGCCATCTAGAGTGTTTATCAGCTTAGTTATGACAGTTTCACAAAGTACAAAGTGACTCGGTGGAACTCTGAAAGAAGGCAGACCTTAACTATGAAGACTTGGGCCCTTTGATTGCAGAGGGCAAACTTTCAAAGCTCCTCTCTTATTTTCTCACTTCCCTTGCTGCAGAGTTCTCCATTGTGACTCAGACTTGAGTCAGAAGTTTCCATTGTGACTCAGACTTGAGTCAGAAGTCTCCATTGTGACTCAGACTTGAGTACGAATTCTTACCCTGTTAAGTTTGTGGGTTTAAGATCAGCTTGTCAAATTCCATGGGAAATTGGGTGGTGTGGTGATAGAGGAGGAGAGCTAAGATTTTGATGGGAATGGTATCTGTAGACCATTCTGTGGGGGATTGCCATGTTTACCAAATTAAGTCTTCCAACCCATGAACATGGACATCTTTCTGTTTGTTGAGCCTCTTAGTTCCTTAAGCTTTGCTTCTCACTTTCTTAGTACTAGAGACAACTGCATAGTCTAGTTGATGCTGTTATAAGGGATATTGATTTGTTGGGTTTTGGGGGTGGCTTTTTCTGTTGGTTTGTTTTGTTTTGGTTTTGGTTTTAGTTTGTTATTTTGATGATACTTAGTAATTGCCCCTGTACAAAAGGAAATAAGTGATACTTTAGACCAATATGGCTGTTTATTTCTGTGCAGTGTTTTCTCATTTTATAACTATTCTTTGTTCAGCCTTGGTAATAAAGTGATACCAGCCTCACAGAATACACTGGAAAATGCTCCTTTAGATTCTTGAGAAAGCTTGGAAATGTTCATTCTTAGTGTGTGTTTAGATGGTACCTATCTCCTGTAACTTTACCCTGCAGGTTCCTCATATCTCTGTCTTATTTCCCCTGTATCTCCATCACCAACATTATCGTGGTTTTAGCCCTTCCTTTAAATCAAAATGGAATTAAGAATTTATCTGTATTGCAGGAATTACTTGTGATGTGTACATCCTCATAGATTGAGTTTATGAGAGGCAGGAAACTCATGAACCTAGCGGGAAATCTGTCTTGCCTTTAGTATCAGTCAACATTCATGTCTTATGTTTTTTTTTCAGAATGTCTTTCTGATTACAAACTGCTTACCTCAGACTTACCAGTTCATATTGCTGTTTGAAGCAAGAAATGTTGCCGAAAACTAGAATAACACTCCTTAGATATTTCTAAGCAGATTTGATGGCAATTTCTCTTTTGTAACTTAGGAAAAAACTGTGGTTAAACAAGGTTGTAGTGCCCTATAGCCTGAGTATGTCAAATGGAACATGAGCAAAGCAGACAGTGAGTAAGGCTAGAACGTCAGGCCTTGGGATAGAAGCACTGTACAGAAGACAGGCTTATGAGGCTAGACGTCCTTGGATTTAAAGATGCCTAAAAACAGATGAGGATGTGCAGTGACAGATTAGGTAGGAGCATAAGACTTGAACCTTGACCTAAAGATTTTCTCATTTTTGATTTTGCCTCTCTTGTATTTATGACATCACAATTTGTTCAGAAAATTAGTGTCTAGTGGAAGAGCTTTATTTTGTGAAGGGGCTTAATAATTTGAGCATTTTTTAAGTTATTTTTATGAAAATAACTTACATAATTCAAACAGCATATTGTAGAGTTATAATGCTTAAATCCAAGAATATAGTAAACAAAAGTTATTGATACCTATCTTTCTAAACCTGTGTGCATATGTATGTAGACATGCATGTGAGGGGATAGAGAGAGAAGGAAGAAGGGGATAGAATTTTATGTAAATGAGAGCATACATAGTGATATGAAACCTGCCATTTTCTATATGGTGGGTTTCATAATAATTCCAAGTTATTTACATGGGTTAAAAAAAAACTTTTGGATGACCATTACTTTGTGTAGCTGTGCCATATCTTACTTAATTGGCATCTTAATAATTTTTTCTTAGTTTGGAGTATCTCTACATAGTTCTCCCTTTGCAGTTGGGGTGAACATCAATGAATGTGTTGCTCAGTAAGTTCACCAAATCCAGTGGTGTTAGAAACAGCAGTGGTACTGTCACTGTGAGCCAATGTTTGCTATTCCCATTTTTTTTTTTTTTTTAAGTTTTTTGAAACAGGGTTTCTCTGTGTAGTTTTGTTCCTGGAGCTCGCTCTATACATCAGGCTGGCCTCGAACTCACAGAGATCTGCCTGGCTCTGCTTCCCTAGTGCTGGGATTAAAGGTGTACGCCTCCACCGCCTGACTCTCATACTTATTTTAATTTGCTGTGCTCTGGTGAACTAAATGCTAAGCCCAAAATCTTTCTATAGACCAACCATTGGCTGCTAAATCCAACAAAAGTATTCCATGAGTGAGAGCATCACAGACCTTATAAATACTATCTTGAGCAGTGTCACGTCCCCCCTCTTTTTCTCCTTAGTGAGAAGGCCTAAGCCAGTAGGGAGCTAGACTGTTTCATACCCATCTACTCAGTAACCAGAATGATCCTGTCATGGTGGTCAGAATGGTACAGTTTAGGAAACTGAGGTTGAGAGACCAAACATTTTCCAGTTTCATACTCTGAAGTCCCAGGAGTAACTTCTGTCTGTTGTCTGCAGCTAACTTCCAGGTACAATCCAGTAAATTTCAGTGGAAAAAATAGCCGCGTGACATTATGTATACAAGTTCCATAGAGAAGAGGCATTTAATGAGTATTTTTGTGGCTTCAGTTTGTTACCAAAATAAGATCTAAAGTTTTCTAGCCACAGTAACATTGTTCTCTTAGAGAATTGCAAGCATCTTAATGTTTGGGATAAGTTGATCTTAAAAACTGGCGCACTGCCCTTTCCCTGTGCTCCCAGGTCCTGGCATTGATGTGCCTGCCCCAGACATGAGCACGGGTGAGCGGGAGATGTCCTGGATCGCTGACACCTATGCCAGCACCATAGGGCACTATGTGAGTATCCACGGATTCCCAAGGCTTCCTGCATTGCTGTCCATAAGAAGTAACACTAATCAGATTTCATGAGAAGTTGGTAATTGCTGGGTTCACCTTCCTTTTAATCATAAACTTGATATGCATATCACTTTGCCCTCTCTCTAGTCTGAAACTGTAAGCATAGTGAGTTTACATGAATTGGGCTTTTACTTACATGCTGCACTATACTGAGCACTGAGGCCTGACGTTCCCAACCAGGGCAGCTCACTTGCAAGGCACTAGACGGTACGTTCAGTTCTGCCTTCCCGTCAGAGTGCTTTTACTTAGAGAGGAGCTAAGGCGCATGAGCTGAGGTATGAAAATGATGTGATATAAAGGTAGAGTCTGGGGTTCTGAAGAAGGTCTTTTTGAAGAGATATTTGAGTTGAACCTTGAAATTTGGGTTGGATTTCAACATCTGGAGATTTGGGGGCTAAGAGGAAGAGAAACAGCTGAGATTGAAGAAGGTAAGACACTTGTGTAAAGGTGACAGAGGAGGTAAGTGAGCCACAGATGTCAGGGGCTTTACTGATAGTGAAGCGGCTTTGCTGTGACTCATCCTTAGGAAGAGGGGCGGTCTGTGTGACACCAGCCCCTGACTCACGACCCCAGGGCTGCAGAGAACAGCGTGTCCCTGAAACCTATGAAACCTTGGGAAAGGAAACATCCATAAACTAAGAAGTGAATATTTACTTATTTATTTATGAGAGAGAAAGAGAATACAAGAACATAAAGTTGGGTGAGTAGCTTAGGAGAAAAGGATTTTTTAAAAACATACTCATTTACACTAAGTAGAAGTCAGGTGTGCACTACAACTGGTGTGTGTCTAAGCTGTTTCAAAGCTATGAGCAAGGAGAGTGGGGCCTAACCAGAGCCTTTGGAGATGGGGTCAGTGCGGCCCTCTTTGGGAATGTTCTGAGCTCTGAAAGATGGGCACTCGTGTAGGAGAGGTGGAAGCAGAAAGAGGTGTTTAGGAAGTCCTGAAGTACAGAAGAGCAGTGAGCTTGAAGGGCAGGGAGCGTGTGTTGTCCCCATCAGTAGAGAGGAGAGCTCCTGCCAGGTTACTACCTATCACGGACTTCAGTCTTTGTCCTGAAAAAGAAGCTACGGTGAGCTTATAATCAGTGTTTCACTCTGGATATATAGCAGGAGATGGAATTGTTGAGGGCTGGACAGAGGATCCCAGACCCAGGAGCGCATGAAAAGAAGGAAATGGGAGCTTTGCAGGAAACGTCCAGCTAAGAAAAGTGGCATTGGAGAGACGCAAAGGGATGGCAGTCTAAAAGGTCACTGCTGCCTGGACGAGTTTTGTTGTCTGGCTGTTAATGGATAGGAGCCTTTGTGGGAGTAAAATGCCGGGGTAGTCAGGGTTCTTTCCGGGGCCTGCATGGAAGGTGGGCTTTGGAGGGGGGTCACATTTCCTGAAGTGGTGTTGCACAATGCGTGGAGCACAGGCAAGCCATCTGCATTCTAGTCCTGCCTCCTTCACCCACAGCTTCATGCGCTGGGAGTCTCTGCTTGAGCTTCCTCAGTGTAAGCTAACAATCAAGTCTCCGTAAGACTCTTAGAATAGTCCACAGCCCTTAGTGAAATACAAAAAAAGGAAGTGTTACCCCGTGTGGATTGTGAATCTATGAAGTGAAGTGCAACAGTGATAGATTTGGACCACCACTCTGCTTTCATACCTCCTTTTTTTTTTTTTTTTTTTTTTTTTTTTTTGGCCTAATTTAGACGGAATGTAGAGCTGTCCTCTTGCTTAGGCTCCCCAAGTGCTGGGTTTGCAGCTTCACCATCTTCACCGTCACCCCAGCTTGCATGTCTCCTAATGCTAAGAAAGCACTGGATGTGCTCTCTTGTTCTTGAGCTCTGCCCTGACCACTGCAAGCTGGTAGGCAGTGCACTGTTAGCTCCTTCACAGATGTGGCAGTGTGAGGAAGTCTTATGAGGCTCTGCCAAGTAAGCCTTGGACAGGGCTGGTCAAAGCCCTTCTATCCTTAACTGATAGGAAACCTAAAGACCCAGATCACGGTAAGGAAGCCATCATGACTGGTCATCCAGCCCTACTGACAGGATGGTGTTGGGGGAGCATGGACATGGTCCCTGCCTCCTGGGTTCCCAGACCATTATATACGCTGGGGAGTCAGCTGGCACCAGGCCTGACCTCACACACACAGTATTTCCTTCTGCCCCAGCATTTGCATTTCCACAGTTTAGAACTGTCTGGCACCAGCTTTGCAGTTCTGTATTCATGGTGTTAATTATTCATAAAAGAGAACTGTGGGAAAACTACTAATTCTGAGGGCTTTACTAGACTGCCTTCTTTTCAGAGTTGTTTTCATTCTTTTGTTGGTAACTGTACAAGTAATGCAAGTCCAAGTTCTCTGTAGAAAATACTTAAATAGAGGAGTAAAACTCAGGTGACTTCTGGGCAGGGATAGACATGAACACTTCATTGCAGGAGATAATAAATTCACTTAGGCATGCTTTTGCCCCGGTGTAAAATTCTCCATCTTCTGTTCTGTGATCACTGTGTCTGTTCCACAATGTTCTGCTTGCTATGTTTATAATGTGTGGTGCTTCGGAAGGGAAACCCTCCCTCTTTTGTGTGTGCGTGTGTATGTGTGACCCGAGGTCAGCACTGTCTTCTGTAGTTGCTCTCCTCCTTATTTTTTGAGGCAGGGTCTTGTTGAACCTGGAGCTCACTGATTTGCCTACCCTGACTGGCCAGCCAGCCCCAGGGATGTTTGAGCTTGCAAAGCTGTGCTTTACCAGCTGAGCCATCTACCCAGGCCCTCAAGACCCTGTTTTACCAACTGTGCCTCTTTGTAAACAAAAAGACATGCACAGCCGTGAGTTAAAGAAGGTAAAAATGTAGGTAAGATTGAAATCACCCCTCCATCCACTTTGCAGATCTGTTACTGCTACAAAGGTACAGACTTCTGCATCTTACCCATGAACACCATTTTAAATTTTTCTTTTGAAGTGCTTTCTTCATTTGAGGCAGGATTTTTTGTTTGTTTTTGTTTTTTGTTTTTTTGACATGTTAGATTTCAAAATTAGCTTGGTAGATTATAAAACAGTATCTTTCCATTCAAGAAAATTGCAATGCTTTTTCTGGTTCTTGGGTTTTTGGTTTTTGTTTTGGCAATCTTAAAGCACTCACAAGTGAAATGTGAACCCTAACTTATTGTTTTTTGTTTTTCGAGACAGGGTTTCTTCTCTGTGTAGCCTTGGCTGTCCTAGAACTCACTCTAGACCAGGCTGGCCTGGGACTCACAGATCCACCTGCCTCTGCCTCCCAAATGCTGGGACCACCGTTGCCCAGCACTGCCCACCCTAACTTAATGTGGCTTAGATTTTCGTTGAAGGAGTAATAGCTTCAAGCTGAATCATATCTATGCTTATGACGTTGTTGTTTGTGCTTAACACTAAATTACTAAACTGTTTCTTAGTGTAAAAAACAGCCTACTTAGATTCCTAAGAACAGATGGTTGGAAAAGGCCCCTCCCTGTTAATGAATATGAACTTATATGACTCACACATACTCAGAGATTTGTACAAGCTTGTAGATTCTGTGTTTTTATAATCAGGGTACCCTTAAACGTGAGCTGCTCCTGCCTCAGCAAATGCTGGGGTTACAGGCAGTGCTACCATACCAACTTACACACACTGTTACTAAAAATATGTTTAGCTAGTGAGAATGCACTCTGTTGTATTGGCTTGATCATAGAAACAGAATTTAGTACTGGGTATGGTGGCACATGCCTATAATCCCAGCTCTCAGAAGGTTGTGACAAGGATCTCAAGTTCAAGGTCAGTGATGTGTCTCAAAAGAAATTTAAATTCTTCCATTAAATTGTGACTCCTTTCCTCTCGAAGGATTTACTATCATCATCATCATCATCATCATCATTATCATTATTATTATTATTTCATGGCATCAGGGGTTGAACCTCTAGCCCTCTCTTACAGGATATCAATGCACATGCCTGTGTTACTGGTAAACCCATCAGTCAAGGAGGCATCCACGGGCGCATCTCCGCTACTGGCCGTGGTGTTTTCCATGGAATTGAAAACTTCATCAATGAAGCTTCTTACATGAGCATTTTAGGAATGACACCAGGGTTTGGTGACAAGACATTTGTTGTTCAGGTAAAACAATTGGGGGTTTGGTTTTGTTCTGCTGCTTACATTTGTTTGTTTATATATGTGGGAAGACATACATGCTGCAGGGCACATTGGAGGTCAGAGCAGGAGTCAGTTCTTCCGCTAAGTAAATTCCATAGACTAAATTCAGGTTGTCAGGCTTGGGTACACATGCTTTTACCCATTCATCCATCTTACCAGCCCAATTTTTGTTTTCTTAACTGATATACACTAAAATTTTAAAAGTTTTTTTCAATTTATGGCATTAAAATTAGATTCTTTGAGAGTTTGTTAGATTTTAGAAGGTTTTCAGAGTGAAACATCTTTTTTTCCCTTAACTTTGATATGATTTATAGAATTAGACCCAATTTAATATCTCTCAGATATTAAATACATGACTATCACTTCTTTTGGTCCTTATTTAAGCATAAAATTGCATTGAGAGGGGAAAGGCCTCAACTGTGCAGCCATTGTAAGTGTGCAGAAATATTTCCACATTGACCTAAATTTGTTTCTGTGTCCACACGTATTTCACTTAGAAGTTTACATTCAGCACTTCCTTAAAATGATAGCATACCTT
Organism: Peromyscus leucopus; assembly: GCF_004664715.2. Lineage (NCBI taxonomy): Eukaryota > Metazoa > Chordata > Mammalia > Rodentia > Cricetidae > Peromyscus > Peromyscus leucopus. Next base: position 105,370,694 of record NC_051070.1, on the reverse strand, counting down.
TATCTATACAGTCATAAGACCACAGGCTCTGACTGCATTGACGAGGGTTGTCCCCACTGCCCGGGCTTTATAAGCAAGCACGGTCCCTAACTAAACTTCAGGGCTCAGTCTCGTAGGTAACAAGGTTGGGTTTCAGATTCTTGAGCATAGAAATTGTCGTTGAAGAAGCCATTCCATACACTGCTTCTTTTTGCTAATATATTTACTCATTCTGTTAGTACTTGTGTGGACATCTATGTGCCATACAGTACGTGTAGAGGTCAGAGGAAACTTATGGTGGTTGGTTCTTTCCTTTCACTGTACGGGTCATCAGAGTTACACTTGGTGGCAAGTACCTTTCTCATAAGCCATCTACTGGCCCAGGAAATTGCTACTTTTAGCAAAAAATATTGAGACTTGCTTCTAAATTATCAGCATAGATTTATGTTGGTCAAAATGACCCATACTATCTACATCAAGTCTGTGTCTTGCATAATTGTTCTCCACAGGGATTTGGTAACGTGGGCCTGCACTCTATGAGGTATTTACATCGTTTTGGTGCTAAATGTGTTGGCGTTGGTGAATCTGATGGGAGTATATGGAATCCAGATGGTATTGACCCAAAGGAACTGGAAGATTTCAAGTTGGTATGTTATTCTGATAGCTGAACAGTCTTAAATTTTAAGAGAATAGTTTTTTTTTTTTTTTGGTTTTGGGGGTGGGGGATTTAATTATGTGTTCATATGCTGTGGCATTCAATTCATGATCAGAGGACACTCTATAGGAGTCTGCTCTCACCTTCCACCACAGGGGTCCCGGGGCTCAAATTCAGGTCATTGATCGTAAGCACTGAGATCTCACCAGCCCTAAAAAAATAATAACAACAACATTTATTATTTCTTTTGAGGTGGGTGAGGCATGTGCCACTGTGCACACGTAGAGGACAACTTGCAGGAGTTGGTTCTTCTGCTGCCACATGGATCCTGGGTGCTTGAAATCATCATCAAGCTTGGTGGCAGGGACATTAGTGTTCTCTCGTCTTTTGGTTTTATGTTTTGGTGGTGGTGTTGGGTCTTTGTATTCAAGCTTGGGTTGATCATCTTGCCTCTTCCAAGTATTGGTAGGAATTTTTTTTTTTTTTTTTTTTTTTTTTTTGCTATGTATGCTTGATTGGCCTCATTCCCTGGGTAGCCCAGGCTGGTTTTACGCTCACAGCAATCTCCTTGCCTCAGCATCCCTAATGTAGAGATTATAGATGTGAGCCACTGTACCTGGTTCTCAAAGAGCTCTAAATAAGTAGATTTTGTATAATAGGCACTGAAGATAGCATTTAAACTGTGTTGGAGCCATTAATTCTGATTTTCAATCAATTACAGCAACATGGGTCAATTCTGGGCTTCCCCAAAGCAAAGGTCTATGAAGGAAGCATCTTGGAGGCTGACTGTGACATCCTTATCCCTGCAGCCAGCGAGAAGCAGTTGACCAAATCCAATGCACCCAGAGTCAAAGCCAAGGTAAAACCATTATAAAAACAGATCGGCATCATCAGTGTGGAATATCATAAAAAGTCTGGTCAGTGATTTTGTTTGAGACACAAAATTATACCACCATTACCACTTTCAAAACATAGTTAAGAAAATTAGAGAAACAGAAAAATAAAAGGTAACTGTATACACTTTGTAGAGCAATTTAATTTTAACCAAAATTATGTTCTTCCTTTTAACTCCTTACATATACACTCATCTCTTTCCTATGAGGATTTCCTGGCATCTGTGCATGTCCCCAATTCTCTTGCAGATCATTGCCGAAGGAGCCAATGGACCGACCACTCCAGAGGCTGATAAGATCTTCCTGGAAAGGAACATCATGGTTATTCCGGTAGGTCGCCTACGTTCTTCGGTTTTATATGTTCTGGGGATCATTTCTTTTGCTAGCATTTGGCAGAGAGAGGACACACCGGTGTCACAGCTGTAGTAAATTCTTAATCTTTATTTACTTTCAAGAAAATATAACGGCAGCAAGGCTGAGGCCAGGGTAGGCTCAGTGGTAGGGCCCTTGCAAGAGCACACATGAAGTTCAAGGTTCAATCCGCAGCATCTCAAGAAACAAATGAGAGAGAGAGAAAGAGAGAGAGACGATAATATGCCAGTCACTTTTCTCTTAGTCCTGAATACTTTGTCTAGCTTCTAGCTGTAACTTGAGTATTAGTAACCCTCAAAATCTAGTTACGATAAATATATACTGTGCTAGAAATACAATTCTAAATTAAATTCTTAAGGTTTGTTACCCAGTTCCTAACCTGATGCATTTTGAATGTCTCTGACTGCTTTACTGAAGAAAGAAGAAAAGGAAAGGAAAACTGTGCTAAAGAGATGGCACAGCCATCAGAAGCCTGTAGTGAGTGCTCTTGCAAGTTCAGAGTGTCAGCCTTGGGTGGCTCGCAGCCTGCCTAGACCTCCAGCTCCAGGGATCTGACACCCTTTCTGGCCTCTATAGACACTCATACACACACACACACACTTAGTTGTTTTGTTTTGTTTTCCTGCTACTGTGAAGAAGAACATGTGTTCAGAGTTTGGGGTGAAAATGGGGGGGGGGGTATTGGGACTTCATATGGACTCTGAAGAGACCACTTTGTAGAAAGCATGTGTTTTTAAAAACAAGCAAACAAACAAACAAAAAAAACCTCACTTAACTGGAATAGGCTGCCTTAAGTGGTGGCAAAGGTAATGCTATCTTCTGGTGAGGTGCCATCAGCCCACTAGTTGGTAAACCAACAGTTTAGTCTGAGATCACAGTAAGAATAAGCTAGCTAAGATACGTTTGCAGTGTTCTCTTAGATAACCAAAGCAACACTTCCTCATCACTGTCCACCATCAAAGGAAGTCAGGGCAGGAACCTGGAGGAGGAGCTGATGCAGAGGACATGAAGGGGAACTGCTTGCTGGCCCGCCCCCTGGCTTGCTCAGCCTGCTTTCTTATACAACCCAGAACCACCAGCCCAGAGGCAGGCCCCACCCACAATGGGCTAGGCCCTCCCACATCCCTAGTTAAAAAAATGCCTACAGTAACATTTCTCAGCCTTTGGGTTACAACCCCTTTGGCAAACGTTCATCTCCAAAAATATTTACATTACAATTCATAGCCATAGCAAAATTAGTTATGAAGCAGCAGTGAAAATGGTTTTATGGTTGGGGGTCACCAACCTGAGGACCTGTATTAAAGGGTTGCAGCTTATTAGGAAGGTTGAGAGCCACTGGTTCCCTCCTCAGATGACTTCAGCTTGTGTCAAGTTGGCATAAAACTATCCAGCACGGATGTTAATCGGCCTTGGTATTGAAATTGAGTTCCTGCCCTGACAGAATGCGAAGCAGCTAACGGTCCTTCCTGAGCACCAAGCCTGGCAGTTATTGAAGTCATCATCCTTTTTTTCCATGTCGTGTTTGTGTGTAGGATCTCTACCTAAATGCTGGAGGAGTGACAGTGTCTTACTTTGAGTGGCTGAAGAACCTCAATCATGTCAGCTATGGCCGATTGACCTTCAAATACGAAAGGGACTCGAACTACCACCTGCTCAGTGAGTTCTCAGAATCCCTTGTGTTTCCAGAAACTGTCCTTTGAGCCAAAGGTAGAGCTGGGAGAGCACACACGCCGAGGAGACCCTTTCCTGATAATGCCAGAGACCTTCGCCTAAGAACAGGAGACAAGTGTTTCTGTCTTCCTGGTTCATAGAGCAAAAGGACACATTTTTTTATAATGTCATTTTTCTCAAATATAGTATCTGTAAATTAATGATACTCTAAGTCTTTTTTTAAGCCTGAACACCACTGATCTTATGCATCCCTATCTCTAATTGTTCTCAGAAAACTCCTGGCTAACATTTATGAAAATGTTACAATGAAACCCATTCTTTTACACTGATTAAAAGAATTGCTACCTAGTGTGGAAACCCCTTTTTGAGTCCTCTGGAAAGAGTTTTTATTTGGCCAGAGTAAGTTTAGAACTTCTCATCCAAGCTGAAATAAAACCAAGACCTCCAGCTGTGTCCCTGTACTCTGCCACCCTGAGAATGTTCCTCTCTGTCCTTTCCTCTTCCCTCAGAATTTTTGAACAGAGCCAAGAGAAGAAAAGAAAGCCCTAGTGATGGGTGTTATGGAAACAGAGCAGTGACCTAAATTCACATTTCTATAGGAATTTGGCAGGCTTCTCCTTGCTGAGTTTCTAATGGTTAACCCTTCTGTGTCATTAGGAGTGAAGATTTCTAAAACATTAGTTTGGGGCTACACATACAGGTTAGAGTTACTTTAAGTTCTACGTTTCTTTTCTCCCTCTATTAACAGTGTCTTCCCTTGATGTCTTGACTTTTTACAGTGTCTGTTCAAGAGAGTTTAGAGAGGAAGTTTGGAAAGCATGGTGGGACTATTCCTGTGGTCCCTACAGCAGAGTTCCAGGACAGGATATCGGTGAGTGTGGTGACACCAAGGTGGCACTTTCCACATGTTCCCTGCCCTGTCTTTTAAGCTGGGTAAATTAAATGGAGTATTATCAAAGGATTTTAACCATAATTGTAGTATGTGGTTATATGTCATCATTCCAAAATGATGGCAAATAAGTAATTCTGTTTTGGGTACTTAATGATTCAACATAATAGTGAAGGATTGCCATACTTTTTAACTCAACTTTCAGAGACTGAATTATATGAAAATATGAAATAATTACATGGACACATAGAGTTAACAGATTAGAAAAAATAAATCAGTTTTTGGCAGGGTGTATCAATAGTGTAGACACATTACAAAGATCTTACCAGGACATTTCAGAAAGTGTGGGCTACAAAGGCATAGCATACATGCATGGGAAAAAATATTTAACCTAACTGTTAGGTTCTGTTTCTGTTGTACTGGGACTTGAACCCAGGACCTTATGCATGTCAGGTAAGTGCTCTGTCACTGAGCTACAACCCCATTCCCAAGTAACATATCTTAAAAACTCACTATCTCAGTTGAAGTGGTCAAACCTATATTCCAACAATAATGCAGATAGGTAGAACTCTCTTGAAAATTTTGGGTTATAAAGTGCTATAGCACCACAGAGGGCAAAAAGTGGGAAGGGGAGGACTGAGAAGAGGAGCGCTGATGCTCTTGACTGTTGGTGGCCCTTACGTTGTAACCTCCTAGGAGGCATTTGGTGGCAGATAATGATTTACAAGTGTCCTATGTCTCATTTGTCTTGTATCTGTACTCTGAAACTCAAGAGGCAGAACTCGGAGGGCTGCTATGAATTTAAGGCCAGCACATGTTTGTCGTACATACATATGTATCTACGACACACACACACACATGCTCTGTGGAAGCTCAGGATTTTGATTATTTTATTCTTTGCTGTGTCCCTAATGCCTAGAACATAGTATTTCCTCTCAATAAATGCTTGGGTGAAAGAAACCACACTCTTCTGCCTGATAAGCAAGTTTGTTTCATCTCCCTAATTTTATAGACCAAACAAAGTATAACACAGGTTGAATTGCAAGATGTTCGGTATAAATAACTTTGAAGGTTTTTGGTTTGGGGGTTTTTGTTTTGCAACAGGTAGCCAAGGATGAGCTTGAACTCCTGATCCTCCTTCCTCCACATCCCAGATTCTGGAGTCATAGGCATGTGCCATATGCCTTGCCAGAACAGATCACTGGTTTTGGTAACCCACTTCAGGTTTTTATCTGGCACTTAGGATATATATCGTATAGCTGTCTTGTGTCACGCTGGGAGTGGCAGTAACTTACACTTTGGTTGGTTGGTTGGTTGGTTTTTGAGACAAGGTTTCTTTGTGTAGCCCTGTCTGTCCTTGAACTCACAGAGATCCACCTGCCTCTGCCTCCCAAGTGCTGGGATTAAAGGTGTGCACCACCATGCCCAGCGCTACACTTAATTTTTAAAGAAATTGCTCAAGAAGCAAATCAGATAGAAGAGTCTGTAGAAACAGAAAGCTCTTAGCTCCTCCAGCTGTGTACTGAGACTCACACAACATAGGCAAGAGCTTCCCAGAGCTGCTGTCTGGGTCAGCCATGTCCCTCCTGTGTCTGGTGGCTCTGCTCACTGAGAGAGGTGTCCAGTGTACAGGATAGCAGCTGTGTAGGGTAGCTTGAGTGGAGGATGCTAATCTGACTACTTGCCTGCCCTCAGGCTGCTTTCTGTGTTTGTTTTCATTGGGATCTTAATTCATGGGTTTTTGTTGCTATCCCATATAATTAAAACAACTGTGTTTGGAAAATGTGATGTGTCTATCCTGATACAGTACAGAAATTGTCTTTCCTTTATTACTGCAGTATCAGCTTAATCCTCGATATCCTTCTAGAGATCTGAAGCATATCTGGATGTGTTTTTGTTAAGTTAATGTTCTATTTCCTAACAGGGTGCCTCTGAGAAAGACATCGTGCACTCTGGCTTGGCCTACACAATGGAGCGATCTGCCAGGGTATGTGTGCAGATGATAGCTGCCTTTGTGTTAATAACATGAAACACAGATAAGCATGTTGTCTCAGCAGGCAGACTGTTTTGTGATGCTGTCACCGGGTTTCCATGTATGTACAGCAGGACATGTACTGTTTCATCCTCAGTTGATGAGCACTGCTGTCGGTACATCTTTAAGAAGAAATCAGGCTGAGTTAGGCAGTTGACTCTTACCAAAAAGGTGGTTGGCCAAACTAGAATGCTGATCAATCCATTGCTATTTAATAGCCCAAAGGTGACTTACTATAGGTTTTGGTTTAAGTAAGAAATTTTTTACTTTTAGCATTTTTGTTTTGTTTCGTTAGGTTTTTTTTTTTTTTTTAAATCACTTGAACCCTTTTTACACCAGGGCCTTAAATGTAACACAATTTGAGTACAATTTTTCTGACTTCATTTTGTCTTTTGAGATAGGGTCAGTCTCTCTATGTAGCACTGACTTGTCCTGGAACTCTCAGATGTAGACCAGGCTGGGCTTGAACACAAAGAGATCTACCTGCCTCTGCCTCCCGAGTGCTGGGGAGAAAGGCGTGTTTCCTCTTGATCAAATTCTGCCCATTTGGATTTCCAGGTTGAAGCAGCACAGACAGATTCCGCTCAAGAAGGCGGCACTGATTGGTGTGCTGTGTTTGCTGGGGTTTTGTGTTTTGTTTTAAAACAGGGTCTCATGTGTCCCAGGCTGGCCTTGAACTCACTATGTAACTGAGGATGTGACTGAACTCCTTACCATCCTTTCTCTACCTACCTAGTGCCTGAATTATTATTAGCATGTGCTGCTATGCTTAATTTTTGCTGCTTTATTTTAAATTGAGGTATAATTAAAACATATAATGGGCTGGCAAGATGGCTCCTTGGATAAATCTGATCATCTAAGTTCAATTCTTGGGACTCACGTGGTAGGAGAGAAAAACCAACTCCTTTTAAGTACTGCTCTGACATCCCATGCACATTGGCACATGGGTGTGCGCATACACAGCATACACATACACAGAATGAACTCATCAGCCTATAGTGTAATCACAGGCTGTGTAGCTGTCGTCACTGAAATTCTGAAATGTTCTCATTGTCCTGTTAGTTTTTTGGTTTTTTGAGACAGGGTTTCTCTATGTTGCTTTGGTACCTGTCCTGGAACTCACTCTGTAGACCAGGTTGGCCTCAAACTCATAGAGATCCGCCTGCCTCTGCCTCCCGAGTGCTCTGTTAGTTATTTTAAACAGTCACTGCGTGTGTATGTGCTCTGCGCTCCTTCCAGATGACAGGATAGTTAACAAGCAGAGGAACCGTTCACATCTCTAGTGCTCAGAGTTATTTCTTGCTGTTCCCTGGACAGTGACAACAGAGAATTTGTTACTCCTCCAAAAACATTTCTGCTGCTACAATCATTTGTCTTTGGCTGTTGAAGTCTTACACTTACTTGGTCATGGGGTGGGTGACTAGTACCAGGAATCCACACATATCTTTTGTGTTCCTAGCTGGCTACTCAGTCAGATGGTCTCACTGCCTTTTCTCCTTCATTTCAGCAAATTATGCGCACAGCCATGAAGTACAACCTGGGATTGGACCTGAGAACAGCTGCCTATGTCAACGCCATTGAGAAAGTCTTCAAGGTGTACAACGAGGCTGGTGTGACCTTCACATAGACAGGTCCTGACTGACTTCTTTACCACCCACTTCACCTATAATCTCTGCAGACCTGTCACAAGTTTACATGTAACCACAGAAATCTGTTCTTGTGACCCATTAGTTAATGGACACTGTTCCCAGCAAGTCAGTCTGAATCAGCCCCTTAAGAGAGATTAGGTTAGAGGATCATGTACAAGCTATGTGTAAAAGTAGGAATCACGTGTATCCGAGAGCCGCTTAGGTACTTTTTCTAAGTAAAGTCTCGCCTGCCTCCCGGCTGTGCTGCCTTACTCTGGGCCCTTCCCAGCAGGGTCAGTGCTGTTGCCAGGGAAAGCAATCTAGAGCAGTCAGCCACTTCGGGACAAGTCTGGGAACTTGGACACATAGAAGGAGAAATAGGTGTGTGGCATTTTCCAAAGGTGGCATGGTCCGCAAATGAGTAATTGCTATTTCACATCTGCAAAATAACTCAGTTTTCAAAGTTGCAAACAAAAATAAAGCTATTTCTCTTATGTATTTTATTCTTTCAGAATAAAATGAGTCCATGCTGCTGTAATGAATTGCCTTTAATCACTTAAGCCTAACCTTGACTCAAGCAGTGAATGCTTAAACATAGTAAATGGAAGACGCTAGTTTTTATAACCTATCATTTATAGCTCATTGGCACTGCATTGTTGTCCAGGAGAAACAAAGTGGCACTGTGGGAGCACTCTCCTCATACCGGCAAGTGACAAGGACTCTGGGAAATTTGTACCACCATCCAGGGAGTGCAGTAACCTCTTTACCATGAAAATAACTTGTTCTTCTCATTAAAGATCCATTGTGTTGAGTAATTGAGCTGTAATTCAAATAGTGTCCCAGAAAAAACCCTTGGACTCCCCGTTTGGAGTCTGGCTGGCTCCACTGACTGTGCCCCTTCTTCCAAGGCTTTTGCATTCTGCACACCACTTCTCTAACAGTAGGCTGGAGACTGCCTGGAGTTGACTTTTGTTTGGGAGTCATTGGCCAGGGCTTTTGAACAGGAGTGTTCCACAGAAGTACCAGATATTATTTATATAAGAATGAGTGCTTTTTTTTTTAACAATATCCTTTCAGAAATTTCTAACTACTTTGTAACTGCATGATTGACTTCATGAAAAAAGCAGTTATTAAAAGTCTACCTTTTCCAAAGTTTATGTTTCTTTTCTGTGTTTTCATATTTGAAAGTCTCTTAGTAAATGTTAAAACAGTAATTGAGGTATGAAAAGTTTCCTAACTGCCTAATGTCATTTCTTTTATTATGAACTATTCAAAATTTTTGTTTTGTTCTTGTTTTGGGTTTTTTGAGACAGGGTTTCTCCATGTAGCACTGGCTTTCCTGGAACTTGCTTTGTAGCCCAGGCTGGCCTTGAACTCACAGAGATCCACCTGCCTTTGCCTCCCGAGTGCTGGGATTAAAAGTGTGCACCAACACCGACACCGACACCTGGCTAGCTGCTCACATTTTATTCCTGGATTATTTTTTATTTCATTGTACTAAGCTCTAATGGCTATTCCTGGGGAAGAGGCTGTCGTGTGTAAACTGATGCTAGTGTAATTCCTGGTACTTTTTGTTCACTCATTTGTTTAAAACAGGGTCTCATTAGTGCAGGCTGGCCTCAAACCTGCTATTAGCTGGGGCTAGCCTTGAACTCCTCCCAATCCTGCCTATTGCTCCAGAGTGCTACCATCATACCTGCCCCTTTTTGGTATCTTCTAAATAAAGTTTTGTTTGAAGCAATTTAGCTACAGAATTTAACAGCTACTTAAGATAATACGGGGCCGGGCAGTGGTGGTGCAAGGCAGGCAGATCTGTGAGATTGAGCCAGCCTGGTCTATGTTGACACACCACATAGATATTTGTACATCCATAGCCAGGATGGAACCAGTTTAGATGCCCATCAGTGAATGGATGGATGAAAAACTATGGCATATATGGGGGCGGGGGGGGGGGGGGCGGCGTCCGCCTGCATGTGTGTCTGTCTGTGGTGCCTGTGGAAGCCAGGAGAGCACAACGGATTCCAGGGGCTGGAGTCACAGAGGGTGGTCAGCCACTGGGTGTGTCCTGAAGCAGAACCAGGCTTCTTAACTGTCTCTTCAGGCCCAGAATTGATAGGTTTCCATTTTATATATGAGTGTTTCGTATGATGTATGTATGTGCACCATAGGTGTGCGTGGTGCCCATTGGAGGTCACAAAGGGCATTGTATCCCCAGAAACTGAAGTTTCAGATAGTTCTAAGCTGCCATGTGGGTGCTGGGAACCAAACCCCAGGTCTTCTACAAAAGCAGCAAGTGCTTTTAACTGCTAAGCCATCTCTTGAATTTGTGTGTGTGTGTGTGTGTGTGTGTGTGTGTGTGTGTGTGTGTGTGTGTGTACATATATACATGAAAGTGGGAGTGATATAGGACAAAGGAAAAGGTAAATAGTGGCTGTTTTCTAAGCTGGGTGTGGGGTGCATACCTTTAGTTGACTACGTGAGGTAAAAGGGGAAACTGGGAGAGACGGAACAAGGGAGGGTAACAGCAGCCAGCCGGGAACCGGGAGCAGACGGTAGTCGAGAAACTGTAATGGCGCCCATGTTATACACTAAAATGTGAAGACCTAATTCCAGTGCTTGGGGGGTGGGGGGGGCAGGAGGTCAAGGTCATCTTCAGCTACAAAGGCTGTTGAAGCTAGCGTAATCTACTTTTGGGTGCTTATAAATAACCGAGTGGGTTCTATCTATAAATATTAATGCAAGAAGGAGAGAGAGACAGTTATGCTAACCAGCTTCCATTCTGTGGAAGTGCCAGAGATATTTTTGATTTCCACACACAGAAGCTACGGTTTCTGCCTCTACAGCCAGCTACAGGGGGTACAAGAAACTCCTGGGTGTTTCCAAGCACATGCCAGTGGTGGTAGTAACAGCACACTGGAATCCTTAGGTATAATTAAGTGCATTTTTGCTAATCACTGTAGATGTTATGAATTGTGAGGCCCGGGGAAAGCATAGAATGATTCCCTCTCAAACTCATACCAGACATCGGGCATTGGTGGCACACGCCCTTAATCCCACAGCACTGGGAGGCAGAGGCAGGCGGATCTCTTATGAGTTCGAGGCCAGCCTGGTATACAGAGCGAGATCCAGAACAGGCTCCAAAGCTACACAGAGAAACCCTGTCTCCAAAATACCAAAACAATTCATACCAGGCAGATGGCCGCTCAGGCCTCCCAGCCCTTCCTTATGGCATATGGCACAATCCTGGCTATCGTGGAGAAGCCTGGCTAGGGTTAGAGTAAGATGCTCATGACGGGGTCAGGGGCTGGAGAATAGTTAAGAGGTTGAGTTTAAAATGAAGTTGTCTCTGGGAACTGCAGGGCCTCTTTGTGGTTCTCTAAACAGTGACTCACAAAACACGGCGTCTGAGATGATGTGGAAAAACCAGAGTAGTGCCTCAAGGACTGGCTCCAGAGGAAATGGCTGTCAAACAAGCGAGGGCTCTCTGGCTAACTAGTTAAGGAAGGCTGGTGAAAGGGAGTTTCTGTGCCTCACAACAGCTGCCATTTCTAACCTGGCTGCTGCTGTGGTGGACCACCGAGACCTTTTCCGCTAAAAATTCGGGTTGTGTGTTCCTAATAGCCTAACAGCTTGCTGAGTGGCCAACCGGTTTAAACAACCCAAAGGCTATACTAACTTCCTCCTATGAGCTCAAAGAGATAAGATTATGGAATTGGGATCAAAAGATAGAGGTTGGAGGCTCAGCAGTAAGAGCATTGGCTGCTCTTCCAGAGGACCTGGCTTCAATCCCAGGACCCACATGGTAGGTCTTTACTGTTTTAACTCCCATCCTGACACCATCTCTGGCCTCTGTGGGTACCAGGCATACCCAGGGTGCACAATACATGCAGGCAAGTTTTAAAACAAACAGCAGCTAGTGTGTGATGGGTAAGTACTCAGCCTCTGGACTGCATCCCACCCTGCACATTTTCAGGGATTTTATACCATGTGCACAGGGCATCTCCAGACCCCAGAAGTAAGTTGGAATGTACCATCCCTGCAGCCCTCGCACGTACCAGTTTTTCCATACAAACCTCTTTTCCTGTTGGCTCAGACTGTTACCAGCCACCAACTTAAACAATGACATCTAAGTGTTTTTGGCTACTGCCCCCAGTGAAAGTACTTAATGTAACACGAGCAGTCAGGAGAAATAAAGACAGCTTGGTGTTGGGTGTTCCTGGGGACTAGGGACCAGCTCAAACGATGGCAAGTCTGTGGTTTAGGAATCTGTTTGTTTTCTGTGGTGCTCTAAAATGGAACCCAGGACCTAGCACATGCTAGCAAGTGCTCTACCATTAAGCCACACCCCCAGCCTTTGGTTTCTTTGAGATAGGGTCTCTCTGCATAGCTCACACTGGCCACAAACTTAGGATCTTCTTGCCTGTCCATCCTGAGTGTTGGAATTTAAGGTATATGTCACCATGCACAGATAAATGAGGTCTGGCAAGAAAGAATTCCAACAACATTCTGTCTTTCCAGGGGTCTTCTAGGCTGTTCAGGTTTTTTGAGACAGGGTCTTAACTCATAGCCCAGTCTGGCCTTGAACTTTTGGCAATCCTAATTCAAGCTTCCCTGTGCTGGAATTTCAGGACTGTAGATGTTCACTAACAGCAGGCCATTGGTTTTCTAGACTGGTAAAACCAGGGAGGGTAGAGGGTGACCAGGAATAGAAGCTGAACACTGCAGTGCATTACTTTTTCTGACACCACTGATTTCGGTAACACTGGCTTCATGCCCCTCATTGCCAAGTACACTTGGAAGAAAATAAAATATGGAAGATGCACTTGTTCTAGGAAACAGCGGTTTGGGAGGGGAATTAAAGTGTAGGCCACACTTTGACTCTCTTTGGAGATGGGACAAATTTTTTTAATATTTTATTGTTACTGTGGGGCAGGGTCACTCACATGCCATGGTGTGCGTGCGTGCAGAGGTCAGAGGACAACTTTGTGGACTTGGTTCCTGTGTTTTGATGTGGGTTGCAGGGATTGAATTCAGGCCATCAAGCTTACTCAGCAAGCATTTTATCCACTGAGCCATCGTGTCAGCCTGAGATAGGACAATTTCCTTGTTTATCTGCTGTGTGGCATGTGGACTAGTTCACATGAGGACTTGCCATGCAAGTTCGACCGTGCAAGCTGGCCTCCAGAGCCTGGTAAGCAGGAATCTTGCATTCAGTCCACAGAGCCACAGTGCTCTGCTTCCGAATGCTGCTCCTTCGCTCTTCCCAAGTGGTCACCAACTCTCAGTGGTACTTCACTAGGGAACAATCTCGAATAAGCTAATATTGCCCTCCATGACCAAACTTTTAAAACAACTGCATTAGTTTCCTCTTAAAATCAAACAGAAGTATACAGTACTAAAGTAAGAATTTCTCATATTCCCACAGACAGAGGACTACTGTTAATATTTTATCAGGTATAAGCTGTTTAGATTTTTTTTTTTTGATTTTTTTTTTTTTTTTTTTTTTTGGTTTTTTCGAGACAGGGTTTCTCTGTGTAGCTTTGCGTCTTTCCTGGGACTCACTTGGTAGCCCAGGCTGGCCTCGAACTCACAGAGATTCGCCTGGCTCTGCCTCCCGAGTGCTGGGATTAAAGGCGTGCGCCACCACTGCCTGGCAGCTGTTTAGATTTTTATGCTGTTCTTATATGATTATGTCATTTGCCTTATGAAAAGGGAACTTGTTCTGCATATATATTTTGCTGCTTACTAATTTACTTGGACGTAATGTATTTACCTTCCTCTAGCTGTGTTTTGGGCCTGGGCATGGCCCTTGCTTGTCTGCCCCAAGCACTCCTCCACGGGGCTACATCCCCAGCCCTTCCTAGTCAGTAGCCATGTGCAGTCCATTTCCACGACAGGCAGCATTTGTTAGCCAAAGATGGTAGCCTTCCAGACACAGACCCCACTCCCTGACTGAGGAACTTACAGTTCAGTCGAATTTATAGGCACCATCTCCACAGTGTGTGGAAAGCCTCGTGAACAGCCCGACTTTTTGCCTGAGCGATTTCTGATGATTTCCGATGTTTCCGTCTTGCTGTCACGCTCTTGCTGCCATGGACCTGTAATAGGAAGTCTACATTTCCCCTTTTGGCAGCTTTATACACCTGAGGAGACCATTCCAATCCATGGCTGCCACTCATAGTGTCCTTAGCTCTGTAAGCTTGGGTTTGGATTGGGGAAGTTTCAGAAGTCTTCAGGAGCCAAACCAAGATAAGTCCAGCACTAGCTAGACAATGTACCTTCCAGTGTTGGCCTTTGGAAATCTGTGAGACAGTTCCAGAAGGGCCAGAATGTGGCAAGAAACTGAGTTATTCTTTGACCTTTTCTCTTCATTTCTACTAAGAGCAAATAGCTTCCAGCAAGATAAATAAAATCTTAGAGCCAGAGCCAGGCATGGTGGTGCACGCCTTTAACCCCAGCACTCAGGAAGCAGAGGCAGGCGGATTTCTGTGAGTTTGAGGCCAGCCTGGTCTATAGAGCTACTTCCAGGACAGCCAGGGCTACACAAAGAAACCCCGTCTTTAATAAATAAATAAATAAATAAATAAATAAATAAATAAATAAATAAATAATAGCTTTACACAGGGTTTCTCTAAATTTATACTCCCAAAGATGTGTATGTGTATCATAAATGCATGTTGCACGTGTGTGCATGTACACTACTAGCCCATACACATGGAGACCAGAGTTGATGTTGGTATCTTCCTCTGCCCCTCTTCACCCGGATTTTTGAGGCAGGGTCTCTCTGAACCTGGAACTCATCATTTCATTCAGCTTGAGTGGCTGGCAAGCAAGATCCCAGGACCACCCAGCTCTGCTCCATACCCAGGTGTTTAACATGGATGCTGGGGGTTCAAACTCAGGGTCTCACGCTCCTCCAGCTTTTGTCCACTTTGTCCCCAGCCCCTGTCTTTTTTCAGGGTTTCATGTAGCCCAGGCTAGCTTTGGATTCAGCCTCTTTCCTCCACCTCCCAAGTGCTGGAAATTACAGCATGTAGCATCACAACCTGGCCTCTGTTCCAAAACTGCTCAATGCTATCTACTTGCGCACTGTTTATAGACCGAGTCTTAGCCGAGGCTGGCCTTAAACTCACTGCATAGCTAAGGCTTGATCTTGAACTCCTGATGCTCCTGTGTCAGCGCCTAAGCCCTGAGATTGCAGGGGTGTGCCTCCACATCCAGTCCTCCACACATGATTTGAACTGTAAGGGGCTGATTGCTCGTGAGAGAAGGAGGAGGGTCCCTGCCACCCACTACCTGTGTCTTGGCCACAAGTCTCCTGGTTGAGTCCCCCAGGAGCCTCCAGAAACAAGCAGTGGATGTCTTCCTCCACAACTGGCTTCTGTACCCTCCATCGCAAGGAAAACCAAAGAATGCTACAGGGAATGTGCACTTTGCCTTTTGAGCGCCTGCACACCTGGACACGCCTGCAGCAGAGGCTGGGCATGGAGCTCCGTGGTAGAAAACAGGCTTGTTAACCCTAGGTCATTTGACAAATAGAGAAGGAAAGAAAAGGGAGAGATGGGTGGGAGAGGGCTGACAGTTCAAGGTGTGAGAACTCCCTAGGTAAAGGGCTTGCTGTGCAATCATGGACCTGAGCTCCATCCTCGGAACCCACATTTAAAATAAAAAATTAAAACAGCCATGGTGGTGGTGGTGGTGTGAGCTTGTATTCCCAGTGCTGCGGAGGTGGAGACAGGCAGCTTGCTGGTCCCCCAGCCTAGTCTACTGGGCTAGTTCCGGGCCAGTGAGAGATCCTGCCTGAAAATGCGCGCGCGTACGCACGCACGCACGCATGGACTGCTTGCTGGAAAGATAATTCCTCACCTGATTCATTGGATAGGGACCGCAAGAGGTGGCAGGTACCCACCATGTTTGATGCTCCTCTACGGCAGAGGAGAAGCTAACAATATACAGTGTTTCCATTAAAAAAACAGCCATTCCTGGTGATCCCACACTCAGGAGTTAGAGGCAAAAGGATCAGGAGTTCAAGGTCAGCCTCAGCTACACAGCAAGTAAGTTCAGGCCAACCTGCTCCATATAAGGCCTGTGTCCAAAACAAAGAACAACCAAAAACCACTTTGCCTAGGATTTCCATCCATACAAGAGTAAACTCGGGACTCCTTTCACATTTCATGCTTTTTATTGACATTCGGGAAGGGCCAGGCATGGTGGTGTGCAAACTCACTGACCTAGTCTACCCAGGCCTTCCGCAGCATGGGTAACCGCGTCGGTGACAGTATGGGTCACCTTCTCAGTGACCTCCTTCACCACTTTGTCCCCTGACTCTTGGGCTTTCTTTAGGGCATCTGCAAGGGCTGTTGGAAAAAGAAAAAGAAAATTGTAAGGATAAGCAACCCACTGCTTCCAGCAGGAAAGGCCTGAGGGATGAGGCCATCATAGGGATCAACCGTGGCGCAGCTCCCGGGGACAAAGGGAAGAGTACCCCGGTCATAATGAATTCCAATGTGGTTTGATCTTCCTGACAACTTTCATTTCTTCAGGTTTGAGTGAGACAGCATGGACAGCTCATGGGGGACCTAGCTACTTACACTTTTTCTGGAGACTGCTTCTTAGTTTCTTTGACCATTTTTATGCTGATTGCTATATTGGATTACAGTTTCTGTCGTGAACACTTCATCAGAGAAGTTTGTGGCCTTCTTTCTGACTTCACTTCCATTTTGCTTACTTTTTGTGTTCATCCCTTTCGCCCACCTGTGTAAACTTGTGAATTTTCATGTTGACAGATTTACCTAATAATTTCTTTATGACGACTGTATTGTTTGGTTGCTGTTTTTAAAGATTATGCTGGAGTCTCTTATGACACTTCCTTGGTCTGAATTTTTGTGTCCCCAAAACTCCATGTTGTAATCCTCCTCAAGATCGTGCCATGAAAAGGTAGGAGCCGTGGTGCTGGTTAGGTGAGCAGGATGGGTGGAGCCTCATGAGCAAGAGGGGTCACACCCAGGAGAGCAAGCTAAGGCTTCAGCCACGTGAGGACACAGCAGAAGGTGCCCCGTGGGAGCCGGAGCCAGCTTCGCCACGTGCCCAACTACCGCCACGGAGGCCCCCAGACCTCAGCATTGAGGGTAACACATTTCTTTCTTTTCCTTCTCTTGGCCTCCTCCTTTTTGAATGAAAGTCTCACTATGTAATTCAGGCTGGGCTCACTCCATAACCTGGGCTAGCCTCAAACTCAATTTTCTCACCTCATTCTCCCTAGTTCTGGGATCACAGACATGATGCACTGTGCCTGACTGTAGAAACAATCAATCTCTGCTGTTTACGAACCACTGAATTTATGGCATTTCATTTTAGCTAGGTGAGCTTGCACAGTTTAATGTATTTGTATGTTTAAATGTAAGTCCTTCACCTGGCTGGACCCTATGTTGTTGTAGAGATTGGAGTGAGATATGTTTTGTACACTGTTCTACTCACGGCATAACACATACACAGTAAACTTTTATACAAATACATATTAAAACGCGTAATTGTCTATTTTAATTGTTGTGTCCATATATGCCGCCCCGTCCCTTTTTGTGGCTTTGTCTTCTTAACATTGCACAGAGAAAACAGCCTAGATGGAGCCCTAACACAAGGTACAGCCTGCACAGATAATTGCATACGGGGATGTGCAGATAATTGCAGCCCAGCAGAGAGGATGCTCCATCTGGGGCAGGGCTGGGTCTGGTTGAGCAAGAAAAGGATTAGCCCTAGTGCTTGGACTTCCCTCCTCTGTCTCCCTGCCTGCTTAGGTCATTCTCTCTCTCCTGCCGTTCCTATGCTGGGAATGCGACCACTTCACGCATGTTAGGAAAGTGCTCTACCCGAGCTGCACCCCACCCCTCTGCCCTTCTCTCCTTCCCCCTCTCCCCTCCCTTCCCTCCTCCTCCCCATTCCCATCTTCAGACAAGTCAGCCTTACCCTTCTCTCCTCCTCCCCATTCCCATCTTCAGACAAGTCAGCCTTACCCTTCTCTCCTCCTCCCCATTCCCATCTTCAGACAAGTCAGCCTTACCCTTCTCTCCGGCCTCCTTGGCGTGGTCCACCACCTCTTTCACCACCTCCTCCACTGCGTGAACTGAACAAAAAAGACAAAGTCAGAGTGCAGGTGTGTGTCAACACTTCCCCTCACAATGCCGGGGATGACTCTAGACAATAAGGGAAGACTCTGGTGTGCTGCCCTGGTCAGGGGAGACAGCTTAGGAAAACCCTTAGCTGCCTCCCTTCGTAGACCCCCAAGATGCCTGGCTCCTGGAGACGCACAACACACACACACACACACACACACACACACACACACACACACACACACACACACACCTGGAAGGACAAGGATAACTAGAACAGCCTTCTGCCTCCTGGAAACCTGAGGCAAGGCAGGTGTGTTTGTCAATCAGCCACCCTGTCGGGAAGAGCTGACTGACTTGCTTCAGCTGCATCTGTCCGTCTCCAGAGAAGCTAAGCTCCTCTAGGCAACCCTTCCTGGAAGAAGGAGTCCCTGCCCACCTCTGAGTTCTGGAGAGTTTTGGTGGGAACATGCTAGGACCCACCGACTTGAGAGACAGAAGTGTCCCTAACACAACCTTCCCCTGCCGGGTCCCTCACAGCTGGAAGATTAAGAAGGGATTAAGATTAAGAAGATCCAGTTGTGGAGTTAAAAATGAAACAAGTGCTGATCTGTCTCCAAAGAGAACAGCAAAAACATTTGACGCAGGTTTTCACCTATGTCCCACAGTGGGACTCATGCGAACTGGCACATGTAGACACAGAACCAGGTCCTAAGTTCTTGGAAGAAACAGAAATGTCCTTTTAGACTTTGAACAGGACCAGACTCCATGGTTTCATAATAAAAAATCCTTTACAGCTTTGAAATATGATGAAAATTAAAATCCACCTTCCTTTTTTTTCTGCATAGACTAATCAAAATAGGCAGAATTTTTGTTTCATTTTGTTTTATAGTTCTTGCAAAAAATCCAGGGCCTTACATAGACAAATGTTCTCTCATGAGCTGTACACTCAGGCCCTAGAATAAACAATATCGGCATAAAAGGTACTCTAGGCTTCCAGACAGAAGAACCTAAGCTGCCAGCACCCGGATTCTGCCTGCCTCCTGGAGCCTCCTCAGGGCTGGCCTCCTGACCTCCAAGCAGGCTCAGGCTGGGTCGTGGAGTCCCTAGTGGGAAGCCTGCTTGGGCAGGGGCTCTACAGTGAGCACCTACTCCAGCGGGTGTGCCCCCAACTCTGCTACCTCCTGATGGGGTCAGTAAACCAAGCTTCCTGATGGGCCTCAGCCTCAGTCTACCCCAAGGCTCTTGCCTGCCTCCTGATAACAGCTTTCAAAAGGCCCAGGGAAGGCTGCCCCCAACTTGTGGGCAGGTAGAAAGAACCAGCCCTTACCTGCTCCCTCAGTGGCTTTCTCAGTGCGGTGGGCCAGGCCCTCGGCCGCCAGCTTCCCCAGGCCTCCCAGCATCGTTCAGCAGCAGAGAGTGACAGGTGAGTGCCGCAGACTGGGCTAGCCTGCTTTTATACAGGCCTGTGACGGCCTGCCAGGCTCCAGGGCACCAAGCCCTTACCCGGCCACTCGGAAGCTGAGCAGATGAGTCAGTTCAGAGCCTGGGTGGGGCCACCCCAGGACTACCCTTGTCTCAGTGAGCCCCCTCCTTGCTCTACTAGGAGCCCTGGGAAACAGAGACAGATAGATAGCAGAACCAGAGAGGTCAGGGCTGGACAGGTCTTGTCCCCACAGCAGGGAGTTGGAGTGCTCTGTGAGATGATAGCACTTGGGGAAAAATAGGGTCTAAGTTCTCCAAGCCTGGACACTGATGTGTTACCTGATGGTAAGGCCTCCAGCCTACCTACCAGGGACTCCACTGTGCCATAGGCAGGCTTTTAGAGTCTAGAGCCAGAGCAGCCTGAGGTCAGGCGTACGTGGAATAGGTATTACTACCGCCTTTCCGGCTGCCCAGGACCGTGGCCCCACCAAACAGCCTTGTGGTCTCCACTGGACAAGGGGCTCAGAGTGTTGCCTCACCCTCTGGAGGACATAGCATTGGCCAGATGCATTGTCATCCTGGCTCAGTCAGCTGAGTTTCACGCATCCTTAGCCCTTGGATGAGTGACTGGGGCGGCTTGGGAGAATCCTGGCCACTTTGTACCTTGGAGTGCATCTTCTAGGGAAGTCGTGTGAGTTTAGCAGTACCCACTCAGTGCCCCACATCTGAGACAAGAGGGGAGAAGATGCCATTACTGCCCGGGGAGACCTGTCTCGACTAAGAATACCCCCGAGGATCAGCCCTACAGCTTCCTGATGTATCACACACAGGGGGCCAGGCTGCCTCCCTCATTACTCAGGATAGGCAGAGATTCCTCAGGCCACATACCACATGTTGCCTCCCTTGATCATCAGTCCAAACAAAGCCTCAGTTTCCTCATCTATAAAATGGGACGGCCATGCCTTCCTGGCTGTGTCACTGATGGTCAGTGGACAAAGCATGCAAGCTCTTGCAAATACCTATTCCCTCCTGATCACCAGGGATGTGCCAGGAAGTTCCTCTTGGCAGTAGGTCTACTTGCTACAGCAGTAGGCCAAGGTGTGGCTGGGGTGTTAGACCCTGGAGCTAGAAAGCTGAGGGATACGGAGCTGGAGAGCTGAGGGGTACGGAGCTGGAGAGCTGAGGGGTACGGAGCTGGAGAGCTGAGGGGTACGGAGCTGGAGAGCTGAGGGGTACGGAGCTGGAGAGCTGAGGGGTACGGAGCTGGAGAGCTGAGGGATACGGACTCCATTGACCTAGGGACGGGCAGAAGGTCTTCCAGTGTTCCCACTCACATGGTCTAGACCTGGGTCAGGAGGCTGAGGCCTCCTCCCTGTGAATGAAGCCTCTCTCACCCCTCAGAGCCGTCCTGCTGGGTGAGGCAGGACTTAATTAGTGTTTACCCGACCAAGGGCCCTCACAGCCCATGCCCTTCAGAGCTGAGGCCTCTCACATTCCTGGATGGTGCTGGCAGGCCCTGGGCTGTGGTTAGGGTAGTTAAGGGTGCTGTGGACAACAGGGCCTCCAGTCACATGGCCAAGCCTCAAGTCACGTGTTACTGCTATCTCCTTAGGCAGAAGTGGACAGACTCTTAACCTGGAATAGCCCTTTTTGAGAAAAAGAAGAAAGGACTCAGTGGGTAAAGTCCTTGCTGAGTAAGTCAGAAGCCCTTAGTTCAAATCTCCAGGATCCACGTAAAACCAGGAGCATCCATAATCCTAGAACTGGTGCAGGAAAATAGGAGGCAAAGACCAGAGACTCCCAGGACGTTTGTGGGACAGCTAGGCAGGTATGCACAGTGGGAAACAATTTAAAAAAAAGTGAGGGCGGACACCCCCAGATGTCCTCTAGCCACACATGGGTCATAGCACACACACACCAAGACATTTTAAAAGAAAGAAAAAAGGACACAAGAATGGGATTCTTGCTAGTTCTACAAGAGGGTGTGTGTATGTGTGTGTGTGTGTGTGTGTGTGTGTGTGTGTGTGTGTGTATGTGTGTGTATGTGTGTGTGTATGTGTATGTGTGTGTCTGTGTGTGTGTATGTGTGTGTGTATGTATATGTGTGTGTATGTGTGTGTGTATGTGTGTATGTGTGTGTATGTGTGTGTGTATGTGTGTGTGTATGTATATGTGTGTGTGTATGTATATGTGTGTATGTGTGTGTGTCTGTGTGTGTGTATGTGTGTGTGTATGTATATGTGTGTATGTGTGTGTGTCTGTGTGTGTGTGTATGTGTGTGTGTATGTATATGTGTGTGTGTGTGTGTGTGTGTGTGTGTCTGTGTGTGTGTGTAACCCCATGGGTGGAAAAGAACCATGAGAATGGAGTCCTTGGAACTCAAGCAGGTCCAGTCCACCCTCTTCTTCCCCACTTAAGGTAAAGTTCTAGAGTATTCCACTTGGGGTGTTAGGTTGGGGAAGGAGGTCCAGCTGGTGGGGATGAGGCTTCAAAATGCATGGAGATACTTCTGGACCCATCCAAGGCCCCGTTCCATTGAGGGTGCATGTGACCCCTACTCTCATAAGGGTCCTCTCTTGCTCTTCCCCTGCCAGCTTTAGAATGGCTTCCACACCCCTCCCTATAGGCCCCCAGTTTAATTCTCAGCATGGTTCTCCTCTCTGAAGTTCACCAGTCCCAACAGATCCATGTCAAGAGTCAGCCCACAAGCCAAGCATGCTGTCTCTGCCCCCGCCCCCATCAGCCCACACAGCTCAGGGTGCTGTCCCTGCCCCCCCCATCAATCCACACAGCCCAGGATGCTGTCCCTGCCCCCCCCCATCAATCCACACAGCCCAGGATGCTGTCCCTGCCCCCCCCATCAGCCCACACAGCCCAGGATGCTGTCCCTGCCCCCCCCATCAGCCCACACAGCCCAGGATGCTGTCCCTTCACACACCTGACCTCTAGGCCCACAAGCCAGGATGCTGTGTCCGCCCCCTTCATCAGCCCACACAGCCCAGGATGCTGTGTCCCCGCCCCCTTCATCAGCCCACACTGCCCAGGATGCTGTCCCCGCCCCCTTCATCAGCCCACAAAGCTCAGGATGCTGTCCCCGCCCCCTTCATCAGCCCACACAGTCCAGGATGCTGTGTCCCCGCCCCCTTCATCAGCCCACACAGCCCAGGATGCTGTGTCCCCGCCCCCTTCATCAGCCCACACAGCCCAGGATGCTGTCCCCGCCCCCTTCATCAGCCCACACAGCCCAGGATGCTGTGTCCCCGCCCCCTTCATCAGCCCACACAGCCCAGGATGCTGTGTCCCCGCCCCCTTCATCAGCCCACACAGCCCAGGATGCTGTGTCCCCGCCCCCTTCATCAGCCCATACAGCCCAGGATGTTGTCCTCCCACCTCATTCCCCTCCCCTGCCCGTCAGGCACCACTTCCCAGAGACCCTGCCCTCTTTAGGACACAGTCTCCGCGTGAGCACTCCAGTAACTCCAGTGATGCCACACTACTGCCCTTTGCGCAGACACACACCCCAAATGCCTGGCTTGGAAAAGTAGAGGGACCTGGAGAGGCCAGACTGCCCGGAGATGGACTTAGCTCCCTGGCCCTTTGGCTCTGGCCCAGGTCCAGTCTCACTGGTCATTCAGATCCAGCTGTGACCCGATCCCTGTCCTCCCAAGCCACCCTGAGTGTCCCGACAGGCCCTCGGTACTCCTCCTTTAGACTCCTTTCTAGCCAAAGATTCTCCTAACCGTGGATGGATTCTGGTCTGCGTTGCTAGGCAGCTTTCTCTCACTGCATGAGGTTGAAGGTGACTCAGGTGAGGTCTGTCCTCCGTTTCCCCATCTTGGAAGGCACTCCAGGGGAGCAACCCTTGAACACAAGCACTCAGGCCAATCTACCCTGAGCCAGCAGGTCAAGTCCACCCTTCCCTGGGCAGGGAGAATCTGGCTTTGACAGGAGTGAACTAATTCTCCAAGGAGAATTTGCTCAGCAGCCCAGTTTGGCAAAGGATCTGCTAGCTGAATCATCAAGTCGAGG
This sequence comes from Peromyscus leucopus, assembly GCF_004664715.2. NCBI lineage: Eukaryota > Metazoa > Chordata > Mammalia > Rodentia > Cricetidae > Peromyscus > Peromyscus leucopus. Next base: position 105,347,012 of record NC_051070.1, on the reverse strand, counting down.
AAAGCTGATTTTCCAAATACCAATCGCCAACTTAGCAAATACCAATGCTCTTTTTAAAGTGTTTACGTCAGGCAGCTAAACACACAGGCTCTCATGTCTGCCTGTCACGAACATCCAAAGAATGGACGCCCATCTGCCTCTGCTTCCTCACACTTCAGCTCACAGAGCTGAGGTTGTAGTAGATACTGTACCCACAAATCCTCCACATGCTGAGCCCTCCCGCCATAGTGGAGCCTTATTCATCCAGACTCTTAGATACCCGGCTCCTGGATCATCAAAGGAGGCTGTGCCCAGCATGTTATGAAATCCCACACATATCCAGGATATCAGTCAGACTCCTGGTGGAAGCCAGAGAGCACGTTCAGATGTATGCTCACGGAAAGGGGGCATTCACAAGGTGAACAATAAGAGATCCTGGGACACTAAAACAGGAATCACGACAACTACTATCTCTGGTTATCTCAGAGGGGCACAGAGAGCTTCCTGTCTCCTAGAGCTGTGACTGTGGAAGAATCGGGACAGAGGCTACATACAGCCATCATCAGAGAAACATGGCCACTTCTAAACTATGCACAACAAGGAGGCAGCGGGGGAATAGCCACCACTCCTCTTCTTCCCCAGACTCGAACCAGCATCTTCCCTCGGACCAGTCCCGATCAGGCTCACAGCCAGGAGCCCAGGTAATGCGGCCCAGGAGAGCTGTCTAGGGAGGAGCTGGTAGAGAGTGGGTGTGGAGGGAGATCAGAAAACCAGCTTACCCTTCCAGAAACCCTGGCTTAATTCTAAATCACCCATCTCTCCTCCTTAGAACTGGGTGGAACAAAAAAGGAAATAGAGCCCATTGTCAAGCTCCATTTCAGAAAACTGAGAGACCAGAGGGATTTGGAAACTCAAAAGCCAAGTGAGTTGAAAATAACCTATGTGGGAAGCCAAGGAGTGGAGTAATGGATGGGAGCGACCCGCAGGGCAGGGCGCCCTCTGTCTCACAACACACCTCCAGCAGAAAGTCTAACATCTATTTTTGTTTTACAGATACCCCCAGACAATCGTCAGCCAATCAGGGTCCTGGACCCTGGAAATCCACTCACCCCAACCTCTGCTATGATAAAAACTCTGCCCCACCTGAGCTCAGGGCTCTCTGCTCTCACTACTGTGTCCGACAAACAGAGGGACCAAGCTCTGGAGCTTGAAATAAAGGCTTTTTGCTTTTACATATGGGATTCAGTCTCCCTGGTGGTCTTTTGGGGGTCCCCGAGATCTGGGTATAACAGGAAAGTGAGGCAGGAGAATTACGGTTTGAGTTCGAGGCTAGCTTTGACTACAGTGTGAGATCATGTCTCAGAATAAAACAAAACAAAAACACTAGATCAGCTAGGGTCTGGAGAGATGGCTCAGCAGTTAAGAGTATTCACTGCTCCCATGAAGGACCTGGGTTGGCTCCTAGCACTCCACAGAGGCTCACAACTCTCTAGGACCGAAGTTCCTGGAAGACCCAAGGCCCTCCTCTGAGCTCTGTGGGCTCTTGCACACATGTGGTACACACACACACACACACTCAGATATAAAATAAATGATTAATTGTAAGATACTAGCTAAACTAAAGACTTTACTGGAATTTCACCAGCTTTCCCACTGATGTCCTTTTGAGGTTCCAGAGTTCCATCTAGGCTCGCACACTGCATTTGGAGGGTACTTGTTGACTCCTGTAGTTTCTTGGGATGACTTCCCAAGGTTATGCATGCCTCTCTCTCTCCTCCCTCTCTCTCTCTCTTTCTCTCTCTCTCTCTCTGTCATGACCTTGACATTTTTAACTGTCCTGATCAGGCTTTGTCAAATGTAATTTGATTTGAGCTGGGTCTGATTTCCCATGATTGGACAGAGGTTCGTGTGTATTTGGCAGGATATCTCAGAGCTGAGCGTGGCGGCTCAAATCTGAAATTCCAGTACTTGACAGGACCACAGAGTTTGAGGATGATCTGGGCTATAGTGAGACTCTGCTTCAAAAAGAAAAATATCTTAGGCACGCTTCCTTTCCAGTGCAGGACTCACAGTACTTCACATAATACTTATCTATTCTTCCCTTTTCTTTCTTTCTTTTTTTTTCTTTCTTTTTTTTTTCAATACAGTGTTTCTCTATTTAGCCCTGGAACTCTGTAGACCAGGCTGGCCTCAAACTCACAGAGAGCCACCTGCCTCTGCCTCCCATACGCTGGGACTAAAGGCGTGCGCCACCACCGCCTCCCGGCAAACTTTGCTGTCCTAATAGTTTGCTGGTGTGCACTCCTTAGAGTCAAGGAGCTTCAGTTTGCCATGCAGCCAGTCTCTAGAACCTTCTCATCCGACAAAGTGGAAACATCTAGTCGTCCCTTCCTCCTAGTCTCAGACAACCAGCCTGTTCTGTGTGTCTGTTTGCTTTACACGCTGCATATGCGTAAAATCAGAAACACTTTTGTAACTGGCTTATTTCACATAGTATAATGTCTTCAAGGATCCTCCCTAAAGTAGCAGAGGTCAGAATTTCCTTTCCTGGGTCCTTTTCTGGAAAGTATTTGGGGCAGCCAGATGGCTTACTGGGTAAAGTTGTCCTCTGAGCCATAATGTGTGAGTATGCACCCAGACACACAGACACAATGATAATGAATTTTTAAATATGTATTTATTGTATATGCATGTGTGCTTTCGTACAGCATGTGCAGGAGCTCACAGAGGTCAGAAGAGGGCACCAGATCCTCTGAAACTGGAGTCATAGGCTGTTATGAGCTGTCATGTGGGTGCTGGGAACTGAACCCGGGTCCTCTGCAGGAGTGACAGCAGTAAATGCTTTGAACTGCTGAGCCATCTCTCCAGCCCCCAAATGTGGACATGTGTGGAGGGGGGTGTTTTTGTTTTCTGAGACAAGGTCTCTATGTAGTTCTGGCTATCCTGGAGCTCTGTAAGTTACTCAGACTGGCCTTGAATTCACAGAGACCTTCCCAACCTTCCTTCTAGGTGCTGGGATTAAAGGTGTGCACAACTATGTCTGAACTCCCAAATATTTTTTTAAGAGAAACTGGGGCTGGAGAGATGGCTCAGTTGTTAAAAGCACTTGCTGCTCTTTCTGAGGACACAGGTTCTGTTCCCAGCAACCATATGGGGGCTCACTGCAGTCTATAGCTCCGATTTCAGGGGATCTGGTGCCCTCTTCTGGCCCCAACAGGCAATGCAAATGTGTGGTACCCATACAACTACGCCGGCAAAACACTCATACATATAAAATAAAAATACATAATTCAAAATATTAAGATAAAATAAAAGAGGAAACTGTCTGACTGACCTTCAGATGTCAGCTCCCTGTCTTGCAGTAACTATTTCTGTGTTTTGTCCAGTGCTGCCCACCACTGCCCTCTCCTTTCCACACTGACTAACTGGGAATCTTCTGGAAGGTTGTTCCTTCCCCAGCTTATCGCTGACTTGTGAATGTCACTGTGGGCTCACAACTACTTCCTCCAGATGGTGCCACTGGTTCAGGTAACTGTGCCCAAAAGAACCTTGAAGAAGTGAATCTGCTGATATGGGCAAACTGACGATGCTCTTGAACTCCTCCTGATCCTCCTGCCTCAGCTTCCCAAATCTTGAGAATAGGTGTATGCAACCACACCCAGTAAGATTATGGATTTTAAACTTTATGAATTTCACAGTTTCATACACATATATATCATTCTCCTCATAGCCTTCCCCTCCCATTGACCCCTTCTTCTCAACAAGTCTATTTTTTTCTTCCCAAGACAGGGTCACACTCTTTAGCCTTTGCTGTTAGAGACAAGATTTTTTTTTCAAGACAAAGTTTCTCTATGTATCCCTGGCTGTCCTGGAACTTACTCTGTGGACCAGGCTGGCCTCGAACTCACAGAGATCTGCCTGCCTCTGCCTCCTGAATGCTGGCATTAAAGGCGTGCGCCACCACTGCTAAGTGAGACAAGATCTTTCAATATGGCTCAGTTTGCCACTGAACTCACCATGTAGCCCAGGCTGACCCCAAACACATGACCATCCTGCCACAGCCCCCGGGGCTAAAATTACCAGAAGTGCCACCATCCCTGGCAGCTATTTGCATTTGTAATAGAATGAAGTTCATTTGTTAACATTTCTGTTCCATTTTGGGCTCCCAACCCCCAACATTCTAGTTTATTTTAACTATTTTACCTCATAATATAGGTTCCATAAATCAAGAGCTATCAGAGATAGAGACAGAGAGACACAGAGACCAATGGAGAGAGACAGGCAGACACACACACACACACACACACACACACACACACACACACACACATGGGGGGGGGTGATTGTCTCAATACCTCTGCCACCTTGTGCTGTGGATATCGCTCTGTATAAATAAAAGGCTGATCAGCCAGTGTAGATGTAACCAACCGTCTTATTAAATAAGAAACACAGAAACAATGTAAAAGAGAAAGTCGAGAGGTCAGAGCTCAGAGCTAAATCTCACCCTTCCTTCTGCTGTCCCAGCTTCGCGAAAAGAGACCTACTTCCTGTCGGTTTGTTTTTTTATAGTATGTCGTTCTGCCTTCTCATTGGTTGTAAACCCAAACACATGACTGCCTCGTCACTGTCTGAATGTACAGCCCCCTAGGTCTTAAAGGTATGTCTCCAATGCTGACTGTATCCCTGAACACACAGAGATCTTATGGGATTAAAGGCGTGTGCCACCACCGCCACACTCTTGCTATGGCTCTAATAGCTCTGACCCCCAGACAACTTTATTTATTAACATACAATCAAAATAATATTTCAGTACAATTAGATTACCACCACATTTCCCCTTTTCTATTTTAATAAAAAGAAAAAAAGCAAAAGGTTATAACTAACAAAAGAAAAACTATATACAAAAGTACAATAACTATATACAATATATACAAGTAATAAATACCTAAACAGGTATTTGACAAATCAGAGAAAATAATTCCATTATCTATCCTATTTTGGTAAATCCAAGATGTATCTAATGCACTTTCTATCCTAATTAATTTTCAACTATAACTAACTAATCTTCAACCATAACTAACTAATCTTCAACTCCCTCAGAGACCCAAGAAGGGAATAATATTAGCTAACAAAAATAAAAACAGGAAGTGCATGCAAGCAACTTCCAAAAAATTTTGTGAGTTGACAGAAACAGCCAGCTGCCTGGGCAGTCACCTGAGGTTTCTCCGCAGTGTTGGGGCATCATCTTCAGCCTATAGGCTTAGTGTATCTGACAGACTCATTTGTGAAGTAGGATGTACACAAGGTCAACAGTTCAACCTCACATTGGGTGAGAGCAGTCCACGTACCAGAAACACCTGAATTCCACTAGTGTCCTGTCATGATTCAGGATTTTAAATTCTGGAAATTGTTGACAGTTTTTTAATTCAGCTGTCCATTCTTCTTGGCTGTGTATATATGGCTTCATCTCAGCATCCCCTTCTTCTCCACATCCCTCTATTAAATGCCAGTCTACTTTCGAGAGGCATGAGCTTTCAGCTGCTGTTCCATTGTACAACAGAATCCATTGGCCCTCTGCCTGTTAAGCTGCTTTGAAGAAAAGGGCACCGTACCTTTTCCGGATGCGAAGGCCATTTCAGGGATGGGGCCGTATTGTCCTGGCCTCAGAAGATGCCTTTTGATAAAGCCATAACCACACTTGTTTTGGTAAGAATCAGTAGTCCCTTGTTTCGTGTTCTGTCTGTCCATTTTGTCCTGTTGATTCGAGGATACTTTGTTGTCCAGTGGCTAACTTTTGCCACAAGGAAAGTTGACTCCTTATGCAGTTTCTTCAATGCCCATATTTTCTCTGAAGTAGATTAGTACTGCCAGGAGCTGACATGTCTCAAAAAAGAAAAATTTTCTAAGTTATTAAAACATTTTAAATGCCATATTCTGTAGATCTCTGAAGGTTTGAAGATGACCTGTCTAAAACATCTCTGCTTAATTTTTTAAAACATATCTAATCTGACTACAAGTTCTATGATAATGTCTAACTACCAGCTTTCATTTCTTTATATCCTAATAGTTGATAATAATAACATTCAAGGATCAGAAATTTGCATTACATTGTTAAATGGATGGAATAAATACAATTAGAAATATACATATAGCATTTTCTAACAATATCAATTTCAAATTTGTATACAATATAAAACAATTCAATCCAATGTAAAGTATTTAAAATTAGTAATTGTCTTTTTCTTTTCTTTCTTTTTCTTTCTTTCTTTTTTTTTTTTTTTTTTTAAACAAGAACCTTAAATCTAATCTCCTTTGCTTAGCCTTTTTCCTAACCCTTGACAATAACTTGTAACCAACCCCCCTAAATACTGAAAATTATCCCAGACCCAAAACCCATTAAAAAGACCAAAAAACCACCCGCCCCACACCACCTCTTTGGGAATGTGGGCGTCGTATTCTTAAAATTGCTTCCTGCTGGGTATGGGCGAAGTTTTCTTTATCCTGAAAGAAAAATTTTAGGTTAATTGTCAAATTCTAGGAGAGGTAACTATATCCTTCATTATCCAGTCTGTGTATAATGCCAAAGTTCAGGGTTTATCTCAAGTCCTTATTCAAGTAGTCTTTGAGACTGGATCATCTCAGCTAGTCATCTCAAATTTGCTCTGAGCACCTCGTAGTTCAAAGCTGATCTATGGATGATGTTTGTCAGCTTAATGATATTATTATTGTCCACGTGGAATTGTTGTTGTTGTGGGGCCCCATCTTCTTTCTGGAGACTTCAGTTGATGTTAGGCCTGGCCGTGATTTCCTGCAGAAAACTGATAAGAGACTCGAACACAAAAACATATATATGCAGCTAGCCTTTTTTCTAGAATTAGTTAGTACTCTATGTGACCATTCATATCTTAACAAAGTTTAAAATGTATATATATATTAATCTTGTAAATTTTGATATAAAATTTATACTTTGAGAAAAGTTTAAAGAATCAGAATAGAATCAAAGAGTTGAGATTAGTAATAGAATAGTCCCTTAATTAATTTTGCTTTTGTCCTGTACCATAGCAGAAGATGGCTCTTATTCTGGCATGATACAGGGAGTTTGCATTTTCCTTTTAACAACATGCTTGAGTTTAAAGAAGGAGAGAGCCATTCTCCAACTCCAAAGTCAGCTTTAAATTTTAATTGAACTGGGACTGTTAGAAGACCAATAGTGTTAAATCTTTAGAGAAAAGCAGAAACAAACATTTAGGAAGACATAAAATTTTTTAGATAATATATACCCATACACCGTTTCATTCTGTTTCTTGGATAGATGATTTGTCACTTTTCTTCAGTTGTCTCATTTGTCCAGTGTTCTTCAGATTCCTTAACCTTCATTTTCCTAAAAGACAAAAACAAAAACCTTTCCCCAAGACTAATTTTGGGGATGTTCCTTTTTGGCAGGTTATTATCTGATTAAATGAAAAGGCAAGTTTTATTGATACAAGTTAGTTTAAATTGGATGTTCATGCTGGTTGATGAACTATCACCTCCTCTAATTAAGAGGTCTCTCTTGTTCAAATCGAACCTTTATCAATTTTGATGGTACCCACAGCTTATCTTCTCCTGTAGAAACAAAAGCAAAACCACGTCCCCAATGTAATACATACCCTGGTTTCCATTCTGAGGTCAGCACATCCTTAAAGTATATAGGCTGATTTAATTCTGTAGTTTTTTCTATTATCCAATGTCTCTCTGCAGCTGTTGTTCCTTTCTCATTGGCATTCAGAAAATTCAAAGTTAGAAGAGCATTATGCAGTCTATTTCTGGGGGTTTTTGTTACCCATTTCTGTTTATTTAGCATATCCTTTAGAGTTCTGTTTGATCTTTCTATAACTGCTTGACCTGTAGGATTATGTGGTATGCCTGTAATATGCTTTATATTGTAATAAGCAAAAAACTGTTTCATTTTAACAGAGACATATGATGGAGCATTGTCAGTTTTGATTTGTGCAGGTATACCCATGATGGCCATAACTTCTAGCAAATGAGTGATTGCAGAATCAGCCTTTTCAGAACTCAAAGCAGTTGCCCATTGAAATCCTGAAAAAGTATCAATGGTGTGGTGTACATATTTCAATTTTCCAAATTCTGCAAAGTGAAACACGTCCATCTGCCAGATTTCATTTCTCTGAGTACCCTTTGGGTTACATCCTGCTGGTAATGGCGTTTGATTGTAGACGGAACAAGTAGGACATTTCTTTACTATTTCTTTGGCTTGTTGCCAGGTTATGGAAAAATCCTTTTTTAAACCTTTACTATTGACGTGATGTTTTTTATGAAATTCTGAGGCTTCCAGCACATTTCCTATCAATAATTTATCAATCTCATCATTGCCTTGTGCCAGAGGGCCTGGCAGACCAGTATGGGATCGAATGTGAGTTATATATAAAGGATGATCCCTTTTCCTGATTGTATCTTGTAATTGAATAAATAGTGAAGTTAATTCTGAAGCATCAGGGATAAATTCTGCAGTCTCAATATGTAACACCACTCTTTCAGCATACTGAGAGTCAGTTACTATGTTGAGAGGTTCTGAAAAATCCATTAATACCAACAGAATAGCATACAATTCTGATTTTTGAACTGAATTATACGGACTTTGAACCACTTTACTTAAATTTTCTGATTTGTAACCAGCCTTTCCTTCTTTGTTGGCATCTGTATAAAATGTACGAACTCCAGATATGGGTTTTTGCCGTACAATTTGAGGCAAGATCCATTCAGCTCTCTTTATAAGATCAATTCTATTGCTTTTGGGATATTTGCTGTTAATTTCTCCCAAAAAATTACTGCAAGCTCTTTGCCAAGGTTCACTTTCTGTCCATAATTTTTCAATGTCCTCCTTAGTTAATGGTACGACAATTTCTGCTGGGTCTATGCCTGCTAATTGACGAAGTCTCAATTTTCCTTTGTAAATCAAGTCAGAGATTTTTTCCACATAAGTTTTTAATTTTTTATTTGGTTTATTTGGTAAAAATATCCATTCCAATATAATATCTTCCCTCTGCATTAATATTCCAGTAGGAGAACGCCTAGAAGGTAAGATAACCAAAATGCAATCCAGCTTTGGATCAATACGATTCACGTGTCCTTCACGCACTTTCTTTTCTACCAAGGCTAATTCTTTCTCAGCTTCAGGTGATAATTCTCTTGGACTATTTAAGTCCTTGTCTCCTTCTAAGGTTTTGAACAAATTAGTCAGTTCATCATTTTTCACCCCAACAATAGTTCGTAGATGAGAAATGTCTCCAAATAATCTTTGAAAGTCATTAAGAGTCTGTAGTCTATCTCTCCGAATTTGCACCTTTTGGGGTCTAATTTTTTGTAGCTCTATTTTATATCCTAAATAATTAATAGAATCTCCTCTTTGTATCTTTTCAGGAGCAATTTGTAATCCCCAGCAAGGCAAAATTTTCTTTACTTCTTCAAACATTATTTCTAAAGTATCTGCATTTGAGTCAGCTAGTAAAATATCGTCCATATAATGATAAATTATAGATTTAGGAAATTTTTTACGTATCACTTCCAATGGCTGTTGTACAAAATATTGGCACAGAGTTGGGCTATTCAACATTCCCTGTGGGAGGACCCTCCATTGAAATCTTTTAACCGGTTGAGAATTATTATAAGTAGGCACTGTAAAAGCAAATCTTTCTTTGTCTTTTTCTTGTAAGGGTATTGAAAAGAAACAGTCTTTTAAATCAATAACTATGAGAGGCCATCCTTTTGGTAACAGAGTAGGCAAAGGCATCCCAGATTGTGGAGAGCCCATTGGCTGAATTACTTTGTTAATTGCTCTAAGGTCTGTTACCATTCTCCATTTACCAGATTTCTTTTTAATAACAAATACAGGAGAATTCCAAGGGCTGGTTGATTCTTCAATATGCTGAGCATTTAACTGTTCTTCTACCAGCTCTTCTAAAGCCTGGAGTTTCTCTGTTGTTAAAGGCCATTGCTGGACCCATACAGGCTTGTCTGTTAACCATTTTAAAGGTAGAGCTGTTGGTGTCTTTGGAAGATCATCAGTTATTGTGCCCTGTTCTTGTATAATATGGATGGCTGGTGACCACTCATTAGAACAATATTTTCTAATATTTCTCTCAGTAACATGTGCTAATTTATGATTTGTTTCTGAGATTGGAGGGATGTTAATCTGAGTATTCCATTGTTGCAACAAGTCTCGACCCCACAGGTTCATAGTTATGTTAGCCACATATGGTTTTAATTTTCCTCTCTGTCCTTCTGGACCTATACATTCGAGCCATCTTGCACTCTGTTTCACCTGAGATAATGTCCCAATTCCTAACAGTTGAACGTTTACCTCCTGAAGAGGCCAAGTTGGATGCCAAAATTCTGGTGCAATTATGGTAACGTCCGCACCTGTGTCTACCAGACCAGACAACAAAACACCATTTATTTTTATTGTTAATTTTGGTCTTTGTTCATTAATAGAAGTTTGCCAAAAAATTTTCTTTATGTTTTCTCCTGAATTTTTTATTCTCTCTGTTTCATCATCCTGACCAGCATGATTTATTCCAATAGGCATTTGGTTATTTAATCGCTCTCCAGAGCAGGCATTTCCTCTATGGCTGCAGGAAAGGTTTGAACTGGATTTGCACTGGGGGCCTGCGCGAGGCCCCTCTGGGAGTTTCCCGAAGACTGAGGCAAAGGATTACCCTGTCTGTCCTTTGTTGATCTACATTCGTTGGTCCAGTGTTTTCCCTTACCACACCTTCTGCATACTCCAGAAGGAAGGGGCCTTCTGTTGCCATTGTTCCTTGAAGAAACATTGTTTCTGGGAATGACCTGTCTACAGTCCCTTTTCAAATGTCCTTGCTTTCCACATCCAAAACATCTAACACTCCTCAAACCTTTTGAAATTACTTCTCCTACCCATGTATCATCATGCTCATCAGCTTCAACATTAATTGTTTCTCTAATCCAATCTTCCATAGGTGCAGATCTTGCCCTTAATGGCCTGATTATTGTTTTGCATGCTGCATTCGCATTCTCAAAGGCCAAAGATTCAATTATTGCCTTACTAGCTTCTGAATCCGAGACCATTCTCTTTACTGCTGAAGCCAGTCTTTGTAAAAAATCTGTAAAAGACTCTTTTGGGCCTTGCTTCACCTTTGTAAATGACTCAGATTTTTTTCCTGGTTCCTCAACTTTGTCCCATGCATTCAAGGCTGCCGTTCGACATAAAATTAGGGTTTGGACATCATATAAACATTGTGTTTGTGCTGAAGCATATTGGCCTTCGCCCATAAGCTGATCCTGGCAAACTTGTATTCCTTTATCCCTCCATTGTTTTTCTATGTTTTTAGCCTCCTCCTTAAACCAAGTCAGAAATTGAAGTCTCTGGCTGGGTTCCAGAACACCTTGTGCGAGGTCCCGCCAGTCCTGTGGTACTATCCTATTATATGTTGACCAAGAGTTTAACATTTGCTTTACATATGGGGAATGCATGCCATAAGATACTATTGCCTCCTTAAACCTTTTTAAATCCAACATTTCAATTGGAGCCCAATTATTTTGTGTAGCCATTTGATCAGGCATCTGCTGTACGGTTACAGGATAAATTAAGGGTGACTGTGTGAAAACAGGCTTTCTTTCTGCAACCTTATGATCCCGACTTGAAACAACTTCACTGTTAATTTCTTCTGTCTGAATTTTTACAGGTTTAGCAAATTCTTCTAAAGCTGTTATCCTGGCACTTAAATTGACTATCTTTTTAAATATTAAAATGTGGATTATTATAGTGATAAGGTGCATAATTCCACCAATACTAATATTATATAGTTGTTCCATTGCCAGACTGCCTAAAATTTCGAACAAAAACCAATTTTCTTCCAATGTACACATAAAACCCATTTTTTTTAAAACGTGGAAAAAAATTCTCTTTTAGATAGTTTCCTTTAAAATATCTGATATATTATGACTTACCAAATCTGCGTAGAACAGTAGAAATCCGAGGGATTTTCAAAACAGCCACCTAGTGTCCCAGGTGTAAATCCAAAGAGAAAGAGAGAGAGAGAGAGAGAGAGAGAGAGAGAGAGAGAGAGAGAGAGAGCGCAAGAAAGCGTAGCTGGCTAAAGTTTAAATGCAGCCACGTGTTCCCTCTTGTGCCGAATCAAGGCTTGGGTCTGGCTTCCTTAAGCTCCGACCACGTGCGTTGGCTTTACAGGCAGGGCCCTGTTCGGCAGGGCAACTCTGAGTTGTTTGTAGCACTGGCTTTAAGCAAGCAGGATTTAAGCAAGCAGCTCACCGATAGTCCAGCCTGAGGTCAAGCAGAACTAGACCCAGGCTCTGACTAAGAAGCCGATCGCCGCCGGCCGCCGCGTGCCACCGCCGCCGCCGCCGCCGCCGCCGCCGCCGCCGCGGGCCGCCTGCCGCCCTTGCGGGAAAGCGGACCTGCCGCCAAGCCAAGCAGTTTTTAATGGATTCTTGTCACGTTGGGCGCCAGATGTAGATGTAACCAACCGTCTTATTAAATAAGAAACACAGAAACAATGTAAAAGAGAAAGTCGAGAGGTCAGAGCTCAGAGCTAAATCTCACCCTTCCTTCTGCTGTCCCAGCTTCGCGAAAAGAGACCTACTTCCTGTCGGTTTGTTTTTTTATAGTATGTCGTTCTGCCTTCTCATTGGTTGTAAACCCAAACACATGACTGCCTCGTCACTGTCTGAATGTACAGCCCCCTAGGTCTTAAAGGTATGTCTCCAATGCTGACTGTATCCCTGAACACACAGAGATCTTATGGGATTAAAGGCGTGTGCCACCACCGCCACACTCTTGCTATGGCTCTAATAGCTCTGACCCTGAACACACAGAGATCTTATGGGATTAAAGGCGTGTGCCACCACCGCCACACTCTTGCTATGGCTCTAATAGCTCTGACCCCCAGACAACTTTATTTATTAACATACAATCAAAATAATATTTCAGTACAATTAGAATACCACCACAAGCCAGTAACCAGGCAGGAAGTATAGGCGGGACAAGCAAAAAAGAGAATTCTGGGAACAGGAAGGCTGAGTCAGGAGACGCCAGCCTGCCGCAAATGGAGCATCATGTAAAGGGAACAGGTAAAGCCATGGAACTGGTGGCGACATATAGATTAACAGAAATGGGCTGAGTATAAGAGTAAGAGCTAGACAATGGTAGGCCTGAGCTAATGGCCAAGCAGTTTAATTAATATAAGCTTCTGAGTATAAGTGGTTGCGGGGTCCGTGGGGCTGGGCAGGACTGGAGAAAACTCCAGCTACAGCCTTGTTCTGGCTTTCTTTCCTTCTTTCTGCTTGGTCCCTTTCTCTCTGCTGCCCCCTGTAGGTCACCAATGTCCTCATGGCTGAAATAACAAGACAGCCGTGTACGATTTCTTACGGCACACTACATGCACTTTTACATTTCACTTTTGTCTGCCTAACAGTAAAAACATTCTTTTAGACAGGGTCTGTTGACGCAGCCCAGGCTGACTTCAAATTCCAAGGCTAAATGATCTCTGCACTTCAGTTTTCCAGGCACAATGGACTACGACGGGCAGATGCTACGGAGCATCTTAGTCATTTGCTTGTTTACTTATTTGATGTGTGTGTGTGTGTGTGTGTGTGTGTGTGTGTGTGTGTGTGTTCATTGGGTGGAGGAAAGTGCCTTTTACTATGGAGCCTTCACCAGCCAGAAACACACTTTTTGCTTTGTTTGTTTTGTTTTATTTTTCAAGACAGGGTTTCCCTGTATAGCCCTGGCTGTCCCGGAACTCACTCCGAGGACCAGGATGACCTCGAACTCAAAGATCTGCCAACCTTTTTTTTAATTATGAAAAGAATAATAAAATCACATTACACATAGATAAATCCCACCAGAAAAGCTTTACTTCAGAGAAGGCACATGAAAATTATCACCCAACCTTTCAACACGGATTTCAAAAAAAAACAGAAGATGCTTAATAAACAATCGTTGTGATGGAAGAAGTCTGTCAGTCGGAACTGTCAGGATTCTGAGGTGAGATGCCAGCCATGGGGGGGTGGCTTACATAAGCAAGGGGTAAAACAGAAGAGCAGAGGATGTAACAGCGAGTGCAGAAATGACCCTAAGAAGCCCAAGAAAGCGCACCCCACAGTCGGGGACTATGGAAGGGAAATTAAAGGTCTAAGTGAGACTGGGGGATGGCTCAGTGGGTAAAGGCGCCCGCTGCCAAGTCTGGCAGCCTGAGTCTGATCCCAGGTCCCAGTGGTGAAAAGGGAGAGCTAATTCCCGTGGTCATCCTCTTACTTCCCCCGTGTGCCGCGGCTCAGGGCACACCATCACACACAGACAAAACCAGAATCATTTTATAGAGACGGTGTTGGGGAGACAATGGTGGCTATGGCAACAATGTGGGAGGGAACACCAAATGCACGCTTGCACTTCTCAAAGAAGAATGTAGTGGGACACGGCACACGTATGTGCCTATATGTAGTGTGAGGTGCTGAGCAGCCAACCCTGGGCCTTCTGTGTGGTCAGTTAGTGTTCTCCCACTGGGCCTCATCTCTAGACCCCAAACGCAGTAAATACTCTTCAGTAACTAAGAACATCTGGAAAGGAGCTGAAGGGGTGACTCAGCAGTCCAGAGCAGTTAAGGCCTCTGCTCTTGTGCGGTGCCCAGGTTTGGTTTCCCGAACTCCACTTCCAGGGGATACGAGGCCTCCTTCTGGCCTCCACGGGCAGGAGATACACACCTGGTGCACATGCAGACGTGCAGGCAAACACTCATACCCATGAACAAATTTAAAAAAGAACATGTGTGGAAAGGTGTTCAGTGTCACTGGTCACTAGAGTAAAGCAAACCAAAGTCACAGGAGCCACCACCTCACACCTGTTAGATGACGATTGTCAAGAACTCAAGAGGAACTGAGCATGGTGACACACACCTCTGACCCAAGACTAGGGAGCCTGAGGCAGGAGAATTGCCATGAGTTCCAGAACAGTTTGGGCTACAAAGTGAAGCCCTGTGTGCACTACTCTGCCAGAGAGAGAGACAGAGACAGAGAGAAGACAGAGACAGAGAAACTGAGGATGCTCAGTGGAGCACAAGGCTTGGACTCAATCCTCACACCCTGCCCCACCCCACACTCCGAACACACACAAAAAAAACCACTAAACCACTGGAAAACAAAACAAAACGGAAGACACAAGACAAGAAGTATAGATGAAGACATGAGGAACGCAGACCCTTGGACGCTCTGGGAGGATGTAAGTCAGCTCACCACTATTGTGAAAAACAGTCTGGTGAGTCCTTGAAATATTGAAGACAGAAAGAAGGCCTATATGACCCAGCAGTCCTTCTTCTGGTCGCGGACCCAAAGGAAATGAAATCATGTCTCAAAGAAATACCCACACTCCAATGCTCACTTCAAGTTAGCCACAACAGCCAAGGTTTGGAATCAGCCAAATGTCTATCAAGGAAGAGTGACTGAGCTAAGTGTGGTGTTTGCAATCCTGAACTTGGGAGGCAGGAGTATCAACTCAAGGTCAGCCTCAGCTCTATATGAATTCAAGGCTAGCACCGGCTACATGAGACCTAGTCTCAAGAAAACAAACAAATAAAACCAGAAACAAAAGTGGCCAGCAACGGTTCAGTACATATGTACAATGCAATAATCAGCTTTAATAGAAGATGATGCCACTTGTGCTAACATGGACCCCAACATTATGCTAAGTGAAATAATAAAAGTGTAAAAAGACAAATACTAAATAGTCTCACTTATATATAATCTCTACAAAGGCGAAATTCATAGATGCAGATAGTAGTGACTAGAGGGTAGGAGGAGAGAAAGGCAGGTCTGTGTCTGTGCTGGGGATGTGGCTCAGTTGGGAGAGTACTTGCCTAGCATGCGTGAAGCCCTGAGTTCAATTCCCTGCACAATATAAACCAGATATGGTGGCACATAACTATAATCTCAGCACTCAGGTATAGGCAAGATGGTCAGACATTCAAGGCCACCCTCAACTATAGAACACGTTCAAGGCCAGCCTGGAACACAGAAGTCCCTGTTTCGAAAAAGAAAGAGAGAGAGAGAGAGAGAGAGAGAGAGAGAGAGAGAGAGAGAGAAGAGAAGAGGAGAGGAGAGGAGAGGAGAGGAGAGAAGAGAAGAGAAGAGAAGAAAAGAAAAGAAAAAACAAACAAAAACACCCTAACCAACCAGACAACCAGATTACACCATGTAATAATTAGTGAACAGCAGGTTATTTCAGGTTGCCTCTTTGTAGAAGGATTAAGGCAGAGGATTGTCAATTGAAACTGGCCTGTTGGGTAACTCTGCTCTAATCCAGATATCTGGGAGGGACAGATAAACAGATGAGTTTTGTCTTGGTGACAATCTGAACTTTAGATTGAGTGACTCCATTTTGACCTGTTTGTTTGCTTGTTTTTGTTTTTTGAGACAGGGTCTCTCTACACAGCTCTGGCTGTCCTGGAACTCACTGTGTAGACCAAGCTGTCCTCGAGCTCACAGAGACCCTCCTGCCTCCTGCCTCTGACCGCTTCCCAAGTGCTGGGATTAAAGGCATATGCCAGCACACTTGGAGCTCCATTTTTATTTTTTTATTTTGTTATTTGAGACAGGGTTTCTCTCTGTAGCTTTGGTGCCTGTCCTGGATCTCCCTCTGTAGACCAGGCTGGCCTCGAACTCACGGAGATCAGCCTGGCTCTGCCTCCGGAGTGCTGGGATTAAAGGCGTGCACTACCATCATCCAGCTCCATTTTGATTTTAACCTGGTTTTTGCAGGTGTCTATTTCAACAAGGCTTACTGTAATATGCATTTGACAAGATCAACACTATTAGCAGTTCATGTTCCCGTAGTCCCAGGCTGGGTCAAATGTTTCCAGGATTTTTTTTTTTTTTTTTTTTGAAGCAAGACTGTTGTATGTGGAGTGAAGTGATAATGCAGACTAAAGAGAGAAACCCTGTTCAAACTGAAGTCGTGCAGTGCCAGAGAAACTACTCAAGGAACCCAATCATTATTTGGGGCTTCCATTATGGGGTTCAGGAGAAAGAGGGACTGGTTATTAGGGTGTAGCTTCGGCTTTGATTGATAGATTAGGTCATACACTCATTTTTTTTTTTTTTTTTTTTTACTGAACATGTCCTATCCCATAATGCGTCTGATCATAATTAAATGCACACCCAATTACACCCCAGCAGAAAATGACACCTAGGGAATTCTACCTAAAAGGTTACTAGAGGACACAATTTGCCTCATAGCACATGCACTCAAAACTAATGCAGGCCAGGCTGGCCCTTCTGTTCTTCTTACCTGATCAGGATAGAAACTGTCTAACTTTGACTCTTACTGGGGCTGGGGGAAGATAGCATTGTTCAGAGATGGGGGTTCATGTAGCCAGATGCAGGTGGAGGTCAAGGGATTCAAGGTTGGCAAGCGCATTTGGAGAGGGGTATGTGCATACACAGTGGAAGCAGATGGAGGAACCAGGCTTTCCTGTGCATTATGAAGAGGAGGGAGTATGTATAACAAAAATCAAAGGGGAGTCCAGGAGGATGGCCAGGGAGCTAAATTATCTCCTGTGCATGCCCGACCCATTAGAAACTCGGTATATGCAGGCCTCAGGGCCTGGGCCTCTATTTCTGGCTACTATGTAGGAGGCTGAGGCAGGAATGGCACAAAGTCAAGGCCTCCCTAGAGTACAAAATGAGCTAGCTCCTTACCAACATGGACAACTTAGTGAGAGTCCCCTTCTCAGGTAAAGGGGTGATGTAGTTTAGTGGTAGAGTCTGGGCCTGGCATGTATGAGGTACACAGTCCTGTCGTTCAAAAAAACTGTGTGTGTGTGTGTGTGTGTGTGTGTGCGTGTGTGTAAGTGCTTTGTCCGCATGTATCTGCATGTATATGTACCATGTGTAAGCAGTGTTCTTGGAGGCGAGAAAAGGGCACTGGATCCCCTGGGATGGGAGTTACATATGACTGTGAGCCACCATGTGGGTGCTGGGAACTAAACCCAGGTTGTCTACAAAACAGCAGGTGCTCGAACTGCAGACCGGTCTCTCTACAACCCCACCTTCTTTCTTAATTTTTATTTTAACATTTTTAAAAAATAGGAAATGCCATGCATACTGGAATATTCTAAATCTTTACAGGCCCTTTACCCAGTTGTAGAAATTGTCAACTCAGATCCCAGATATCTTATCAGTGTTTCAGTCTTGAAAACACTTCTGGGGAGGGGCGATGGGTGGGAAGCTTTTGCTATCTTCTTCTGTAGATCTAAGTCACACACAAAGGCGGGGCTGGGGGCCGGGCAATGGAGGGCCGGGCGATGGAGGGCTGGGCAATGGAATGTAAACGCTACGTGTTTCCACAGAGTAGGAAGGAGAGAACTACCAGGGAGAAAGGGAAGGAAGAGAGCCTGGGGAGTAGGAAATTCTGCTCTTGTCTGCAGTCCAAAGGGAACCAAGACTCGTAACCCAGTACTGGGGAGGCTGAGACTTAGGAGTGTGGAGAGTTAAAAGCCAGCCTGGCTCTAGTGAGATCCTGTCTCAAACTAAGTAAATAGGTGGGCAGTGGTGGCACACGCCTTTAATCCCAGCACTCGGGAGGCAGAGGCAGGTGGGTCTTTGTGAGTTGGAGGCCAGCCTGGTCTACAGAGCAAGATCCAAGACAGGCACAAAGCTACACAGAGAAACCCTGTCTTGAACCCCCCCCCCAAAGTAAATAAACATATTAATAGGCAGATAAACGAACGAACGAACAAATAAATAAAATAATGAGAGGCTTTGGCTGCAGAGGGGTTAAGGGTGAGTAGTGCTCTTGCAGAGGACCTGAGTTCAGGTCCCAGCACTGGTGTCAGTCAGATCATGACCACCTGACTCCAGCTCCAGGGGGAGCTGATGCCTCAGGCTTCCTCAGGCCCCTGTATTCGAATTGCTATGGGTGTGTGTGTGTGTGTGTGTGTGTGTGTGTGTGTGTGTGTGTGTGTGCTCTGCCAAACGGGACAAGAACCAAGGGAGAGCCAGGTGCAGCCAGGCAAGGGTAGTTTATGAGTGCACTGTAGACAGTGTGGGTCTTAGCCCCTGAAGAAGAGCTGGACCAGATAGATGGTCGTGGGAAAGGAACTAAAGAGGAAGGCGTGCAGCTGAGAGGAAAGGAATGCCTGTGACAGCTGGGTAGCTAGTGCAAGGCTTTGGAGTGCAGGTTGAGGGGGACCAGTCCCCACATTTATTTACCCCAGGGACTCTTAGGGAATGAGGAATAAGAGACTAGTTAGAAATAGAGGGGAGAGAAACAGAGAAAACACAGGACAGACTCAGGTGGGCCTGGGTCCTTATCCACCGCCCAGAACTTTATTCCAAAGTCTATTTATAACAAGCCGAGGGGTGGAGCAAAAGACCTCCCCCTTGCTAGTTACAGCCAAGTGCAGACCATCTCAGACCCCTGCACCCAGGCCCGTGGTCATCTCAGACCCCTGCACCCAGGCCGGTGGTCATCTCAGACCCCTGCACCCAGGCCCGTGGTCATCTCAGACCCCTGCACCCAGGCCCGTGGTCATCTCAGACCCTGCACCCAGGCCCGTGCCCAATCATCCTCTCTGTGCACACCTGCTGGGTACAGCCACTAGGAAACCTGAAAATGGGCTTCCCCAGCAGGTAGTGTGGGGAAAACTAAGCTTTCTAGTCAACAAATCTACCGGAACAGAGAGCCTAATTCAGACCTGTGTCTTCAGCAGAGCAGAGCAGAGCAGAGCTGCCACAGACTCAGTGAGGTTGGGATTGGATAAAGGACTCCAGACCGCACAGGGTCTCCACTGCTGTCCTGATCAAACAGGTAGTCTCCCCTTTGCTCTTTGTGTGTCCTGGTATTACAAGTGCCCACCCCAGTTCTGGGGACTATTCCAAGCTATAAAGTCAGTAAGAAAGGAGGGATCATTTCTTTCCTTGTCCCTTTGTTTCTTTTCTTTTCTTTTCTTTCTTTCTTTTTTTTTTTTTTTTTTTTTTTTTTTTTTTTGGTTTTTCGAGACAGGGTTTCTCTGTGTAGCTTTGCGCCTTTCCAGGAACTCGCTTTGGAGACCAGGCTGGCCTCGAACTCACAGAGATCGGCCTGCCTCTGCCTCCCGAGTGCTAGGATTAAAGGCATGTACCACCACTGCCCGGCTTCGAGGGTCTCTTAAAGGGCCTTCCCTTTGAGCTGGAGGTAACTGTATCAGCTCATTTTGCACACTTGGGAAGGTCTTCTTTGGGGGAACAGTTAGCCATGTGGATCCAAATATGGGCAGCACCCTGAGGGAGGGTGGAAGAAGCAAAAGGAAGGCCTTGAGGGACAGCCTGGGGCCAGCTTGCACAGAAAGCTGCTTTTTCTTAATCTCCGCGGAACTGGGGAGGGCGTGATTCTTATTTTTGAACTGAAGTGATAAACTTTTTTATGCACTAGTTGGGAGAAGGTACTACTAGGGCGACAAGACAATAAAGGCATAAAGGCCTGGAGATGGGAAAGGAGGTAGGCGGAGATCCCCTGGGGTGTGGCACTGTTTCTGATGAATGGGCGCTTGGCTGTAGCCTCCCCCTGCGGCACTGTGAGTCACAGCAGCAGCAGGGCGCGCCCAGAGCTGAGGTCCCGTGCGTGCACACGTGCTGAGGGTTGGGAAGGGAGCTGGCTTGCAGGAGCCCTATTTCTTCTGGGACTTGCTGGAAGACCGAGCGGTCCCTCCTGGTGAGTCAGCGCAGGGTGTGGCCGGGTGCACAGCTCCCGCGGTTCCGTCGCCTTCCTGCAACCCGAGGGTCCCCGCAGGCGCCGGCTCCCCTCTCCCAGCCTCCTTCAGCACCTCGCCTCCATTCAGAGAGGAGTCCCGGGAGGATCAGGGGACGGGAGTACCCCCCCCCCCCATCCTAGGTGCAGCCTGCTTTCTGAAGTTAATGAGTAGCAGGCGGCGGAGAGGATGGGAAGCCCGCCCCTAACGGCGCCAAAGAGCTGGACTCTGCTTGGTGAAATCACTAAATGATTCCAAAAGTAGGACAATAGGAGCTTTAATTAAGGGCAGATCAAGGAGGCACCAGCTGGACAGAGAGCCCTGGGCCAAGTTCGGCGGATCCCGGAGTTTCCTCACTGCTGATGGCTAGGGTCTTTGCTCGCCTTGTTAGATCCTGGTTAACAGCCTGGTTCCTGGACGCCTGGCAGCGCTGTCCGAGCCTGGGAAAGGAAGCAGGACGCAGTAAAGGCAGTGCCCTGGGGACCCATTGCTGTGCAGAGTTAAATCTGGTTAGAGTACGCTCGCCAGGAACCCTACTTTCCAGTCGTCGAGGGCAGAGCGGCTCAGTAGACAGGTTTGTAGAAAAGAGGCTAACACTGAGCCCGGGTTGGAGCCTGTGAGGAGTGTGCACCCCACTGTTCCTTACCCTCCGCCCCCTAACACCACTAGACTTTCTGTACGTCTTCTGGAATGGGGTCGTCCTTTCCACTCGCTGGAACAAGATAGTGTCCTTAGCCCCATGCCATTGGCACGAAGTCTCTTCCCTCAGGCCAGCCAGGAAGACAATGAGGTTGGCGAGCCCTGCCCCTGAGCGCTCATAATAATCTACGGCTCCGGGCCCCTCCTTCTTGGCTTGTTTCCTTACCAGTTTGGAATAAGAAGGGAGTTAGATGTGGAGAAACTTAAGGCTGGCATCTGCCTGACACGGGAAACTTCAAAGTAACAAACAGATCCCCACCCCACCCGAGGTGGTTAAAAAAAAAAGTTCATGGGGTCTGGAGGCACCTCTGGGTCCCATCTGCCCTGTGCTGGGAGGCCAGCAGGTGGAGGTCTTTCAGCAGGCAGAAGTCCATTCCAGTGGATCTTTACCACAGCTTGGTGTGTGTTTGGGGTGGGGGGGCGCGTGCACAGCCTCGGACCTGCTACCTGCTTGGCACCTCCTCAGATGGGCTCCAGCAACTCCCAAAGCACTGGCCCAGGTGGCTGTTGTGTGGCACCTCCATCTCCGGGAGATGGGGTCTGAGGATTCCACACTACAGAGACCTGCTGCTCCTGTGGGTGTGCCCTAGGAAGGTGCACCCACTGATGCTCAGGTAGGGCTCCCCTCACTGGCACCCTGGGCATGCTGCTCCAGGTCTTGTTACTGCCCTGGCTTGGGGGAGTTCTGGGTTATCAAGGACAGCTGCAGCCGCTTATCTGAACACTGATTTGGATTTGGGGGATGGGGTGAGACAGGGTTTCTCTGCCTGTAGCTCTCTGTAGACCGGTCTGACCTCCAACTCAGAGACCTGCCTGCCTCTGCCTCCTGCATTAAAGACATGTGCCACCACCACTCAGCCTGATTTTGATTTTTTTAAGTACACCAGAGCCAGCTCACCCTGCAGAGGGAGGGCAGGAGCAGGTCAGCAGACAGATTACTGGGCTTTGGGTGGGAATAGGACTAAGAGGGTGTGAGGGATGGAGGAGGGAGGAAATTTCCCCGGGGGTTCACCACAGGGAAGGGAGAGATCTAACTAATAGATTTTCTGACCTCCCCCACCCCCCATAATAGGTTTCTCAGCTGACGCAGTAAGCCAGATCAAGCCTAATTGAAAAAGTATAACTGGTAGTAATTTGCGCTGGTTACCTCATGGAAGGGTCACAACAGAACCCAGTGGTACTTTTAGAGCTTTATTAGGAGGGAAAGGCTGGGGGGGCAGGCCTAAGTGGGGAGGGAGCAGAGAGAGACAGAGAGAGTGGAGGTCTGCGACCAGCGTTTTAAGGCAGGTACATAGTTCCCCTGCCTGTTGATGACGTAAGACACAAGAACCCACACTGAGCATGTGCAGGAGTGAGGGCTGGATCCTGACAATAACAACAGGTTTATTTGAGCAAAGCAACTCCCGGAAGAGGTCTCCAGTCCCAGAGATGGTGGCCGGAGAAGCCACGTGCCCAAACTAAAGCGAGGAGATTATATAGGTTGTAGAAGAAGGGTGCTGATGTGTCTGCCACAAGCTGGGTCTGTGCCCAAGGATGGTCAACAGCTGGCAGGGATTTGGGCAGCTGGCAGCTTCAGGAGAGGAAGTTGCCAAGAATTTGGAACTGGGCTTTTTGGTGCCTTCCCTTTGTTCGGAGAGTCTCAGATAGGGTGGGGTTTGGAGAGAGAGAGAGAGAGAGACTGGAATGGGGTTTTCCGGATCATGTAGGGGTGAGCTGGAGGTTCCAACCAAACACTAACTAGAGTGGGAAAGGCAACCAAGAAAGGCAGAAGGGCTAGGCAGAGATCCCGGAGACTCCTCACCCAGTGGCCATGGTTCCTCAGCTGGGGACTCCATCTGGTCATCCTGGGAGCTCAAAACTGAAGTTGACACTAGTAGCAGGGCTTTTTCTTGAGCATTTTGGAGAACACATACACACACACACACACACACACACACACACACACACACACACTCCTTTACAGTTTCTTGTATAATTTTTAGAATCGTATAGTGAGCTGAAATAACATGGATTTACAGAAGAAAACTGAGGCAGAAAGATCAGTAGGGTTTAGTCAAACTCTCACATCAGGACTCAAATCTATTGCAATGGGTATAAACTTCAGGGCCCTGGTAAACACAGGACCCCTGGCTCCACCCACTGGCTCTGGCACCGACGGTAGGCTGTGTGCCCCGAGGGCCCTGGAGTCCAACCAGGACAGATACGGGAGGGTGAAGTCTAACCCCAAAGGTGAGACTTTTTATGTTCCTCTGTGTCAGGCAAAGGAAAGAGGCCACAGGTCACCCAAGCCCACCAGCTAGGCTGAGGGCAGCAATGACCTGGGTGTTCACTTTTCTCTCTTCCTCTTTTTTTTTTTTTTTTTTTTTTTTTTTTGAGACAGGGTTTCTCTGTGTAGCCCTGGCTGTCCTGGAACTCACTCTGTACACTCCATTGGCCCCAAACTCACAGAGATCCGCCTGCCTCCTCCTCCTCCTCCTCCTGAGTGCTGGGATTAAAAGTGTGCACCACCACACCCTCCCCTAAAGTGTTTTCATGGACATTAAATGGATTGATGGATGTTTATTCCCAAACCCAAGTCTGTCTGCTGAATGATCAAGGGGTCCAGTGAGTGAGGAAGATTTCTTCAGAATGCCAGCCAACAAGAAGACTGCAGGCCAGGGCCCTGGAGCAAAATTCAGCTAACTCAAGCCCTTTTGTCCTTAGGCACGGGGAAGAAAGTGGACTTTACTTAGAAGGCTGGGTGCCTGGACTGTGCAGGCATCTCTCCAGGGGGCCTGCAGCCCTGTGATGTCACAGATCTGGATACCCATATCGGTTTTAAAATGGCATAGTCCTAGTGTGGAATAATCTTTTTGTACACCGCGAAGATGTGTCACTCTGATTGGTTTAATAAAAAGCTGAATGGCTAATAGCTAGGCAGGATTTCCAGGCACAGAGGATGCTGGGAAAGGGGAAAGAATCATGAGGAGACATGAAGTATGACATGTGGGAGATGAGGTAACAAGCCATGAGTCACGTGGCAGCATGTAAATGAATAGAAATGGGTTAATTTTTTTTTTTTTCCAAGACAGGGTTTCTCTGTGTAGTTTTGGTGCCTGTCCTGGATCTTGCTCTGTAGACCAGGCTGGCCTCGAACTCACAGAGATCTGCCTGGCTATTCTTCCCGAGTGCTGGGATTAAAGGCGTGTGCTGCCGCCGCCGCCGCCGCCGCCGCCGCCGCCACCACCGGGCTAGAAATGGGTTAAGTTATAAGAGTTACTTAGAAACAAGCCTAAGCTATTGGCCGAGCTTTCATAATAAATAATAAATCTCCGTGGGGTTATTTGGAAGCTGGCTGGAGGGACAGAGAAAGACTTGTTACATAGTCCCGCTTGTCTTGACGTCTTCAGCCCTGAATGGGGATTGGAGGGACTGGGTGAGTCTAAGGTCAGTCAGTTTTTACTGCCAGCCCTAAAAAACATCCCTGAGCTGACTGACAAGCCTGTCTACATAGTGAAAGCATGACCCCAGGCTAAGGCAGCATGTGTCAGTCACCCTTAAGATATTTTGACAGGCCCAGTGAAGTAGTGACCTAGGTGACCGTCATCATCACAACCCATGTAGCAGAGGTGTGTGTGTGTGCAGAAAGCAGGTAGGACTAGTGTGTAGCTCGGATGCATTTAGTGATTTACTGAATTCACTTCCTTTTTCAGGGCAAGGCCTCCCTATAACCCTGTCTGGACTTGAACTCTTGATTCTCCTGTCTCTGTCTCCTGAGTTCAATAAGTGGGTTTAGTCAGTCACCTGGCCTCAGATCAGCGATATTTTGTCTTTTTTTTTTTTTAAAGATTTATTTATTGCCGGGCAGTGGTGGCACACGCCTTTAATCCCAGCACTCGGGAGGCAGAGCCAGGTGGATCTCTGTGAGTTCGAGGCCAGCCTGGGCAACCAAGTGAGTTCCAGGAAAGGTGCAAAGCTACACAGAGAAACCCTGTCTCAAAAAAAAAAACAAAAACAAAAACAAAACAAAAAAAAAATTATTTATTATGTATACAGTATTCTGTCTGCATGCATACCTGCAGACCAGAAGAGGGCACCAGATCTTACTACAGATGGTTGTGAGCCACCATGTGGTTGCTGGGAATTGAACTCAGGACCTCTGAAAGTACACCCAGTGCTCTTAACAACTAAGCCATTTCTCCAGCCCCTTGTTTGTCTTTTTTTAAGACAGGGTTTCTCTGTGTAGACCTGGCTGGTCTCAAACTGAGAGACCGCCTGCCCCTGTCTCCTGAGTGCTGGGATTAAAGGCCTGTGCAACTACCATCCAGACAGTGATATTTTAGTAGAAAAATTGAAAGATTGTTTATTTTTCCAGGTGGTGGTGGCACACGCCTTTAACCCCAGCACTCAAGAGGCAGAAGCAGGCAGGTCTCTGTGAGTTCAAGGCCAGCCTGGTCTACAGAGTGAGTTCCAGGAAAGGCGCAAAGCTACACAGAGAACAAGGTTACACAGAGAACAAGGATACACAAAGAAATGGTCTGGAAAAGACAACAAAAAAATATGTGTGTGTGTGTGTGTGTGTGTGTGTGTGTGTGTGTGAACACTTGCATGTGTGCACGTGTGCCCCATGATGTGAATGTGGAGGCTGGAGTACTTGCAGGAATAAGTTCTCTTTTTCCACCATGGAGTTCCAGGGATTGAACTTGGGTCATTAGACTCAGCAGCCAGCACTCTATCCCCTGAGCCATCTCATTGGACCAAAATTAGTGATTTTTAAAGTCAACTAAGAAGCCCAGTGTGGTGGTTCATACCTGTAATTCCAGCACTTGGGAGACAGGATCACTGCTAAGTCGGAGGCCAGCCTGGGTTACGGAATGAAACCCTGTCTCCAAGACCAAAACCAAAAATGCCCCAAAAGCAGCTGTGCGTGTGCTGCACGTGATTTCAGCACTTGGGAGGTGGAGGCAGGAGGATTCATTGTGGTGTACTGAGTGATCTCAGTCAGCACTTGGGAGGTGGAGGCAGGAGGATGCTCGGTGGTGTACTGAGTGATCTCAGTCAGCACTTGGGAGGTGGAGGCAGGAGGATTCATGGTGGTGTACTGAGTGATCTCAGTCAGCATTTGGGAGGTGGAGGCAGGAGGATGCTCAGTAGTGTACTGAGTGATCTCAGTCAGCACTTGGGAGGTGGAGGCAGGAGGGTCAGGAGTTCAGAGCCACTTTAACTACATGGTAAGTCTGAGGCCAGTCTGGGCTACATGAGACTTGTATCAGAAAATAAAAATAAGCCATGGGTATGGTGGCTCATGCCTTTAATCTCAGCATTTGGGAGAGAGGCAGGCAGATTGCTGGGAGTTAGAGGCCAGCCTGATCTACATAGCTAGTTCCAGGGCAGCCAGTCAGTGAGACTGTCATAAAAAATAAAGTTAAATTTAAAGGGTGGGGTGGGGTGCTGGAGAGATGGCTCAGCAGCAGTTAAGAACATGTTAGTTAGAGAATCAGAAACTGCACCCCAGCATCCATGGAGGGTGGCTCTTACCTGCCTCTAACTCCAGTTCTGAGGAGTATAACACCCTTCCTGTCCTCTGGGGGCACTGCACTCATGTGCACAAACCCCCACTCAGATACATATAATTATACATATTATATATACAGATACATATATATACATATAAATAAACATATACATATGCACAAAGCCCCATATACATATAATTAAAGATATTTTTAAAAATTCAATCAATCAATCAATATTTAACTTCAGAGAGAGAGAGAGAGAAGTCAATTAAAAGCAGCTGAGGCTGGAAGGTTTATTTCCCCAAACTCACAGCCCAACACACCCAAGAGCCTTCAGAGACGGGGTGGGGCTTCTTGGGTAAGCTCAGGTCTAAGACCACAGGGAACTTGGCTTTTCCTTTCCCAGCGGTTAGCCCAGGGCATGTGCCTGGGGTTGAAGGGAGGGGACACTGCAGGTGCCATAGGCTGGAGAAAGGTCTTCCTGGAGCAGGCTACCTGGATGTTTCTCATTTGAGTCCGGAACAAGGGTTAGGGGAGCAGCAGAGACCTTGGCAAAGGTGCTTGGGAGGTGAGAGACTTCCTAGGGCCAGGTCTACCTGCCTTTCCTCTGCCCCCAGGCCCCCACGCTAGCCTTGGTCCTACACTTCCTCTTCCGGCCCAGAGAGCTCCCAGCTGGGCACGCCTTCCTGAAATCTGTGAGTTGGGGAGGAGGTGTATGCAGGAGCACCCTGCCTGCCCTGAGCCGCCGCCTCTGCCCCTTCCTCCTGTCCGTGGGACCATCGATCCTCAGTTCTTCCCTTCCTCCCCGGCAGTGGATGCCTGTGACTCACCCACCTGGATAAGGAGCTCAGAGGCTGGTTGACTGGGCTGGCCTTGACCCCTGCTCCCTATTGCACAAGCTGGGTGGGAGACAAATGTCTTGGGCCAGTGTGGCCTCCAGTTCTGGCTTTGGCATTGGAGGCCTGAACAAGTCACCTCAAAGTTCTGAACCCAAACTGAGTATCCAAGGATGAGACCCCGGGAAAGATTCCAAGGCTTGTAAGGATTATGTCCTTAATTACATCACCAGCCTGCGATGGCGTCCCAGCCTAAAAAGCCGGGGCGTGCCCTCTGTGTGTCCTCTTTCCCGCACTCTCTCCTTCCGTTCTCTTCCCTCTACTTGGTCTCTCTGTCTCTGTCTCTCTCTCTCCCCCACTCTCCCAATAAAGCTCTAGGAAGGTAACCATGGCTTGTGACTCTTCTGATCGGTATCTCCTCCGCTGGCATGGCCGCCTCAGGCGGTGGCCAGCCACAAGCACCAGTGCATAACCAACATTTGGGGCCATGCAGACTCGGATAGACCACCGAGGACCTGCTGACTGCTGCCGCTTGCTGCCTTCTCCCCCATCCAGCGAGACCACGCACACACATCCCTCGCCTCCGCTGGACCCCACACAGCTACCACTACTGATACCGCTGCGATTCTTCACCACAGTGAGTCTGCCATTCTCGAAGCTGTAGTCTGAGCTATATTCTTTGCAAAGGACACCCCGGGGGTTGTCCTTGGGCTGTGCTGGCAACGGCAGGCACATTTTTGCTCCTGACAAGGGGGTCAATGCTGTCTAAGGTCCAAAGGTGGACCAACTGCAGTGCAGCCGCAGCCCTTCCCATCCCTCGTCGAAGAGGATGGTGAACTTGAGCTGATTCTTAGATCTCTCTCCACTCTCAGGGACGCCCAAGATTGGAGTCTGATCCCACTTATTTTAATTTTTTATTTTTCTCTTGACTACAGCCATGGGACAAAGGGGCAGATACATTTACCACCTACATTGGTGGATAGGGGCGGGTACCGGTAAACCTGGCCACATAACAGCGTTGTGGGAACTTCTGACAGTGAATGGGCAAATAAAAGAGTTACTTTATCTCCAAGCTTTCTGCTAAAGTTCTAAACCCTTCTCCCTCCCCACTTCTGCCTCTGCCACATGCAACCTTTTCTGTCTGACTTCCACCCTCAGTGGGTGGGCTCAAATGGGTGGGCTTGGGCAGCTTCTACTGACTCTCTCCCTAACTCACCTTAACTCCACCCACTCATTCTCAAACTGCCTTGAGAGGCACAGACGGGTCTGGAAGTGGCTAAGATCCATACAAATAAGTTTACAGTAGTCAGGATGGCCCTTAAGCCAAAAATCAGCTGATAGCCTCAGACAAGTCTTCCAAAAGGATCGGTTTATAGTCTGCCTCCTGGCAGATCTTCCAAAAGCTGTCCTTAAGCCACCAATCATCAGGGGGAAAAAAATTCAGGACACAGAGTAAAATCCGTCTCTTGTTCCCCAGACCTCCCGGACTAAAACTTAAACATCTGGAGAGCAAGGCTCCTGACCCCACAGGCAAAAGAGTCATCTGTGGCAAAAGAGTCATCTGTGGCAAAAGAGTCATCTGTGGCATTTAAGGTGTGCCAGGGAAGAGATAAAAGCCTGGAAACAAAATTGCCAAGTGCTGGCACTCGCTGACTTCTAAAAGCTGTTGGGTCCCTGTTTTAAGTGAGGAAAAGGCCATGGGCTAGTGAATGCCCTGCCAGGCCATCAACAGCCTTGTTAAAAGTGCCGCCTAGAAAGACAGAGTCAGCTGGCTGCCCCCAGGCGCCAAGACGCATGGGTACACCAAGCTAAGACCTCCAGCAGACCTAGGCTTGGCTACAGACATGGCAGGGAACCCAGAACGCAGCAGGGAAGCAATCCATTTCTTTCCTTCTGGACACCAGAGCCACTGACTCAGTCCTGGGAGTTTGGGATGCCACCTCTCCTTTATTGTTGGGTATAGAGGACAGACTTACCACCTCACCTGATTTAATTGCACCTTTAGAGTTACTGCCTGTGTTTCTCACGTGCATACAGACAGGACCCTGATCTTTGCCTTGTCCCCAATTCCAAAAAAAAATAAGTTCTCATGCACCACAAGCTTTTCTCTTCCCAGTTCCCTGTTCTAACTCACTGTTCAGCTAATGGTACAGGACCACCACAGAGCCGGAGTCCAGAGACCATCAAGTAAGAAACTAACAGCTAAAAGATATTTACACCCCCCAGACCCAAAAGCGTCTGGGCACAACAAAAAGACTTTAATGTAAACATCTATTATTATGAGATGCTTTTAACAATTGATCACCTGTCTCCTGGATGCTGAACTAGTAAAGGAAACAGGTGCTTTAAAATAATCTGTCTCTGATAAAGCTTAACATGTTTCAAAATCCATCTGGACAGGCCGGATCTACCAACATAAAATAATAATGATTCTTTTCTCTCTAAGCTTTTTTCTGTGTCACCAGCATCTTGTCAAACAGAAAGTTCCCAGCCACAGCCAAGAGAGATACATGTCTCCAGAGCAAACGGATGACAGACAGCGTCCCACAACGCCTGGCTACCTCAGAAGACTCCCCTTCTCCATTCCCCCAAGAGCCAACCGACATCCAATTGTCAGGGGAAGCAGTTTTTGAGAGGAACAACGCCCCTATTCCTGTCTACCTGCTTTTTTTTTTTTTTAATAGTAAGCGAAAGTCTGGGATGTAAGGATTCTGTCCTTAATTACATCGCCAGCCTGCAATGGTGTCCCAGCCTAAAAAGCGGGTGTACCCTCTGTGCGTCCTCTTTTCTGCACTCTCTCCTTCCGTTCTCTTCCCTCTGCTCGGTCTGTCTGTCTGTCTGTCTGTCTCTCTCTCCCTCCCTCCCTCACTCTTTCTCTCTCCTTCTCCCCCCCCCTCTCCCAATAAAGCTCTAGAAAGGTAACCATGGCTTGTGATTCTTCTGATCAGCACTCTCCTCTGCTGGCATGGCCGCTGCAGGTGGTGGCCAGCCACGAGCACTGGTACATGACCAATAAGGCTGAGACCCCAGGAAAGATTCCAAGGATGAGACCCCAGGAAAGATTCCAAGGATGAAACCCCAGGAAAGATTCCAAGGCTGAGACCCCAGGAAAGATTCCAAGGGTGAGACCCCAGGAAAGATTCCAAGGGTGAGACCCCAGGAAAGATTCCAAGGGTGAGGCAGCTCAGTGCTGGACCCCAGTCAGGCCGGGTGCCTGGACTGTTTGAAATTTTGGAGGGGGGGACTCTGAAATAGCACCCTGGAGGCCATGGCAGAGCAGGGAATCAGGGGGTTCTGGAACGAGGCCATCGGTTTGTACCCAGTCCTGCTGTGTCTCAGCTCTGTGCTCTTGGGCAAGTTGTTTAAACTCTCAATTCCTTAATTCCTCTCCTTCTCTCGGGGTGGCAGTGGTGCACGCCTTTAATCCCAGCACTCGGGAGGCAGAGCCAGGAGGATCTCTGTGAGTTCAAGGCCAGCCTGGTCTATAGAGGGAGATCCAGGACAGGCACCAAAACTACACAGAGAAACCCTGTCTCAACAACAACAACAACAAAAACCTCCTTTCCTTCTCAAAGCTTACTGTGGTATATACCTGCTGTGTTTATTTATTCATTTGCAACGCTGAGGGTTGAACGTACGGCCTCGGACTTGATAGGCAAGCATTCTGCCACTGAGCTCTATTCGCCGTCCCAGATACACCAATGCCATTTTCTTTTCTTGATGCTGTCCTGTAGGCTCCTGGGCTAGATAGGAAAAGAAAACCCACCTATCCGAGGATGCCTGGGGCCAGGTGGGAGGAGCCTCGGGGCCATTCTGCTCTGCTGTGTGTGCCCTCGCATGACTGCTCGCAAGTTATTATTGTGCCGACATTCTTCTCGCCCTCTGCCTGCCTGAGCGTCCTCAGACCCAGCGAACCAGGAAGGTGGTGGATTCCACTCTAAAGGGGTTTCGGTGCTGAGGCTGAAACCGGAACCGTCCAGTTGCACTACTGCGGACAGGATCAGCTGCCTGTTATCTGGGGAGCTGAGAGAAAGGCCACCACCCTACTGCTAAAGACAGTGGGGGGGGCAGCGCTCCTGAAGGCACGGGTGCCGTAGAACTCTGTATGTCTTGAAGGGTACCCGGTCCCATCAAATGCTGGGCAGCTGTCTTTTTTCCCCTGAGGATGTCCAGGGGGCTTCATGAGTGATGGCGCAGCACAGAGAAGAGGCGTGGGTGGGAGTGGGACTCAGGTTTTATTTGGAATCATTAAAAAGAGAAAAGAAAGAAATCACAGCGGCGTCTGAACTGTGGGATCCAAAGGACCATAGGGCAAGAGGAGCCAGCAGGGGGCGCTGGCGCTGGCAGTAGCGTGCGTGCGTGCGTGGACAGGCTTGAGGCACCGAGCTGGGGAGCAGAGAACACGGGCAACCTGCAGGGCGCTCTACACAGGGCACTTTCTGTGCCAGGTGGGGGCAGGGTCCAAGGTAGAGGGGGTGTCCCTTGGGCCTCTGTGGTTGATGGCAGCCTCCTAGTCTCCTTCACTCTTGGCCTGGCAGCGAGGGGAGGAGAGAAAGGGAGGGAGGGAGGGAAGGAGGGAGAGAGACTTGCACTCAGCTCGGGACCCACAGCTCTCCCTGATCACCAGGAAAGGGTCACTTATGAGGAGATCATGCACTCAAGCCCAGGTCTGCCACACCCACGTCCCTGTGGGAGGCTGTGGAAAGTTTCCCAGGACTCAGAAATGAAGATGGTCTGTGTGGTTCCGGTCTCTGCCGGAACTTTCTGGTGTACCCTGGGAGTCCTGATCTTACCTCTTCATCCTCTTGCTCTTTGGCCTCCTGGTCCTGTGCAGGCGCAGATTTTTCCAAGTCCTCCTACAGGGGTGCAAAGAGGACACAGGCTGTGGGAAGACACACTGACCCTCCGCTGCCTGCAGCCAGGCCTCCGCTGGCCAGGTCTCAGATGAGCAGAGACCCTTCATCATCTTACTGTACTTAGAGCATCTGGAGATGCTAACAGTGCTGGTGACAGCGGTGACGATGATGGTGGTGGTGGGTGCTCACCATGTGCCCGGCAGAACTGTTTCCTGGCATCCTTTCTCTGCCTTTTCCCCTACATGGTGCCATTTCAGATGAGGAAATGCGGACCCGGATAGGATCTCTTTCCAAAGTCATACCGTCTGCAGAGGTACACAGGCACACCCCAGTGACAAGAGACGCTGCGCTGGCCCCAGAGCAGGCGTGTGGGATGGGAGACCCCTCCCTTTCTACCCACTCCTCAGGTCAGACTTCTGCCTCATCGGCTGGGTGAGACGATGGGGTTCCACCATTGGGGCTCAAGATGACAAGTCTTTGGAATCAGCTTCCTCCCCGACCTCCATTCTGGAATCCCCATCCCTGCACAATCTATACTCAGTCTTTCAAGAGTACAGCCCAGGAGCTGGCCACTTATGGGAGCTCCACGCTCACGTGAACTAGTCGTGCGACTGTGGCTCATCACCTAATGTCTCCAGGCTTTCCTTTCCACATCCTGTTTTGTGGAACTTGGGAGCCCATTAAAAGGGTAAGTGTAAAGTGCTTAAAAGCAGAGCTTACTGAGTGCTCAGACATCTATCCCCAGAGAGCCCGATGGTGCTGTCCTTTCAGTACACACACACACACACACACACACACACACACACACCTGTTCATGCATACACTTCCACATACATCTGCACCATTCCTGCACTGCACATACAACCCACACGCCCACACAAAGACTTCAGCCGAGGGTGGAGTCCGAGCCCTACTGCTTGTCCACCACCAGGGGGCAGCGCTTCCCCCACTGCTTCACGGGGAGGCAGCGGCCGGACCCTGGGACAGAGGGAGGTTGGACAAAGGATAACAGGTAGCCCTGGTGGTGGCTTGGAAACTTGAGCCTGTCTAGAAGGCTGCCTTTCACCATACAAGGCCCCGAATTCACTTGTGAAATTTAGTTCCTAAATGCTGAAAGTGATGAGCTGGGCGTGGTTTAAGTGTCGCTTTCTTTGTGCATAAAATGAACCCCAAGTCCCCACTGTAGGGGTGGGGTGAGGATTCCAGATACGAACAGGTGTAAAGACGCCAAGTCATCTCAACACACACAATGGGTGCCGCTTGTGAGTCAAGCAGTGTAACAATCCTCCCCTGTGTGCCCACCGGTGTCTGCTGTTGCCAGAGAGCCCAAGGAAAGGACATGAGCGAGGCTCACCTTGCGTACCACCCCGGTGGTGACCACGATGTTTTCTGCCTCCTCCACGGTCTTGGTGGCCACCGTGTTGACACTGGTGACCACAGCTTCACTGACGGCATTGGCCTGCTCCTTGGTCTTCTCAGCCACTGCAGAGGATTCTGGCTGGACTCGGCCCTGGCCCTCTCCCCTGCTGCCCACCCAAGCTGGGGAGAACAGCCCCTTCCCAGAGTCCGGATGTCCGACTCCTGCTTATTTCCATGCCTTTCTCTGATTCTAGGGCAGCAACAATGTGATGGGGAGAGCAGGGGCCTACTGAGGTCTGTCGTCAGGGAACAGGGTAGTTTGGGTCACCTGGGACTTAGGTGGACTCTGGGTGTGGGCCCTGGGTATAGGGCAAGATTCGTGGGTCCCTGATGGTGGGCCGCCTTACCTGAAGTTACACTTTGCACCACATTCTCTTTGGTTTTGTTGCCTAGTGGAGGAAAGAGGTGTTCGGGCAGTCAGGGTGGATAGCTGAACCCCCTGGGGTGGGGGTGGGTCGGGAGGGGATGAGGATGGTGTCTGGGGAGTGCAGCCCCTTCAAAGGGACATTTCCTGCTATGTCTGAAGGACAGAGGACAAACGGGAAGGAGACAGGACAGGAAGTGGGGACAAAGGACACCAGGCCTGAGGTAGGGTCACTGGTGGGTCTATGGTCCCTGCATGGGTGTGGCCCGGGCCTCAGAAGCAGCAGCTGAACAGAGCAGAGAAAGCTGAGTCACAGGCTTGGCCACCCCTGCCCCCTCTTTGGAGGGAGACCAGAGAGCTGGGGTGGGTTGAACACCCACCTGGGCCCATCTCCACAGTCTACCCCTTCCCTCTAGCCTAAGTGGGGTCATGCGTCCGACTTGACTGCAGCAGCTCCCACTGGAGAAGGTGGGGTCCACCTGAGCAGATCATTGCCTCCGGGTCTCCAGGCTTAGGCAACCCCAGATGTGTGTACACCCAGGTAGTCTGAGTGGCACCCTGATCCTAGAGACCTCAGAGGTCCCCCCCCCCCAAAGTTCCAAAGACAGATACTAGCGTGTTCTCCGGGACGTGGGGACCCTGCCTCAACAACCAGGGTTTCATCTCTCAAAGTGCTCCCCGGAATCGGGGGGTGGGGGCGTGCGGATCAGCAAAGGGAAGGTAGCAGGATCGGCCCTCCTTTAGGGAGCCCTCTGTCCCGCCCCGCCCCGCCCCACCGGCCACACTCACCCACATACATGACCCCCTCCTTGGTCTTCTCAGCAGCCTCTGTCACTCCCTGCTTGGTCTTCTCCACGGCACCCACCACACCCTCCTTGGCAATGGAGAACCCTTTCTTGAAGACATCCATGGTGGTTACTTGGATGGGACCTGACTGCTGTGAGCTGTGGACCGGAGCTGGCAAGTGCCGCTGCAGCCGCTGTCCCTGACGCCGCCAACGCCGCCGCCCCTTATTGACGTGGATGAAATATTGATGCTGTGGCTGCTGGCTGGAGCCCAGCCAGCCCCGGGCAGGGAGGGCGGACTGGAGAAAAGCATGCCCCAGGGGGGGACACCAGAGAGCAGAGCCTGGGCCCCTGCTGGCTCAGTTCTGCCCTGCTGACTCCTGCCATCCCAGGGGAGGGGATGCTTGCAGGAGGCTGGACACATCCCAATCTATCACTGTCCCTCATTCATCCTTGGAAAGCCATGGTGGTCTTGTGCCCCAGGTGTTGTGTGCAGAAGCTAAGTGCCTTGGCCGATGCCTCCGTGTCCCAGGTTGGGCAGGGGTCAGGGTCTGTCCAGTGAGTGACTAATCTGGAAACTGCCATGGCTGTCCAGCTGTCCACAGCATCCTGGATGCTCCTGAGCCTGGGCTTTCCAGTCAAACCTGTCAGAAAGCTGAGACCAGAAACACAATGCTTCCCCACACCCTGGACTGGGCCACGTGCTGTGTGATTCTAGCATCTACCACCCACCTGCTGGTTCCCATAGCCCAGCACCAAAAGGTGCCAAGAAGGCATGATGTGCCTGCTTCCCACTTCCTGGCCAACAGCGTGGGTGGCACCAGATCTCCTGAGGCTGACACTTTCTACGATCCCATCTCCAGGGGGGCCTGGAACAGAGTCCTGTAGACATGGGTTTGATAGGGCCACCCTCAAGTGTCTCCCACACCCCCAATGTCCTGATTCAAGTGTCCTTAGGACACAGGAATTGGCTGGTGACCTCAGAGGGGGCCAGCCTGGAAGAGGCGGGAGCGGATGAGACTTACCGGGTGGGCCGGACCAGGCCACTTCCTCCCTTTGTTATCCCCATGTTTTCTTTGCTTTCCGAGGTTTTACTTGAAGACCACATCACCAGCAAATTTGGGAGTCACTTGCAAGGTTGAGCCTCAGTGGAGCCAGCTACGCCTGCCCCTCGCCATGATCCTGACCCTGCTGCTGGGCCTTGGGGGGTGCCTGAGCTGGGGACTTCTGGGAGCCGGGGCACGGGACCCTGGTACCAGGTTCTCAGATCCCCAAAGGCCCAGGGTGCCTGCAGCCTGGGAAATGGAGGCTGCAGATACCAGCAGGGACTCCATTGGACGGTAAGGAGATCCTGGCCTTGGTAGAGGTCATGGGATGATATCTGAGCCCCAGATACGCATCTGTGGAATGGACTGATGTGTGGCTAACGGGTGCTAGTTTCCTGGATCTGGGTACTTCAGGGTCCAGGCTGAGGATGCCAGGGTGGTCCGGCTTGACCCTTAGCAGGAACTTTGACTGGGACTGCCATAGAGGAAGCGGCTCCCACCATCAGTTACCAGCACGGGACTCAGAGGGACTGGTGTTCTAGATGCTTCCAGCTCCTGCTCTTCGAAGGAACTCAGCCCTGAAAGCTGAACCCCAGCAAGGCTGGCCCAGCCTAAGCCCTAGGGGACAGTGCTCCCAGGGGAGGCAGTTGGATCGAAGTGCCCCAGGTACCAGGCCAGGACCAAACAGTGAGTGAGGGTGCCAGGGTCCCCTGAGCTCATGGAGGCAGGGAATCCTAGAACAATTCCATGAGGCCTCCTGGATGGACAGGATACAGCTGCCCCCAGACGTGGTTTTCCAACATCCTCTGTATGCTTGGAGGTGCCCTAGACTCTAGGTCTGTCCCTCGGGGTTTGGAGTCTCATGGCTGAACTTGTCCAAGGTAGACCCCAGGTGCCACTTGCTGGGCCAGCCTCTGGGGCACAGCTTTTCAAGGATTCTCTCCATTATTTTCCCAACAGCCTTGCTCACAGTAGAGGAGCAGGAGGCTCACCTCACAGTGGCTGAGTCACTTGCCCTAGGTCACAGCCAAGGAGAGCTGGACCTTTCCTTTTATACTCAGCTCTGAGTGGAGCCCCTCGATCTGTAAGGCTGAGCGGCGGCTAACTCACCGCCCCCACACACACACAGCCTCCCCACTACACACGAAAGGGACTGTGATGGGCTTCCCAGACAAATCTGCCCTGGGCCAGGTTTCCATGACACGCTCAGGGGAATAGCTGTTGGGCACTTTCTGGAAAGCAGGCTTAGCCAGGGAGAAGCCGCAGGGTGACAGGCAGCAAGCCCTGCCTAGTGAGGAAGGGGTGGGTCTGGCGGTGTAGGGAGAAGAGGTGCTCTGTCCATCCCCGGTTCTACTCCGGCTCTCACGCACAGGTGACTGTTGATGGGGGCAATCCTGCCACCCACCTCTGGCTTCAGGGCTTCGGGGCGGGGGGGGGGGGGGGCAAGCCTCTCCTCCCCAGAGCCACCAGCAGCAAGTCCCTCCTCCCACTGTGAAGGGAAGGATGGAAGAACTTGAGGGTTGGGAGGGAGGAGCTTTGGTTCTTCCCACCTCCTGGGTGTGGCCAGGGCCTGTTTGCCCCTTAGCCCCTGAGAGCAGAGGACACCCCATCTTTGCCTGGACGGTGTTGCCCTAGGCTCTGGAGACTAGAGGGTTTGTGCATACTGCACTGGGCCCAGAAATGACCAGGTCACCCAAGCTAGGACTCCTGCCTACTGGGGTTTCCTTTCCACGTCCCCAGAAGCTCGGACCCCACAGTCTAAGCTCAAGTTATTGAAGTATCCGGAGAGCCGGTGGGAAAGGAAGGAAACGCTGCCGCTTCCCGGGCTGATTGCTTCCCGTGTTCCTGTGACAGGAGGCAGAAGGGACGCTCAGGTCCTTGAAGAGCAGGGGAAGGGGAGGGGGAGAGGACCCAGGCCCTGGGTTCCAGTACTCCATCAGTTGGGGGTGGGGAGAGGCAGCATCCGCATCAATCACCAAACCTCTGCTGCCAGACCCAGGCCTCCTGCTCTCTGGCCCTCCAACGTCCAGAGACCTGGGACCAGGCAGGCCCTGGACTCACAGGGATAAGAGCCTTTGGAAGAACAGTGAAACAAACCAAGTCGGGACCTCCACAGCCGGTGGCCCCCGACTGCCAGGCCCCAGTGCAAAAGAGGGTCATGGTTAGCTGCTTCCTACACCCCTGGGGGATCTTGCAGGGCCAGGGCCAGGGACCGAGCAAGGAGCACCTTTGGATGTCAAAGGGAAGAGATTCTTCCTAGTTCCTCGGCTTGGTTGTGTGTTTAGCGTGTGGGCTCCTCAGACCCAAGTCAGCCGCTCCAGCGACTGGGTCTGTGGTAGGGGCCATACTGGACCAGGATGTCGTGACATCTCAGGCGTGGGGATGCCATTCAGGACCTCAGGTCTCAAAAGGGTTGGAGCCAGGTGCTCCCTATCCTGATGCACTCAAATGAGGGGTGGGAGTGTAAAGTGTCCCAGCAGCAGGCTCCCCCTCACGGAAGGAACACTGGGGACTTTTGTAGCCGGTAGTTCAAGGCCCAGAGCTGTTCAGCACGTCACTAGAGCTCACACAGCAGCGGAGTGGAGCCAACACTGTGCCTTTGTATCTGTACCTGCTTCTGGACGCAGGCTTCTGGGCGTAAGTAGGGAAGAGCCTCACAGACCATGGCTGAGGCACCTTAGATGCCTCGACTCAGGGAGTCGCAGGTCCAGGCTGGCTGTTGAATGGCTTCCCTGCCAAGATATACCACAATCCACCGCTCCCGTCCAGGGACAGAGCCCCAGGAGGATGACTTCTGTGACCTGGGATGGTCACACTAACAGCTGGATGCAGACCTCAGAGAACAAGGCTGCCAGAAAGGACACCCTCAAGCCAGGAAGAACCTGTAGAGATGGGCTCCTTGACTAGCAAAGACACACTATCGCAAAGGCGTCCACAGCAGCCAGGCACATCCATTCCGCAGAAAGCACCAGCCCCCGCCCCCTTCCACAGGCTGTCAGCCTTCCCGCATCCCCTCTCTGTGTCTCGAGGGACGCAGCCTCTGTACATTTCCAGGAGTGGGAGGCGGCCTGACTCAAGGTCACCAGAGTCCAGGAAGGAAAGGGGAGGAGAGATTCAGGTTTCCCAGCTCCCACTCAGGCTCAGCATCATCCCCTCCTGTCTGTGCCACACAGGGCTGGGGACAGATCCTACCTCCACTCTTGACTGGCACCTGTTCCTCAGCACAGCTTTGTCGGGAGATGCGGGTGCCCAGCAGGGCTCCTCATAGGAGGGTACAAGAGAGGGAGCCGGCCTGAGGCCGAGGAGGGCAGTGAGAACAATGGAGCACTTCAGTATGTCAAGCCTGGGGCACATGTGCCCAGGGCCTCCCGGGAGCTGCCAAGAGCCGGAGGAAACCAAAGCAAAGGTTAGGAATTTTCCCAGGGCCTCGAGCCTGCCTGCCTGTGCTGTGCCAAGCGGGGAGCTGCCAAGGGACGGGAGACCCAGCAGCGGCGTGGCTGCTCAGAAGAGAAAGCTCATGGGCAGGAAGGGTGGGCAGCCTGGCATGGCTTTCAGTTCAGGAGGGAGAGCTGGAAAGTCCCATCCTTCCCGGCAGGCTGGACCAGGCCAGGCCCCCAGGCGCAGGCCGCCTGGGCTCTAGGAGCAAGCTTCAAGGTGTGTGAGGTGGGCTTGTTTACATTTGTTCTCAGGATTCTGGACTGGATAATTCATGATTGTTGGAGTATGACATCAGCCCTGTGGATCCGAGGACATTCCCTGGTCCATGGAGTTCTCTCTTGTCTTTGGCTGTCTGTCTGTCTGTCTCTCTCTGCCTCCCTAACAGTGGAATTACAAGTGCATTCAGCCATGCCTGACCTTTTCGTGGGTGCTGAGGATCCAGACTCAGGCTCTGTGCTGACACAGACAAGCGCTTTGCCAGCGAGCTCTCTCCCTAGCTTTCATTATGATGTTTTCGTACATCTGCATCATGTACTTGCCGTATTCACACCGGTACCCTCCTCCCTCCTCCCTCCTCCCTCCTCCCAGGCTTCTTCCTCTTCTCATAGTCTTGCTTCTACTTTCAGGCCCTTTTTGCTTTTAAGTCCAGATTCTGTGTATGAGAATAAACATGAAATATCTGTTTTTCTGAGTGTGGCTTACTTCCCTTATCTGATGATCTCTAGTTCCATCAATTTTCCCGCAAATGCCATTATTTAATTCTTCTCGATGACTGGATATATATTTCACATATATATAAATATAAATCCTATATAAATATATATACTACACTACATAATGCTTTCTTTATCCATTTATCTGCTGACAGCCATCTACTCTAACTCCATTCCTGGACTGCTGTAAACAGAGCCTGGCAGACAGGATGTACAGGGACCTCTGGTTGCTGCTGTAGATCTCTCAGTATACACCCTGGAGTGCGGCTGCTGGTTCATATGGTTATTGTATACTCTGTTTTAGGCTTTAACTATTTTTGTATACATTTTATGTTAATTAAAAATAAACAACAAAACTATATTGTACCCCATAAAAACACATAAAATATTTTCTGTTATTTAAAAAGATAAAAAAATTTAAATTATAATAAAAATGTTATGTGTGTGCCTAGTGCGTGAGGAGGCCAGAAGAGGGTGTTGGATCCCCCGGGGCTGGAGTTACAGACAGTTGTGAGCCACCACTTAGGTGTTGGGAACTGAACCTGGGGTCCTCTGGAAAAACAGCCAGTGCTCTTAACCATGGAAGCATCTCTCCAGACCGT
Organism: Peromyscus leucopus; assembly: GCF_004664715.2. Lineage (NCBI taxonomy): Eukaryota > Metazoa > Chordata > Mammalia > Rodentia > Cricetidae > Peromyscus > Peromyscus leucopus. The sequence continues at coordinate 105,306,003 of NC_051070.1, read as the reverse complement.
TTGTTTTGTTAGTTTGTTTTTGTTTGTTTAGGTTGCTTTTTTTCTAGACAGGTTTTCTCTGTATATCTTTGGCTATCTTGGAACTCTCTCTCTGTAGACCAGGCTGGACCAGTGCCTTGATTAAAGGCATGCACCACCACTGCCCAGCTACCCTGTTTGTTTTTGAGACAGGGTCTCCATATACATTGAGCTGGTCCATATGGCTTCAAACTTCTGATCCTTCTGCTTCCTGCCTCCTAAGCACTGGGATGACAGACATGCGTCGCCAGGACCAGCTCTTTTAGGTATTTTGAGGGATATCTACATTGACATCCATTTTGCACTAATTTACATTCTCACCAACAGGGACACTGTCCCCCACTCCCACCTCCATATCCCAGCCAGCATTCCTATGTTTTGCTTTGTTTTGTTTTGACACAGGGTCTCTGGTAGCCAAGGCTGGCTTCAAACTCTCTGTTTTAGCTGAGGATGACCTTGAACTACTAAACTTCCTGCTTGCCTCCTGCCTCTTCCTACCAAGTGCCAGGATTACATGTGAGTACACCATGCACCACTTTTCCTTTTTTTTTTTTTTTTGTTTTGTTTTGGAGACAGGGTTTCTCTGTGTAGCTTTGTGCCTTTCCTGGAACTCAATTTGGAGACCAGGCTGGCCTCGAACTCACAGAGATCTGCTTGCCTCTGCCTCCAGAGTGCTGGGATTAAAGGTGTGTGCCACTGTGGCCCAGCTCACTTTTCCTTTCTTGCTTTTTTCTTTCTTTTTTTGTTTTTTTGTTTTTGTTGTGTTTTGGGACAGGGTTGTTAAGTATTCTAGCTGCTGGCCTAGAACTTGCTATGTAGGTGACCTTGAACTTCTGATCCTCGTACCTCCACCCCCCCCCCCCCGAGTGCTGGAATTACAGGCTTGTGCCACCATTCCCAGTTTTACACGGTGCTGGTACTGAACTCAGAACTCCATGCATGCTAGCAAGCACTCTACCAACTTTCCTTCCTTTGTGTGTATGCTCGTGTTCACATGTGTGCATGCATGTGTCCATACACATGTGCATATTCGCACATGTGGAAGCCCAAGGTCGACATCAGGTGTCTTCCTCAATTGCTCTATACCTATTCAAGGGTCTTTCCTTGAACCTCCTGCTCACCGATTAGACCAGATTCGGTGGAAGTCAGCTCCAGGGATCCTCTGCCTCCCCAGAGCTGGATTCCAGGTGTGCACCGCTGTGGCTGGCTATTTCCATGGGTGCTGGGGAACCAAACTCAGTTCACCATGCTTATGTGGCAAGTACTTGATCAACAGCTCCGAAGCTCCTGATTTTTTTTTCATTTTTGGGCCTTGCTATGTAGCCAGGCTGCCCAGAAACTTGAAATCCTTCTTCCTCAGTTTCCCTGGTACTGGGATTATAGGCATGGACCACCAAGCCTCCCACAATTTCATTTATTTATTTGAAGTTTCATTGCTTTAGATACACACACTTCTATCCAGAAAACAACAGTCAGTGGGCCACCGATTTTTAATTAAAGTTTTATTGGAGCACAGCTGGACTCATTTATTGATGTATCTCTAGAGACTGCTTTCAGGTTATGACAGACTTGAGTAGCTGTGACAGTGGCCAGCTTCAAGGGCATGCTCCTCAATAGTTGCATACAGAGCTCTGCCCTGGCGCCCTACAAAGACTCTGAAGGGCCTACACTTGGGTACATTCCAGCCTCCTTAAAATCCTTAGTAATTGTTGAACAAATAGGTCCAATTTCCATCCTGCCCTTGGCCAGGTGCGCAGTTAGTCCTGTGTGAAATATCTACCATCTGTCTTTTTAGAGAGAAAGCCTGCTGACCGCTCATAGTTTGCCTCTCTATGATAAAATACTACTCAAAAGCAATTTGAGTGTTTATTTGGGCGCAATAAAGAGAAGGCATGTTTGGCCGACAGGTTACAGCCCATCTATTACAGAATTAATATGCCTTCCCAGTGAGAAGGTGAGAGAGAGGAAAGCCAAGGCGGGAACTACACCTTGGAGGAAGCTGCTTACCTTCTGACTTGCTCAGCTGCTTTTCTTACACAGCCCAGGTCCACCTGCCTAGGGATGACACCACCCACAGTGGGCTGGGCCCTCCCCTCTGGTAGCAGTTAGCCACAGGCCAATCTTATCTAGTCAGTTCCTCAATTGAGGTTTCCTATGCCCAGGTCACTCCAGGTCACTCCAAGTTCATAGCTGAAGCTAAGTATGACACTCCTGGACTGAAGTCAGTCAGTTCTACAAGGTTCACAGAGACCATTGAAAGCCCCAGCCCCCAGCCCTCAAAGTATTAACTTTCAATTCATTAGACAATTTTATAGTTATTGATCTCTGTATTCCTGAATTACATACTTAACACTGCTATTTCTCCGCCCCCCCCCCGCCTGTCCTGCATCTCTCTTTGTAGCCCAGGCTGGCCTCAAGATCCAGAGATCCAGAGATCTGCCTGGCTCTGCCTCCTGAGTGCTGAGATTAAAAGCGTGTGCTATTTCTTTGGAGGTGGTAGTGCCTATGAGTCAGCTCTCATCTTTCCCCATAACACACACACACACACACACACACACACACACACACACACATACACCTTGACATTCTCCCATCTCTTCAGAGTATTTCTGGTCATGTTTCTGTGACAGCTACATGACTTGAGTCTTTTTTTTCTTTCTTTCTTTCTTTTTTTTTTTTTTTTTTTTTTGGTTTTTCGAGACAGGGTTTCTCTGTGTAGCTTTGTGCCTTTTCCTGGAACTCACTTGGTAGTCCAGGCTGGCCTCGAACTCACAGAGATCCGCCTGGCTCTGCCTCCCGAGTGCTGGGATTAAAGGCGTGCGTCACCACCGCCCGGCTGACTTGAGTCTTTTTTTTTTTTTTTTCAAGACAGGGTTTCTCTGTGTTGTTTTGGTGCCTGTCCTGCATCTCGCTCTGTAGACCAGGCTGGCCTTGAACTCACAGAGATCTGCCTGGCTCTGCCTCCCAAGTGCTGGGATTAAAGGCATGAGCCACCACTGCCCGGCATGACTTGAGTCTTGAAATAAACTATGAATCATTTTTTCCTCTGCATACTTTTAGTTTTCCCTGGATTAAAACATTTGTCTTTTTTCCCCCTTTTGCTTGGTTTTCTGTGTTTTTGTCACTGTTTAAAAAGCTCAGTTTCTCAACCGTTGGTCTACACACACTCTTAGCATTCATATCAGAGGTTCAAACAACTGTGTCCTCAACCGACTGTGCGTTCTTGGTGAAGACTCCCCCAGAGCTGCCTTGCAAGCTGCCCTCTGGACTACTGCATTGTCTCACCATTGTCCTGAGTGTGTGCCTGCATGTCTGTCTGTCTGTCTCTGTGTGTGTCATGTGTGTGCCTTGAGCCTGCAGAGGCCAGAAGAAGGTGTTGGATCCCCTGGAACTGGAGCTACAGATGGTTGTGAGCTGCCATGTGAATGCTGGGAATTGAACCCAGGTCCTCTGGAAAAGCAGCCATCTCTCTTAAAAACTGAGCCATCTCTCCATCTCAAAAGACTGAAGTTACTCTGCAGTTCAGGCTAGCCTGGAACTCAACATCTTCCTGCCTCAGGCTCCCGAGTGCTGAAATAAGCAGTCTCCTCCACAACTGGCTATTTGGCTCTCTGGCACTGTGTCCCAGTGGCACTCAATTCTAGGCTGTGCCTTGGAATGACCCAGAGAGTTCTAGAACTGACTGATGCTCTGGCTCAGACTTGGGGCCTTCTGAAACTAGCCTGGGGTTGGGCTTAGAGATTGATCACTATTACTACTTGATCGCAATGCTGGGGGTTGCATCTCTGGCATGCTCAGCACATGCTCTGCCGTCAAGATGCACCTTCAGCCCACAAGGGACTTTAGCTTCTAAGAAGCCGCTGCTGGCTTTGAGGTACAGACAAGGTTTTGAACCCCATTATTACTAATCTACTGCTAAGAGGTAGAAGGGAGACAGCAGCTGAGAAACCTGACACATCTGGTTGGTTGGTTTGTTCGTTTTTGGAGGTAGACGTTGCACACTGTTGCTCAGGCTGGCCTTGAACTCCGAGCTCTCGCAGCCCTCCCAGTTTGGTATGCTAAGTACATGACCTGGTTGCAACTTGCTGTATTTGAAAATGTGTCTACTCTTTATTCTTCTGTTGACTGATAGATAATATGTACACAAGATTCTAGGTTGGCAATTATTTTCTGCCAATATTTTAAATATAATTCTCAATATGTTCCTACAGGGGACATTGTTGAGAGGTTCAAGACCATTCTCTCTCTCTCTCCTCTCCTCTCCCTCTACACATACAATTATAGGCAGTTAGGCAAACATATACACATTATTAGGCAATTCTTTTGTCATTGATCTCTGCAATGTATCCGATTGATTTATTTGTTTATTTTTGAGATAGAGGTCACAGAGACAGGTTCAAGCAGGGAAGCAGTATCACAGAGGCACTCTGGGCCCAGGGCCCAGAAAGAACTCTCTCTTTCTCCCTCTCCCTCTCTCAGTGTCTGTGTGTTGATTTCTGTTTCTATGAGGATGTAGATAGAACCATCTTGCTTCCAGAGTTCTAAAATTTCACAGTGGTAAGCTTTGATGTGAGTTTATTTCTACCTTATTGCAGGTTCTTAGTGGACTTTTTGCATCTGAAAACTCAAACTTTTTTATCTCTGGAACACACAGACACACATACCACCCACACACCACACACATAGATATACACACACACAGACACACCATACAAGACAGATCATACACAGACACACCACTCACACCACACACAGAGACACACACACACCACTCACACTACACACACAGACACACACACACCACTCACACTACACACACACATACACCACACACACAGACACACACAGCACTCACACTACACACACAGCACTCACACTACATACACACCACACACACAGATACACACACACACACACACACACACACACACACACACACACACACTTCTTCCCTTTGCTGTCCCTGTCGTCTGGATGCTGGGCCTGGGACTGATGCTCTATAATCTCTTATTTTTCATTTCCACTTGCTCTTTCTGTCTTGGTATTTGTTTGCTTTTGTTATTTATTTTTTTACTCATGTGTATGGGTGTTTTGTCTGCACATACATTGGTGTACCAAATGGATGCTGAGTGCCCATGGGGGTCAGAAGGCCTGGAGTTAGAGATGTTTGTGAGCCAACATGTGGGTGCTGGGAACTGAACCTGGGTTCTCTGCCAGACTAGCAGGTGCTCTTTCCTAAACCACTGAGCCGTCTATAGCGTGTTTTGTCTTTTGTTTTTTAAGCAGCGTCTCATATAGCCCAGGCTAGCCTAATACTCATTATGGAGGTGGCCTTGAAATCCTGACCTCCTGCTTCCGCCTCCTAAGTGCTGGAATGACAGGCCTGTGTCACCAGACCTGTTTTTACAGGGTGTTGGAAATCTACCCAGTACTTCCTGTCTGCTGGGCAGGCACTCTGCCTGAGGATTGTCCCAGCCTGGCTTTGTTTTTATGTCTAATGTAGTCTTTTCATTTTCAAGTGTTCTCTTTGTTCTCTGAATACCCTGCCGACCCCTTACACTTCCTGCCTCCCACATGGTCCCTTCTTGGTTTCTTCCATGCACCAACTTTTTCCAGCGTAACTTTGGGCCGGCTTTCTTTCTTTGCGCACAGTTGTGGTTCTCTCCCCAGGGAACCCTCTCCCATTTGTCGTTTTGACCTCCTGCTGATCTTTTTCCGTTCCTTCAGTACTGAGGATTTAATTAGGGCCTCCTACGCGCCAGGCCTGTGCTCTAACACCAAGCTGCACCTTGGTTCAGCGTCTGGTTTTGTAACAGAGTTTTCTCAGGGTTCACCCTCAGCTGTCCTGTTGCGCCTTTCCGAGCTGTTTTGGTGCAGGGGTCTCTGGTGGGCAGGTCTCCGGGAGGCCCTCCCCCCTCCATCACCGTCTTCAGGTCTCCTTTGCTGGGACTAGGTAGTTTTCCTGCCAAGCTTTTCTAGCCTGCTGCCCGGGAGGTGAGGCTGCCTGTCAGGCTTCTAGGAGTCTGATGAGAGAGCAGGCCACGTAGTGGGGTGTGGTGTGGGGTGTGTATGTGTTTCAGGGTCACAATGGATGTGGTCACACAACGGCCATTAAGTCCTCCCCCTACCCCCAGTATCTGTAATGGTGTCTAATGGCCCCGGGACAAAGAGCTGCTTCAGAAAGTGAAATTCCAATACCAACAAGCCACCAACCAGCAAAGCCCCTGAACATCGCTCTCTGATGACTGTCAGCCCCTTCCTCCATGTCCCCATCACCTGGTCCGAGATGCCCACGTTTCTCCTCTAGACCATAAAACCTCTATCGGAGACCATCCATATCTTATTGATTCCCATCCTTTCTGGATCCTGGAGCCAGAGTGCCTCTGTGATATTGCTTCCCTGCTTGAAACCTTCTCTGCTCACCATGGCCTCAATAAACGACCCAGTTCTGCCTCTGGTACCATGCCTCTCTAGAAAGGTTTCTAGTTCCCTGGCCGCCATCTGCAGTCCCTCCGACATCCACAGCCCAGTCCAAACTCCCAGCCCCTTGTCTGACTCACCCTTCAGACACAGCCCTGTAATCGGACCTTTTACAGGTCCTGACCACATCCCTTCTTCTGAGATTGCCCGTTCCCCTTGGGACCCGCAAGGGAGAGTCTGCGTGTCCATAGTCATCAGTGCTGAATGCATGGGGCAGCAGAGGCCATTGCCACAGGCATCTCTGGAGAGCTTTGGTCTGCAGCTAACTATGAGGAATGATGCTCTGACCTTTGCACTGAACCCAGGGACCAGCCCTCAGGTCAGCGAGAGTGCTCCCCGTCCCCAGGACCTCTACAGTGCCTCCAGGCAAGGAGTGAAAATGGAGACAATGCCTCCCAAGTGCTGAGTGTACTGTGACCCCAGCTGCTCCGCACGGTCACCAAGTGGAGGCCTTTCCCAGAGAGGAGGCTCTTCCACCAGCCACCTTCCTTCCCCAGTTACTGCTAGAAAGTCAACTGCCCAGGAGGCAGGGCCAGGGAGTAGCGGGCACAGGCGCATTCTGGAGAGAAAAACTGGGGAGTAGAACTGGGCAGCTGCCAGGACAGGGCACAAAGTACTTCCAGAGCACTTGCTACTCCGCCCACTTAGAAAGGGGCATCACCACCTCCAACCGTAGATGGGGAAATAACTCCTTAAGTGGGTCTCTCAAGGTCATACAGCCAGAAACTGCAGATTCAGACCTAAGGCTCTCCAAGCCCCACCCATACCATGCCATTCCCTGGGATCAAGGGGATACTGAGCGCCTCACAGCTTGCAGGTAGCTGTTGTAATGCGGGACTCCTTGGCCTCCTTCCACGGGCCCCGGAGAGGCTTTGGGGAGACAGTGGGTCAGGGGCTCTTTTGAGTGGTTTTGTAGAGCCTAGGGATTGAGACAAGAGCTCCCTTCCCTGGCATTTAATGGTTTCCAGAATCCCAGAGCTGGGCTGGGCAGGAGGCAGGGTGGGGCATCTCCAGACATTGGTGGGGCATCGGGAGTCAGGCAAGGCTCAGCAACCCTCTCCTATGGCTTCTTTTTCAGGAATTGGTGCCCTTACCAGATCTCTAGGCTGGTCACCTTCATAGCTGCTTGCAAAACAGAGAGAGTGCTGGTCCATTCACAGCAGCCATGTCCACAGGGGGCTCCTGACTGCCAGAGAGTCAAAGTCATGTGAGTAGGGTGGACAGGCCATTTCCCAGGCCCAGTGAGTCCACTAGAGGTGCTGATTGGTCCCCCGCCTTCTTCCTCAGGTACCGAGTGGCCCAGAAGCCAGTGTACCAGGTCCAACAGAAGGTGCTGACCTCTCAGGCCTGGAGGTGCTGTCCAGGCTTCCATGGTCCGGACTGCCAGGACTATGGTAGGGCTCCCTAAAGTCCCCCCTAGCCCCTGACCCCAGAAATCATACTATTCTTCTGACTTCTGGGCTCAACACACCATGCTTCCCTCTGCAGATGCCACAGCAAACCCGGAGCCCACGGAGCCAAGTGGCGAACTCCCGGAGACTTGGGACCAGCTGGATGGCTTTGAACTTGGTGTGTTGCTTTCCTAGGACAGAGCTCATGTGTTTACTTCTTCCTCCTCTGGAGGGCAGCACCATCTCAGGAAAACTTGGAATCAGCATGGGTTTCCTTGTGGTCCTGCACTGTTCTCCGGGAAAGTTCCCACAGCCCTCGGTCTACTGCCTGGGGCTGATACCCATTCCTTTTTCTGACCCCATTTTTCTTGGAAAGCTGGCTTTGCCAGGTACCTTTCTTGCTCCTTGACCTACACAAACTCCCAGACCTGGAGGAAGCTTTTCCACACTCTTGCACACTGTCCCCCCCACCTGTGTCCCCCAACACCAGGACATGGAAGTCATGTTGCCCCTAGTCTCAGCCTTAACACAAAAGAGTCACCATTTATGAATTGATTTCAAGGGTGGGATGGGGATGGATTTCACTATGCAGTCAACTATCTATTGGTTGGAGCTGCTGGGAATGGAATTGTGGCTAAGGAGAGAAACGTGCTGATTGATTAGTCATGTCTGCTGTGGCTATGGGAGGAAAGGTGATAGAGAGCTGCGTTTGCCCTTCTGAGGCTAATGGCTTCTAAGCTCCAGCTCAAGAGGGACCAACGTATTCCCTCGATCTGAGTCCCAGGTCTTTTCTTGACTGCATTATCTATCTGCCCATGCCTGGTGAGTTTGCCTTTAACACTTACGTCTGGTATGTTTTTAGGCCACCCTGGCACAGAGTTCAATGAGATTAAGGTGCCACAAGAACACCTGCTTCAAAATCTCCAGAATGATGCCCAGCTGGAGGAAGATGACCTCCCAGGCACTTGGGAGGCCCCAGCCAGCAACCTCACAGCTGAGAGGATGGAAGCCAATCAAACAGAATTCGGTGAGTAGCAGCCCCCAAGAAGGCACAGACTTCAGAGACCCTCCTCCCCCAGCCCGGGGAGGGGTGTCTCCTGCAGCAGACTTGTGTGAAACATGGTATCTGTTGCAGAGTTTTCTGGCAGAATGTCAGAGCACCCGCTGCAGCCCCATATCAATGCGTTCCTGAAGGCACACTTCGATCCCATCTGGAAGAGCTTCAGTGAGAGCTTGCACAGTCTCTCCCAGGCTATCAGAAACCTGTCTCTTGATGTGGAGGCCAATCACCAGGCCGTCAAGATGCTCCAGGAGGGTACTGTGACCAGGGCTGACCTCCAAGAGCTTGGTGCCAAGTTTGATGCCAAGGTCCAGGAGAATAACCAGAGAGTGGGCCGGCTGCAGCAGGACGTGGAGGACCAGCTGCATGCCCAGCGCCGTGCCCTGCACCACGCCCTCTCTGAAGTCCAAGCTGAGGTGAGCACCAAGTTAAAGCAGCTTGTCAAGGCTCAGGAAGTTCCAGGGGCAGAGGGCAGCCTGGTGGTGGCATCTGCAGCGGCAGCGGCAGCAAGGCCCGAGCCCGAGAGCCTGCAGGCCAGGCTGGGACAGCTGCAGAGGAACATCTCTGCTCTGTACACGGTCATCGACCAGAGGGAAGAGGAGTTGCAGAGCACCATCAAGAGCATGGACAGTGTCTTGAACCGGCACGTGGATGAAATCAAGGAGCTGTATTCTGAATCAGATGAGACCTTCGATCAGATCAGCAAGGTAGAGCGGCAGGTGGAGGAGCTGCTGGTGAACCACACGGGCCTTCGAGAGCTGCGGGTGATCTTGATGGAGAAGTCCCTGATCATGGAGGAGAACAAAGAGGAGATGGAGCGGCAGCTGTTGGAACTCAACTTCACTCTGCAGCATCTGCAGGCGGGTCACGCAGACCTCATCAAGTATGTCAAGGACTGCAACTGCCAGAGGCTCTACTCTGACATGGACGTCATCCGGGAGGGCCAAAGGGACGCCATGCGCACCCTGGAAGAGACCCAGGTGAGCCTGGATGAGCAGCACCAGCTGGACGGTTCTTCTTTGCAGGCATTGCAAAGCACTGTGGATGCCATGTCCTCAGTGATGGACAGGCACAAAGTAGAGGGTGAGCAGGCACGGGCCGAGAGGGCCCGAATGCGGAGCCAGCTGCGGGCGCTGGACCACGCGGTGGAAGCGCTGAAGACCGCGGCGAACCAGACCAGCAGAGAGATGCGCCAGCTGCATAGCTCCTTCGCAGCTCTTTTGGAGGATGCGCTGCGGCATCAGGCGGTGCTGGCTGCCCTCTTCGGGGAAGAGATGATGGAGGAGTTGTCAGAGGAGGCGCCTCGCCCTCTGCCCCTGAATTATGACCAGATCCGCCTCGCTCTGCAGGACGCCGCCAGCGGGCTGCAGGAACAGGCATTTGGCTGGGATGCCTTGGCCACTCGGGTGGAGGCCTTGGAGCAGGCCTTGGAGCAGCACCCACAGCTGGCAGAGCGACTGGAAGGCAGTCGCGACTCTGGAAGGGAGGAGGAAGCCACGGCTTTGGCGAACCTGGAGCAGGAGATTCAGCGCCTAAGCTCTGATGTCAAGCAGGTTGGGCAGTGCTGTGATGCCTCCTGGGCTGCCTCCCTCAATGGCTCCCTTGAAGACCTCCACAGCATGCTTTCTGACACCCGGCACAGCTTGAGACAGCACCAGCAGCTCTTCCGCAGCCTTTTCCAGAACTTCCAAGAGCTGGTGGCAAGCAACATCAGCCTAGACCTAGGTAAGCTGCACACCATGTTGAGTAAGAAAGATAAGAAGCAGCAGCTGGGAGCATCCCGGAAGAGGGAGAAGAAGCAGGTGGTGACGTCTGCAGGTGCACCTGCCAAAGAGATGGAGAAAGGTGTTCTGGACTCGGAGCTCTGGGAAGCAGGTGAGTGTCTGGGCCCTGGAGACTGGCTGTGTGAGTCCAGGGCAGGGCTATCTGCCTACCCAGCTGCTCCCTTCTCCCCGGGGGAGGCGGGGACACGGGTGCAAGAGAGCAGGGTGATCATTGGTCACCACCACTCAGGAGGCTACCTTCCCATTCTCTTCAGGGCTAGGGGCCTCTTTGTTTGTTTGAGACAGAGTTTCTCTGTGTAGCCCTGGCTGTCCTGGATCTCGCTCTGTAGACCAGGCTGGCCCCAAACTCACAGAGATCTGTCTGCCTCTGCCTCCTAAGTGTTGGGATTAAAGGAGTGTGCCTCCACACCTATGGGCTATGAGCCTCTTAGCTACCTGGAGTATAGGGAGGCAGAAGTCTCAACAATCAGTTGTAGTTCCAGACAGAGCCCAGGAGCTGGCAGAGGCCCTAGCTGCGGAACAGAGTAGAATGTTCTTCACCCTCACCCCAGTCCCTGTCTTTCATAAGCTCACCCCTGCACTCTAGGGAAGGTGGGCTGGAGCAGGGGTCATCTACAATGGCAGCACTCCCACAAAAGGTGAACACAGGGAAAGGCCTTATGCTCAGAAGGAAGGGGCTTCCTTCAGTGTAAGTACCCTGCGGTACCTCTCCTGGGCTTCATCATGATGACTCGGCCTTAGCTGCTCAAACACGCGTTCATTATCATCACATCTTACCTGAAACTGAGGTTCGAGCCCAGCAGTGACCTCAGCCAAGCAGTGAGCAGCCCAGAGAGGCTGGCTCTGAGGTGCAGCAAGTCCACAGCAGGCCCCGAGGGCCACCTACACCCGAGTTGTCAGAGCACCTGACAGCTTCCGTTCCCCAGCACGGGCGGGTGTGCAGGAACTGGGACAGTTCTATTGGGGAAAATTATAAAGGCCACTCCACGTAGTTAAAAGGAAGATTTATTTAGTGGATGACTTACAAATGAAGGAATGGATAGGTTGCGGGGGTCTGGGGAAGGTGTATCGCAATCCAGCGGTGTTCTCTGGAGCTCTGCACAGTCAATCTCCACCGTTCAGGGTCCAGGCGCAGAGAGAGAGCTCGCCCATCCCCCTCTCGGGTCCCCAGGCACCTCCCCTCGCCCCGCCTCATAGGCGTGACAGTTGCCAGAGTCTCAATGGGGGTTGGAACTTCCAGATCCAAGCTGGAATGGCTACCCACTACACAGTTCCACATCCCCCAGCACCCAGAGAGCTGCATCCACTTACGCTAACTCCTCCATCTCTTTGTCTCTTGTGAGTGGAACAAGCCCCAACATGCTGATGACTTTCACCATTTGCCTGATAAGGTCAGGTGTCTGGTTACTCCTGCAGTATTTTTTTTTTTTTCCAGAAAATATTTTTTTTCCCTTTAAAAACTCTTTTCTTTCGAGAAGGCCATCGAGCTTCAGTTTGTGCCCTGCAGGGAAGCGCACCCTCTGTTTGCACAGCCCTTCTGTCTTCTGAAGCCCATAGGGTCTCCCACTGGGGTGGACTCACAGCTGTAGGCAGATTGAAAGAAGAACCAATGGCCCCCAGCAGGCACCATAGGGCAGCCTTTCACCAAGGGAGGAGCCCCACCTGCTGGATGCTTTGGGGATTGCAGCACCAGCCCTCAGTATTCCCTGTGGCATAGACAGGAAAGCTATTCTTAAACAATTCTTATAAAATCTTCTAGAGAGAAACAAAATTTTGTCATTCCTAAGGCTATTTCTGTATTTGGAGGCAAAAAGATGGATTGCAGTCTGAGACTTAAGTTACTAACTGCTTTGCAGATTTCTTTGAGGTCTTGGTTCCATTTTCTGAGAAATGAGGGGGCTTCACACACACACACACACACACACACACACACACACACACACAGAGAGAGAGAGAGAGAGAGAGAGAGAGAGACAGAGACAGAGACAGAGAGACAGAGACAGAGAGACAGAGACAGAGATGAAGGAACTCCCAAGAGGATCTTGCTAAAGTTCACCTCACTTTCTGGACTCCATAAGGTACATTCTTGTCCCATCTGCAGGCCATTAGTTTCCTGAGCTTCCTGAACGGGTGGTGTGGCTGACACCATTCTTCTCATTCAGGTGGGGGTGTTACTCTGCCTCCAGTTTCAGCAGGATTGTGCTTCTGCAAGTGAGGAAGCCAAGAAAGCACCCCAAATCCAGAGGGCCCAAGGTCTGCTCTCTGCTTGTGTGGTCTGGATCACCAAACTGTCCCTTTATACCCTTCAGTTTCCCCATCTGCCATGCTAGGGCTCTGTGCAACATTTTGGAAATCATTAAAATGACTAGCCAGGGCTGGAGAGATGGCTCAGTGGTTAAGAGCACTGACTGTACCTCCAGAGGGCCTGGGCCCAATCCCAGCACCCACAGGGCAGCTCACAACCGTCTGTAACCTCAGTTCCAGGGGATCTCGGGACCTTTTCTGGCCTTTGTAGGTACCACCCATGTACATAGTACACAGACACACATGCAGGCCAAATACCCATTCATGTGAAATAATAATTACAAACAATTTAGATGACTAGCCAGAGGGGGTCTCCCTTACTCAGGAAAGGTTTTACCATGTAGCTCAGATTGGCTTCAAAATGAAGATGTTACCGCCTCTGTCTCCCATGTTAGAATTACAGGTGTGGACTACCATGCCTGGCTTGAAGGGGTTTCTCCTTTCTTTTTCTTCATGCTCTTGTGCCCACATCTGATAAGAACCACCATTTATCTCCCATGGCTAACGTTATTTTGAGAATTGGTAATATTCTCTCCCCCACCCCGAGATGTCTCAAGATTCCCAGCAAGTATGTGCCGGGGTATGACTCAGTAGTAGAACACTCGTCCACCACGTGTGAGACCCTGTGTTCCATCCCCAGCACTGATCTGGAAGGATCCTTGGCAGGTAGCAGGCACGTGGGAGTTGGATACCCGGATTCCTAGCACAGGCCACCAAGCCCTGCGCCTTGGGAAGCCGAAGACACTTGTCTCTCTAGAGATTTGAGAGGATGGGATCAAAGAGCGTGCTTTGTTGAGGATCAAAGGAGAAAGTGCATTCCTCAGCCAGATAACACATCTGTACTTCCCCTTCTCTCCCACTCTCTGAAACCACACTGTCTGAGACAAACACTTCTGGGAATGTACAAGGTCTCTAGAAATAATGTCCTGCTCCTAGTGCAATAAGGCGAAGGAGGCAGAGTCTGGGAGACGATGGATAACTCCCTGTTTCCCCTCGCAGGCTCGCCCGTGGCCTTCTATGCCAGCTCCTCAGAAGTGGTAGCCGCTGTGCAGATGGTGAAGTTCAACACCACGTCCATCAACGTGGGCAGCAGCTACTTCCCCGAACACGGCTACTTCCGAGCGCCCAGACGTGGCGTCTACTGGTTTGCAGTGAGCGTTCCATTCGGCCCAGGCCCAGGCATGGGGCAGCTGGTGTTGGAAGGTCATCGGCGGGTTCCGGTCTACAGTACAGAACAGAGGGGTGGGGGCACAGCCACTACGTTTGCTATGGTGGAGCTGCAGAAGGGTGAGAGAGTGTGGTTTGAGTTACTCCAAGGGTCAGTGACAAAGGGGGGCCAACCACACACTGCTTTTGGGGGCTTCCTGTTGTTTAAGACCTGAACCCTGCTGGGCTCAGCTTGCATCAGACATGACACACTTGCCTGCTGTCCATCGCCTGAGGCTCTGGCCTAATAGCTGGAGAACATCTAGCGGCCTCGCTCTTCCCTGGACACCTTCTGCAAAGATCCTGCCGTGGGCTGCATGCACCTTCTTTTGGACACACAGGTTGGGGGAAGCCCGGTGCCTGGAGTGGAAGCCGGGCTTCTCATGCCGTCCCCCAATGGCATGGCTTGTCTCGGCCCTAAGCCACTCTCTCGGTTCCACAACTTGGTTGTTTTATTTTGGCATTTTGTTCCTTCTGTGGTTGGAAACTCCTGTACAACATTTAAAACTCTGTTTCCTCTTCCCTACGTCAGGAAGTCATGTTCCCCAGAAGGAATATTCACAGTGACCGTGACAGACCAGGCGTAGCTCACTGAGAGCGTTTGGCATGCACAAGGATTCTCTTTCCAATACCTCAAAAAAATCTCCATTTTTTTCCTTCTGAAATTGGAAACCAGTCTCCAATTACTACAGGAAAACTAGTTAAAACAGCCTTTCTAGTCTCATAAGGGAGCTAATGCCTGGTTGAATCAACCATGGGAAATGAAATTAGTATCTCTGGGCTGGGGATGCAGCTTAACTAAAAAGCTCAAGCCCTGGATTCAGTCCCCAGCACTCCATAAAACAGGCATGGTGGGGCACAGCTGTGATCTCAGCACACGGAGGAGGCAGGAGGATCAGAAGTTCAGGGCCATCCTCAGTTTTGTAACAGTTCAAGGCTAGCCTGGGCTATGAGACCCTGTCTCAAAACAACAAAAGGAGTTAATGTTATTTTTTAAACTTCCAGTCACCCTGCCATTATCTGCATATTTAATTTTCATTTCAAGCCTTTTTCTCCTTGCTTCACTCAGTGTAGCGGTCAAGAGACGTCAACCGGGACATCACTGGGTCTGCCCTTTGCCCTTTTATTCTTCCACTCTGACTGTCCACACCCTCCCCAGCGTCTCTAAGGAAGGAGGGGAATTAAACTCCCAATAACCATCAACTTTGGAATAAAGTGATGCCCTCCAAAGCTCTGCCTTGCTTACTGCTCGAAGGGGAAACGTTTGGTGAGGCACTTGGGGGAAATGGGACAAAATGAAACTAGAGCCACAGTGACTCGTCCCTCTAGGCATATTTGACTTGATTAATACTCGGTTAATTCTGCACAGACGTCCTAGAGGCCTCCTCACTAGGCAGTGGCACCGTCACTGGACAGGAGAGCACAGAATGGCAGTTCTTTCTGCAGCATCTACACGTGGCTTACAAGTGTCCAGATCCTACGGTAGGCTCACCAAAGAGCCACACAGCCGTCAGAAAGTACAGCTGGCTTCTGGTGGAGCTCGGTGCTGGTTGGAAGACCCTTTTCTCCCTATTAAATGGGATTTGACTTGCTAATCAGTTACCAGCACTTCTCATTGCTTGCTGGGCCCTCAATTCAAAAAGCGGACCCTCAAAATGTACTGACTACTAATCTTTGTGCACTCAGTGTGCTGAGGTATCAGTGTTAGATGGACAGTAAGTCAAGCCACTCTGTCACTGATGGGTTGGCCATGGGCTGTCACAATTCTTCTAAACGTTAATCCGTCTGTATTGAGATGGTTACGCTAACGGCTCTCATCCAGAGCTCCCAAGCTGTGACCTTGACCACATCTCCGAATCTTGCCCACCTCAGTGCAGCTCTCAGATGTCCAGACTACTTCTGAACTAAGGCACGTGTGGTTGGGCCACTACAGATCAAAGTCTGGGGTGTCATTTTGTGTGTGTGGTAGGTCATGGCTAGCTCTGGGGTGTCCTCTGTGTGTGTGTGTGTGTGTGTGTGTGTGTGTGTGTGTGTGTGTGTGTGGTAGGTCATGGCTAGCTACCACAGCCATGGCTGTCTTATGCTCCATGTTGCTATCACTGGCCAGTCTCTTCTGAGGACTCAGTTGGGATGTTAGGGCAATGCAATCTCAGATTTCCATTCAGAATTTCTGGCATATAATACAGTGTGAATCAGTTGCCCCACGAAAGGGTATATGTTGCCAACCCTCAGAGGAAGGTAATAAGTCAAGAGCACTAGTTGCTCAGATCTTCCACCACCACTGTATGAGGCAGTTTCTAGAGTGAGGAGGAATGTGGCTCTTCTTAGCGAGGGTGCTTTCTATGCAATAAACCACACCTGCTTACATCTGACAAAGCCTTAACATCAAGTTTAAGCCACATTTTCTGTTTAGACAGTTCTATGATTAGGACCCCCAAATCAGTAAAAATTTTATGTTTGTGTAAACACAAATAAGCTCTTGTAGGTGAGTGTGATGTATGTGCCCATTTGGGTATGTGCACGTGTGTGTGTGTGCGCATGCTCACTCACAGAGGCCTGAGGTTGACACTGGCTTACTCAGTCACTCAGCACTTTGTTTTTTGAGGCAGGTTTCTCCCTGAACCTGGAGCTCATTAATTTGGCTAGGCTGCCTGTCCAACAGGCTCTAGCCTGTGTGCTCATGCCCAGTGCTGGGATTTCAGATACACACTGCACCCAGCCTTTTACATCGGTGTCTGGGGGAGCCAAATTTAGGTCCTTATGCTTGAACGGCAGACGCTTCACCAGCGGAGCCATCTGGAGCCATCTCCTCAGCCTCAGGTCAGTAAGAATTCCAAAAGTCTTTTGATGGAGTCTCATGTTGAGATACCTGATGCTAGGTGGGAACTTTACCAATGCTCTCCAGGTAGACATGGGACGGACCCAGGGCAGCCTATAACATTGTGGCCCCTGAAAAAACTGAAAGAGCACAGAGCCACATCAGGATGGCTTAGTGATTCTTTGAAAAGATAGAAAAGATGTTATAAAATGAAATAGCAACATGGGATACTAATTCCAAGTATTAAGATTGTTGGAGAGCCTCAAGCTTAAACTGTCCCAAATCACTTGGGAGTCCTGGGGCAGAAAACTATGCAGCCAGTCCTAAGACCAATACAGGGCAGCTGCTGACCCTCTGGAGGCAAAGAGCTGAACCACAGGTGACATTATGGTCGAGATCACCATATCGTGGCTAGATAATCACTGTCTTTTACTTGAAGTAAAAGTCCAAGCAGTGTGGGGCAAGTGCATGGCACAGTGGGAGAGCCCTTGGTTAGCAAGTGTGTGGCACAGTGGGAGAGCCCTTGGTTAGCAAGTGTGTGTGGCACGGTGGGAGAGCCCTTGGTTAACAAGTGCATGGCACAGTGGGAGAGCCCTTGGTTAGCATGCATGAAGCTCTGGGTTCCAAGGGCAGGGGTATGACAGTGACATTCTTAAAGGCCCCTCTATTTTACAACTCATCATATCTCAAAAGCATGAAAGCTCTTCGCCTGGCTTTAGCCTGAACTTTCCATCCTTGATCAGGAAAACTCCAGATAGTGACAGAACTCTCTGGAAGAAGGTTTAAAAGAAAAATGGTGTGGGGAAAGCCAGAATCATTTAGAGCGGACAAGATGAGGACTGCTTTTGATGTTTATTCTAACTGGTACTGTTCTATCACCTGGCCCTAATGGGAGCTGAGGCACTCACAGCGAGACAATGAGGACTGCTTAATGCAATGATGAATGGTTCTACTCCTCGCCAAATATTTGGGGGAAAAGTACATTCATGCACAAGACCGGAAACTCAACAAACTGAAGATTTGGGAACACACACATCTTTAGAAATAATAGAGGATGTTGTCTTTTCTAAAAATTTGTGTTGCCTCCTATCTGGTAAGCAAGTAAGTGCTCTACTACCACTGAACGCCATCAGCAGCCCCAGGAAAGTGGAAACATAAACCAGACTCATTGCTACTCAGGGCTTAGTTCTGAACCCATCCAACCCTGGAGAAACGGTTGACCCGATGGTCGGAGCTTAGAACTTCCCAATGTATCAAATAAGAAATGTTCAAAATAGGATGGGCATGTGTCAAGTAGACAAGTGTGGGTGAATGTGAACATCAAAACCACAATGACTTAATGGAATATAACCCAATAAACAGGAACCCAGGAGTCCATACAGAAAAGCTGTCTAAGGCAAGCGCTTCCTCACACCACAGTGTCAATGGAAACTGTAGATGGAATAACGACAGCATTAGGAAATGTGCAACCACTGATATGCAAGTCCTATGTAGCCCAAAGCATCCCCATAATGTGCTCAATACAAACACAATGGCAACTTTTCAGAAAAAAGCCATTATGGTGTCCTGGTTGGTTTTATGTTAACTTGACACAAGCTAGTCATTTGAGAAGAGGGACTCTCAATTAAGAAAATGCCTAAGATTCGCCTATAGGCAAGTCTGTCGTGATCTTCTTGATTAATGATTATGTAGGTGGGCCCAGCTCACAGGAGGCAGTACCACCTCTGGAAATGTGGTCTTGCATGGTATTAAAAAAACAAAAATCAGGGCTGGAGAGATGGCTCAGTGGTTAAGAGCACTGACTACTCTTCCAGAGGACCCAGGTTCAATCCCCAGCACTCACATGGCAGCTCCTGTCTGTAACTCCAAGATCTGACACCCTTACACAGGCAAAATAACAATGTACAAAAAATAAGGATAAATAAGTTATTTTAAAAAATGAAAAACAGGCTGAACAAGCCATGAGGAACAAGCCAGTGAGCAGCATTCCCCCATGACTTCTGCTTCAATTCCTGCCTCCAGCTTCCTGACTTGACTTCCTTCAGTGATGGGCTGTGACTGCTTTTGGTATCAATACTTTATCACAATTGCAGAAACCCTAAGACACACGGTAAACAAGTGGCTGCCACCGACATTATTAATGACACACTGAAGTCAGAGTATCTCACCGGGATGCACCCGTTGGTACATACAGATGTGCCAACATCCAGGAGGCAGAGACAGAGATTGCCAAACTCAAAATCAGTTTGAAATCATAGAGCAAGGTCCACCTCCCTAGAAAAAAATTACTATAAACCATGTTTTATCTTGTAGAAGAGGGGACCCAAGGACTGAACACATTACACTATCCAGAGCATACAGCACACATACATCAGGAAACGCACTCATGAGGGCTTGACTAGAACTGGCGAAATCTGAATGAAGCCTGCAGGTCATGGGATTGTTGACCATTGTGACAGTGTCAAGTCGACTTTCCCGATTTTGATCACTGCACATAACTGGTTAATAGAATATTCCTGAAGACTTTAGAGGGTATAAGCTCACTCACTCACTTCAAAGAGCTCTGAAAAAGCACAGACAGGCTGTTGGCTTCCCAACCCAACCCCACACAGCAGTTACACAAAATGTTAAGTCAATAAAACCGCAGGAAGAGTAAATGGGATTCCTTATAGTATCTTTGCAAGTTTCTGCAGATGAAATTTAAAATTGCTAAATCTGGCAGCTGAAAGAAAAAAAATCAGTACACTGGCTAAAATCAGAGGGTAGAATGGTACAGACAACAAACCAACCATAAATATAGAGCAAACATCCGGAAGACATTTACCTCCTAGGAGTTCTAGCTGGGCTTTGAGGTTCGCACCTTTAGTTCTAGGTACTTGTAAAGCTGAGGCCCTCAGCTTGAGGCCAGGTACTATCTGAGGCACCCCATCTGAATAATAAAAAGGGGGTGCCGGGGAGATGGTTCAACTGTAAAACCAAGTATTCATTTGCAGAGGATCTGGGTTTGGTTCACAGCACCCATACTGCAGCTCCTAACCACCTGTAAGCCCAGTTCCAAAGGATGCATCACCTTCTTCTGGGCTCTCTGGGTACCAGGCACACATGTGGTATACTATATATACCTGGTAGGCAAGTGCTCTACCACCACTGAACGCCATCAGCAGCCCCAGGAAAGTGAAATTGCTACTCAGGGCTTAATTCTGAACCCATCCAATGCTGGAGAAGTGGCTGACCCCATGCTAGGTCTATGTGCATACATATATATGCACATAGAAAAATCTTAAAAAGTCATTTGCCTGCACGTACGTCTGTATACTACAAGCATGCAGTGCTGCTGCAGAGGCCAGAAGAGGCTGTTTAGTCCCCAGGAAGTGGTTACAGATGGTTGTGAGCGGCTGTGTCTGCCACCAGCTTACCCCGGTCCTCACTGGCCTGGGGCTAAGGAGAGATGAGATGCTAGCCTGGGACCTGTCTTTTGACATCTTAGGCCCCACACTACCATGTCTGGGCTTTCACACGGGCTCCAGGGCTTGAACCCCAGCACTTATGTTTATGTGACAAGCACTTTATGAACAAGCCATCTCCCAGCTGGTTTTGAGTCTGTGGGACCTGGTGGACCATGGCCCAGCTAACAGAAGTGGGTGGCTGAAGGCAAGCCCTGAATGGGTTGCCAGGTTCTGGTCTGGCTGCAGCTCTTGGCTTCCAGATCCCCCACTAGAAGGTGGTCACAGGTTCCTACAGAAACGGACCAAGCCCAGCTGCCATGCCTGTCACAGTGGACTGACAGCCTCTCAAACAAGCCCAGATCAGCTCCTCCTCTTTGGCAGATCATTTAGAGGAATTTCTATCCAGAATTCCATCCTGACAAGAGGAGCTAATGCACTGTTTTACACACACATGAAATGGGGGCTCCTTGAGGAACACGGATGGGCTGTTTAAGCACGCTGTCGCGTAGCATAAACCAGTGCTGAGTCTTTTAAAATGGAAACATGTCTAGCTCCCTAAGAGTAGAAGGTGCAAATGGGAACTTAGTGCAAACAGTACCTGGCAGGTGGGAAATAAGGCATTGGGGGATAAAAGAAGCCATCCTAGGGTTTCCTTCTCACCGCCGGACACTGTAAGGACACTTAAAGACCTCATCACAAGGAATGAAAAAGCCTTGAGACCATAATCCTATACAGTGCAAATGAAAATGTTTGATGACAGGATATTAGAGCCTTAACTTTCCTTTGTTGCAAATAAAACTGCAATAGACATATCTGTATTTGGGATCTAACAAAAAATAGGGTTTGTGTACAATGATGCTCATACGTGTTTTTCTGTGAGGCGGCGGAAGATACAGCTCAGGCAAGGCTGGAGTATACATAAGAGTTCAAGGCTAGCCTGGGCTACAAGCAAGACCCAGTTTTACCCCTTCTCTGGGGGAAAAAAAAGGCCACAATGAAAAAATAATTGAAATAACAAAAGGAGATCATAGAAATAAATTATTTCCTCTATGTGGTCACATACTTAATTTTTTTAAAGTTTTCTTCTTCTTCTTTTTTTTAATCTGGTTGTCCTGAAGCTATGTAGACCAGGCTGGCCTTGAACTTAAGAGAATCCAGAGAGGCCACCACACCTGTCTTGTATTTCTAAAGCTGCACCCCATGGTATGCACCAATAGTCCCCATTATACTTAGGAGGCACAAGATTGCTTGAGCTAAGTTTAAGGGCATCTTTTGTGGGAGTAGAATGTAATGGAGTAGTGTATCTGGTGCGTTTTGTTTTGTTTTTCTTGAGACAGTGTTTCTCTGTGTAGGCTGACTGTCCTGGAACTTCATCTGTAGACCAGACTGACCACCTGCCTCTGCTTCCCGAGTGCTGGAATTAAAGGCACGCACCACAATGCTCTGCCAATATATGGTGTTTTCAACTGACATATAATAAATACTATAATCTTTTTTTTTCTTTTTGGTTTTTCGAGATAAGGTTTCTCTGTGTAGTTTTGTGCCTTTCCTGGAACTCATTCTATAGCCCAGGCTGGCCTTGAACTCACAGAGATCCACTGGCTCTGCCTCCCCGAGTGCTGGGATTAAAGGCATGTACCACCTCTGTCCAGTGAATACCATATCTTTTTTTTTAATTAATTAATTTTTCTATTATCAGCTCGATACAGTATAAATTCTTATCTTAATAGTGAAATGTTTCATTGAGGCTTGCTCAGTAATTGAGTAAAACCGAAACTTATTATAAGCCAGTCATCCTAGGGTCCCCCATGCTATATATATAGCCTTCATGGTTCTGTGGGTTGCAGTCTGATTGTTCTTTGCATTTTATCTAGAATCTACTTATGAGTGAGTACATACCACGTTTGTCCTTCTGGGTTTGGGTTACCTCACTCAGAATGATTTTTTCTAGTTCCATCCATTTGCCTGCAAATTTCATGCTGTCATTGTTTTTCTCTGCTGAATAGTACTCCACTGTGTATATGTACCACATTTTCTTAATCCATTCTTCACTTGACGGGCATCTAGGTTGTTTCCATGTTCTGGCTATTACAAATAGTGCTGCTATGAACACAGTTGAGTATGTATCTTTGTGGTATGATTGAGCATTCCTTGGGTATATGCCCAAGAGTGGGATGGCTGGGTCTTGAGGTAGTTCGATTCCTAATTTTCTGAGAAACCGCCATACTGATTTCCACAGTGGTTGTACAAGTTTGAATTCCCACCAACAGTGGAGGAGTGTTCCCTTTGCTCCACATCCTCTCCAACACTGACTGTCATTAATGTTTTTGATCACAGCCATTCTGACAGGGAATACCATAATCTTATTGTTATAAAAAAATGCAGGAGAGAAACATCCAAATGTAAATAGTGGGGCTAGAGATGTATTGGTGAAATTATTAAGGCCATTCCATGTATATGGCTCAGCAGTTAAGAGCACTGGCTGCTCTTCCAGTGGTCCTGTGTTCAATTCCCAGCACCTACACGGTGGCTCACAATCATCTATGCCCTCTTCTGGCATAAAGTCAACAGAGCACTCTTGTACATAAAATAAGTTAAAAAAAAAAAAAAAAAAGGACAATCAAATGTAAATGGTGTGTCTGTCAATAAAACGGAGTAGTTTATTTGCTTCTTTATTCTTTTCTGTTTCCCAAAAGTTCTGTCATAAATACACATTTTTATAGCCAGAAAACCATGTTTTATTTTTTTATAGAAGGAAAAAAATCCCCTCACTATAGTAGGTTCATCATCTCTCTACATAAAGGCAAAAATGTACGGCCACTTACCTAGCCATGTTCCATGCTGGTTCTGGGAAGCAGAAATGCATGTTCAGGAACGTATATATGTACACTGACTTACTTACTATAAAATTTCAACAGATGACTTCTGATACACAATAAATCCAAGAACAGCATCACAAAACACATCACTGAAGTATACTAAAATAAGGTTATTTACTGAAAAATGATACATTGGACATAATCTGTATATAGAACAAAGCAATTAATGGTAAACTTAATAAGGCACCTTTTAAATCAGATGCTGTACAAAATACATTTAGTGTGTTACATATCAAAGAAGATTCTGTATTTTTGGTGTTTTACAACTGCATAATAAAAATGCTCTTTAACTTGTCAATGCCTTATGTACAGTTTCCCTAAGCTATAATATTTCCATTTTATACAATATATACTACATTTTAGCTTTTAAGTGAGAAGAACAAAGGTCACTAAAGAGCTTAAATAATTCCACTGAAAGAGTACAGAGTACAACCTAAAGTTACAGTATTATGTCTAAGTCTTTGCAAAAGCCATATTCCTAAGCTTTCCTTATGGGATGACCCTTCCTGTGGCTTCACACACTGTACCAGAGGAAAAGGCTCTGCTTGCCTGGTCTCCACCTCCTCACAGCCAGGAGGAGAGCAAACTGTCGCTGCTTAGTATCTGACCCAGTCAATCTGCATTATTACCACAAGGGCTACATAACCTGTCTACATTATTTACACTTCTGTTGAAATTATCGTAGACATTTGGAAACACTTCAAACAATCTGAAAGGACAAGTGCTTTCATTTAGGAAATCTGCCCTGAAATAGACTACTCAATATCCAACTTGATCTTGGGTCAAATCAGAGATGCATAGTTCTTAAAAATTACAGTCTTTTTATCCTAAGCAAGAAAAACATCTAAAAAGAAAAAAAGTATTGAATATCATTAGAACAAATGAATGAAAACCAGCACATTCCAGGACAACAGCTGATAAAAAGCAATAGGTCACTATAGACTTAGGAACGTTTCTGGACATGAGAAGGATAACATGCTGACTAAAATATCTTTTGCTACAATATTTCCAGAGAAATCAGTTCAGATTTTGTATTCAGAGCTGATGAAGTCTCAGAGACTCAAGTTGTGGCAAATCTTAACATGTTCCATACCACCAGCAACTCCTGGCCATACAAGCCACTCATGACATCTTTCTGGATCATTTGATATTTATTTAGGTAGTTTGGGTTTTGGCTCTCATATTTTAGTCATTTAAAGGGATTGCTGGTGTCAGTGGGACCAAATGAGTTTACAGATTTTTACAAGTTATTAATTAGTAACTACACAATACTTTCTTTTACCAGTTGGTTATATTTTTTTAAACTACATTTATTTGTGTTTGAATATGTGGAGTGCATGATGTGTGTGTGTGTGTGCGTGTGGGTGGGTAATCATGCCACAGAGTATGTGGATGTCAGAGGACAATTATGGGGCAGTCAGATCTCTCCTTTCACGTGTCCCAGAGATTGAGCTGTGGCTGGCAGGCTTGGCAGCAAACGTCTTTACCCACTGAGCCTCTCACTGGCCCCAAGAGCTGAGACAGTCTTTAACTATTTCACTTACTGAATTTCAAACTTAAAAGAGTAAGAGGGAGGAGAGGAAAAATAAGTTTAATTCAACTTTAGATTTTAGGATTCCAAATGAGGATTATAGCAGCACTTGCCTTTTAAAGAATGTTACTGTTTCTAATGAGTGTACTGAAAGGCGGCTTGGGAAGGCAGTAACTAGAGTTCTGTGGGCCCCTTTTTTCAGACCAAGCTACTTAGAAAAGAATCATTACAGTGGCCTCTGCACACTATTTAAGCACATCTATGAATGAAGTTTGCCATTCCTTAGGTATATCATCAGGCAAAACCATATCCAGGTAACTTGGCTCAGGTAACTCAGATCTCCTGTGTTCTCAGGCTTTGGTTAGACTAGACGAAACCCATTCACAAAAGAGCCAAAACAAACCTCAAACTTGTGGAATATGATGTGCAGGTATTAGATTAAATTTAGTCATAAATGAGCAGATGGACAGCCTCCCAAACGTTTAATTTAAAACGGTTGACTATGTTAATTTATGTTTCATTCAAAGAGACAATGTCGGTTGATCCTCTCATGGCTTGTTTGCTCAGAATAAACGTTTAAATAGTATGATATCAGCATGTAAGTCTGAATCAGAACTGTTCTTTGAGATAACAAGGCCTCTATAAAAATGAATCCTTTTATTTAATAATAGCAGTTCAGTGTAGATATGGATAGTGAGCAGATACTAGGCCCTTCTGCCTGACTCTGTCTCCACAAGTTAGAGACCAGAAACTGTAAAACCAAATTTCAAAAGATTTAGGTATCTAAAATACATTTACCAGTTACTGACAAGTTTATATTAGCTGACATCCTTCATAAAAGAATGATGCAATATCTTAGTGAAGTTTTTAAATGCATGAATTCTGAAATTCACACATAGATCTACTTTAAAACATTCTCCCCCATTAAGGATCGGATGTGAGATCCATGGGAGCTGTTTTGTATAGAATGAAGAAAAGTATGTATATATGTATGTAAAATATGGCTAGAAAGATGATTATGTAGGTCTTGAAAATAAAAGCGCATTACACATGATAAACAACTTCCCTTTTTAAGATGTACTGAGGGCAAAGACTTCAGAATTTGATCACAGGCATGTACATCGTTATCAGATACAGTAAGGCTGACTCCAGGAAGAGGCATTTTCTTTCAAAGTATGGTTCAAAGCAGGGAGTTTCAACTCTGGACAGGAGGTGTTTCATTTAAAAAAAAAAATTACCAAGAAAGAAAACAAAATGGTGACAAAAGAACACAGTCCAAATTTATGGACACTTTAAACTGATTTGGCCTTTGCAACTATTGTGTTAAAAATAAAGTTGGTGGAGCAGTGACTACAGTTACCAGGTAGACGGTTTGTATGAGATTGGCGAATGTTGATCAGATATTGCATGTTTCAACCACCGCCACAGCCCCTCCTGCACAACCACACATGCTTTTCTTCTTAGCCCCCCGGCCGCCGAGGAACTCTGGGGTGCAGATCAAAGCATGGCGCAGCGTCATAACCAGGCAGTATCCCCAAGAGGTCACAATCTATAGGCTGTTTACAAAGACAGAACACAAACAGATGTTTTCTCTGACAGAAGGCAAACATGTCTCTCCATCTCTGCTGAGCTCATTCATTTTCTCAAGGCTTTCACAGAAAGCATCACTTTATGGATTGGATACTGAGTACCCAGAGTTAGACCAGAAGCTTCTTATCAGGATTGGAGTCTTGATGCAGTTTATAAAAACCCAAACATTTCAAACAAAGCTGTCTTCAAACAAAGAATGACGTTTGGAAGTTCCAATCTTGCATTCTGCAGAGTACTGAAAGGGTTATTGTTAGCAGCCTGTGAAGATGTGGCGAGGAAAGAGTCTGAAAATCAAGCCAACATCCTAGTCCATGCTAATCCACCCATTCCTTGGGTGGAGTTCTTCAGTCTAGATTCTCCCTCACAGCTGTTTAACTGTCAAATCTTTACATCCTGGGATTCAACCATTTTTGCAAGTGTCTTCTTGATTCTTAAAGCTGTGAGTCTGGAGGCTGGATTATGGGCCCAGCATTCTGACATCAGCTTCAAAACTGCTCGAAGACACTAAAGAGAAGTGTAAAGAGAGTGTGGTGAGCATAGAGTAACACAGCATTCCCTGATCACTTTACAGGGGTTTGGCTCCAACTTACTTCATCACTGTTCCAGCGGTTAGACACGATTGGCCGCAAGCGTTTGACACACACAACCTCACGCATATCCTCATAGGATGGGTCACTGGGCACCATGTTGTAATATGGTAACTGATATTCCTCCACTATTCCTGTAGGGAGTGAGAAACCAGTGAGCAAAAACACGGTAGTGTAATACACAGCACCTCTTACCCAACTATGGAACTAAGAATGGATTTGTACATAAAGAAGAAATATACCCTGGATGGCTCTCTTTTAACAGTAAATACACGTTTTTCTATTATTCATGATCCATTATTTCCCCCACCTCTGACAGAGTGACAGCCTCTCTACAATGGTATAGTGTTTCTTTTGGGGGTAGGGCACTTGAGATCTGAGATAAGAGGACTATGATTTGAAGCCAGACTGGGCTACAAGTAATGAAACTCTTAAACACAAAAGGAAGGAGAAGAAAGAAGATTTTTTAGTGTAAGTACCTCTGGACTTGTTTGTCCCTACCAGTGGCGTCTCTATTACTCTCCACTGCCAGAGAAGGAAGGACTGGTCATGATCTGCGCACAGGCTCACAAAGCAGGCCCTCTACTGCTCTCGTTGAGAAGGACACAGGTCAGCCCTGGCCTCTCATCTGGAACCTGAACGTGACTGAGCCCCTCACCCCCCAGGGGTTAGGAGTAGTTCACTACTGACTACGTGGTATTCTCTGATGACAGTCAATCGGTGTGAGGAGACCACGTCACACAGTCCCAGCTGACTGAGAGGAGCTAAGCACCAGCATCAATACACTAGAGAGGCTACTGGAGCCTCTCTAGGCAGGCACCTTTCCCCCTGGATGACCTTAAGGTGTCTTTTCACTGAGAGGTATGTGAGCAGCCAAGCCAACTATGTGTGAGTCTTAGGGTAATTTTAGTGAAACCACAGGATCTGAGGGTGGTCCTGGGAAACCCTGACATAGGTGCCATATAAATTAGATAATTACTTCGTAAATGACAGGTCAACAAACATAATCAAGAACACTATTCAAGCTCTTACCTCCTGTAACACACCGACGAGCCATTTCCCAGATGATTAAGCCAAAGCTATAGATGTCAGCCATGATGTAGGGCTGGAAATGGTTTTTATTCAGGCTTTCATCCAGCACTTCAGGAGCCATGTAGCGTTTGGTGCCCACCCTGGTATTCAAGGGGATGTCAACTTCGTTTGTATCACTGAGACAGGAGGAAGACAATGGTCATGTTGAGAGTCAACAATCGTTCCTATCTGTACATTTTTAGAAATGTTTTTCTGTCTAAATGTGTAAATTCCTATATTCTTTGCCATAAATTCTTGGGACCAGATGTATTGGGGAATTTACCACTTTCATAGACTTTATATGCAGCATATTACATAACACCCCTGTCAGGGCCTAAAACAGTTATTCCGAGCCTTGGTACTATGTCTGCCACAAATCACTAACTCTGACTTTTTCACAAGTACCTTTCTTTCTTTCTTCTTTTTGTTTTTTCCCCGAGATAGGGTTTCTCTGTGTAGCTTTGTGCCTTTCCTGGAACTCGCTTTGGAGACCAGGCTGGCCTCAAACTCACAGAGATCTGCCTGCCTCTGCCTGAGTGCTGGGATTAAAGGCGTGTGCCACCACCGCCCGGCCTACAAGTACCTTTCAAGAGCTCGGCCAAGGATCTGTCACCAAGGAAGTTCTGAACTTCTTATAAGATAACAACTGGTCTAGGGGGTGGCACAGTTGGTACAGCTCTTGTCTGTCTAGTATACAGGAGATCCTGGATCCCATCTCCAACACCACATAAACAAAGCATGGCAATCCAGGCCAATAATTCTAACACTAAGCACCAACGAGGTAAAAGCAAGATGATAAGAAAGTCAAGGTCATCCTTGGTAAATAGCTGGTTCCAGTCCAGCTTGGGCTACATGTGACTGTCTTAAGAAAAAGAAAAGACAATATTTTACATAAGAAAAGGACAGGTAATTCTATCTGAGAAGTGAATATAAAAATAAAAGAGGAATCATTTTTTGTTACTATTCTTATATATTTCCTCCTTTTTTCAAGACAGAGTTTCTCTGTGTAGCCCTGGCTCCTCTGGAGTTCACTCTGTAGACCAGGCTGGCCTCAAACTCAGAGATCCACCTGCTTCTGCCTCCTAAGTGGTGGAATTAAAGATGTACACTACCACTGCTAGGCTATATGCTTAGCATTTAAAATACAGAATTATATTTTATTTTTCATGGATCCAATCTACTTAGTTGTAAGTACAGTGATAGCTATATAAATGGTCACTCAATAACAAATGATTTATTAGTTTTCTGGGTTTTGAACTGAATTTTAGACTTGAAGGTAAGGTTTTGTTACTTGTGCCCCAGGTCTGGGAAGCCCTGGGCAGTACTTTCCAGTGGAGACCAATACAAAGTATTGTGTTTTGTTATCCAACATCTGTGGTGGTTAATATTTACTGTCATCCTGACTAGATTTGTAAGCAACTAAGAAAGCCCTACAGGTGGGTCTCTGAGGGTGCTTCCAGAAAAGTTTAATGGAGGAAGGACCGACCACCTTGAATTAATTAGGTGACACCATCTCACAGGCTGGGGGGTCCCAGAATGAATAAAAATGGAAAAAGGAGAAAGCAAGGGGACCCCCAATTAGTGTTTAACTTTTTTTACTTTTTTATTATAGGTTAAATGTGAGCAGCTACCTCACATTCCCACCATGAAGTTTTCCCTTTCATAACTGACTATACCCTGAAAACATGAACAAAAGAAATCTTTTGTTCCTTAAAAGTTGTGTTTGTTGGCCTGGCACCACAGCTCAGCCATTAAAGGCTAAAGACAAAAGCTGCCTTGGTCATTTTTTGGTCACAGTAACATGAAACATAACATATGAAGCTGGTTCTTAAGGACAGCTCAGTGGGTAAGAACACTTGTTGCCCAAACATGAGGACCTGAGTTCAAATCCCTAGCCACCAAGCTGGGTCTGTGCCTACTAGCAACCCCGCTGCTATGGAGGATAGAGAAAGGAGGTCCGTTGGGGCTTCTGGCCACTAGCCCTACTTCAGGTTTAGTGACTCTTTCTCAAGGGACTAACAGAGTGGTAAGAGCAGGATACCAGAGGTCCTCCTCTGGCTTCTGCATGCACATCAGTATATAACACACAGAAGGAGGGGTGGGGTATCGCTATGACAAACCTGACAGTGTGACTGATAGGCCTTTAGTACTGGCTTATGGGAGGAATGTGGAAGAGTTTAGATTTGCATGCTAGAGAAGCCTGTGAATGATGAAAGCAGAGCTTACGGGGCCGTTCTGATAGGACTCTAGAAGACCAGAAGGTGAAAGAAATGTAGAAACTGGAGGCTTGGCTCATGACGCTTTAGAGAACAAAGACTCTCTTGAGAACTAAGGCTAGAAGCTAGTTATGTTCTATCTTGGCAAGAATAGGGCTGGAATCTTCCTATGTCTTGAAAATTCATGTGAGGATGAATTAAAAATAATGAATTAAGGGCTGTAGAGATAGCTTATATTTTAAAAGCACCTGATGCTTTTCCAGAGGGCCTAGGTTTAGTACCACCTGTAGCCCCAGCTTCAGGAGATCTGATGCCCTCTTCTGGCTTCTGCAGGAACTGCATGCAGTGGTACATAGCTATCCATGCACACAAAATAGCCATAAAAATAAAAACATAAAGTCAGTGTGGTGGCACACACTTTAAATCCTAGCACTTGGGAGGTAGAGGCAGGCAGATCTGAGTTTCGAGGCCAGCCTGGTTAACAGAGTCAATTCCAGGACAGCCAAGTCTACACAGAAAAACCCTAACTTGAAAAAAATAATGGACTAAGATTTTTTTATTTTTTTAAAGATCTAGTTTATTTGTGTTCATGTGTGTGTGCTATGTGAGTGCAGGTATCTGCAGATGGCAAAGAGGCAGTGGATGCCCTGGAGCTGGAGTTAGAGGTGACTGTGGGCCTCTCCTCCGGTGCTGGACTCAGCTGTCTGGTGGAGGAAGCTTGAAGACAGCACGACCCCCAGCTGTGGCATGGATCACTCTTTCTCTCCCTGGTCAGGGAGCGGGAGGGCACATGTGTGGAGGTCAGAAGACCAGTGCAGGCGGCATTTCTTTCCTTCACCATTTGGGTTCCAGGGATAAAATTGTCAGGCTTGGCGGCAAGTGCCTTTACCCATTCAGCCATCTCACTGGACTTGGCTTTTTTTTTAAAGGAGTATAAAACTATTGAGCACTGTTCACCATTATACACAATAAAGTTAACAATACAAACTTAGACAACATTCCAATACTTAAAAATTATTTTCCTGGCTTCTGCTGAACCAATACAAACACAAAAAAAGGTAGAACGTATATAAAAAGAATGAGTTTAAGTTTAAAAAAAAAAAAAAAAAAAAAAAAAAGGCATGCAGGTCAATAATTTACACTATAATAAAAATTTTGCTCACTCATTTATGGCAGCCAAGTCCTAAACTGCCAAGGTGCCTAATCACATGATTACATTTCCATGAACTGTCTTCACTACTCCACAAATCATAACCTTTTAGTACACTGATATGAACTTTCGTGTAAAGAACTGGCTCACTTAAGTCTTGCTTCAGTTAATTAAAACCAGTCAGTGAGTCAGGGAGCCACTGACAGTGATTAAATTTTGTCTTTCAGGGATTGTACAAATAAATTATTGCATATATGACACAATATATTTATGAATAAACTATATATAATATACATTTATGAATTTAAAATTTCCCAACCCTGTAGCTGAAAGTTTTCCTGTGTCCTGCCTGGCCTGTGGTCAGGACAAATCTCTCTCTCTTGCCGGTCCCACAGCCGCTCAAACCCAAGTAAACACACAGAGGCTAATATTAATTAAAACTGCTTGGCCATTAGCTCAGGCAAACTATTGACTACCTCTTACACTTAAACTCAGCCTATTTCTGTTAATCTATATGTCGCCATGTGTTCCGTGGCTTTACCTGTGTGCCATTACATGCTGCTCCGTGGGCTGCGGGCTGGCATCTCCTTACTTACCTTTCCTCTTCCCAGAATTCTCATCTGCTTATCTCATCTATACTTCCTGCCTGGCTACTGGCCAATCAGTGTTTTATTAAACCAGTGTACAAAGCATTATCCCACAGCACAACCCAAACTTGCAATTAACTATTAACTACAGAATCATCTATTTAATTAGATAAGTATGGCTTCAGGAAAATTTTTTTATTTAACCCTGCTCCAAAATGATCCTACAGAAAAGAATTTTCCCAGTTTGAGTTGCCAAGGCTCAGTCAGGCCAAGTACGACTATGGCAGAATGGGGCCAGGCTAAGTGATGAGAAAGCAGAGGAATTCATTTGAATCACCATGTGGCTCAGCAGGCCTAACCAGATGCAAAAGTTATATGGCCATGGAGGCTTTATCAAGGTTCTTCCAAAGAATACTGCAGCAGTGTTGAATTCCTAGAATAAGAGATCTAGGAAGTTGGAGATACTAGGCCTATGAATGTCCACTGAAGAAAAGCTGCAAGCATGAAATAGAACCAGCCTAAGAGAGAGGCTACATTTACTGCAGGCAGCAAAACAAGATGGATGGGGATATCCAGGTTCACGGGCGCCCAGATGACGCCATCACAAATGTCAGGTACCAGCTCTGAGCTGCAGGCCAAGTGAATGTTCTGGTTCCAGTCAAGGAAGGTCTAGCTTCCTTGCTACGTTTGTATTCTTTCCTTTTGGAATGGAAATGTTTATTCTGTGACATAGTATACTGGAAATGTCTACCTTAATTTTGATCTCATAAGGGCTCACAGTTAAGGGAT
Organism: Peromyscus leucopus; assembly: GCF_004664715.2. Classification (NCBI taxonomy): domain Eukaryota; kingdom Metazoa; phylum Chordata; class Mammalia; order Rodentia; family Cricetidae; genus Peromyscus; species Peromyscus leucopus. Next base: position 105,273,096 of record NC_051070.1, on the reverse strand, counting down.
TGCTCCAAGGGTGAGAACTCTGACCTTGAGCTTTTGTTATTGTCGCTGCTTTGTCTCTATGATTTTGCTAGTGTTTGGAGACAAGCTCTCTCTGTTATGTGCCTCTGCCTCCCGAGTTGCTGGGATTAGAAGTGTGTGCCGTCACAACTTGCACTGAACTTGGCTTTGAGCAACTTTAGAACTGTTAAGACTTTAGGGACTCTTACAGAGAGCTAAATCCATTTTGCATGACTACCACGAGGTAAATCCTGAATGTTGATAATCAAGGGTGGAATACTATGGACTAAATATCACGCGTTTAGGTGTCAAGTTGGTAAGAAGCAGCTCTGTGATGCTTATCTGTCATGTGAATGGACTTGGGCTCTTACACTGAAGACACACAACTCGGGTGTGTGTGTCTTTGGGGATATTCCCAGAGGTTTCAATAAGGAAGGATGACCCAACCTAGATGTGGGCAGCACCAGCTAGAGCCCAGACTAAATAAAAAGGGGAAAATTCGAAGCAAGTCAAGTATCAGTTTTTGACTGCATGCGATGTCACAAGCCACTTTAGGTCCCCATCACCACGCTCTCCTGCCACAATGGACTGACTGGACCCTTCAACCATGAACTACATCAAACCTTCTCTTCCTTTAGCTGCTTTTTGTCAGGTAACTAGGAAGAGCTAACACAGCATCTGACGAATACTGAAGCCAACAAATACCACACTGATCACGAACACTGTTGGCGGTGCTCGCTTTGGCAGCACATAAGCTAAAACTGCAGTGTCAGAGAAGATTACCAGATTACCATGGCCCCTGCACAAAGATGACAAATTTGTGAAGCATTAAAAAAGAAAAAGAAAAGATCAGGCGGTGGTGGCGCACACCTTTATTCCCAGCACTCAGGAGGCAGAGGTGGGCAGATCTCTGTGAGTTCTGGGTCAGCCTGGTTCACATAGCATTCCAGACCAGCCAGGGTGATAGAGTGAGTCCCTGCCTCAAAACAAGCCCCATTTATTATTATTTATATGCATGTATGTGCGCCTGCATGAGTTTATGTGTACCAAATGAGTGCAGGTGTCCATGGAAGCCAGATCCCCTGATCTGGGTGCTAGGAACCAAACCCAGGTCCCTGCAAGAATAGTTAGTGCTCTTAACTGCTAAGTCATCTCTTCAGTCCCTCAAGTACTATTTTTATTTTGTGGACTTAAATGAATTCTGAAATGTGAAATGACAACTCCATTCTTAGACTACATTATAACTGCTTCAACAGTTACCTGATTTTTTGAGACAGGGTTTCTCTGTGAACTTTAGCTGTTGTAGAGCTTGCTCTGTAGCCTGCCTCTGCCTCCCAAGTGCTGTGATTAAAGACATGTGCTTCCACTGCCTAGCTCCTGAAATTTTTATAATTCTAATTGTTTTGGAAAATTAACAATATCAAAACAAACTAATTATCTCCCCATATTTGCAGGAGTATAAATTCATATACTATACTGTTCTGAAGCAGTACTATACAATATGCCACAAGTTAGTATGTGGAAACTCCTCTAGGAGGCTCCCTTCTCTAGAAATCCATTATGAAGAAAATACTTATCCAAGTGCTCAAAAGTAGAATAATGTTCATGATAACCGGCCTTCCTTCCTTTCTTTTTCTTTCCCTGACAGGGTATTTCTGAGTAGCCCTGGATGTCCTTGAACTCAGAACTCAGAAATATGCCTGCATCTGCCTCCAGAGTGCTGGGATTAAAGGTGTGCGCCACCACCCAGTTTCACAAATCTTTTTGAATACAGATGATCTGAAGCAAACTTAACGCCCAATAGTTGGGTCACAAGGCACTTATATGTAACATGGACTATCTGAAAAAAGAGCAAGTACAGGTAAACTGAAATAAAAGCATGAAAACCAGGAAATCAATAATTATGTAGAGGCTGGAGATGTGATTTGGTAGCAGTGTGTGCTTAGTATACATAGGATCCTGGGTTCATTCCCAAATATTGCCCAGAAAAGTACAGTGAAATGCAGCTTTGTGAAAAGAAAACAAACACAAACGAAAGACCCCAAAGCAACCCTGAGTATAAACACCCGCCAGATGCCGAAATAATTCCCAAATGTTGAACAAAAAGTCATCTACCTGTTGAATTTAACAGCCAGGCCCAGGTCAGCAATACAGCAACTTCCATTCTTCTTAATTAGGATGTTTTTGCTCTTCAGGTCTCGGTGAGCAATTGCAGGCTTTCCTTGGGTACCATAAATTTCTGTGTGGAGGTGGCACAGACCACAGGCAGCAGAATAAGCTAACTTGAGTAGGGCTCTGGTGTCTAATGTGGCACATTTCAGGAAGTCATAGAGAGATCCATTTTCATGGTAATCAGTAATCAAATACAGCTGAGTCCAGGAGCCAGTGCCTTTAATGTCTGCAGCTATAAAACCTGTTCAGTTAATAAGTTTGAAAGGTTAGCTGTCAGCAGAGGTGCGAGGCAGTTACAGACGCACATTCAGGATACTGGAAATGAACTACTTACCCTGTACAGACAGTACTCTCCTAATTTGACACACAGAATGTTTTGACTGTGTAACCAAAAAAATCATTTCATATGTCACTACGTATTGTAGTGTCACTACAATTGTACAGTAAATTTTTGTGTGTGTTGTGTTTGTGGAGGAGGAAGTCAGGTGGGTGTCAGGTCCCCTAGAGCGGCAGTTACAGGCAGTCATGAGCTTCTTAATGTGGGTGCTGGGAACTGAACTCGGGTCCTCTGTAAGAACAGCATGCACTCCAGCCACTGAGCCATCTCTCTCCAGTCCAAATTCAGAGTATTTTTAAAAACAGGGTTTGCTATGTAGTTCAGGTGACATTCAAACTTGTGATCATCCTGACTCAGCCTCCTAAGTGCTGAGATTACATGCCTGTGCCAACACATACAGCTAATTTGTGATAATCCTAACATTAATCACAAGGGATAATGACGAAGAAGGAGGAGGAGGAGGAGGAGGAGGAGGAGGAGGAGGAGGACGACGACGACTGCACAGGCTGAGCTTGCTGCCAAGGCTACAGAGTGAGACTGAGTCTAAAGAAAATAAAACAAAACCCCACCCCTGAACACCCAAAATCAAAGTTCTTAATTTCAGGTTGGAAAACAGATACTTTAAGTTACATGGGAAACAGGATCTTTGTAGGTGGAATTGTATTTATATGAAGCCATGCACACACAACATAGACTGGGTTCAAATTAGCCGACGAGTGTCCTGTATGATGGAAATGTGGTCACAACACACATAGAAGATATGAAACATAGAAAGGGGGGTTGTCTGTTGTGGAATATTAATCAAAGATGTGTTACATTCTCTTATGCTGTGGAACATTTGTTTAATGATGCAATGATGTGTTGCACTCTCTTATGTTGCATTTGTTTAACTCTGTGAAGCTGTGTTACTTTGCCTGTCTAAAGCACCTGATGCTCTAATAAAGAGCTGGACAGCCAATAGAAAGGTAGGAGAAAGGACAGGTGGGGATGGTGGGCAGAGACAATAAATAAGAGGAGAAATTTGGGAAGAGAGGATCGAGGAGCAAGAAAAATGAGGAGAGGAGGACATCGGGGGCCAGCCACCCACCTACAGAGCAAGCCATGGAGTATAAAGTAAAGAAAGATATATAGAATAGAGAAAGATGCAAGCCCAGAGGCAAAAGATAGACAGGATAATTGAAGTTAAGAAAAGCTGGCTAGAAACAAGCCAAGCTAGGGCCGGGTGTTCAGAAGAATAAGCCTTCATGTATTGATTTGGGAGCTGGGCAGCGGGCTGCCAAGGAGTAAAAAACAACCCACAACAGTTGTCTGTACGTCAAAGAACACTCAAGCTGGCACAGTCAGGAATAAACCCCAGAGAAGGAATGGCCCTGCCAATAGCTTAATTTTAAAATTCTGGATCCTAAAATTAAGAGGGATAATCGGTTGTTTTCCTTCTGTGTGTGGGTGTATACATGTGTATACATGTGAGTGCAAGTGCCTTTGGAGGTCAGGGGACAGCCTTAGGTGGTGTTCCTCTGCTGTCTTATTGGCCCAGAACTTCAACAGATAGGCTAGGCTAGTTGGCCAGAGTGCTCCAGGGATCCACCTGTGTCCACCTTCCATACCTCACCATCAATGTGAGCTTGCACTCTATCACACTTAGCTCTTCATATGTAAGGCTTATTAGGCAACTCCTTCAACAAGAGCCACCTCCTCACTCTGCTTCTGCTGTTTTCCTGTTTTCTTTTTGGGGGGTGGTTTTAGAGACAGGGTTTCTTGGTGTAGCACTGGCTGTCCAGAAATTCACTCTGGAGACCAGGCTGGCCTTGAACTCAAGAAATCCATCTGCCTCAGCCTGGGATTAAAGGCTTGGGCCATCACACCCGGCCATATTTCTGATGTTTTAAGCCACTCAGTTCATGGTAATTTTTTACAGGAGCAATAGGAAATGAGCATAAATGCTGTGCTTGGCAACAGGCAATGGACTTTACAAAGTAAGAGATAGTGCAATAGGAGCTGAAAGAAAACTCAGGAAAACGAGGTCCATTTATACACTCTACTGATCAGGTATCTACATTATTTCACTACTGTATAAATGAGGTAAGGAAGTGAGAGGAAGACATGGGGGCAGATAATACCACGAAGCCACACACGGGGTTCTTCTGCTCACAAAAGCTAAAGGCAGATGCAGTTAAAGTTACACTAGAAAGGGGTTGGAGATTTAGCTCAGTGATAGAGCGCTTGAAGGCCCTGAGTTCAGTCCTCAGCTCCGGGGGCGGAGAGTGGGGGTTACCCTAGAAAAAGTACTGAAGTTCTCTACAAAAGACTTGGCTTCCATTACTATGTACGTTCAATGAACTAGCTTTACTATCCTTTTCAAACCCAATGCTATTTAGAGTAATAAAAAGCTTGCTTGGCATTCAGGATTGTGTTCTAGTTCACTATGAACTCTGCTGGATTTCTTTTACCTACACAAACATTAGAATCCACACGCACATTGCAGGCTCTCCCCGACCCAAACACCCTTGCCAGAATGAGGAACTAAACTAAAGCAAAGGACACTCACCAAGTATATTTTCATGACGCATTAACACCGTCTGGTAGATTTCTGTTTCTCTAAACCAGCTAGCTTCTTCAGTGGTAAAAAATACTTTGACTGCCACTTTTTCGCCACGCCATTTACCCATCCATACTTCTCCATAACGGCCTTTACCAACCTGCCGAACCATCTGAATCTGTTTGGCAATTGTTCGCTGAACCTATACAGGAAAGAAGAAGTACAGTTTTGAGCTCTTTATAAAAAGAATCTATTAAGGCTGACTAAACTGTGATAGGTCAACCCATTAAGAAGGCTGGCATGTCCTAATAGCTCCAATGCAAATATATTAACTCCAATGTTTAAATTTATAGTACTTAAAAGCAGCAATGCATAATGAATACTGAAATCACACACAGCCACCCTTGAGAAGTCTCCTTCCACAGACTTGGGATTTGGTTACTTAATTTCTCTTGGGCAACAGAATAGCAAATGTGTGACCAATAGACTTCACAGATGCTTGTGTACCACAACCTGTCCTTTCTTTTCTGCTCCTGGGAACCCTGCCTCCCACAGACAGAAGTGCTATGTCAACTGTCAATCCTAAATACAAGTTCTATTGCTTATCAGTAGCTGAGCAAGTCCAGAAATAAAACTTCCCAACAGACTCATAGTCATGAGAAATAATAAATATTTTTGTCTTCCAGCCACTGAGTTTAGGGTAAGTTACTATACAAACTATAAATAATTAAACCCTTACCTGAGTCTAGATGATCAGTCCTAGATGATCTGACCCAGCCACAGTTTTCACTATTTACCTACACTTCCCTTATTCCAACTTTCCTTTTTTTAAATTCAATTTTTTTTTCCATACAGCATATTTTGCTCATTCTTTCCCCTCCCCAAATTCCTCCCAGATCCTTTTTGGTTGGAAGTGGGACTATGTGTCTAATTCCTCTTCTCAGTGCTGGGATTTTGTCTTGTTTGAAGCTGTGCATGTTACCATAGTTTATGAGTTCATATGTGTATTGGTCCTGTAGTGTCTGGAAGATAATATGTCCTTGGAGTCATGCACCATTTCTGAATCTTTTGAATGCGAGAGTGATCTGGTTATGACATCTATCGGTCCGTTGATTGCTAGGGTTGACTCAGCTGATCTGGATGACCAGGCAGGTATTCCCTTCCCCTCTCAACACTCCATGTGGATCCCTCTCAAAACGTCCCCAGAGAGAGGAGGAATGGTCTTCAGTGAAGGTTATAGAAATAGCTTTGCTCCCCTGCTAGAACCTCCAAACAAATCCTCAAGCTGTATTCTAACTTTTTGCTATTAATTAATTAATTATGTGTACAGAAGAGGGCGCCAGATCTCATTACAGGTGGTTGTGAGCCACCATGTGGTTGCTGGGAACTGAACTCAGGACCTCTGGAAGAGCAGTCAGTGCTCTTAACCTCTGAGCCATCTCTCCAGCCCCTTGTTTGTTTGTTCTTCAAGACAGGGTTCTCTGTGTAACAGCCCTGGCTTTGCTGTAACTCACTATGTACACCAGGCTGGCCTCAAACTCAGAGATCTGCCTGCCTCTGCCTCCCCAGTGCTTATAATTCACTCAGTTATTCCTCTTAGAGGCTCTTGTTGCAGTCCCAATTTTCTATATAGTGCTGCTTGTCTTACTTTATCATCTTTACTCTCTCTCCCTCTCTCTCTCTCTCTCTCTCTCACTCACTCACTCACTCACTCACTCACTCACTGGCTATACCGGTCCGAATTACAATTTACAATTTTGTCTTTTTATACACCTTCGATTGAATTCTATTCCTGGCTCATAGGCCATAGGTAGAAGTTGGGAATAATACCTGAAGTACATATATACTGTGTCTTTCATTTTCAGACTACTAGTAATTTTAAATGAAAAAGAACATGATGTTCTGGCTGGAAGTGTGTATCTGAGGCTGGAGCTATGCAAAGCTGAAATGGTTTACATCATAAATCACTTAGCATAGACTCTTTCTGTAATTTTTTAAAGTTAGGATTATTCAAGTATAATTTATATATAAAATAAGTGTACATTTTGAAAACTGAGCAGTAAATACTGATAAATGCCTAGTCATCTAATTACCAAAATCTCATTTAAGACTTAGGAATGTTTCCTCCTTTCGTGATGAACTCCTTCTGGCTGTGCTGGCATTCCTTACCTGTTTTGTTCCTGGAGTACTACCTTTTCTGAGTCATGTAAATAGACATACTATTTACAGTTTTCTATATCTGGCTTTTTTTTCCCTCAGCATAAAATGTCTTTGAAATTCATCTCTGTTGTTACTGATTTGTTTCTCCACACTGATGAGTATGTTATTTGTTTATCCATTTGCCAACTTGGTGGGCTTTTAGGCTATTTCTAATTTACTTCTTAGACTATATTTGCTATGAACAGTCACCTTTAGGTCTTTTGTGTAAACACACTTTTAATTTCTCTAGGCCAAAAAGCAGAAATGTTTTACTGTATACACCCTCAGCATGTGGGAGGCAGAGGCAAGTATATCTCTGAGTTTGAGGCTAAAACAAAGTATATACTTAACTTGTTAGTAAACTCTCAACTATTTTTTAAAATGCCTTATCATTTTGCATTTAATCAGCTATGTATAAAATTTCAAGATAATCTATATCCCAGCATTACCCTGGTCAATTTAACCTGCACATTAACAAACACACATTGCAGATGTGTTTGTTTATCTGTCATTCTTTTTTTTTTTTAAGATTTATTTATTTATTATGTATACAATGTTCTGCCTACATGTATGCCTGCCGGCCAGAAGAGGGCACCAGATCTCATTATTGATGGTTTGAGCCACTATGTGGTTGCTGGGAATTGAACTCAGGATCTCTGGAAGAGCAGTCGGTGCTCTTAACCTCTGAGCTATCTCTCCAGCCCCTATCTGTCATTCTTAATCTTAGGGAAGTATCTGTTCAAATCTTTGGTCCACTGAAAAAAATTTGAGCTGTCTTGTTATGGAGCTGTTCAAGTTCTTTGTATTGTCTGTATATTTATCAGATCTACTTAGCCCCTGATTCATCTTTTGATTCTCATCCTTTTTTGTTGTTGCTGCTTTTGGTTTTTGGAACAGGGTTTCCTATGCAGCCCTGGCTGTCCTTGAACTCACAATGATTAGTTTAAAAAATTCTTTTGGAGGTTTTTCTAGTTCAACTTTTATATTTATATCTACCCTCCATTTCAACTTAATTTTGTATACTGAGTGAGGTACAGGAACACATTCACTTTGTAGCAAATGGACACCTGAGGTTTTCTTCTCTGCATCATTTGTTTAACAGACAAGTTATTCAACACTGAAATACTTCAGTACTTTAAACAAATAATGGCCTCATGTAACCTTTTATAACAAAATCTTTTAAAAATCATTGAGGGCACCTGGTGGTGGTGCTGCAAGCCAGCACTCAGGAGACAGAGGCAGGTGGATCTTTGTGAGTTCAAGGCCAGCCTGGTCTACAGAGGGAGTTCCAGGACAGCCAGGACTACACAGAGAAACCCCATCTCAAAAAGCCAAAATAATAAAAATAAATGAAAATAAAAATAAAAAAAAATCAATGATCAATGGCACAATCTTTGATCCCAGCACTCCCAGGCATAGGCAAGCTGATCTCTCTGAATTCATGATCAGCCAGGTCTACATAGACAGCGCCCCCAATAACAACAAACAGTAAAATCAACTGATTGGGTCGGAGAGATGTCTCACTGGTTAAGAGCACTGGCTGCTCTTCTAAAGGGTTTGGGTTCAATTCCCAGCACCTAAGGGTAGCTCACAACAATCTGTAACTCTAGCTTCAGGGGATCAGACACCCTCTTTTGGCCTCTTTGAGTACCAGGCACATAAATGGTTCACAGATATACATGCAGGCAAAAACACCCATGCACATACACTCTTGTATACGTGTCCCTTTCTAGGCTGTGCTCTGTCCCACCAAATATACTATACTAACTAGTGCAGCTCTAAAAGTAAGTTCAGAAGCCATGTGGTTAGTCCTGCATTCTTTTCTAACAACTCAGCTCATCTAGTCCTCTGTATTTTTATAATTCTGTTCATCCATTTCTGTAAAAGTTTACTCTGATTTCTATTTGGACTGAAATGAAACAACCTTTCAGTGTGAGGCAACCTGACATCCTAGTAGTGCTGCCTTCACTTCATAAAAGGCTATATACACCTCCATCTATTTAGGTCTTGAGAATATTTAAGAATTAATATTTAATTCACCAATTCTCCTACTGGAATAAATGCTTCATCCATAAACAGGCTATACACCTCTATCTATTTAGGTCTTAAGAATATTTAAGAATTAATATTTAATTTCAATGATTCTCCTACTGGAATAAATGCTTCATCCTGTTCCAAATCATGGTTCTAACAACCTCTGCTTGAGATACTCTTACAGTAATTTCTTTAAAAAAGTAGAAAACAATGTACTTTAAAAATTCTTAAGAATAAGTAACATGAATAATTAGTATTTCAACAATAATTTCCAATGTACAAATTTTGCAATGATTATTTCAAAAATATTTCATGCTTCTTGATACTATTTTAAATGATATATTTTTTTTCCCCACCGAGACAGGGTTTCTCTGTGTAGCTTTGCACCTTTCTTGGAACTCCCTCTGTAGACCAGGCTGGCCTTGAACTCACAGAGATCCACCTGCCTCTCTGCCTCCCAAGCGCTGGGATTAAAAGCATGTGCCCCACCGCCCGGCTATGATACTATTTCTTAACTTTCAGTTTCCAGACATGTTGCCAGTATATATAAAATCAGTAAAACTGAAATAATGACTTTGTATTCTGCAAACTGACAAGCATTGGTTGCAACAGGCCTGCATGTACCAATCTTGGGATTTTTTTCCATAATCACACTATCTGCATACAAAGATACCTCTACTCTCACCTTTCCAATTCTACCACAGATTACTTTAGATAAATTTTTAAATTGTCATTAAGTATTTACTTTTAATTAATGCTATCAAATAGTTAAAAAAACTACCTGAAAATGTAGCATTGTGATTAGGAGGGTTCCCTCAGAATGCTGTTCTCCATCCACCCATCCACCCGAATTATCTGTAACCTTCTTTAGACCTAAATGTTATACTTCTCTCAGCCAATTAGTTTAGCCTTAAAGATACAAGTAACCTTACACTTGTTTCTTTGTTTAGTTGGTTACTAAAATACTTACAACACCTAGCTGAGGATGGTAGCTCATGCCTGTAACCACAGCATTTAGGAAACAGAAGCAGAGGCAGAAGGATCTCAAGTTCAAGGGTAGCTTGAATTCTACAAGACAACCTTGTCTCAAAAACCAAGTGCTGAGGATGTAGTTTAGTAGTAGAATGTTTGCCTGGCATCCCCAAGGTTCTTAGCTCAATCTCCAGCACCAAAGTGGAAGGGGGAGCGGGAGCTTAGAGCAAATTATGTAGCTACCTTGCACTTACACAGGACTTCATATCCTAACCTTTTATTATTCTAACCTTTTTATGTAAGTATTACTTTTTTCTTACTATGGCTTTATCTTGCTTATCCTATTTTCCTTGGTTCACATTTCTTATTTTTAACCAATTTCATCTTTCATTACTACATGAAAAAATGTGTCTATTGTTTCCTAATCTGCAGTAACTAAGATGCCCACTTATCCGTGACATCACATCTGTATCAATACACCATTTACATCTGTAAAAGGCTTTTAGCTTACCAATAAAGGTAGTCCAGATCCGCTACCAGAGCTTTGTGACTGGTCAATCAGGTCTTTCAATGATTCTCCTACCGGAATAAATGCTTCATCCTGTTCCAAATCACGGTTGTAACGACCTCTGCTTGAGATGCTCTTACAGTAATGTCTTTAAGAAAGTAGAAAACAACCTACATTAAAATGGGAACACTGTGACACTCTGAGCCTCAAGACTTGCCACACCATCATTCCTTCAGGCAGAATCATAGCCTAATCAATCTTCACCACATGAAAAAAATTCTGTTATAGTCCACTAGAAATGGAGTTTATGAGGTAGAATGCTGTGTGCCCCACTAACATGAAGAGATGGCCAGGCGGTGTTGGCATACGCCTTTAATGCCAGCACTCGGGAGGCAGAGCCAGGCAGATCTCTGGGAGTTCAAGGCCAGCCTGGTCTACAGAGAGAGAGAGATCCAAGACAGGCACCAAAACTACACAGAGAAACCCTGTCTCGAAAAACTAAAAAATAACAAAAAACAAACAAACAAAACACATGAAGAGATGGCCACAGTCTATTAGCAAGTGAACACACACACACACACACACACACACACACACACACACACACACACACAGAGCGCAGCAGAGTGTGGCGGCATACATCAATAACCCTGCATTTGGGGGGGGGGCGGGCAGAAGGAATGGGAGTTTAAGGCAACTTGGGCTACAGAACCAAGCCTGGACTATGAAGCGAGCCTTGTCTCAAAAACACCAACACATTCACACATACCTGCCCCTCCCCCGCCCCAGGGGCCAGATGTGGTAGCACTAGGGAGTCAGGCAAGAGGATCCTGAACTCAAGGCCAGCCTGGGCTATGTGGTAAGACTCTATTCCCAAATCAAAGGTAAACAAAACCCCAAAATGCCCCACATGTAACATGGCATCACAGCTGTAAAAAGTATTTCAATTACAAATTTTGACAATGTCTTTAAAAAATATGAAAGGATACTCAGCATAGAAAGTTACTTATCACTTATATGTACAAATACACATACTCTTAAAACTATAACTTTTATCTTTGTGCTAAAACTGTATATGCCTTTAATCCCAGCACTGGAGAGGTATGGGCAGGTTGAGCTCAATGAGTTCAAGGCCAGCCAGGTCTACATAGCAAGTTCTAGGACAGCCCAGCCTATAATCTGCCCTTTCCCAGCTGCATTTAAATTTTTCTCTTTGGTGTTAGAAAGACCGTTAAGATCATGGGCTGCTCTTCCAGAGGACCTGGGTTTAAATCTCAGCAGTCACTTGGTGGCTAACAACCCTTTTGGCCTCCAAGGACACTGCACACATGTGGTACACAGATGTACACGAAGGCAGAACACCCATACATATAAAACAAAAATAAAAAAAATTAGAAAAAAATTACAAATTTTCTCTTTATCACTAATTTTGAACAATATGATTATCATTTTTCTTCATATTTGGTATCTTTAAGAGTTTACTAAACTTTTTAGATGAACGAGTTTCTGGTTTTCATTTAAACTTGAAAAGTCCCTGGTCACTATTTCTTAAACATTTTTCTTCCTGTCCCTTCCTCTCAACTGGGGATTCTGACTATAACTGTACTGGATCATGTCCCACACAACATTCTTTCAGAGCTGAGGAAACAACATGTAAAGCACTTGCCAGGCAAGTGTGAGGACCCGAGTTCAAATCCTCAGAAACCATACAAAGTTGGGCAATGCAGTATCTGTATGTGATTCCAGTGTCCCGACATGGAGATGGCAGGCAGAGACAGAAGAATCCCAGGAGTCTCACTGGCCAGCTAGCCTGCTGTGTCCAGCACTGAACAAGAGAGACTGCATCCAATAAGGGGCTAGGGTTTTGACACAGTGTCTGAAAAACTACAGTGTAGAGTGACTGGAAAAAGTTAACTGATGTCTACCTATGGCATGCACACACGCGCACGCACGCAGTCTTGTTTCATTTCATCTGGCCATATGGCAGACGAAAATACCTCAAATTTTGTAATTTTCATATTATACTTCATATTCTGTGTTTGTTTGTTTGTTTTCTTGACAGGGTTTCTCTGTGTAACAGCTCTGGCTGTCCTGGAACTCAGAGATCTGCCTGCCTCTGACTTCTGAGTGCTGGGATTAAACGCGTGTGTCACCACATCAAGCAAAGAATATTCTTGTTATTTTCTTTTTTAAAAGAGTCATAGAGCTGAGAATGAAGGGGTGCATCTTTAATTCTAACACTTGAGAGGCAAAGGCAGGTGGATCTCCATGAGTTCCAGACCAACCTAGTCTACACAGCAAGTTCAAAGCCAGCCATCATGAGACTATTTCAAAAAACAAAAACTCCAGAAAGCCACGCATATTTCTTTAAAAATTGTATCTATTTTTGTCTCTTCTTTGCTGAACTATACTTTTTGATTTGTAGCTCTTTTTAGAGTGTAAAGCAATCACTTGCAGTAAATATTAGCTGCCAATAGTTCTCATCTGTTCCATCTTCCACCCTCCTGTAGGTTTCTTTGCTACACACTTTTGTTTTTATGCAGTTAACGCTACCTTTACATTGTATTTACTACTTCCTTGCTTGCTTTCAAGCTGAGGTAGACTCAGAAAGATTTTCCAAACTATGCATATGAATATATAGTTCTAGTTTAATCTGGTTCAAATTTATTTCAGTGTAGGGAATAGTCCCAATTTAATTTTTTCTATATAGCAACCTAGTATCAAATCTACTGACTGAATTATCGTTTCTTCTTTTAAAACATTTTATTCATACCACATTGCTGCAGCTAGAACCCAGGCCCTTCTGTGTGTTAGGCAAGTGCTCTACCACTGAGCTACACCCCAGCCCCCTTCCTCCAGATTCTTAAATTTGAAAGCTTCATCATACTGTAAAATTCTTTATATACAGATTTATTTCTGGGATTACAAACCTGTTTCACAGATAATTCCCCAAATTTTTAAATAAGACAGTTACATTATCTAGGAATCTGGTTTAAAAATTCAGACATAACAAAGCTCACTATTCTACAAACAAGAAAGCCATGAGTATCCTTGAACATAAAAGAATGAAGTAGTATCCAAAAAAATTAATTCAAGTTCATCTTTCCTTCTAGAAAAGTCATAACACAGTTGAAAAGCTGTAACCAGAGAATATAAATTAATGATTCTGAATTGCATACAACAGTCAGTGTTTTTTACCTGTTAGCTTAGAAATAAAACAAAGAAAAAACGATTGCCAATATACAATAATTAACAAGGTATTTTATATAAAACAGTATGTTCTTACTTGTAACAAAAGCAGCTGGAGAAGATGATCATAGCGATTATACAGACAGCCATGGAAGTGAGCACAACCAGCCATCGGATGCTGCCATCAAAGAACGGACCTGAGAAGGGAAGTCAGCAATGAAGCAAGTATAGTATTTTTCTGCTGCATCTTACAAAGGGAGAGAACGGCTTACAACACTGAGTTCTGGGTAGCTCCGTTATTGTTCAAGACAAAGAAGTCAGGAGGATCATGCCCGACTTCTCTGGGCTGACCTACCTATAACCACAGGGGGCAGTGTAGGCTGCAGATACTGGTTGCACAGATTGGTCCGACAACATTCTATTGTCCTGCGTAGCTGTGCTTTTGGTGAATCCTTCAAGAAAAGTAAAGGTAAAATTAAAGGACTTGACATATTAAATTTGAGTATGGATAGTTTAATATTGGTAAATATAATTTATAATTCACTCAGAGAAAAGAATCTCCAAACCTTACATTAAAAAAAAAAAAATTAGCCAGGCATGGTTGCTCATACCCTTAATTCCAGCACTTGGGGACTCGGAAGGCGGAAGGCAGAGGCAGGTAAATCTCTGTGAGTTTTGGGCCAGCCTGGTCTACACATCGAGTTCCAGGACTGTCAGGGCTGTTACACAGAGAAACCCTGTCTTGAAAAGCAAAACAACAAAAATATTACTGAAAATTTAATTTTTTGTGTGTGAAAATAAGATTGTGAGACAATTTTCCTTAAGACCATATAGGTGGATAAAGATACTAGATTATAAATTATAGGGGAACAAAGAATTTTAGTAATTTTTACCTTTAAAAAATGTGGGAATGTTTAAATTACCATTCAGCTAGCTGCTTTTCGTTTTAAAAAGTAATTATCTGCTAGAAAACATTACTTATTATTATTATTACTAATGTGATTGTATTTTTCAGACAAGTTTATGATTCCAATAAAATACTATGTTTTCTAGCAGATAAACATTCCCACATTTTTTAAAGGTAAAACTACAGAGCTGGGCAGTGGTGGCGCACGCCTTTAATCCCAGCACTCGGGAGGCAGAGGCAGGCGGATCTCTGTGAGTTCGAGGCCAGCCTGGTCTCCAAAGCGAGTTCCAGGAAAGGCGCAAAGCTACACAGAGAAACCCTGTCTCGAAAAACCAAAAAAAAAAGATCCAACTACAAAGCAGAGGGTATTCTCATCAATTTGGGGTAGGGTGCTGGCTAAGGGAGGTGGTTATGGACACCAACCAGGTAGAAAGTATGTCCTAAACTTCGGAAAACAAGTGCAAAAGCTTCAGTCATGGAAGCAGATGTCAGGGACTACGTGTTGACATTCCAGTGCTGCCCAGGTGAAATGCCACTCTGAACCAATAGGAATAGAAAGAGCCTGTCCATTATTACGAAGGTAGCAAGAATGTAAGCAGAAATTAACTATGTTATTCTTAAATATCAGATGGTCAGAAGGGAAATGCCTCAGTATAATCAGGTGTTACTTTTAAAAAGGTGACCAAGAGTCTATGGCTTGAAATCCCATCTGGGAAGACAGTCCACAACATTCAGAAATTTTCAAATATATGTATATATTTTTAAGAAAAAAATTTCCAAATGAATAAATTCTACATTTCAACTGATTTTAAGATAATTTTTCCTTTGAAGTTATCATAAAGAGAAAAGAGATATGATAGGGTTTATACTGCAAACTTTGAAATGATCCCGTCTCTAGAGAAAATTAGCATGAAGGAAAGAAAGACTGTATAACTGAAGATGAATCAATGAAGTGCCAAGCACTGAGTCCCCGGAATGTGGAAGGAGGACAGCTTTGCAGAAGATAAAGTGACTGTAAACAAACAAAGACATCTTTGGCAATCCTGGGAGAAAGATCTCTAAACCATGGACTATTGCCCACTAATCACACATAATGGAAGATGAAGACCAATCTTCAATTCCTCTTTTGTCTCTGTCTTCTCTGTCAAGGACGACTACCAGAAGGAAAGCAGACTGCACCAACGTTCCAAAGCCATGAGGGCACAGCTTCTAACTGGAGAGCGAGGAAGAGGGGACACTTCCAAGTGTGAACTGCAAGGACAGGTCTACCTTGTGAGATTCTGCACAGTGAGTGGGAAACTAGACAGCCACACATCCTATGACTTCATTTAAAGGAAACAGAGTTTTCCCAACAGACAGAAGGCAGCATGGTATAATAAAAATAAGAAAGAAAGAATCAGCATAAACTCTACCTAGCTTTGTAGTTACTCACTTTATAACCTTCAGTAGCTAACTTCTCTTTAGTTTCCTCTGGAAATCACTGGATTAAACAGTTTTGCCTTACAGAATAACCATGAGGCAACAAGAAGGAATGTACCAAATTCGTTACAAACTAAATGTAAGTAGAAAATATTCAATAAATTGATTTCTTCTTCCTCTGGTGAGTATGACATGAATTCCAGGCGAGAGTCTTGACTAAGCCAAAAAAACCCCTTGGGCAGCCAGCCCTTCAAGAGCTGATTTGAGCTGTTACCACAAATAAGCAACCAGCAGCAGACATGTGTAAGAACCATCCTTCTTACACAGGTTACAACAAAAAAAGGCAGTATCTAGATTTCGGAATGCGGGACACATCTTTGCCTTCCCATTCCCCATTTTCCACCCAACTCCCTTTACTATTTGTAGACTAAGGTAGGGAATAAAAAATCTTAGAGGACTGAAAGGGAGGGGAGCCTGGAGATATGCCTCAGCAGTTAAGACCACTGGATGCTCTTCCAGGACTCAGGTTCGATTCCTAGTACCCACATGGTTGTTCACAACCGTCTGTAACTCCAGTTTCAGAGGATCTGACACCCTCTTCTGGCCACATTGGGTACCAGGCATGTATACAGTGCACAGACATACATGCAGACAAAACACCTATACACATAAAAAATAAAGTAATTAAAATCCCAGAGAATAATTTATTTGGCAGCTATAAAAAGGAAGAGTCTGGCTTAAGTAAACGCTGTATGTTTGGGCAGAAGAGAGTACTCAGAATGCACTGAAGCTGAGTCAAGGAACAGGGTGAGGGTTCTGAAGACAATTCCTCACACGAATGACAAGAACAAGGGCAACAGAACCATCCTAGTAGAGTGAGGTAGCAAGAACATGAAGTATGTAGTAATTAATCATTTACACGTGCTTTTACCTATACCTAGCACTGAGAAGATGTCAAGAGTAAGATCAAGAGGCTAGCCCTGAGGATCAGGAGTAGTTCATGATAGTGACTGTGTTGTTAGTTTTATGACATATAGTGACAGTTTTATGTCTTATGTCAACCTCATACGAGCTAAGGTCATCTGAGAGAAGAGAACCTCAATTAAGAAAATTTCTCCAGGCTGGGCGGTGGTGGCTCACAGCTTTAATCCCAGCACTCGGGAGGCAGAGGCAGGCAGATCTCTGTGAGTTCGAGGCACAAAGCTACACAGAGAAACCCTGTCTCGGAAAAAAGAAAAAACAATTTTCTCCATAAGCCTGTGCTGAAGGCAAGCCTGCAGGGGCATTTCCTTAATTAGTGATTGATGAAGCAGGGCGCAGCCCATGGTCGGTGGTGCCATTCCTGGGCTGGTGGTTCTGGGTTCATTAGAAAGCAGGCTGAGCAAACCAGGGGAAGCAAGGCAGTAAGCAGCACCTTTCCATGGTATCTGCATCAGCTCCTGGCTCCAGGTTCCTGTCCTGGCTTCCTTCAGTGACAAACTACAATGTGGAAGTATAAGCCATATAAACCCTTTTCTCCCCAACTTGCTTTTTGGCCACGGTGTTTCACTGAAGCAGTAGTAACGCTAACTAAGGTAAGTGATGCTTATAAAATATAGAGAAGCTAGAAAAGTACTTGTTAAACTCCTTAAGTAAGATTTTACTTTTCAGGTGTGTTTTTCCTTCCTTCCTTCCCTTTCTCCCCTTCCTCCCTACCTGCCTGCCTGGAACTTACAATGTAGAAGAGGCTGGCTTCAAACTCAGAGATCTTGTCTCCTGAGTGCTGGGATTAATGGCATGTGCCACCAAAGCCAGCTTAAGTAAAAATTTAAAATCATATACACTCCCGTATTTTAGGATGGCAGCTAAAGTTTTCACCATAAATTTACGCACAGCCAAGAATGTATTAATACATCATTCCTTGGTATACTAAATAGAAAATAAACATAGCAATTTGATACCAATTGTCTTTTTTATTTTCTTTCTCGAGGCAGGATCTCACTATGTAACACTGGAGGGCCTCAAACTCAGAGATCCACCTGTCTCTGCCTAAGTGCTAGGATTAAAGGTGGGTGCCATCACTTCCAGATAATTATCAGACCTTAAACATATAAATGAATAAATGCTTCTTTTAACAACTATAATTTTTTAAAGAATCCATTTATTTTGTATACAGTATTCTGCCTGCATGCCAGAAGAGGGCACCAGATCTCATTATAGATGGTTGTGAGCCACCACGTGGTTGCTGGGAATTGAACTCAGGACTGTTGGAAGAGCAGCCAGTGCTCTTAACCTCTGAGCTATATCTTTCCACCCCTAACAACTAGAAATTTTATACTGGAACTCATTCCCACACTAATTATGCATCAACATATTTTTAACAAGTAATTCACCACATCAAAATAAGTGTATTTAAATTTTATTTGACTATTTTTATACATTAAGGCTAATTTACTATTGCTATATCACAGTTAGGCCTTTAATATAACATTAACATAAGAAAATGCATTTCTTGATAGGGTAAACAGGATTTGAAAACTTGGCACTCAATTCATTTGATAATATCACTCATTGCTATTATAGTTTTTAGCATTAACTTCATTACTATTTTTCTTGTCTTCCTCCCTTTGATAATTAGTGATTTAATTTAAAGCAAGAGGTTAAAAAACAAATAGCTAAGCCTGACAACCTGAGTTAGATGCCTGACACCCACACGGGGGAAGGAGACATGATTCAACATGTGTCCTCTGATTTCAACATATAAGCTATGGAGCACACTCTCTAAACTAATGCAGACTCCAAACAAAAAACCTGACAGCCACCTAACATGCCAACATATTTGATATGCCCAGGTCCCTTTCGCTGGTGATTTCATGTCTAAGCACAGCACTATGTAGAATTTTCAGATTCTGACGTGCCAGGTCTGGGATTTGTTAACTAGAACGGTCATTGTGAAGGGAAGAAGAAAAGGGGCTTGAGAAGCTCTGTTAGGAAGAGTACTTAACAAAGAAACTAATCAAGTGTAGCATCTTAACACTATGTCCGAGATACTACCGTGTGACAGTCTGTGCACACCTAGGGATATGCTACAGCCTGATACTGCTCACGATGTGGTAAATGCTAACATTTACTAAGCCCTTACTATGTCATTTCATTGATATAAAATTTCACTGCCCTTAAGAGGAAGCACATGAGTTTGGACAGATAGTTAGGCTTGAGAACTAATTTATACTAAATTTGGGTCAACTTAGTCTAGAAGTCCACAAGATACTTGTTAATGCTGTTTTAGCTAAGAGCTTTGTAACCACTGCTCCTCAAAAGTGGTTTAAAAAGGCATACAGGTTTGATAACATCTTGATGGCATACAACTGGAAGAAACAAATCCTCTCAGATCTTAATGTTACAATCTGACACAGGCAAATACAGGATAAGCAACAAAACCGCTGAATCCCCATCTACTTGTATCAAAGGACCAACATCACTAGTGAGGAGTGGAGGAGGTGTGGCACGAAGGCAGCGTGAGTCAAAGACACGAGGGTTTGGCTGGCCAAGTTCAATGTCTGGAGACTACAGCACAACTGCCAAAGCACATGTGAAAAAGAGAACTGACTACAGGAGGTGCAGGCGACACTGTGAGCTGCTGTTTTTCAAGGATGTGCGCAGGAAGTCGTATGGAAGCAATTCTGCCTGCATGCTAAGAGGCTATGGCTATAAGGAGAAATCAGGTCTGTCTGTACAACCAGAGAGTCAGAAACAGGAAGAATCTCAGCCACTGGACCAGTGACTTCAAGTATAAACCTAACACTGAGTTTCTATGAAACCCGTCAGTTCTGAAGGACTAATTGCTGACAGAGCTGACATCCATACTGTTCTATACAGAGCTGTTTTTCAAAACCACTGGCAGGATCTCTTAAGAAATCTACACATAACAACTTAAAAAAATCTGGAGGAATCCTCTCTGCTGCTGCTCTTGTGAAGTAGCTGCACAGAAACTTTGCATTAGTTCTTCTACGTCTGTGATCAAAGTCCATGACCAAAGCAACTTACAGAGTGAGAGCTCATCTGGGTTAGTGGATGTAGAGAGTTGAGAGTTAGGAAAGGCATGGCACCAGGAGCACACGCTAAGGGCCACATCTCGAATGGTAAGCAGACAGCAGAGAGGTGAGATTTTATACTCCTTTTTGTTTTTCAAGTCAGGGTTTCTCTGTGTAATCCTGGCTGTCCTGGAACTCACTCTTTAGAGTAGGCTGGCCTCAAACTCACAGAGATGAGGTTTTATACTCTTAAAGCCTGCCTCCAGTGACATACTTTCTTCAACAAGGTCACATGCCCTACACCCTCCCAAACAGTACAAACAATGGGGGATCAAGTATTCAAATGTCTGAGACTATGGAGGACATTTTATTCAAATCACCACATACCGAAACAAGGATTTAATATTGCTGTCTTAGGGAAAAAAAGGTTACTATCCATTGTCTTACAGTCTTTTCAGTAAACCTTACAATCCAGAAATAAATGTGACTATCATTTTTTTGCATTAACCACCATCTGTGATGATTAAAAACTTTCTTAAAGTAAAGCAATCTAGAATTTCAATTAGTAAGATCCTATTACTTAACAAGCCAGGCTTTCTTCAGCAAATCTGTTTTTGTGACCACACAGTAGTGTGAGCAGCAGTCCACTTCTTCTAGGAGACTCAATGCTGCTCACGAAGTTCTACCCTTCTTTATTTCATGGTTACAAATTAGATCTCACCTTGCATTGAAAATCAGAGCCTTCATACTTCATGCACCCAGAAGCTAATGTGGTTTCTCCCTGATCATCTTCTTCTATAATGGCAAAGCAATGCCCATTAGTTCTACAATAGAGGAAAAAAAATACAATTTTATATTAGAAGAACAGAGCATGGTGGTACACTTCTGGGATACTAGCATTCAGGAGGCTAAAGTAGGATGATCTTGCATTTATTTCAGGTCACCCTGAGCTAAACAGAGAAACTTTGTCTGATAAAGAAGGCAAGAGACGGCGCAGTGTTAAGGATACTGTCACCAAGCCTGAAGACCTGAGTTTCATCTCCAGCACCCAAATGGTGGAAGGAAAGAACTGATTCTGGCAAGCTGATGTGTGCACACATGTACAACATACATACACACCAAATAAATCAACATAAAATTTTAAAAAGACATACAAAAGAACTGAAGATACATGAATTGAATATGGCCTTCAGTACCTTTTTTTTTTTTAACATTTAGATTGCATTCTCACATGATTTATTAGCAAAGTCAATTTAGATTTAAGCTAGATCAAAGGTGCTAGGCTTGAACTAAGGCCTAAAGGGCCAATGAGAACTCAATGTCAAGTGGGAAAGGAGTTCTACTAATTAAGTGCTCCATGTGTGTACTGTTATGTAACTACTCTGCTAGTCACACTCATGATCACATGCTATACATACATGATAAGAGAGGAAAACATGCTTCTCTGTGAAAGTCAGTAGACCCTAATGACACAGGAAAGTACATTTAGGAAGAACAGATGAGTAAGATTCTGAAAGATACTTTGTAGTGAAGGTGATAGGAAAGCAGAGAGACCGACTGAAGAGCTTCATTTCAAAGAAACATATTAATGTCAGTGTCCTTGAGTTTTTCCCTTAGCAAATGTAGGAAGGAAAATTAATATAATTTCACAGACCAAGTTCAAGGCATTGTATCTAGTCTATTCAAAGAGCACAGAATGTTAGGAAACTACAAAACTTGGCTTTCATTATTACTTCTACAACAAAAAGACAATTAATTGACTGATAAGATTGAATTGCAGTTTTTTTTGGAAGGGAGGATTCAGAAAGTCAATTCTTCAATGTGCCCCAAGATACAGACTATAGGCCACAGGACGACAGAGCAGGCACAAGTGCCTGCTGTCTAGACTGACGATCTGGGCTCCATTCTTGGAACCCATACAGTAGAAGGAGAGAAGAGACTACTGCAAGTTGTCTCTGATTTCTTCATGTTCATTTACACACAGTTCATGCACACACACAATACATACAGGTTTAAAAAATATGAACTCAAGTTACATGACCATCCATAAGTGGACTGAATGGTTAACATAAAACTAAGCAGGAAATGAAAAGTCATATAAAGTAGATGTGGACTAGAAGCCACAGAGAAATAACAAAACTATCACAACACCATTCTTGTCTATGTATGCAAGTGGCTAGGGAGAGTGAGTGAACTTTTTGTTTTCTTTTTGGTAATCTACAAAACAGAAAACATTTTCTACAATGAGCACCATTAAGCTCATGCTTAAAAAGGTCAGGAAAGAAAAGAAAAATAAGCCAGATGTGGTGGCACAAGCCTTTAATCCCAGTATTAGGTAGGCAGATGCAGGCGGATCTCCATGAGTTCAAGATGGCCAGGTCTATGTAAAGAGACCATGTCAAAAATCAAAACAAATAAATAAGATGCATCATGATATAACTAATGATCATCAATTGTTTAATGATAGATAATAATATTTCTATATTCAAGCCAAGAATCCTTCCTTTCTTTGGAAAGCTACCAATATAAAGGGGAAAAACAAACCTTGTCTAAGTGTACTTTTCATCCCCGACTCTTAAGGACTGAAGCAAATACTTACATGCATGTGTTATTAACAGCATCATCTGGGCAGTGTCCTGAGCAATAGCACTTTAAGAAAGGCAAGGTATCCTCTGGTGCTAAAGTCACTCCATTTTCTGGCTTCTTCTGGTCCAAGTCTGATTTCATACCAGTGCCATGGAGCATACTGTCTAGATTCTGCCCTGTATTAAAAAACAAAATTTGTAAACAATCATTCTTGGAAAGTTGTTTAATTACAGTCTTCTATGAAGAAAGCTTCTGAGTTTCCTTATCATAATAAATGCAGTTAATACATGGTAAAATAAATTTCATCTAACACCAATTTACAAACTACTGTACATAGCACTACCAGATACGGCAGGGTGTATGGAGACGGTCGACAAACAGATGACAGAGCAGAGGAATCCTCTCCCTAAAAGTATCTGGCTAAGAGCTAAGTACTGGGAAACACTCTTGAGAATGTTCATTTCAGGACAGATCCCTACTGTAAGTGTCCTTTAGTGTTTTGATTTTTCTTTAAATAAGCTAACTATCTGGAACAGTCAACTGGCCATTTGACTGACAACTGGCAGACCCCTCCCTGGTGCCTGGCTGCCATGAGTGAGGACCTGTCAAATAAGCAGGCCTTTCTCTCACAACTAGCAGTGCTGTCACTGTGACAGAGCAGCGGTTCTGAACACTCCAGGGGTTCCTCTGAGGACACTCCACACCAGCTGCAGGGACCACTGGAACCGCTGCTACTGCTGAAGTTACAACCCAGCTTCAGGAGGCCTCGTCCTCACAACTGCTCCAGACTCCTTTATCATGGAGGTATTCATAAAGGACTTAAAAAAAGAAAAGTAAAAAAGCTAGCCCTACATTTTGAACCAAAACAAAATGAAGAGCTGGGAGGCAGCTAAGAGCTCTACATGGCCAGGGCAGACTACTGAGACTCTGAAGGACTGCAGACACCTGAGGTGCTGAGAAAGCATGAAGAGCTAAGCTAGGGATCCCAGGTAGCTGCAGAGTTCAGAAAGCTTCCAAGAGTTAAGACCCAAGGGGTCTGACGCCTTAAGCTAGAAGTCTGCAATATTAGCTGCTGAGGACTAGTTTTCAAGGCCCAGAGCGTGCTCTGATCTGAGTTCCGAGAGCAGGAAGCCTCTAATTTTCCAAGTCTGGAATCTGAAGTGTCCTTTGAAAATCTGACCCGTGAGTCTATGGCACTAAGGAGTACAGAGGGGCCAACACTGAGGAATCTGCCCCTCCCTATTTGTGATACCCATGTAATGGGCTCTCCAGCCTGCTGTGTGTGACAGTTATAATTTACTATGGGAAGAAGTTTCAGGAAAGGCTGAGAAAATTTCCAATGATTTCAGGGGGTGGGAGTGGGAGGGGGATTCCATCTCTGATTTTTTGGTTTGAAACCTGTAAATAGATGTTTTTTTTTTTAATTCTTTTTAAATGCTTCTGTGAAAAGGGAGTTCCCTAAGCACCTTGCAGAGAAGTCTAATTGCCTAAGTAAGGAACTGTGAAAACATGAAACAAATCCTGTTATCTACCTTTCATGCCAGGGTATGTGGTTTGAATCCAGACCATGTTATCAGAAAGTAAAAGTTGCTGAGGACTTGTGTAATAAAACCAGGACCTTGCATTATGGCCTCAAATGACAGGTAACAACATACATGGCACTGAATTTTTCAGGCAAAACCACTTCCAAAAGGAAGAATGGGAGAGCCAAAACGATTAGAGAAGTATGGATTCACTATAAAAATGAAGTGGTTCAGTACTGTAAACTCAACTTTAAATTTAACAATACTGATAAACTATTAAAATGAGAAAAATAACACATATATACACATTGACAACAAGAAAGCAGAATGTAAGAGCTAGAGATTCCATAACTTGAATTTTATTTCATTTTTATTTTTTTGCTTGTCTGTTTGCTTTTCAAGATAGGATTTCTCTATGTAGCCCAGGATGTCCTAGAAGTCACTCTGTAGATCAAGCTGGCTTCCAAGTCAGGGATCTGCCTGCCTCTACTTCCCCAGTGTTGGAATTAAATAAAGTCATGCACCATCACTGCCTGACCATAACTTGAATTTAAATGACCTTAAATTTCTATCTTTTTTGTTTGTTTGTTTGTTTTGGTTTGGTTTTCTTTTTCGAGACAGGGTTTCTCTGTGTAGCTTTGAGTCTTTTCCTGGAACTCACTTGGTAGTCCAGGCTGGCCTCGAACTCACAGAGATCCGCCTGGCTCTGCCTCCCGAGTGCTGGGATTAAAGGCATTAGCCACCACCGCCCAGCTAATGACCTTCTTTCTTTTTTTTACTTTTTTTTTTTCTTTTCCTTTTCTTTTTGCTTTCTCGAGACAGGGTTTCTCTGTGTTGTTTTGGTGCCTGTCCTGGATCTTGCTCTGTAGACCAGGCTGGCCTCGAACTCACAGAGATCTGCCTGGCTCTGCCTCCTGAGTGCTGAGTAATATTAAAGGTGTGCACCACCAGCAACCGGCGACCTTAAATTTCTTATACTTAATATTCAGGAAAGAAATTTATCTCTGAGTATTTGCTAATAGAAACAAATACTGAGAAGGAATATCCTTCAAAGGTTTGTATAGTTATGTATCCCTCAGCCTCTCACCATGACATCTTTTCAGAAAGAAGTACTGCTAACACAATGGCAAAGCTTCTGATTATCCTCCAAATGGTTACAAAATGGAAAAAGCCTCATTCATTCTAAAAACATCAACTGTAAAAGATGGGGGAAGAATGGTAGGGTATAAAAAGGGAAGAAATCCACCAGGCTTCAAATGAAGAGAAATATTCTGGTCTACTGTGAGCCTTCCTAATTTACATAGGTGAATGATCTTTATAAGGTATGTAACTTCTCCAGTATTCACTTATTTAGGAAGGCAGTAAGACTCAAGGTTCTAAAATCCTAATATAGCAACAAAATGAAGCATCAATTTCACCACCGAGAACAAATGTGTGTGGTGGAACCCAGACTTGGGTGGTCCACACCTGTAATCCCAGTCCTTGGGAGGCTGACAGAGGAGGACTGCCATGAGTGTGAGGCCAGCCTGGGCTATGGTATAAAAAAATACCTTGTCCCCTAAACAACAACAACATAGCAAATAATATGTGGCCCATAGTGATGTGGTAGCATACATTTATAATCACAGCATTCATATAGCAGAGAAGAAATTATCTGCAATAATTTTTTCAAATGACATATAATAAATTTTGCTCTTTAGCACAGAAATGTAAACTCTTTGTTTGGTTTTATTGTTGTTGTTTTTGTTTTTTAGACAGAGTCTCACTATGCAGCCCTGGTTGTCTTGGAACCCACTATATAGACCAGGCTGGCTTGACCTCACAGAGATCCACCTGCCTCTGCCTTTGAGTTCTGGGATTAAAAGTGTATGCTACCACTCCCAACCAGAAGTGTAATTCGTGCTAGGATATTCCATCCAATATAAGCTTACTACAGAACAATCAACAAACCAAATAATCCAACTAAAAATGGTGTACAGATCTAAAAAGAATTCTCAACAGAGGAATCTCAAATGACCAAAAACCAAAGAAATGTTCAACATCCTTAGCCATCAAGGAAATATAAATCAAAACGACTTCAAGATCCTATCTTATACCTGTCAGAATGGCTAAGATCAAAAACACAAGTGACAACTCATGCTGGTGAGGATGTGGAACAAGTGGAACACTCCTCCACTGCTGGTGGGAGTGCAAACTTGTACAGCCACTTTGGAAATCAATATAGTAGTTTCTCAGAAAATTGGGAACTGATCTACCTCAAGATCCAGCTGTAACATTCCTGGGCATTTACCCAAAGAACACTCCACCATACCACAAGGACATTTGCTCAAGTATGTTCATAGCAGCTTTATTCTTAACAGCCAGAACCTGGAAACAACCTAGATGTCCCTTAATTGAAG
This sequence comes from Peromyscus leucopus, assembly GCF_004664715.2. Lineage (NCBI taxonomy): Eukaryota > Metazoa > Chordata > Mammalia > Rodentia > Cricetidae > Peromyscus > Peromyscus leucopus. The sequence goes on along the minus strand of NC_051070.1, from coordinate 105,246,302 downwards.
AATGGATAAACAAATGTGGTACATTTATACAATAGAATATTATTCAGCTGTTAAAAAAACAACAAAATCATGAAATTTGCTGGCAAATGGTGGAACTAGGAAAAAAAAAATCATCCTGAGTGAGATAACTCAGACCCAAAAAGACAAAACATAGTATGTACCCACTTATAAACGGATATTAACTATAAAGCAAAGGATTATCATGCTACAATCCACAGATCCAGATAACAAGGAAGGCTCAAGGCTCAAGAATGCATGGGAACGCCGGGCGGTGGTGGCGCACGCCTTTAATCCCAGCACTCGGGAGGCAGAGGCAGGCGGATCTCTGTGAGTTCGAGGCCAGCCTGGGCTACCAAGTGAGCGCCAGGAAAGGTGCAAAGCTACACAGAGAAACCCTGTCTCGAAAAACCAAAAAAAAAAAAAAAAAAGAATGCATGGGAAGGGGAAATAGATTTTTGAGGGTGGATTGGGGTTGGTGGGGATGGAAGTAGGAGAAAATGGGCAGGGAGGTTGAGGAAGAGTACTGGGAGAGACGACTAGATTTTGGGGGCATTTCATGGGCAAGGTAAAAACCTAGTGCAATGGAAACTCCCAAGCATCTACGAGGGTGATCCTAGTAATGGAGAACATGGAGCCTGAACCAGCCATCTTCTGTAACCAAGGCTTCCAGTGGAGGGATTGGGACACCAACCCAGCCACAAACACTTTGACTTACAATTTGTCCTGCCTGCAAGATGTGCCAGGGGTAAGGGTGGTGTAGAAATTGTGGGAATGGCCAACCAATAACTGATCCAACTTGAGATTCATGCCATGATAGGTAGCCCAGGCCTGACACTGCTTGGAGGACAAGGACCCCGAGGCTGGATAATTCAGAGACCTAGGATAGAACTGAATGCAACTGGCCAAAAAAAAAAAAAAAAAAAGGTAAATGAAATGATTACTAATGATACTCTGCTATTCTTATAGACCAGAGTCTAGCATAATCGTTATCAGAGAGGCTTCATCTAGCAACTGATGGGAGCAGATGCAGAGACCCACAGCCAAAATTAGGTAAGGTTGGGCAATCCTGTGGAAGACAGGGAGAGGAGGATTGTAGGAGCCAGAGGGGTCAAGGACACCACAGGAAAACAGCCCACAGAATCAACTGAGCAGGGCTCATAAGGGTTAAGAGAGACTGAACTGGCAGTCAGGGGGCTTGTATGTGTCTGACCTAGGTCCTCTGCGTATATGTCATAGTGTTCGTGTGAGACTCCCAACGGTGAGAGTGGGGACTGTCTCTGACTCTTCTGCCTGCTCTTGGGACCCTTTTCCTCCTATTGGGTTGCCTCATCCACCCTTAATGAGGGGATGTGCCTAGTCTTATTTTAAGTTGTTATGCCATGTTTGGTTGATATCTGAGGCGGCCTGCTCTTTTATGAATGGAAAGGAGGAGGAATGAATCTTGGGGAACAGGAAAGTGAGGGGTAAACTGGGAGGAGAGGAGGGAGGAAAAACTGTGGTCGGGATGTAATATATGAGAGAATTAAAAAAAGAAGTGTGTACCATACTATCTATATATGACCCAAACAGCACAAAACTTTATCTAAGTGGAAATTTCCTTGGGAGTTAGAAAATATTAACAGTACTATTAATTTAGTTTCACAATATGACAACTCTAGTTGACAGTGATCAATAAAATTTAACATATTGTATTATGTATTCTCATATTTCACAGATAAAGTGGCTTGAGCTGAGGGCTTGGGTTCTGAGCAAAGCAACAATAAGGTAAATACAAAGAAGCCAATGATTTCATTTTATGCTCATGCACTAACACAAATATTTTAAAAAGCTTTATACTGTTACCCAAATTTCTTCATATGGGTAAATAACCCTCATCATTCAGAACTATATATGAAATAGCAACTAAGGAAGCCAAAGCCTTCAGAAAATGAAGATGGTAGACCAGGGGCTGGGATGGCAGGAAGCTAGTCTAGTCAATTAGCAAGTTGCAGGTTTATCAGAGACCCTTTCTCAGATGGACAATCGATGGGGAGACACCCAACGCCAACACTGGTCTCCATATGTAGGTGCACTAACACACTAACACACACACACACACACACACACACACACACACACACATTTTTTTTTTTGAGTTGAGGATCAAACCCAGGGCCTTGTGCTTGCTAGGCAAGTGCTCTACCACTGAGCTAAATCCCCAACCCCATACAAATTTAATAAATTCTAAAAAAAAAAAAAAAAGAAGAAGAAGAAGATGGTGGTGAGTTCTATCTCAAACCCTTTTATAAAGCAATCTTAACTTTTCAGTTCAAAATACTGCCCTAAATAAACCACTCAGGGGGAAGTTTGTATGCAAATAAAGTTCATCCGATCATAGACATCACTATTAAGTTCCAGTTTGATCTACGAACACACAGTATACAACAGAGGCCACAAATAAAATGCTTATACCCTATGGAGAAATTTTAGAACTCAGCACAAATAAGTGCATTTATTTCCCAAAGTCTTTTCATGACAATAAACAAATTTTGAGTATTATTTGTGCTTATTCTTTGTTGTATTTTAAGAGAGACAGGAATTTTAAAGTTCAGTCTCAAATACCTATTGCTTTGGGTTTTAGGTACTAAACTGCAGACTATTTATACTTAATTTCATCTGATCCTCACAAGACGAATCTTATGCTGTGTATCTTGCCTATGTTAGAGATAAGAAAAATGGTTCAGAGGCTAGGATTTTTGAAAAGGTGTCTACACAAAGTTTACAATTTCTTTTAGCGTGTCTGTTCTTTGCTTCCTCCCTGGTATGTGGAGAGCTGTGCTGGTATGGATGACCTATTTACAGAGGAACAGGACTGAGAGCAGATCAAGGAGTTTAAGTGCTTCATATACACAGAAATGACGTGACTTGTTGAAATAAGCATCAACTTACCTTGAACATGAGAAATGATGAGCAGACAGGCTCCCAATAATCTGATGGAAGTACAAGGCTGAGTCATTGTTCAATGCCCACGTATCTTGTCCACTGCCACTCTGAACTACTGCTCCTGCTGTTTCACTAATTTAAATGGCTTTACCGAATGAGATTTCCTTATAGAAGAATGAAATCAACTTGACGATGACTTTCACCTGCTGCTTTCTTCAGATTCCTAGAAACAAGCAAACAAAGCAATGAATTTAATAATTTTTTTTTTCAAGAGTGAAGAGGAAAACCAGCCTAACCAGGCTTTTAAATGCAGAAATGCATTTTTTAAAATGTTGGTGTGGCCAGCGGTGGTGGTACACACCTTTAACCCCAGCATTCTGGAGGCAGAGGCAGGCGGATCTCTGAGTTCAAGGCCAGCTTGATCTACAAAGTAAGATCCAGAACAGCCAGGGACACAGAGAAACCCTGTCTTGAAAAACCAAACAAACAAAAAAACAAACAAAAATGTTGGTGTGTACTGGGGATCAACTCTAGTGCCTTGCACATGCTAAATAAGAGTTTCATCACTGAGCTATAATCTCAGATCTGTTGAAATATATTTTTAAAGATTAAACCTTGGTTTGTTTTTTTTTAAAGACTTTGTAATTACAAGGCTTAAGTAATTTAGTAAAAAGTTGTAATCTCTCCTAATCTCAAATCAGACAAGATAAATGTACTAAATCTCAACCAACTAGTGCAGTGTTAATCACATTAAGTCCCCTCTACTTGGGAAGCTGACAGAGCAGAGATTCCTTAAGTCTAGGAGTTCTAAAACAAGCTGGGCAACAGAAAGATGACTCCAGCTCTAAAGAAAAGAAGAAAAAAAAAAGAAAAAACCCTTGTCTAGCTTTTCTGGTTACTCTAATTAAATTATTTATTACTGAACTGAACATTTCAGCTAGGTATGGTATGGTGGTACATGCCTCTAACTCTAGCACTTGGAAAGGCAGAAAGACTCTAAGTTCTAGCCAGTCTGGGCTACATAGCCAGACTGTTTCACCACCCCCAAAAGAAAGTTCCTTAGTATAATAATAAGCAAACAGAAGCCTGCGGTGGAGGCACATGCTTTTAATTCCAGCACTCAGGAAGCAGAGACAGACCCATCTCTATGAGTTCCCGGCCAACATGGTCTACAGAGTGAGTTCCAGGACAGCTGGGATACACAAAGAAACCCTGTCTTGAAAAGCAAGCAAGCAAACAAAAAAGAAAATAGAAATGTTTCAATTTAAAATAAAAGCTCTTCATCAATATTCATTTAGTGTTATTTTTGTTTGTTTGTTTGTTTTTTGGTTTTTCGAGACAGGGTTTCTCTGTGTAGCTTTGTGCCTTTCCTGGATCTCGCTCTGTAGACCAGGCTGGCCTCGAACTCACAAAGATCCACCTGCCTCTGCCTCCCGAGTGCTGGGATTAAAAGTGTGCACCACTACCGCCCCCAATATTCATGTAAATCCTACTGAATAACAATAAAAACACCTTGAACACATAATTATTCCATGGATAGAAAAGAAAGTTCTAGAAAATTTACATATTTAAATAAGTTGTATGCTTCTTTATCAAAGCAAAAACAGAAACTTTCTTTGGGGAGGGGAACTAAACACAGAACCTTATGCTTGCTAAGCACAAGCTCTAGAAAAATTAACTATACTTCCAGACCCTAGAAATGTACCTTAAGTAAAGTTACTTTTCTAAAATACTTCAAATCTGAATTAAGATAAAGTTGAGTTTTTAATATGAGAAACATGAAGTATAATCACTTCAATTAAGATTTAGCTCATAGACAGCAGTGGTGGCACAAGCCTTTAATCCCAGCACTCGGGAGGCAGAGGTAGGCCAGCCTGGCCTACACAGGGAGTTCCTGGACAGCCAGGGCTATACAGAGAAACCCTGTCTCAAAAAACAAACAAACAAACAACAATAATAACAACAACGTGGTTTGGCTTTTATTAATACACACAGTAAATTCTTCTTATTTACTTATTTATTTTTTTAAATTACACTCATGATATTAATCACATTTGTGATATTCATAGATTACATTCGCAGTATTCATTCAATTCATATATTCAAAATATATATATATAAATTTTAAATGTGAATGTCATTTCTTGAAGGGGGTAGGAGGTCTTAATTACAGGCTTACAGCACAATGGGAGGACCCCGGAGGGCAGAAGTTCACTACTGATGTTTTACAATCTTGCATCTAAGCTGTTAACGCCCATTATTCAGGATACACAGACATGGAACTTCCCTTAAGCATTCAGGAGGGTGGAACCTGGCAAGGAATTAGCATTGGGAGGATATCAAGGTCAAGGTCCGCAAGCAAGGCAACAGTTACCCAAAACGGGGGCCAGGGCCCTGCAGGTCCCCCTTTTATTAAAAAATGAGCTTCTGACTTGGGTTGCATGGGACGTCAGCAGCTCACCTTACCCGTCATGGAGACGCCTGCCCAGGCCACACAGGTGCTCTGTCTTAGGTTGGTGAGTGCCCCCCAGGCATTACCTATCTCTGAATACTCATCATCATACTGGCTCAATCGTGTGTGAGCTGCATGGTTAATTGCTGCCAAAGATCTCAAAGTGGCACTGGGCTTGCAATCTGTGTGTTTGATACAGAAAAGACCAACAGAGGTCCTATCTCACCCATAGCCAGTAGGCTAAAGGCAACTGAGCCATTCCCTTCCTTATCGAGCCATACTGTACGTTGGAGCCCTTGTAAGATAGTATCCCAAAAGCAACTGGAACTTGAGTTTATAAATTTATAATTTTCAAAGCCAATCGAGATGTATGTAACTACTGAATTAAATTTATCATGTCCAATAGAATGAAAGATTAACTAACTGTAGTAGCTACTTTTGTTGCCAGGGTCTCCACTGTGCTACCTGTAGTAGGCATTTATGAGATGGTAATCCCAGAAACAGTAGCAGCACACACAGTAAATTCTTAAAGACTTTAAAGCAAAATAATAATAATAATAATAATAATATAAAAATAAATTAAATAGAAACAGGTTAACAGAAAAAAGGCTAATTTGCACGTAGATGAATATAACTCCTCTTTTTGGCCTATTCTATTGGTTCAGGCAGCTTGGTTTCATTATCCTAGGCCTAAACTATTTCCTAGTGAAAAAGGTTTTGCTTATTTATGACTTTATTATCCTTGGTGTGATTTCTACCAGATAATATAATAATAATAATAATAATAATAATAATAATAATAAGAAGAAGAAGAAGAAGAAGAAGAAGAAGAAGAAGAAGAAATCTGTGTTTTCTATGTTACCTAGTGAACCATTTTCCACTTTACAGTACTGTGGAAATACAGTACATAGATAGGTAAACAATTTATAACTGGTTTAAATCTAAAAGTTCTTTTGCACTGATTTGCTTGGTGTTTTTGTTTTTTTTTTTTTTTTGGTTGGTTGTTGGTTTTGTTATTTTGAGACAAGGTCTTGCTGTATAACTCAGACTGATCTACAATTCTGGAACTCAGTGGTTTTCTTGTGTCAGCCCTCCAAATACTAGGATCATAGGCATATATCACCATGCCTTAATGATTTAAAATCTCCACATAAAACCCCTTCCAACTTGTTCTTTCCCTGGACAGAATCTTAGCTACCTGAGGCTGGCAATGAATTCACCAAATACTCAAGGATGATCTTGAACATGTGACCTTCCTGCCTCTTCCTTCTAAGTACTTGGGGCTACAGGCTTTTGCCACAAGTGCTTTAAATTTTAGAAATTTTTTGAAACTTCTCTACTATAAATGTAAATTGCTTCAAAAACATATTACTGAGATAATCTAAAGTCTAAAATGATTAGATGAAAATGTTTACAATGTGACAAAGCCGCGTGTGTATAAAGAACGTACCTCTTAACATGGTTCAACTACAATTCTTGTAGTTGAACTACAATGCTTGTTTCGGGCTTTCAGTATACCGCTAACCCTGATCATCCTATCTCCATCTGCCAAGCACGTATCTAGAAGAAGGTGCACTCCACCTGTCTACATCACTCAGTGCCTTTTCCTTCCCACTCTTCCATATGCTTATTAACCGACATTTATAGAGTATGTATTACAGACCAAAGTAAAGTACTAGAAATACAAATACAAGTATTCCAGATTCATTCATCTGCTTATTTTTAAGACATGGCTTCACTTTACAGCCCAGGTTAGCCTCCAACTATTTCCTGTCTCAGTTTCCAGGTGCACATCACTATATCTAGTTCACGATTCTCTCAATTTCTGCTTGAAGGAGCTCATAATCTTGGGTGGGGACTGATTGCTGTGACTTGTTCTATACTGGTTCCTGTACTGGTTCCTTCATCAGTTTATGTAAAGGTAGCATTGGGCTTACTGACTACTACCTGGTAGCAAGCATACTTACAGTACACGAGACCTTTGGTGTACTTTCCATATCAGTCCTTTTCAGAGAAAAGGGTCGATTGCAATACTGATACAAATCCAAATTCTAGGTATGCCTCAAACCAGTAACTTAAAATCTTTGAATAAGTTTTCCTTTACAGAACCAAAGGGTACTCACTGGCTCACAGCTATCCTAAGAACTAATAAGATAACATATTCACCTCTTGTGCCAATACTATTATAAATGCTCTGTTAAAATTAATTTATAAAGTCCCCACAACTGCCTCATAAGAAAGGTGTAAGTGAAGTGGACTGAAAAAATTAAAAATCACACCTGGTGATAAAGCTATAATTCAAAAGGTCTAATTCTGGACTCCATTTATTAATTGCTACTCTATACATTATATTAATTATACTTTATAATATGAAATATACATTATATATTACAAAGTACTTAGAATTATAGTGGCACAGAGTAGGTACTCAATAAAGTTCCTTCTTCTCAAACATGTCTATTACATGGTCTGGTATATACGGGGGCAGCACCAACTGTGAGAAATTCTTACAGTTTAAAAACCTGTGACAGGCCAGGCAGTGGTGTCACACGCCTTTGATCCCAGCACTTAGGAGGCAGAGCCAGGCAGATCTCTGTGAATTCAAGGTCAGCCTGGTCTACAGAGTGAGATCTAGGACAGGCACCAAAACTACACAGAGAAATCCTGTCTCAGAAAGACAAAACAAACAAAACCTGTGATAACTATGAAAATCAATACATTTGTACTAAGAACAATGCTAAACTAGGAATGTAATCTCATCAGGTATTAGTAGAAACATACTGCTATACCCACAGAAGATAACTACAGAAAAGTAAAAGACATAGAAATTACTCATTAACATACAAATGGAACCAAGGGTCACAAACTATTAGAGGAACAGACAGAAAGGGAGAGAATACTAATTCATTAGCTCCCCTCAAACTTTCAAGTCCTGTGTAAACAGTGTTCTTGCCATTGGATATTATCCTTAATAAGAGCTTATTTTATTCATCAGCTTACATATTAAACACCAAGAATATAGTCATGATAGAAAAACAGACCCATCTTCAGGGAGTTCAAAGTCACTAAATGAGACAATTAAAATATTCTGACATGGGTCAGTCATAGCACAGTGGTAGAGCTGTTTGTGGGAGGCTCTGCATCTCAGGGGAAGGAAATAAAAGATGGAAATACTCTTGACACAGAACAAAACATAAAAAAAAGTAAAATATATCTGCACTAAGTGTAAGGTAGAAAAAATGTGAAACCCTGGAGGGTCCAGATCTATTCTGGATGAAAAAGCCCATGTAAGCAGTGCTGAGGAGTAATACTTCAGCTGCTGTGTGAAGATAAATATCGGTCAAGCTAATAGTCTGTGCAAAGATTTCTGAGAAACAGAACAGGGAGCAATGCTTCTGAACCATGGAGAATAGCGTAGTGTGAGACAAAAGAAGGTGGAAAGACAGAAAAGACAAGGACTCTATGAAAGATTTGGGTTTTCAATGCAAGAGAGATGGGCATTAGTTAGCTGGTTTTAATGTAATGAACTAGAAAAGGCAAGAGCAGAAATAAAGCAGGAGGAGAAGTCGTTAAGATCAGGTGGCAGCAGCAGTACAGTGAGTGAACACAACTAAAAATCAAGACTACATAGTACTTGGTGGTGGTTGGGTGCAGGGGTCAAGAAGCGTGAGTCACCAAAGATGACTCTCACACTGCTGGTCTGAGCAATTACTAAAATGTGAATAAGCAGATTTTTGGACAAAGTAAAGAAAAAAGGCTCAAAGGTTCAGATTTAGACATCTGAGATTACCCAAAAGGAATGTCTACTGGGCATCTGGTTCTCAAGCTTAAAGGAAACATCTGGGGCTGAAGATACAAATCTTCCATTATGTCAACAGCACAGAGATATTAAAAGCTAAGGTTCATGGATGAAAGTCCCAGAGCACTGTTTAGTTAGAAAGTGCACTAATGGTTGGGCATAGTGGTGCATACTTATAATTTCAACACGGAAGGCAAAGGCTCAGTTAAAGATCAGCGTTGGCTACACAGTAAGACCCTTATCTAAGCTTCCTTCCCTCAAAGATCACTGCTAAGATCTGAAGTATATCCACAGGCGCTTTGATGCATCCTCAAGAGAGTGAAGTCTAATTCCCCTCCCTTGAGTATGGACTAGACTCAGTGACTCATTTCTAACAAGTAAGATGTAAACACGAGTGACTTTTGCTAGGTCATAAAAGTACTTCAGCGTCTGCCTTCATGCACTCTTACTGAAGCCAGCAGTCGGGATCTAAGCATATCTGAACAGTCCTACAAGGCTTGCTTGTGTGGCAACAAACAGGTTTGCCAATAACCACTCGAGTGAGCAACCAGGGGAGCCTTTAGAACTGTGTTATTTAGACATTTTGCTCACAATTTTATGGAAACCCTAAGTTAGAAACACCCTGCCTCTGGTGGGTTCTTTTCATTTGACTGATCAATTTGATCTGAAACCCAGGCTGGCCTGAAATTTGGGATGATTCTCAGCCTCAGCCTCCCAAGTGCTGGGATTACAGTCATGTACCACCATATCCTCCTGCCTTTGGTGGACTCTTGCTAATGTATGTGATAATAAATATCAGCTGTTATGAGTTACTAAGCTTTGGGGAGGAATAGATAAACCAATACCATTGTAAGAAACATACTGAAATATAAGAGCCTAATCACCATGGAAGAAGTCTGAAAAAGTAGTCAGGTGAGAAAACTATACAGGTAACAGCCAGACAAAATGCCCAGAAAATTGTAACATCATGGATAACATGTTTCTTCAAAGAAGTAGCCAAAGCCATGCTCTGTTTTAAAATTATTTCCACAAGACTCACTTCAGAGGGGTAGAAAGCAGACTCTTTCTAACTCTGTTATTATAGTTACACATCTCCCCCCCCCCATGTGATGTTATGGACTTGATTCCATAAAAATGACTTTAGTTTATTTATCTAGGAGAAGGCAGTTTTCACATCATACACTAGAGAACAATTTTAACAGACTAAATAGGATAGCAATCAGCTTGGTTTTAAATGTCAGTTCTGACTTGATTGCGACTTTTGACAATGCTGGTTCATCTATTAAGGTTTTGCATTCCTTCATCACTAGCCTAGAGGATTTAGTACCTCACACCCAGTGTTCCAGATCCAGTAGACAGGTGTCGCCGCTACGATCACTAACTAATACAAATGTGGTGGACTGCCCTTTGTTTGTCTCACACTGTTCCTACAACCATAATACAGAAGCAAAACTGTTACCTGATTGTATTTATTACATACTTTCTGGTTTTTTGAGACAAGTTTTTTCTGTGTAATAGCCCTGGCTACCTGGAACTCACTTTGTAGACCAGGATGGCCTCAAACTCATTTAAGATCCACTGGCCACTGCCTCCCAAGTACTGAGATTAAAGGTGTGTGCCACCATGCCTGGCATAACCTGATTTTATCACCATACTGAGACTGATAATTTTCATTCTAACATTTGAAAATAAAATATATGCATTTTTAATTGCTAAGACTTTCATAAGAATCTTAATTTTTTTTTTAAACTATTGTGTGGTATTTGAGTGTGGGATTCCTTTGGGAAATCAACTTGGGTTTGTCAGGTTTGAGAAGCAAGGGCTTTTATCAGTTGAATCATCTTTACCATAAGTTAAAAATATCTACTTTGCCAATGTCATTAACGTAAGGGCAGAGGCTAAGGAGATGGTCCAGCCAGTAAAGTGTTTCCATACAAGTATGAAGATCAGAGTTCTGATTCCCTGTAGGCACAAAAAAAGCACTTGTAGTTATATGAATCTATAAAACCCAGTGCTGAGGAGGTAGAGACAGGAGTCTCATGGGGACATAGACACCCTAGCTAGGAGCTCCTCTAGGTTTAGTGAAAGATCCTGTCTCATAACAGTAAGTGGCAGAGAGCCAATGGCGCACGCGCGCGCACACACACACACACACACACACACACTCGCAAATACACACAAATACACATGCATACAGACATTTAAAATGCTGTATAATCGCCGGGCGGTGGTGGTGCACGCCTTTAATCCCAGCACTCGGGAGGCAGAGGCAGGCGGATCTTTGTGAGTTCGAGGCCAGCCTGGGCTACCAAGTGAGTTCCAGGAAAGGCGCAAAGCTACACAGAGAAACCCTGTCTCGAAAAACCAAAAAAAAAAAATGCTGTATAATCAAAACTGTAAAATGATACAGGAATTAAAGAGCTATCACACTGGCATCCAACAACTGTATATACCCATCTGATACAGTTTCTTCAGGAAAATAAGGAGGAAATACAGGTTTTTTTTTAAAGAAAGATTTATTATTATTATTATTATTATTATTATTATTATTATTATTATTATTATTATTATTTTGAGACAGGGTTTCTCTGGATAGCCCTGGTTGGTCTGGGACCCACCCTGTGTAGACCAGGCTGGCCTCGAGCTCACTGAGATCACCTGCCTCTGCCTCTGCCTCCTGAGTGCTGGGATTAAAGGTACATGTGCCACCACTGCCTGGCTAAAGAAACATCTTTTTATTCTATGTAATATGACTGTTTTGCGCGCGCGTGTGTGTGTGTGTGTGTGTGTGTGTGTGTATGTGTGTGTGTGTGTGTGTGTGTGTGTGTGTTGTCTAGTGCCCTGGGACTGGAGTTGCAGACGGGCGTTAACTGCTGTATGGGTGCTGAAAATTGAACCCAAGTCCTCTGAAAGAGTAACATGTACTCCTAACTACGGAAACAACACTCCAGTCTCAAGAATTTCATAAGTTTAAAAAAATGTAAAGTTGACAAACAGTTTAATCAGAACCGAGAACAAATAGAAAAAGAAAACCCCAAACAAAACAGGGAAAGTCTGAAGTCAGCTGAAAAAACAAGCCTGAAGTCATTCTTTCCTCTTCCTGTCAAGCGTTCCCCATATCCTTCATTTTTACTTAATACTAGAAAGGTGTGGGAATTTCCAACAAGTTGGCCAGCTGCCAGTTCCATAAATCGGCAAGGAAAACCCCCCTTTCCAGGGGTCCCTCCCTTAGGCAGCTCCAGGCGCCGGGTCTGACAAGCTTTCTGAGAAGGAGTGTTCTGGCTGCAGACTTTCTGGCTCCACAGCCATTGTTTGCATGGCAGCTCTGCTCCTCATCCAGAGCCTGGATTAGCATAAGAATATCGTCTTTTCCCTTAACAAGCAACTCGTCCATTTTCTTTCCCCAATTTCTAACCTCTTTCCCAGCAATCAGAACCCCAATATACAGCTATGTAACTGCACCAAAGCTGTCAGGGTTATTCTAGTGATTATTTTTATAACAGTGAAAACACAATCTCATCCAAATCTGAAGAAAATAATTAGCTTCATGAGCTACTGAGAGTGTATCTGTGACAACACAAGCCTGCTTTTTTAGCATCTAAGGAATAGACAATCTTTCAGTTTGAATATAATAAGAAATATCAGTCTCTGAAGCTGCTGGCAGCTACTCTGAGACCAGAAGACAAACTAGATCCTTGGAAACACTAAATGCTCAAGCAGTCTTGTCAGAATGCTCAGTCAAGAGTCAATAACTTGCCGGTTGTGGCGGTGCACACCAGTAGGCTAAAACCCTAACTAAGACAATGTGAATGCAGAACCAGCACAACAACCTGGTGGAAGAAAAGGGACCAGTGGGAGTGAGGGAGCATGGGTAGGGAGGTATGGAGAAAACAAGCTCGATGTATAATACATGAGAATGTTCTCACGTTAGGATGACTCAAAGAGTATACAAAGTGATTAAATAATGTTACTAGCAGCTATGTAGTTTATTACTCCTGGTATTTCCCCCTCCCATATTGACCAGATCTGTGGTCTTCCCCACCTTAGCTAACTTCAAGTCTCAGTCACTCGTGTGTATCCCCCCACTCCTACCATCAACCATCTCTACCTTCAGATTATATCCTGACCCCACATACCAATCACCACCTCTTCTGTTCTCTAATTTAAGACACTAGTAACCTTTACTTGGATTATTCGGAACAGCCTCTAAAATGTCTACAAATACCCTACAAATACCTTTATGCACCATATATTCACCACACAGGTAAAGCAATCCTAATTATGATCATGATAAACCATACCTCTGTTTTAAGCCCTCTGATGGCAGCCTGGTAACCTTAGGCTTAAGTAAAAGCTTAAGTCTACAAATGTCCACCAGACTCCAGTTCCTCTACTCTATCTGCATTGACCTATGGCTCTTCATTAAACAAACTAGACCAAAGCCTTTGCTCCAGGACTGACACATGTACAGGGCTGCCACCTACATCATTTCCCCAGGATAGCAGAGGAGATCTAGTGCTATATGGCCTCTGAGCTAATTCAAAACCCTTGTCTTACTCAGTCCCATCTACCTGCTTTTTTTTTTATAATAAGGGAAAGTCTGGGGTGTAAGGATTCGGTCCTTAATTACGCCATCAGCCTAAAAAGCGCGTGGGCCCTCTGTGCACTCTGTCCCCTTTTCTTTCCGCTCCTTCCCACCAGCCCTCCTCCCTCCCTCCCCCACCTCTGTGTCTCTCTCTGTCTCTCTGTCTCTGACTCTCCGCCCTACCCCCAATAAAGCTCTAAAAAGGTAACCATGGCTATCATTCTTTTAATCAGCACGCTCCTCCACCGGCACGGCCGCCGGCCGCCGTAGGCAGCGACCAGCCACGAGGGGCAGCGCCATAGAATAACCAACACCACCCCCTCCCCCAAAAGAATACATTTGAAAATCAAGAAGTTAGCCTGCAGGGATGACTCAGTGGTTGAGAGTGCTTGCTTCTCTTCCAGAGGACCTGAGTTCAGTTCCCAGCACACACACTGGGTGGCTCACAATCACTTGTAATTCCAGTTCCAGGGGATCTAACATCATCTTCTGCCCTCTGTGGACACCCACACACAGGTCAAACATGCCTCCCACAGACATACATACACATAAAAAATAATAAAACAAAAAACATTTTAAGGGAAAGAAAGAAAATCAAGAATGCTATTGCCTGGTTTCCTTATCCCCTCTCTTTCTCACCTCCTCATCAGTGGGCTAGTCACAAGCTAAAAAGTATTGTTCTACCCAGCTGCCCCCACTCTTTTATTTTTATTTTTTATTTTTTGAGACAAAGTCTCACTAAAGTTGTCCAGGCTTGCCTCAATAATCACCATCCTCCAGTCTCAGCCCAAAAGTGGCCAAGATTACAGGTGTGTGCCTCCATGCTTAGCCACTGCATGATTTTATAGAAAAATATTAGATATTAAAATTAACTCAAGATGATCAATGCTACATAAACAGATCAATAAATTAACTACAAAAGACAGGTCACTAAGATGGATGGAAGGGAAGATAGGGAGAACAGTGGAATTGAGAGTAATGAAAGGCTTTGGTATATGTTATTTAAAATTTTGTGTCACTCATGTAATCTCTTAAAAATTAAAGACATGGTTTCTGAGTCACTTAGATTAGAAATTACCCTACTAGCAGTTACAACTATAAGGTGGTGCACAAGAAGTCATTACAATGAAGAATAAAGTGATGAGGTGAAATGTCACTGAAGACCATCACAAGACTGACCACTCTGGTGGGATGAGCATCCCCTGAAGGTCCAAGAGTCAAGACCTTAATCACAGGATGGTACAACTGGGAGGAGAGGTGAATCTCCTAGGAAGCCGGTCACTGAGGAGGAGGATGGACCAGCTCCCCCCCCCCCATACCTCTCAGGGTTAGGAGGGTGGCAGTCTGCTCTGTCAGGAACTCTCACCATGGTGTTGGCACTGCCAGAGGTCCAAAGCAAGAAGGTCGTGAACTAGATTAACTCCAAGCCAAAATAAATCGCTTCTCTTTGTAAGTTGACTACCTCAGGCATCTCAGGACACTAAGGGAAACTGACTGATACAAAGGCAACTGGGTCTGGGGCATTCTTGAAGGGGGAACATTTATTTCTAAGATGAAAATACAGTAAAATTATTAACTTATAAGGAAGATGACTCAAGAAACCGAGCAGTTACCACAAAGTCTTGGTATGACAAGGACCCGGAAGAAGGTGAAATGAAGTTGCAGCAGCGACAGAGACTTTCCAATAGTGAAGAAATGAAGAGTGAATTAAGAGTGAATAAATAGAAAGCATTTTCTATGACTTGATTTTCTGATTTTCCTTACCTCAGGGATGCGGCTAGATAAAACTGTAGTTCCAATTTTCTCCAAACAGCTTTGACCTATGCTTCCATCTCATGAATTCCAAGACAGTATCAAACCGATGCATATTTTCATAAATCTGCTAAAAAAAAAAAAAAACTTATTTAAGAAAGAACTTTTACTATCAAAATAAAATGTGTAAAATCAACACAAAGTATTTCATAGGTAAAAACATTCATTTTCAAAGTAAAAATCAATGAACAGTTACTAACCAAAGAAGAACATATACTTCTATGGAAAATAAAGTATTAGTTAAAAATGTCCAGTCGGGCAGTGGTGGCACACGCCTTTAATCCCAGCACTGGGAGGCAGAGGCAGGTGGATCTCTGTGAGTTTGAGGCCAACCTGGGCTACAGAGTGAGATCCAGGAAAGGCGCAAAGCTGCACAGAGAAACCCTGTCTTGAGAAAACAAAAACAAAACAAAAAATGTCCACATTAAGCTTAAGATTTTAATGAACAGTATTAAAAAAACAAACAAAAACCCCTCCAAGAACTGCTGAAAACAACACTGAAATGTACAATTTTCTTCCAATCTCACTTTCCCTCTCTTACTGTAATTTTCATTTATTTACTATGGAGGGATCCCCCGCCCCTTGCAGAACCACTGTGCAAGCAGAGGGTGGAGGTCGGGGACAACCTGCAGCCACTGATTCTCTCATTCCACCATGTGGTTCCTAGAAATTGAACTCAAGTTACCAGGCTTGGCAGGAAACGCCTCTACCTGCTGAGCTATCTTGTTGGTCCTCTTACCACAAAATCTTTTTGTTTGTGTTTTGAGGCAGGGTCTCACTATGTAGCTCTGGCTGGCTTGGCACTCCCAGTGTACACCAGGCTGGTCTTGAATTCACAGATCTTCTGTCTCTGCTTCCCCAGTGCTGAGATTAAAGGTATGCATTACCATTCCCAGGCACAAAAATCTTAATAACCAGTTTCAATTTCATTCCAACTCCTATTTATAATACTAGGATTTGTAAGGGTATTGCATTTGATCGTACTGATCTAATTCTGGAAGGCAGATTTCAACCACACTAATATTATCCTTAAGGACCCTGTTGCTTCAAGGGATATTTATAAAAATGAGGGGTGGAAAACATTAACATTTTTTAATTTATTTAAAGATATGCATGTTTATTTAGAGCTTATTTTCTTGTTTTTTGAGACAGGTCTTACTATGTACTCTAGGGCTGGCCTGGAACTCATGATCTTCCTGCCTAGCCTGAATTTTAAAAACAGTTCCACTGAGGGTTTTTTTTTAAAAAACTAAAACTTCAAATAGAAAAGTACTATTTCATATTTCAGAAGAAAATTTTTCAAAAGCAGCATGAACAAAACCTATATCTCATTACAAGGTCAAATGCCTTTGTCTTCAGAACATTCAGTATGACAGCATGCGGAGGTTTAATAGTCTTGGCAATAGTAACTAAATCCACATCAACTGGGACAACTCAAAACAGTCTAGTCTATCAGTCTTTCTTAAAGACTCCACTCAGCAGACAGGCTGCCACAGCAAAATCTTTCACTGTCCAAAAAATGAGCATGACCCTGACAGCAATTAGTAAAACTGTCTGCACTTAGGAGGTTTTCAGGGTCTTTTCACGTATAATCCACAACATAACCAGGTCCTAGAATTTTTCAGATCTACTCTTAGATTGTCACTAGGAGAAATGAGGGAGGGTAGAAATAGATTTGAAGGATTAGTGTTTTTATTTTTCCAATCCAAAATCTTGATAATCTTGGAAGAATTTCTACTAAATTAATAAAAAAAAATACATTATGCTTCCATTTTAGAAATGGCATATTTTACTCCAAAGTCTTATGGGGGAACTATGAGTTCACCCTGAAAATGTACACAGAAGTAGAGATGAGATAATCACAGTGATAAATTAATTTGCATACAAGTAAAAATAGCCCACTAATGTATCATTACTTAAACATCGATCAAGCCTTATTCTAATTCTACCAGATACTTGCAATGGATCAAATGATAAATAACATGAAAAACCCATTATTTATTACAACACTAATTACTGTAACTGTTTCCACAGCTAAAAAAGGTTTGTGCTTTAGGCTAAATCTAAAGTTAATTTCTACAAAGAAACACAATACCCACCCCCAATGTTCAAATACACCAGAATTCCAAAGTCCAGATTAACTAGTCTCCTACTGTACTCTTATATGAGAGTAACATAAAATAAATTTCAGGAAGATTTTTTTAAAATGTTAATCTTAGGGGCTGGAGAGACGGCTCATAGTTAAGAGCATGTACTGTTCTTCCAGAGGACCTGGGTTCAGTTCCTAGCACCCACATGGTGGTTCACAATCTGTAACTCTGGTTCCAGAGAATCTGAACCCTTCTTCTGACCTCCTCAGATACCAAGAATTCACGTGGTGCAGTCACATATGCAGGCAAACACTCACATAAAATAAATAAATCCTAAAACAACAACAACAACAAAAACGAACCTAGGGCCTGCTGAGGAAAATCAAGTATGATTTTATTTCTATAACTCAGAAGAAACAAGACAATGAAATGAAAAGATGTGCTTCACAGTACAGCTCTTCAGATCGTTATTTACATACTAGAAATCCAAAAACTGCAGGAAAAGGGCCTCTATAGTGCAATGCTACAGTCCCGGAAGCACCAATCTGTAACTACATACAAGCATACATAGGTCCTGACTACATAGGCGAAATGGTCAATCGCTGAACTTACTAGGCCACTGATCACAGCCTGTTAGCACTGTGAATGTGTGTTCCCTAGGGATCTTATAAAATCAAACACGAGGGTCAGTGAGACGGCTCAGCAAGTAAAGATGCCGGCTGCCAAGCAGTAACCTGAGCTCAACCCCTGGTCCCATATAATGGAAGGCGAGAACCTACTCCTTCAAGTTTTCCTCTGACCTCAACACTCATACCACAGCACATGTGCATGCACACAAGCATACAAAAATGAACTGAAATGTAGCAACAAAAAAAGACAAACACCAAGTAAATGCAATTTTTCACTAAAGAGTTTGTGCTAAAATTTTCAAGCATGTTAAGATAGAAAAGTTCAAAAGTAATTTTCAGTTTCTGCTTAGATCAATTTATCTGTACTGTGTAAAATAAGCCTTAATACAAGAATTATTAACAGACACTTAGGGTCAACAATTGTACTTATCATCCATAATGTGTTTGTTCCTGATGGATTTCCCTTGGCTTATTTTTGTGGACTGGGAATTGAATCCAGGGCCTGGCACATGCTTGGCAAATATTCTTATTATTACTAATATACACATACCCGGGCACTAGTGATGGTTAAAATATCTTGGTAACTTAAGATTGAAAACACTTAAAGAGATCTTTATAAGAAAGGGAAAGAACAAGACAGAGACATGGAGAAATATCTGCAAAGTATCCATGTAACAAATGACTCATCAAGAATCTATGTAGCCCAGGCTGGCCTCGAACTCACAGAGATCCGCCTGCCTCTGCCTCCTGAGTGCTGAGATTAAAGGCGTGCGCCACCACCGCCCGGCCTTAAATGTGTAGCCCATGCTGGCCTGGAACTCATGATCCTCCTGCCTCCGCCTCCTTCAGCAAATCCTACTGGCGTGCACCACTACAAATGGCACCTCTGCTTCTTTTCAATTTATCCTTCCCAATAATGACACATTAACAAATTCTAAAACTTTAATTTTTCTATGTAAATTAACATAATATTTGATAATCCTCCTTCCCTTTCCAAGTAAACAGAATCATACTACCAAACAAATACATACTACCCTTTTTGCGTGTGTGTCTGTAAAGAGTTTAAGAAATTATCAGTGGTATTATTAGCCAATAGTTTTGCAAAAGCACCATCAAACAAGCTCCACACAAGACAGTAAAATTTCTATTATCGAGAATCATTAGAAAGTAATTCTAAATTAGTAAGTGCTTACTGGCCCCAAAACATCCACTGTTGCATATTCTGATCATATAAAGAAACTTGTAATTAATATTATAATTAAACTTGTAAAAAATACCAATATTATTTTCTACAGAGAAAATATTTTCCAGTTTCAAATAACCCTGGACTCTTGAATTATAACCCGTTTTTATGTTCAAGCTATCTGTGTATTATTTCTCCTGCAGTTGTACATAAAATATTTTTACATAAAAAAGGGCAAATACTATAGAATTGTATTACATGAAATATATAGAATATACAAATTCATAGAGACAGAAAGATTAGAAGTTATCTCATGCTAGAGAAGAAAGGAATATAGAGCAATGGTTTCCTAAGTATAGAATCTCTGTTTTGTATGATGGAAAAGACCCACAAATGGACAGCAGTATCGGGACATAATATCATGAATGTAATAAATCAATAAATTAATTAATTAATATCATCAATATAGTTACTGAATGAATACTGCAAATGTAATCAATGAATACCACAAATGTAATGAATATCATGAGTGTAATTAATATCTTGAATCTAATTCATGCCACTGAATTGTGAACTTAAAAATGGTCACAATTGCAATTATGTTCATTTAAAAAAATCAAGGTGGAAAATAGATAGATAGATAGAAAGAAAGAAAGAAAGAAAGAAAGAAAGAAAGAGAGAGAAAGACGCTGACCGAGTTCTGCTACAATAAAATGAAATCACCAGGGAGGAGTACCAGATAGCTTGCTCTAGTTCTAAAGGCCCCATTACTTCCTTGCTTCTCTATTTGTTCCAGCTTGTACATTTATCTTTTCCTCCCCTTTGCTAACAACTTCTTCACTTTTTATTTATAGCATTCATGGTGGCTAGAAAACTAATGTATCAGTTATTCACATTCTATAAAAATATAAAGACCGCATATGATGGCTTGAGATTTATGATATAAGAACAGAACAAATTTTCTATTATTATAAAGTAATTGTAAGCTGTCATAGTATGATGACGTTAATAATAATAATAAAGATCACTTCAACAAGGGAAAGACATATCAGAATGAGTCAGCCCAAGGGGGAAAAAAAAAGACAGGTGAAGTTAAAAACCAAACCCAGCTCAAATGCCTGTTCAGCACTACAAACTAGGTTTGTTAAAACTCAAAAACACCCAGGAAAGGCGCAAGGCTACACAGAGAAACCCTGTCTCGAAAACCAAAAAAAAAAAAAAAAAAAAAAAAAAAAAAACAAAAAACTCAAAAACACACAGACCAGAACTCATCTCAATTTTCCATCCTCTTACAGGCCCATTCCTCTTGAATCCCAGTCAGCTCAATCTACAACTGTTCAAAAGAAAACTCTACCATTCCTCAGTAGAGCTAACAGTGTATACACTCAACAATACCAAAGTCTAGCTCTATAGCCTTCAGACACATATAGCTATATTCACAGTATTTCTTAGTGGCAAACCTAGAACAACAGTAAAATAGGTAATAATATATTCATAAATGGAACCATCACACAGTAGTGGAAATGAAGGAACCATGACACTACACCAACATGAACAAAACCTCAAAATTATAACTATAAATGTTTTTAAAATCCTTGTTTTTTAAAAAGCTAACAAAAAATCTGGAAAATTTTGTTATTATTAGCTATAAGATAATTATATACAGACGTTTAGTAAACAATGCTGTTATGACAGAAGTTATTAAAATCAAACTGAGAGATCTACAAGGAAGTCCCAAAGAGCTTTATTTAACCAGCAAATTTCAAATTTTAGAAACATTATTTTTTAAAGACTAAAAAAATTATGGGTATGAATGTTGTGCCTGCATGTTCGTGCTTGTGTACCTGCAGAGGCCAGAAGAGGCCAATGGATCCACTGGATCTGGAGTTACAGTTGGTTGTGAACAGTCATGTTGGTTGGGGATCAAACCTGGGTCAGCTGGAAGAACAGCCTTAACCACAGAGCCATATCCAACCCCAAACTGTTACTTATAAATAGAGTGAAAAATTGTTCTTAAAAGATCAAAAATTATGCCTATGCTTCTGTTGTATAGCTATTTCTTCTTAAACAGAATATTGATCCTGCAGAGAGAAGGGAAACCCATTAAGATTCAGGAAGCTTAGAAAACTGACTAGACTTATAAGGCCCCTCCCCAAGAGTTTCTTAATAAGCAGTAAGAAATTGTTGGCAGAGAACGCCAGTGATATAGCTCTTCCTATGAGTCTTAGCCATGCTCCTGTGAGTAACCCCAATAATCTCACTGGCTCACCATACTAGACTTGGGTATAACTGTTTTTTGATCAGTTGCCTGTACCCCATCTGGAATGAAGAGACATTCTGTTCACCTTTCCAGGAAAAAATCACACAACTATGGGTAAAAAACAATTTAGAATCAAGTACATTGGGGAAGGGTTGTTTATTCTA
This sequence comes from Peromyscus leucopus, assembly GCF_004664715.2. Taxonomy (NCBI): domain Eukaryota; kingdom Metazoa; phylum Chordata; class Mammalia; order Rodentia; family Cricetidae; genus Peromyscus; species Peromyscus leucopus. The sequence goes on along the minus strand of NC_051070.1, from coordinate 105,224,406 downwards.
TATATATCTTACAAAGATTTTATTTGATATTGAAGAATTGGATAGGGCGGTGGCAGAGGCTGAGACGCTGTCGTAATAAAGACCAGAAACTGAGCTTTTACCTGCTAAGGAGTTAGTGAAAACATGGAGATTAAGGGTTTGGAACAGGGACGCCTTTAATCCCAGCACACGGGGAAGGAGCCATCTCCGTGGGACGCAACCAGAACCGATCTGAACATTCTGTCTGAGGCCAACCCAGCTGCCGATCCTGCGGAAACCCAACAACTTGGAGGTGTTGGTGAGAATGCCCTACTGAACAACCTGCTGAGCTGAGAGCCATTCGGGAGAGGATTCAAAAGCCTACAGTCTGCAGTCTGAGGAAACAAGATCAGCTGAGGAGTTGCCGAATGAGCAAAACGTGACCTGAGAACAAAAAAGAAGGCACCGACCAGCCACTGAACCAGATCACCAGAATCATAAGCCTACCCTACACCAACTGGGAACAGGTAAGCCCCCATTTCTGGACTGGCAGATCAGGTCTCTAGCCCCTAGGCCCTAGCCCCTAGCCCCTAGGCCCTACCCATCAGAATCCCAGAGACCAGACAGCTAACTTTCCCTGCTCCCCCACAAAAACAAAAAAACAAAAACAAAAAAACCCTACAAACCTAACAACCACTGGAACCATAAGCACACCCTGCACCGATTTGGAACAACTGCTCCCTGAGACAGAACCCATTAATACTGATTTGACTAAGCTGCTCCTGAAGAAACAGAGCCCAACAGCACCGATTTGACCAAGAACTCCTAGTGGACCAAGACTATCAATTCGAACAAGAGGAATTGGATCTAACTATACCAGCCCATTAAAACCCACCCTCCCTCTGTTCTCTCCTTTGGCTTTTTTTTTTTTTTTTTTTTTTTTTTTACAGGGTTTCTCTGTGTAGTTTTGGTGTCTGTTCTGGATCTTACTCTGTAGACCAGGCTGGCCTCAAACTCACAGAGAGCCACCTGCCTCTGCCTCTGCCCCCAGAGTGCTGGGATTAAAGGCGTGCGCCACCACCGCCTGGCTCTAACCCAGAACTTTTAAGTTAAATTGCCCAGGCTAGATTTAAACTCATTATCCCCCTGCCCCATACTCTAAAGTACCAGGATTATAGATGTGTCCACTAAGCCAAGAGCAGCTAATTCTAATGTCCTATTTAGAGAACAGAATACTTTAAAACTTCCTTCTCATAATAGACTTGTTTTCTAATGATGCATAACTGAGATTAATTTTTAAGATTGTCAAAGCAATGTAATTAAAGTATAGTGAATCATTTTACAGTTTCCTAAAAATTATACTTCATGAGAAATAGTTATCACCTCAAGGATATACTGTTTATAATAAACTTTAATCAAACTAATCTGCCATGTATTTTACTTACTTATTTACTAAAAACTTAAAATTACTTTCATTTACAGCCCAAACCCCTTAAGATCTATACTTGAATAAAAAAATCAATTAATGACATTCTTAAAACTGCATAAAATGGAATTATTTTCTGCTAACTGTACCCCTATAAAATCCATCCCTTGTATAGGAATATGCAAACTAATCATTTCCAACCAGAGGAAAAACCAGTTTCAGAAGGTGAGGTAGGGGAGAGTGTTGCTACATGTCAACAGGAGTAACCACTGAGAAAGAAAGAGTTAGAAGGGAGCCTGCATTTAAATTCTCATCTCTGTGTAATGAGAGGCAGGTAGTTAATTACTATACTGTCCCGGCTTTCAAATACTGAGTCACACGCCTAAGGGAGGGGCTTGTACGCAGGATGAGCAGCAACTCGAGCAATCAAGGAGATTTCATAAGGAAGCAACAACAGGCCTGGGACTTTCAGACAGATAATTACAAGCAACTATCCCAGCATAATGCACATAATCCAACTGCCTGCCAGGGAACTATTGACCTTCTTGCAAAAAACACACCATGTTCTCTGGAGCTAAGTTTGTAAGGATTGCTATGCCTGAATTTCATTAAGTTATCAATCAGAAAAAGAAACAATAAGATAAAAACAAACAACAAAAAACAAACCAGTTGTTAATACTTCTAAAGGTACTGTGGAGAAATCCAAAATACTTTAGACAGTTTTCTGGCAGCACACATTACACGAACATGAGTCATCAAGCCATAAGAGAAAGTAAGGTGGGTTCAAGTGAACACCAAGAAGACAAGGATGCCCTAGAGAGGCTCTAGTCTAGTGGAGAACAAGTATCAATGTGCAGCTGACACAGATTTAAAAAAAAAACAAAAAACAAAAAACACCAGCAGGGCTAGAAAGATGGCTCAAAGATTCAGAGTCCTTGTTGTTCTTCCAGAGGACCAGAGCTCTATTCTCAGCACCCACATCAAGGACTCACAACTGCCTTTAAGTCCAACTCCTGGGAATATGACATATCCTCTTCTGGCCTGTGGGTAACTGCACACCGTAAAAAACAAAACACAAAACCCACCTGCCCTCAGAGGCCCATGCCCACAAGACATCACTATCCACAGCAAGCACCCTTCAAACTGATCTACAGAGTGAGTTCCAAGACAGCCAAGGCTACACAAAGACACCCTGTCTCAAACAAACAAACACACAGAACAAAAGCATGGAAACAATGACAGATATATTGAATTCCATTTTACTAAACACTGTGCCAGTTATGTGTTAAATTCTACACATCTATTGTCTTGTTCAATTCTTTAAATAACCTATTAAAGAATTAAAGAATCCCTAATGATTCCATACTACAGACGAAACTGAGGCGCAGAGTATTTAAGTAACCTGTCAAGTTTCAAATCCTAGATTCAATTACTCCCTACCTGTGTGAGTTGGGGCATATTACTAGTCTTATTTCATTGTTTCTCTTTGCTTCTTTTGTTACTGTTCAGAATGTTAAGACTATATAGTTAAATTGCAAGGTACATTGTAGGGTATTTGTTTGGCATTTAAATTTGTTAAGTCTGAGACAGCACCTTACTATGTAGCCCTGACTGGCCTGGAACTCAACTATGTTGCTCAGGGTAGTCTCAGATGCACAGCTATCTGCCTGCCTCTGCCTCCTAAGTACTGGGATTAAAAGTGTGCCAAATGCCCAACTATTTTTAATAGTGTGTGTACGTGTGCATGCCCATACATGAGCACATATGTGTACACACACGCGCGCGTAGAGGTAGGCAGTCCCTTCTTTAGTTCCACCACAAAGGTCTAAGGACTGAACTCAGGTCACCTGAACTCAGGTCACCAGACTTGACAGCAGGTGACTTTACCTTCTGAGCCACCTTGCTGGCACCATCACGGTTTTTTAAGTATAGGTTGTTATTGGTAAAATTACTGGATTAGTATGTGATACATATTGCAAACTTCCCTCTAGAGAGGTTACCAGAGGCCATTAAGAATAGACAGCAGATGACAAGTGATATTCAACAAGTTGACTTACCAGATGAATAATTCTCTGACAGGGAAGCCCCACTTGGCAAAGACTGTGGGGGTCACTTAACTCTAAATCCGTTTGTTTTGTAAAAATTGTCTGTAATTTTTCTCATATGCCACTACATTTCTTCCCTAAGAACTGCTTTGGGTGTTTTCCCAATGCCTGTATGTTTATCTCATGTAAATATTCCATCTTTGGGCCATGGATACTCAGGAAGATGATTTCTGCTTAAGTTGTATAATTCTGATGAATAAAAATAATACTGGATTATTTTTCATTACTCAGATTGACATAGAAAAATTCTCAGCTACAAAGACAGACTTTTACATATTTAGCTAAGACTTTAGAACAAATTCAAAACAGACTAGTTTCCCCTGCAGAGAATACACAAGACCTTCTATTTGATGGTCAAGTGTTCTACCATTGACCTACATGCATAGCCTTGATTTATCTTCCATTGATTATTGTTATGTTCTTTGTTTCATTCTTTACTTAGGTCAGGCACAGAGCAACTTTAATAGACATAATTTTCTCAGCAACTGACTTTCTGCACATACTCCTGGCCTCAAGGTTCAGCCAACTGTTTATTGTTTAAGTCCTGAATTTCAATGTCACTCTCTGTCTGAGAATGCTAACCACTCAAAGCTATATGCCTGTTTTATTTACCATACCCAGTCAGTGTGATCTCCCTAGCCCAAGAGAAATCTATATATATCTTATATCATATCACTGTGTGATTTCTCATGACTCTATCTCTTATTGTTTACTCAAGAAATGCTTTATGACCTTGAAAATGTAACTCATATCTGTCCAGAATTTGAGCGGTGGAGTCAGAGATGTGTATGTAGAGCAGAAATGTGTGTGTAGAGGAGAGTGAGTGAGTGGGTGATGTAGAAGAGAGATGAAAGTTATAAGTAAAGAAATGTGGCAGTGTAGAGCTGTGTGAAAAGAGATGAAACTAAAGATGTGTGGAAGCTAGGCAGTGGTGGCTTACGCCTTTAATACCAGCATTCAGGAGGCAGGGCCAAGCAGATCTCTGTGAGTTCGAGGCCAACCTGGTCTACAGAGTGAGTTCCAGGAGAGGCACCAAAACTACACAGAGAAACCCTGTCTCGAAAAAGAAAAAAAATGTATGGAGACAGATTTTTAGAGAGAGATTTTTCAAAAGTAAAAGAGAAAGAGAGAAAGTTATCATCAGAAAGTGTGTGTTTCCTACCCCTCAGACAGAGAAAGTCTAGCCCCCTCCCCCTGCCAAAATGGTGATTTTTTTTTTTTTTTTTTTGCATACCCTGGCTGCTGGAGGCTGGCCTTCCAGTTAGAAGTAGTAAGTTATGAGCACTTAGAGCAACACAGGTCACTAGCTTCATTCCATTTTCCAAGAAATGTTTACACTCTGCCTACCTTTTGCAGTGCATTCCTTGTTAAAAGTGTGCAATAATATGATGACCATGCCCCCATTATTATAAAAGCTAGTATTTATTAACTGCCAATAATCCCTTTTTGTATATTACCTCATTTAATGGATAGAGCAACAGTGCATGTAAGGTAAGGAAATTATCTTCATTTTCAAAATGGGTAAATGGAAGCCCAGAGCAGTTAACTTGTCCCAGATCACACAGATAGGAAGTAATTGAAGCCAAGGTTTCAAATTGACAGTTTCAACACTGTCAATTTGTATGGCACGGCCACTACATTATACTACAGAAGAACAAGCACTGTGGGAAATATCTGTCCTTTGTTAAAACGGGGGAAAATGAGTAAAATAAGCACATAGGACTTTAAAGAATTGGAAAAAGAAAAGTAATGAATATGGTCCCAAATATAACAATGGCTCATAGGTATCACAGCTGACAATTTTCTTCTTCATTACTTTTCTGTGTTTTCTATTGTAAAAGTAAATTTATTTATTTATTTATTTGTTTATTTATTTATTTTTGGTTTTTCAAGACAGGGTTTCTCTGTGTAACAGCTCTGGCTGCTCTGGAACTTACTTTGTAGCTCAGACTGGCCTCAAACTCCGCAATCTGCCTGCCTCTGCCTCCCGGGAGTGCTGGGATTAAAAGCATATGCCACCACAGCATGGTAAAAGTAAATTCTTTAAAGTGGGGTTCTTTTCAAAAGCAAGTAAGTAAAAAGGTGGTCATCTGAAACACAGTAAAAATTAGAAGTAATCGAACAAACAAAAACCAGGCAGGCTAGCAAGATGGCTCAGTGGGTAAAGACGCTTGCCACAGGTCTAGTGACCCGAGTTCAGTTCTGGGACCCACACAGTAGAAAGACAACTGATGTCCACAAACTGTCCTCTTACCTCCACATTACCACCACATACAAATAGAAGAAATAAATGGGAGGGGACAAACAACATAACAAGTTGGGTGTGGTGGCTCACACCTATAAATCTTAGCTCTACAACGCCAGAGAGAAGAGAATTACTGCAGAATAGAGGCAAGCTTGGTCTACACAGCAAGTTCCAGAATGAGCCACTTAGCAAAACCCTATCAAAAAAGCAGTTTCTCCTACCTACCCCCCCCCCACCCACACACAAAAGAAACCATGGAGAACTGCGACACTGACAAATGCAAAGAAGCTATAGATGCAAAGCTGGCAATGGTAAGTATGGAACATGACAGCTGCTATTAAAGATGTAGCTCAAACCTTCTTAAATGCTCTTCACTTACAATCCCTTTATGCTCAACAAAGTTTTACATTGCCCTGGGTGTATGGAATCTAAAGTAGGTATGCAAATCATTACTGATAATAGATTACAAATAAAATTATTTTAAAATAATTCTCTGGTATATGTATAAGATGAAAGCAAATCTGCAATCTCATAAAATGGATGTGCTTGTTTAATTTTCCATGAGAATTTAAATTTGGCTGAGTATTGGTATCACAGGATGTAGAACATTTTTAACATTTTTTCAAAGTCAACAATATTATGATTCTATAATTGTTCATGCTGAGAAAACCACTTCATATAAAATATGTGGAAAAATGGCAGGAATACATCTAGGGCTATTTCAGAACTGGAAATTCTATCCTAATCCCAAGTCAAAATTCATTGGATAATTTTTAATGAAATGTAAGCCAACAATACAAAATTAATTTTTGTTATTTTTTAAAAATACTTTATTTTTATTTATGTTTATATGTGTATATACATGTAGTGAATGCAGGGGCCTGCAGTGGCCAGGGGAATCAGATCCTCTGGAGCTGGGGCTGGGGCTGGGGCTGGAGCTGGAGCTACGAACGGCTGTTAGCAGTCAGCTATGGGTGCTGGAAACTGAATTCCAGTCCTCTGCAATAGCAGCAAGTGCTCTAATCCACTGTGCCATATCTTCAAGGCCCCAAGGAACAATTTTTAAAATTCAAACATTCTAACAACAGTCCAAAGATATACTAATTTCATACTCACATGCTAAGGATATTAAAAGGCTGTTTTGTTTGGTTCCTGCGATTAAACCATTATGTTTCTCTACTAGCAGAGAAAGATCCCTGAAATTCCTAATGTATAGTAGTGATCTTGAGTCTGGGTCAAGGTGTTTCAGGGGCATTACATGGTGTGATGTAATGGCACACAGTACAAACTCAATACAACATGAAAAGCACTGCCAGAAACACCTCAGATTCATTACATCTTTGATCTTGCATTAGTTTTTGGTCATATGAAATCTAAGAGTTTTCTTTTTCCATTTTCTTAAAGAATGACATTGGAATTTCAATGGGGATTGCGTTGAATCTGCAGATTGCTCTTGGTAGTATAGTCAATATTTTTGTTCAAAAGCCAATTTTTCATGAGTCTCAGTTACACAACTGTAGAGTTGCTACCCAATTTAAGATGCTAAATATAGTTAGGCAGTGGTGGTACGCACCTTTAATTCCAGCATTCAGGAGGCAGAGACAGGTGGATCTCTGTGAGTTCGAAGTCAGCCCATCTACAAAGTGAGTTCTAGGAGAGCCAAGGCTGGGGGGCAGGGCAGGGGAGAGAAAAAAGTCGCTAAATAGATAACTCTTTGAATTTAGAGGAGAAAAAGAAATACAGCTGGTTTACAGCTTCAAGACAGATTGATGGTACCACCATTGAGGAAAGTTTTGTTTATTTCAAATTTGAAGGAAATTCATTCAGGGTTACACTCTCAAAAATGAAAAACAAAAACAAACTACCACCACAACAAAAAACAAGGACAGCAAGTTTTAGAAGAATGTAGCCTTACAAAAAAGAAAGGAAGGAAGGAAGGAAACTTTAAAATACCAAGGAAGACTCTAGAAAATAGAAATCTTCCATGCTTAGGAACTGAAAGAATGTTATGACAATGACTATACTACCAAGAGCAATCTGCAGATTCAACGCAATCCCCATTGAAATTCCAATGTCATTCTTTAAGAAAATGGAAAAAGAAAACTCTTAGATTTCATATGGAAGCACAAGACCCTGAACAGCCAATGAAATCCTAGCAAAAATAAGGATCAGTAAGAACAAGAACAGTGACACACTGGGACAAAGACAGATGTATAAACCAATGGAACAGAATGCAACTAACTATAGCCACCTGGTTTTTGACAAAGATACCACAAGTGTGTTTGGTGGTTTGAATGAGGATGGCCCCCATACACTCATGTATTTGAATGTTTGGTTTCCAGTTGGTGAACTATTTATTACTTAGATTAGGATTAGAAGGTGTAGCATCGACAGAGCAGGTGTGTCACTGGGGGGATGGGCTTTGAGGTTTCAAAAGACCACACCAGACTCAGTCTCCCTCTTTGCCTTCAACTTGTAGATCACATATGAGCTCTCAGCTACTTTTCCATCACCATATCTGTGTGTTGCCTTGCTCCCCACCATAACATCATGGACTAACCCTCTGAAACTGTAAGCAATTACCAATTAAATGCTTCTATTATAAGCTGCCCTGGCCATGGTGTTTCATCACAGCAATAGAACAGTAACTAGGTCAGTTAAAAAACAAAAAACCCAGGAAAGGCGCAAAGCTACGCAGAGAAACCCTGTCTCGAAAAAAAAAAACCAAAAAAAAAAAAAACCAAAAAAACAAAAAAAAAAAAAAACAAAAAAACAAACAAACAAAAAAAAACGCCTTTCAACAAATAGTGCTGAGAAAACTGGATATATCCATGTAAAAGTAATGAAGCTAGATCTCTCTCTCATCCTGTACAAAAATCAACTCCAAATGAATCCAAGACTTTAATGTGAGCCCCCAAACTCTGAAATAAAGAAAAAGTGTAGAAAACACTTCAAGATAGAGGCATAAGTACTTTCTGAATAAGACTCTGATGGCTCAGGAATAAGACCAACAACCAACAGATGGGACCCTCATGGAATTACAGAACTTCTGCATAGAAAATAAACTGTTAATCAAGTGAAGAGACAACCTACAAAAGTAGAGAAAATCTTGGCCAGCTATACATTTGACAGAGGCCTAATATCTAAATTATATTTAAAAAAAAAAACTTCAAAATACTGATTAAAAAAAAATCAGCGGGAACAATGGGTTAATTGAAGTATATAGGCAGATTTCAAAATATAAAATACATAAGGCCAAAAAAACCTGAGAGATGTTCGAACTCACTCAGCCATCAGAGAAACTAATTGAAACTCCTTTCAATCCCAATGGCAGTAATTAAGACGCCAACAAGCACTGGTGAGGCTGTGGACAAAAGGGAACCTTCATACATTGTTGGTGGGAAAGTAAACTAGCCCAGCAATGGGAGCAGTATGACAGTCCCTCAAAAACCTAAAATTAGATCTACCATACAACCCAGCTATATCACTCCTGTGAATTTACTCCGAGGATTCCAAATCACCATGTACAGAGATACCAGCACACCAATGCTCATTTCAACACTATTTACAATAGGTAAGTTATTGAACTAACCTAGGCATCATCAGCAAGCCACAGAGAAACAGATAAACATTATGTGGCACATAGTGACAATCAAAATTCTTTTAGCCATAAATAATAAGCCCTCTGAAGGAAAATGGGTGCAAACGTGAACAATCATATTAAACAAATTAAATCTGTCTCAGAAACTAAGTATTCGTGTTTTATCACATTTATGGCTCCTAGATTTTATAATCTAGAAACATAAAATCTATAGATACATAAGATTATCTATACATGTAGAGGGAAGCTGTCTAGGGGAAGAAAGGGAAGTAAGTAATGGGAGGACTAAGAAGGGGCACATATGGGGATGGGAGAACATATACTTGATGTACAATACATAGTTGTATGGAAATGTCCTCATCTAACGACAGTACCATCTACAAGGAACATACACAATGAAAAATTTAAACATCAAAGAGAGGGACTGCAGAGTTGGCTCAGTGGTTAAGAGAGCTTGTTACTCTCAGAGGTCCTGGGTTCAGTTCCCAGCACCCACGAGGCAACTTCATAACTACCTGAGACTCCAGTTCCAGGGGATCCAATACTCTCTTTCTAAGTAAGCTCCATGGTCTGTTGCATATCTGTGGTACACCTAAACTCACTTGTACATATACAAATAAAATAAACAAACCTTTTTTAAAAATTAAAAGGAAAATTATTAAATTGGAGAGAGAAAAGAAAGATTTATAATGAAAAAGATCTTGGGAATAAAGTGGGAAGAAATGAAACCAACACAATAGTTTGGTGCCCTCAAGTATCTCTGGGAAGCAGAAAGTGAAGTGATCTTCCAAAACCAAAGGACTGGGAATGAGGTATAGGGTGAAGAGGAGGGAACAGTGGGGTCAAGTCGCTGGGTAACTTTTTACCAGACGTGGTAGAACCATCTGTCTGATCACAACACGATCAGGAATCATGGAAAAACAATTCACACCAGACCAAAAAAAAAAAAAACCTAGAAGCTAAGAAATCATTTTTTTCTACAGCTGGCATACACACAAATTGTGCCACTCATAAGCCTAGAAAATCCAGATCTCAAGATGTAGCTCAGCAATAGAATACTTTCCTAGCATATACAAGCCCTTGGTTTGGTCTCCTGCACCAAAAACAAACAAGAAAGACAGTAACTAGAGAATCCAGGTCTGCTGGGAACTGTTATTACTCTACTGGTAATCTCAAAGACAATAACCACAATAATCTTTTTTTTTTAATTTTATTTAAATAACTTTTTTCCATTCATTTTACATACCGTCCGCAGTTTTCCCTCCCTCCTCTCCTCCTGTTGTGTCCTGTCGTCCCCACCTCACACTCCCACCCCCCTCCCTCACAGTCAACTCTGACCCCATCTCCATTCAGAAAGGGGCAGGCCTCCCATGGGCTTGAAGAAAGCATGGCCACAATAATCTTTCTAATTGTTCTTACTTTTAGGAGACGTGCTCCGTGGTCAAAGGAAGCACTAGGGTTCAAGTATACAACTGTTGCATAACTCCTAATTGGCCGTATAATAAAACTAAGATATTGGGGTAAACGCTGAAAGATAGAGGAAACAAGCCATAGCCACTTCTCTCTCACCTTGCCAACTCCTTAGCCGAAAGAGGAAGATTCTGTTTCCACCAATCCTCAGACTGAATGCCCTTGACTCCTCAGCCAAAAGGGGGCCGAACTCCTGTCTCTTCCCACCTTATATTCCTTTCTCTGCCCAGCCATATTACCTCCTGTCTCAATCTTCCTAGTACTGGGATTAAAGGTGTGTGCCACCACTGCCTTGCTCTGTTTTTCTTTTAGACTGGATTAATCTCATGTAGTCCAGGATGGCTTTGAACTCACAGAGATCCAGGCGGATGGATCTCTGCCTCCTAAGTGCTAGGATTAAAGGCGTGTGCCACCACTGCCTGGCCTCTATGTTTAATCTAGTGGCTGGCTTTGTCCTCTGATCTTCAGGCAAATTTTATTTATTAGAGTACAAACAAAATATCACCACATACAATTCTTAATATGGTAGCTTTCTAGGAAACCTCAAATAGTAAACATCTTTAACTTCCTGTAACTGAAAAGACTTCCCAAGATATGTAGGCTATTATGAAACATGGTATTTTGACTACACATAATGAAATTTTTAGAAATGGAAGTAGATTGGGGATAGAGAGCACTGTGGGTAAAGTACTATCTATGTCTAAGTCTAGATTCCTACATAAAGCCTGACACAGCAGCCATATCTGTCTGTGATCATAGCAGTCTTATAGAGACATCAGTGGCAGAAACAGAGAAATCCCTGAAAGCTAGATCAACAAGCCCGGTGTATACAATGAGACTTGGGTCTCAAATAAGGTGGAAAGTAAGAACTGACACCTAAAGTTCTCTGACACGTGTCACTAGTGTCTCTACTCACAAATATACACAAAGGGACAAAGGAAGGGAAGGAGGGGGGCGTTTAAAAATTAAGCCACAATCAAGCTTTTCATTTTATGAGTGACTCCAGTTATAGAAATAAAAGAGCAGAATAAAAGTTGGAACTTAATATGTGGCTAGCTTTATAAATTTTATACACTTGTATGTCCAATACTTTGTAATACACAATCACCTTTAATTCTCAAAATAATTCCATGTTATTCAGTACATATATATTTGCTGTGGATGATTGATTGATAAATAAAACACTGATTGGCCAGTAGCCAGGCAGGAAGTATAGGAGGGACTAGCAGAGAGGAGAATTGAGAGAACAGGAAGGCGAAGAGGAGGAGACACCAGCCTGCCATCCAGGGAGCATCATGTAAAGGCAGCAGGTAAAGCTACAGCAATACATGGCGACATATAGGTTAACAGAAATGGGCTGAGTATAAGAGTAAGAGCTAGACAATGGTAGGCCTGAGCTAATGGCTGAGCAGTTTAAATAATATAAGCGTCTGTATGTTTATAAGTGGGCTACGAGACTGCCGGGGCTTGGCGGGAGCTGGAGAGAAACTCTCCAGCTACATATTGAGTGTTATGTCATTGAGTGTTATGTCTCCCAGGTCCTAACCTGGGCCTGGGGATATAGTCATAAATAAGACCACAACCTCTACCAAAATTCTTTTTTTTTTTTTAATTGTATCCTATTTTGTTACTGTCTTAGTTAGGGTTTCTATTGCTGCTAAGAAACATCATGACCAAAAAGCAAGTTGGGCAGGAAAGGGTTTATTTGGCTTACACTTCCATATTGTTGTTCATCATAGAAGGAAGTCAGGACAGGAACTCAAACAGAGCAGGAACCTTGAGGCAGGAGCTGATATAGAAGCCATGGAGGGGTGCTACTTACTGGCTTGCTTCCCATGGCTTGCTCAGCCTGCTTTCTTGAATCCAGGACCACCAGTCCAAGGATGGCACCACCCACAAAGGGCTGGGCCCTCTCCTATCAATCACTAATTAAGAAAATGCCTACAGGTGGGGAGGCATTTTCTCAAATGAGGTTCCCTCCTTTCCGATTACTCTAGCTTTTATCAAGTTGCCATAAGACTAGCCAGCACAATTACTTAGCTACATTTTAATGAGGATAAGCAACTTTTTTAATGGAGTCTGACACAGAAGGTAGCAGATACAGGATTTAAATTTAAGTATGCTAGATCTCAAGTACATAGCTTGACTCAAACTCAATTCTAGCATATAAAACTGCTGCTCAACAGTAGAGGGAAGAACAGTAATGCTTGAAAATGTCAAATATTTTGCCACTTTGTGTATACTATTGCCCTCACTTAGAAAACTCTTCTACCGCTTCACCTTCCATTCATTTCATACAGCTCAACTGAAAGAAATATGGAGACTGGAGTGGGGCAAGGTCTGCCAGTTATTCTACTCAGGTTTTTAAATCTCCTCATGAGTGATATTTGTACACAGTTTTCTGCCACTGTCTTCGTCTGGCTTTGATATTTAAGGTACTTGCTGGTCTGGGAATGACTTGGGTATTGTTTCCTCTTCTCTGAAAGTTCGACAAGGACTGACGTTGTTAGCTCTTTGACTGTTGGGTAGGCTCAGCTACAAAGACATTGATTACTCATTCACTCTCCTTATTTGTTATAGATTAACTCAGAATTTGTTTCTCCCATGATTCACTCTTGTTAGCTTTTATTTTCCAGGAATCAGTCCTGTTCTTAGAATATATCTAATGTGCTGGTGCATAACTGTTCGCAGTGCTCTTTTATTTCTACACCAGTGTACACAACAGGCATTAATCAAATGTCTAAAATGTGGAAGCAACTGAGTACTAATCAAAGGATAAGCAAAAAAGTAAGGAAACAAAATAAAAATGTAACACATGTCGTTCTACCCTGTCTAACAATGTTCCAGTCAATGCCTAGCTGCATATGTAACAGTGGTCCTTAAGATAAAGGAGCTGAAATGTTCCTAGTGTGTTCCTAGCCTTTGACTTTATAACAGCTCTAGTGCAATGTACTATTCATGGGTTTGTGATACCACTGTAAACAAACCCACTGAACTGCCAATCATATAAAAATATAGCAATACAATTATATACAGTAGATAATAGCTGATAATAAACCACTATAACTTGTTTACATATTAATTATACTATACTTCAAAACATTATTTTAGAGTGTACTGTTTCTACATATGTGCATTTTTTTTTTTTTTTTTAAGCTTAGAACTATGGCCAAGCGGTGGCACATGCCTTTAATCCCAGCACTCAGGAGGCAGAGCCAGGTGGATCTCTGTGAGTTTGAGGCCAGCCTGGGCTACCAAGTGAGTTCCAGGACAGGCTCCAAAGCTACACAGAGACACCCTGTCTCGAAAAACCAAAAGAAAAAAAAGAAAAAAAAAAAGGAATTGGAGAGCTGGCTCAGCAGTTAAGACCTCTTGCTTATCTTACAGAGGATTCAAGTTTAGTTTCCAAACATCCCAGTCAGGATCACTCAAGCTTGAGGCCAGAGAACATGGATGTGGACACATACATACACACAAACAGAATACCTACCACACCATTTCTAGATAATATTGTTTTTTACTTTATTTATTTACTTATTGGGGAAGGAGTGTCTGTGTCGTGGCATACATGTGGATGCGACAGGACATCTCAGGAGCAGGTTCTCTATTTTGTGGGTCCCAGAGATGGAATTCAGATCAGGCCTAGCAGCAAGTGCCCTACACTGAGCAATCCTGTTGGCCACGCCTAAATTCTTTACCTACTGAAATCTTATAGGAAAGGAAAAATCTATACATGAATATAGACAGCAATCTATACTCAACCACCAGAAACAATCCACTTCTGAGAAGCAAAGGGTTAAATAAACTGTAACATAAATTAAATGGAACACTAATTCTCAACATAAAGAAACAGAACTACTGACACATCCAACACTCAGTCTCAAAGTGAGTCCCAAAAGTCATAATGTGAAGACTCCAGAAAGTTTGAGGCCAGCATGGTCTACATAGTGAGACCCAGGAGGGAGAAAGGAGGGATGGGAGAGGAGGAGGGGATGTAGGCTAGCTGGCTGAGGAGAGAGAAAAGACAAATGAGAGCAGGAATGCTGTGACAGGAAGAGACGGAACTACCGTGAACAATCTGTGATGAGAGAGAGAAAGTAATAGCAGACATAAAATGGGCTGACTGGGTGGCACTAGGGGATGGGGAAGAGACAGGAGGCCTAGGAAACCAAAAATTAGACCACAAATTAAGTCAAAACCTAGGGGCACAGTAAAGGAACAATTTTTACATGCATATTGAAGAAAGTGATAGGCACAACAAAAAGGGTGGCGTTAACAGAACTGTAGCATTCTTAAAGATAGGTTTTACATATTTAACTGAACTTCACAATGATCTCTCTCATTAAGAAATACTCTTCCTAGCAAGATAAGGTGGCACATATCTGTGATCCCAACATACTGGAGGCTAAAGCAGAAGGATCACGAGTTTGGGGTCAGCTAGAGCTATACAACAATTGTCTCACAAATATTCCTCCATTACATAGGCACTGGGTTCACACAAAGTAGCAGCTAGATCTTGGGTGCAGTGTCCATCCTGAGTAATAGCCCATGGTATAGATGTACCAGTTCCCCATTTGTCTACCCAAAACCACAACCTGCTCCCTGTTTGAGGCAACTGTGAAGAGATGCTAGTCACATCCACACACAGGTGTTGGGACAAATTTAAGTTGTCATTTCATTAGTACAAACATCTACAAATGTGAATGTAAGTGTATTTTTTTTGTTTTTCGAGACAGGGTTTCTCTGTGAGCTTTGCACCTTTCCTGGAGCTCACTTGGTAGCCCAGGCTGGCCTCGAACTCACAGAGATCCGCCTGGCTCTGCCTCCCAAGTGCTGGGATTAAAGGCGTGTGCCACCACCGCCCGGCATGTAAGTGTATTTTATAATGGGGTGTTTTCTCTACTTTTTCAACATTTCAACTTTATCTATCTATCTATCTATCTATCTATCTATCTATCTATCTATCTATCTATTTTCTGGGATTAAAGGCGTGTGCCACTACCACCTGGTTGTTACTTTTTAAGAGAATAAAACTGCCAGAAATATATGTATATTTTACTTCACTTAACCACCTTAAAATTCTTCCCTAAAGCTGTAAATAAACATTTACCTCTCAACTCTAATTGATGATGTGTATGTGAAGTCTGTGATGTTAGCAACTTCATTTTCGATACATAGTAAAGTGAGCTGAAGCCAGACTGGGTAGCATACCTAGGTGCCCAGCTATGGTGGAAGGCCTAGGCAGAAAGATCATTTGCACCAAGGACTTCAAGAGCAGCCTAGGTATGTAACACGACTCCACCCCATGAAGAAAGTAAACTAGATAAAGCCATCAGAAGAGCAGATCAACAGGTATGTGACAGATGTATGGCTGTGATGATACAACTGAACTGATCTGGATGTCTGACAGTTTCTATCAGTGTCATGGAAGAAGTACAGTATAGTTTAGGACAGTAACATGCAGCTACTGACACCACTACAAGCACAATAAGTCCCAATGCAACCAATAAATACTTCTGAAAGTTAATTCCAGTCTCCTAAACCAGGAACCACCTTAATAAAAGACACATGTTGAAGAAAAAAAAGCCTTAAAATCTCTATTATAAAATCTGAGTACTACAAATTACTGAATAATTACCTAATTTAAAAACATCTATTGTACTTAAATTTACAGTCCAAATAGAAAATACCAACTTTGAGTTTCTAGTCCAGCATGTAATTTGCTTGGAAATCACCACTCAGACTTAATCAAAAAGCTGACCAAACTGAAAGTCAACAACTCTCCTAAGATCTACCAGAATAGTGATGTTGCAGAGTAAACCACTGTCCCCAAAATTAGAGACAGACAACTTACATGCAGAGGATCACAATTTACTAGAGCAGAAACCTATGAATAAAACTCTTCAGCAACCAGTGCCAGGACAAAGAAGCAAACTTGAATTGCAATCAACAAAAAGCACCCTAAAGAATGGAGAGAGGCTCAGCCATTCAAGGCTAGGCTCACCACAAACAACCAGTACCCTCATGCTTCCCGAAGGAAAGTGTTGCATGAAACACTGCCTTCGTGCTTATGCACACCAACTCATTCTAGCAGATCTGGAAGGCTATTAAAATAATACAGAATTCAACCATATAATTTGGTTTTGATAGGCTAGCTCTTCATTTATTACATTCCTCTGTAATTTTTAATCTTCAACACCTCTTGTCAACTTTCAGTCATTTATCTAGGCCTTCAAAATCTTACCAATAGGACCTCAGAGTCAGACATAAAATTAAATTCAAAGATTCTGGTAAGATCTTTATTCTAGAAACCCTTTCCAATCAAACACATACTTTCTTTTTGAAGACCAACCAACTCTTCCCATTCCTAGTCCACTAGTTTTTAAAAAAGAAAGACGCAGATAGACCTCTATGAGTTTGAGGCCAAGGCCAGTCTCGTCTACACAGCAAATTCCAGGCCAGCAAAGACTACACAGATACTGCTCTGGAGAGGAAAGAGAGGGCAGGGAGAGGGAGAGGAGAGGAGAGTTACTGGAAGTTATAAACTTTTGTGGGTAGTGACAGCAATAGATAGAAATGTTGAAAAACAAACAAACAAACAAGAAAACCACTTGGCAAAACTCCAAAAACCTCAAAGCACTTAATTGAAGGCAAAGATTTCTTTCCCTTTTAAGCTTGGACTACTGGATTGAAATTCTATTTGAACCTCCATAGGTTCAATCACCTTATAAGTCAAGGGTTGTTCTGTAGGGAGGGGAAGAAATGTTCATTTAAATATAACATTCTAGCCAGGCATGGTGGCGGCTTTATACCCAGCAGAGGCAGGAGGATTTCTGTGAGTTTGAAACCAGCCAACAGCCAAGCCAAGGCTACACACACACACACACACACACACAGAGAGAGAGAGAGAGAGAGAGAGAGAGAGAGAGAGAGAGAGAGAGAGAGAGAGAGAGAGAGAGAGAGACACCCTGATCTTCCTTCTTACTATGAGTTAAGGTTTAAAGTTAGGACTTCCAGTGCTAGAGAGAGATGGTTCAGCAGTTAAGAGCACTCACAGACAGCTCGTCCAGAGGACCCAAGTTTGATCTCAGCACCCACATGGTGGTTCACATAAAATAAGAATAAATGTTTTAAAGCCAGGTGTGATGCCACTCACCTTCAATCCCAGCACTAGGGAGGCAGAGGGAGGTGGATCTCTGAGTTCAAGGCCAGCCTGGTCTAACAAAGTGAGTTCCAGGACAGCCAGGACAACACAGAGAAATCCTGCCTAAATAAATAAATAAATAAATAAATAAATAAATAAATAAATAAATAAATAAATCAAATTTTAAAAATAAAAGATAGGACTTCTGATACATCCATAGAAATGTTTATTTTAGTTTGATGTTAAATAGTTTAGTTTAGTTTAGCTTGTCTCAAAAACAGAAGGGGAGAGGACATGAGAAAAGGAGAGAGAGCAAGATATTACATGCTTGAAGGTCAAATTCAACTGACAGGACCCTGGTTTGCAATCTCTAGGCTGAAGAACTATTGTGGGTCTGCTATTCATTTTGGGGGGGTGGGGTGGGGGGTGGAAGATAACTTCCCTCTAGGCAGATACTATTAGTTTTTTCAAATTATACACAATTCAAAACTTAAAATGCTGCTAAAAGATCTACTTCCAAGAGCTACTATTAAAAAACATCTCTTTTTTTTAAGTTATAGACCTCAGCTATAGTTTCATACTGGTCTTAAATGAAAAAGAAATTTGTTTTTAAATTCACAATTACTCGAGAAAAGTATTTTCTTGTACCTAGAGAAGTATGACACTTAACATTCACAGAGCACCAACAACATGCAACATTAGCAAGTGTGGTAATGTGAATAAAAATGCCCCCCCCATAGGCCCATAGAGAGTGGATACTATGAGATGTGGCCTTATTGGAGTGAATGTGGCCTTGTTGGAGGAAGTGTGTCATTGGGGGTGGGCTTTGAGAGATCTGATGCTCAAGCCACACCCAGTGTGGCATTCTCTTCCTGCTGCCTGTCAATCCAGATGTAGATCTCTCAACTCCTCCAGCACCATGTCTGCCTGCATGAGGTTATGTCCTTCCCACCACGCCGATAATGGACTAAACCTCTGAAACTGTAAGCTGGCCCTAATTAAGTGTTCTTTATTTATGAGAGCTGCCACGGTCATGGTGTCTCTTCACAGCAATTGAAACTCGAAGACAGCAAGCACTTTCACTTTATACTGAAGCAAGGCAAGCCCTGTGGTCTGCTCCTAATCTCATTTACAGATGACCTTCAATAGTTCTCAAAGCTCAGTTTTTATCCAGCAGAAACAATGTTTAGGCTTGCCTTTGACAGGTTTCATCAATCAAGAATGAGTACAATCATCTTATATCACAATATCAAAAAAATGCCAAGTAATGGTTCTGAAGGGCAATGTTCTCTGAAATGGGGGAACAGGGAGTCTGCAGGGACCTAAAACCTTCAATTTTCTGATTTTACTTCTCTTCTCTGATCATTAATTTAGTCAGCTACTGACTCACGTAAAATTGAAGTGAGTTCTTATTTTTGGCTAAAAAGTTCCTTTCCTGGGTCTCTTAAGAAAGCTTTGAACAATCAGACTACAACACACAAAACCAGGGAGGCTACATAGCAGGGGGGACCCTAGGATGACTGTGGCTTATAATAAGTTTTGGTTTTACTCAATCACTGGGCAAGCTTCAGTGAAACATTTCATTATTAGGATAAGAATTTGTACTGTATCAAGCTGATAGGAGGGAGGAAGGGAGGGAGGGAGGGAGGGAGGGAGGGAGGGAGGGAGGGAGGGAGGGAGGGAGGGAAGAAAGAAAGAAAGAAAGAAAGAAAGAAAGAAAGAAAGAAAGAAAGAAAGAAAGAAAGAAAGAAAGAAAGAAAGAAAGAAAGAAAGAAAACAAAACAAAACATCCATGTTTTAGGGGCTGGAGAGATGGCTCAGCTGTTAAGAGCCCTGGCTGCTCTTCCAGAGGACCTATGTTTGAGTCCTAGTACCTACATAATAGCTCACAGCTGTCTATAACTCCAGTTCCAGGGGATCCAGCACCCTCTTCCGGCCTCCTTGGGCCCCAGGCACATAAGTGTTACACACACACACATGCAGACAAAACATCCATGTACATAAAATAAAAACTTAAAACTTGAAGAAGAAGAAGAAGAAGAAGAAGAAGAAGAAGAAGAAGAAGAAGAAGAAGAAGAAGAAGAAGAAGAAGAAGAAGAAGAAGAAAGCTTTGGAAAAACCAAAGCTTTTGAAATTATTATTAATACTTTAAAATTATTATTAATATAATTAAAGAGGACCAAAAAAAGAAAAGAGAAAAAGAAAAAGAAAAAAAGCATTGACTACTGCCACAAAGAAATTACTGAGCACATGCGCCAGGCAAGGCTTCTAACACAATGCCTAAGTAAGACATCCCACTTACCTGATGCTTACTAAGTTGAAAATATGGAATTGGTCTCAAAGAAACAGGTATATAAGCTATAACTTATTCCAATTGTGATAAGTCCAGCAAAGGATGTTGAAAACAGGGCACTCAAGTTGCTAGGCAACTTAAAGAATGAAGAAAAAAAAAAAAACCTTCTCAAATTCCAAAAAAAAAAATCTTTAAAAGAAAGCCTAAACAAAAAAGGAGCTATCGATCCATCTCATAGTTATTAAACATATCATACATTTAAAGTGTCCAATATGTACAATGTAAGCCCAAAGGAGAAAGAGGTATGCCTGAACTTTCTCTTCCACAATGTAGCTGCCTCTCACTTTCCTTAAATGTTTGCTAATACCTATGCTGCCATAATATTTAAAAACTCACAATGATAAAGTAGCTGGCATACAGTGAGTTTATAATTAGTAACTAGTTCATTATTTAAAATCTAATCAGAAATGCAAGATAAATAATAAGAAAGAGTACACACAGGCATTATAACCTACAGAGCACAGAGAGACAGGCACAGTGACACATGCCTTTAGTCCTAGTACTTGGGAGGTAGAGGCAGGTGGATCTCTGTGAATTTAAGGACAACCTGGTCTACAGAGTGAGTTCTAGGCCAGCCAGAGCTGCATAGTTAGACCCTGTCAGGAAATAATAACAGCAACAACAAAACAAAAGCATAAAGAAGAAAGAAGTGAGGTCTTCATGGAGGAGGTGGCTGGGACTTAGCAGACAAGGCGGGGACAGGCAGAGGATAGACAAGTCTAGAGGAGAACTGGAACCTCAACAAAGAAGAGTCAAGTATCACAGCATAGTACTGAGCACACAAAAAGCAGTATTTTAGAATATGATAAGCTAGGGAGAACATACACTGCATGAGATTGGCAAAACAGGACACCAAGTTCGACGCACAGCCACTACTTTTTAAATTTTAATTATTCTTAGCACCCCTGTATGTACACACGTGATGTGTGAGTGTGTGCATGTGTGTGTACACACGTGGGGGCTGAGAACAACTTTCAGAGAGCCTTCTACTGTGAGATCTGGAGATCAAAATTAGGCCAGATTTGCAAAGCAAGCACTTTTACCAGATAAGCCATACCTCTGGCTCTACTAGCTTCTACTGACTGTACCTTTTCTCTTTCAGAGGAAAGTATTCTAAGACAAGACAATATTCTGTTAAGAAAACATAGCACTTGGGCAGGGCAAATAGCTTAGGTTAGAGCGCCAGCTATCATGAAAAGAAATGGCAGTGGGGGAGGGGGTATATAATACTACTATCAAAATACTAAACAGATATAAATGACATCTGATATAATTATTAATTTCCATGACTTTCTTCAGATTATTAAGCAAACTGACAGATTAAAATGACGTAGACATAAGGAAAAATTATTTTCTTAATGGATGGTAGTGTTTATAGAGATGTAAACACCTTATATATAAATAAACCTCTTAAACCCTCAGAAATAAAAACAGTTGCATACAGACATGTTTATAAAGTGCATTCATGTTTTAATAAAACATGATTAAAAATTTTTGAAAAGCTGATACTCTAAAATTTTGATGAAAACATCAAAAAGTCAAATTATAACTCAGAATGGTGGAGAAGACTTTTAGTAACTGTTTATGTGAAAGCACTCTAAAGTCTTCATTATCTGCAACATCAGGGAACTGATCAAAAGTAGTGCGACTGCTGTGGGGACTTTTCATGGGTCTAAAATACAAACAATCCAATTCATTCAAGTTTATTTTAGGCCAAGAGTCACGTTTTCTTCAAAATATAACTAAATTTATTCCTTATCGACTACAGGTAAGTTTTTAGTTTGAGGCTAAAATCTTTTAGGCTTCTCAAGGACTGTACCATTTTTTAAAACAACTCTGCCTGGTCAAAAAAATCTTTTTGCTACACGTGAAATTATATAAAAGGCCTTTGAATGAAAAAGCAGCGACCTGACAAATCCTGGGGTAAGTGGTCAGTCTGGAGGCTGTCAGGAAGGGATTCTCTTGCCCCCCAAGTGGGGGTAGGGTGGGGACTGAAGCAACCACATACCCTAGGCTGGTTCACACTAGCCATGAACAAAGAATGTGTAATGTGATCACTTTTCCTTCACAGCAACAACCAGGAGTAATTTAACCTCTCAGCATCTTTGTGCAGTTAATGGGAGGAAAGGATTTACTCACTATTACCACCTAAGGGAGAAAAATCCAATCACAGTTTTAAAAGTGGGTTTTGTTTAACATGTAGTAGTATTTGGAAGTCAAATGTTAGGTACCTAGACAGCTAATTACAAATGAAGACTTGGCTAGTTGAGTAGGCTCCATTATGCAAGATTACAAAGGCAACTAGTTTTAAGAACAATTAGTCTTACTCATCCAACATGGTTTTAGTATTGATTTTGCTTCTAAAATGAAGACAGCAGTAATTAGCTCCTAAGAAGTCTTCAGAAAAGGAAATAATTAACGTTTTTAAATTTAGATACATCTGAATTGTCTGTCAGTCTATTTACTAAAAGAATCGTTTAAGTTTTTGGTTTTTTGCTTTGTTTTTTAGTTTTTCAAGACACGTTTTCTCTGTGTAGACCTGGCTGTCCTGGAACTCACTCTGTAGACCAGGCTGGCCTCGAACTCACAGAAATCCACCTGCCTCTGATTCCCCAGTGCTGGGATTAAGGAATACACCACCAGCACTCAGCAGAATTATGCAAACTGTATACTTTTAATTTTTAATCAACTTTCACTTGCCTTAATAAAGGAGATAAGTGAATCTGAAAATGTGATAAAGGGCAAGGTAAACCTTGCTAGCCAAAGATGTAATGAATTTTCTCAACACTGACAAAAAAAAATAATCTTAAAGCTTTCTAACAAAATGTTAAAAGTACTTCTTCATGCATGACTTAATCAATCCTCACAACTCTTTGAGTTAGGTAGGTCACATACTTTTATTTAAGACAAACACAAGAATTTGGTAGGGCGACTCTGAACTTTAGTCTATAGTGCACACATGCTGGAAAGCAGTGCCATGTTCTTTTATCAGTGACATCAGTGACCTAAGTGCCCCAAGTCACAGTGCTAGCAGGCATACAGCAGGACGAGCCAATCAGATTCTAGCTGCACTATATTCATCTTTATCAAAATAAATAAAGCAAAGAGGTCAAAGTTATGTGGCAAACTAAAAACAAAGTATGGTAGCTAATGATGGCTCCTGAAAAAGATGTTCCATCCTAATCCTTGGAACCTGTGAATGTATTACTTAAAATGGCAAAACAGACAGCAAGCATATTTATATAGTGCATTCAAGTTTTAGTAACCAAAAATTATTTAAATGATTAAAGATTTTGAAAAATTGATACTCTAAAACTAGGCAGGGAAAAACATCAAAAAGTCAAATTACAACTCAGAATTATGCAGAAGATTTTTAGTAACTATTTATTTGACTACAAAATTTGAGGTAGGGAGAGTACCCATGTAACTGCTTGAGTTCCCCAAAGTGGGAATACCTTTTCGCATTCTGGGAAAAGAATGAGAAGGCAAAGGTCTGAGACATGAGAGCTTGCTGACTGTGAAGATAAGCAAGCAATATAGCCAGTCTCTAAAGGCTGGAAAAGGTACAGTACTAGATAGCCTCTTAGAACTTCCAAAAGGAACACAACCCTGAAGACACCTCCATCTAGACTGGTGAGACATAGGTTGTTGGACTTGTGCCCTATGGAACTAGATGTTTAGTTCCAAATCAGTATGCCTGTGCTAAACTGTTATAGCAATAGAAAACTAACAAATCAATCATACTGCATAATTGATTGTTTTGTATTTTCAACTATTGTCTTACAGTATTTTTTAGCAATCAGTCAATTAAAAGAATACACTACTCAGAAAATCAGAAGTCGCCGGGCTGTGGTGGCGCACACCTTTAATCCCAGCACTCGGGAGGCAGAGGCAGGCGGATCTCTGTGAGTTCGAGGCCAGCCTGGACTACCAAGTGAGTTCCAGGAAAAGGCGCAAAGCTACACAGAGAAACCCTGTCTCCAAAAACAAAACAAACAAACAAACAAAAAAAAAAATCAGAAGTCTTGACTTTGTCCAGATAAAATAAAAATACAAATATTGTTCACTATATAACTATGTACTATTTTAGCCCAAAGGCCAAGGACTGATTCATTATCTGACAGAATGTAATTTTGTTGCTTAGTGATATTCTGGGTCAACGCTCTGCTTTTGAAACTTTACTATCCTACTGCTACCAAACACAAACCCTGAAAAAGCAAAACACAGAACTCATTCCTTTGCAGAGAGAGAGAGAGAGAGAGAGAGAGAGAGAGAGAGAGAATGAATATGAATATATCAAGGAATGTAACTGGCTCAAGCGGCCCCAACAGGTTCAGTCATCCACCCAACATATCAATTAAAGAGGCAAGTAATAGTGAAAAGCAGAGATCTAGTCAATGTGTCGGGAAGAGAACTAAAAGGGTTCAATGATCCCAATTTCACCTTGGGGAACTAACAAGAGCTTTAGGTTTAACTGAGGGAGCACTGGAGCAAGGAGGAAGGGGTCTGAATAATTAGCAGTCTTGTCCCCATGATCACTGTTTCAGCTCTGGTACTGCAAAGTGGACCATTATTATGGCTGGAGAGGACAAGTTCCTTCTCAGGAAATGATCCAAGACACAGTCTCACTGTCGTGGGTAAATGTCCTGCAAGGTATGCAGCTACTGGAATCCTAGGTGACTGCAACCCTAAGGCAAGGACTTGTATCTGTGCTTTCATCCTTCAAGTAGGATAGGCTGACGCTACATCCTTAGTGAGGATCCCGCTTGTGCAGTCAGGCATGAGGCTGACCTGAAATACAGGAAACTCAAAATGAAGGCAGAAGGGATAAAAAGGCTAGGGTAATTACTCCCTCCTTTTAGCTAGCCTATGGACCCAAATGGGGAGTATCAAGACTTCTTTTGTTAAAAAAACAAACAAACAAACAAACAAAAAAAAAAAAAAACCTTGTGAGTACATAAAAGCACCTAAAACAGCTGGAGAAAAAAAAAAACAGTGCAGTGACAATCAAAAACAATGGGGTCAGAAAACTGAGATGGAGAACATCTGCAAACGGTGAGGGGATGGACTGACGGCAGAATGCGCAACACTAAAGTGGTTCAGAAACTGTGTGCCTAGAAACAGTGATACACAAGCAAAGTGAATAAGTGTGTCCACTTGGTGTCCACACTGTCATTACTCCACTTACACGTGGGGAAACAGAGCACATAACATCACATAATTTTTCAGGGTCACACAGCTAAAAAGTAACAAAGAGCACTCAAATCCAGATGTTCTGAATCCAATCCTTAGTACTAGAAAGAGAAAGGAAGCCAGGAATTGTAGCACACCTTTAATCCTAGCACTCAGGAGGCAGAGGCAGGCAGGTTATCTCTAAGTTAGAGGCCAGCCTGGTCTACAAAGTGAGTTCCAAGACAGCCAGGAGTACACAGAGAAACCCTGTCTCAAACAAAACAAAACAAAAAAAGCAAAGCAAAACAAAAAAGGGAGAGAGTGAGGGGGGAAGGGAGGGGGGATTATGAGGAGCAGGGAGGGAAGGAGAGAAAGAGGGAGGGGAGCCTTCGGGCTCACACCTTTAGTTCACTTTACCAGCTGCTCTAGTTATGCTAGTAACACCTTCAGGCAGAACAAGAATCATTTCCTACCTCAAGTATAAGGCAGCTGCATGCAAAGCACTTACCGAAACACCTGATAGGGCGACTCACTTGATGAACACTGAGGAGCACTGAAGACAGGGGCTGCACTAGACAGTTCTCCTATCTGACTTTAGTTAACTCTCATGAGAGCTCAGTGAGCTGGGTCACTGTTTTTACAGATGGAAAAGCTCAGGTTAAGGTTATATAACCATGAAGCAACAGAATTCCAAACATTTGACCTTCACTGGCCTTAACTTTTTTCATTTGTGTATTCAACTGCAAAACCCTATACAAGCCTTCTCACATTGTGTGTATTCTATATGGTGTTTGATGGTGTGAGTGTATGTGTAAATGCAGATGCATGTTTCTTGGATTGCTCTATCTACCCCACCACCACCCCCCCACCCCCCACCCAGACAGGGTTTCTCTGTGTAGTTTTGGTGCCTGTCCTGGATCTCACTCGCTCTGTAGACCAGGCTGGCCTCAAACTCAGACATCTGCCTGGCTCTGCTTCCCAAGTGCTGGGATTAAAGGTGTGTGCCACCACTGCCCGGCTCTCTTCTATTTTTATTTGAAGTTTTTAAAAAAATCTTTGACTACATTATTTATGTATTCATTATGACTGTGTGCATGAGTACCATGGTGTGCTTGTGGAAGTGAAAAGACTTTTTGGATGGAGTCTGTTCTCTCCTTCCACCATGTGGGTCCTACAAATTGACCTCAGGTCATCAACCTTGATGACCAGTGATTTTACCCACTGCGCTATATTGTTGGCTCTATTTTATTATTATTATTTTTTTTTTTTGGAAAGCAGCAAGGAAACTTCAAAAGCAGAGTAACAGTGAGATCAGGCTACCTGCGTGAGGAAGTATTCAAAGGCCTCTCTCTCCCTTTATTTTCTCCAAGCGTGTCTCTCAGCTGACTGAGCCTCCATTTCCAACTACATTAGCTGACCGGTCAGCCCCAGGTGCCCATCTCCCTCATCTGTACCACCATGTACACCCCCACACACGGAGCACTGACACTACATGACCACTGTCAGGCTTTCATGGGTCCTCACACTCGTGCAGCAGGCATTTGACCCAAAGAACCATCTCCTAGCTCCCTTAGACATTTTTATGTTGACCTTAAAATTCTCTATAGTTTGGATAAATATAAAAAAAGCATCTCATAAATATCAAGTTAAGAAATCCATAGCACTCTTAAAGGTGCTCACCAGAATCAAGCATCATGACTTGACACCCACTAATCCCTTTTAAAATGAAAATTTCACATCACTTTCTTCTACCTTGAATTCATCTTTCCATGACATTTGCCCCACAAATTATTTCTACTGCTTCAAACTCTTACTAACATTCAAAGTGAATATTTTTCAAGTTTAAGTGAAAATCTTTTGTTCTATTTATTTATAAATGGAATTTTTAAGAATTTCTCATAAATTAAGTAAAAATAATTGAAAATTTATTGGGGATTCAATTATTATGATTATTAGCAGTACACTACTAATTTAAGGGACAAATGTTACATAATTTAGTAAGTAACAATGTGAAAACTTTTCACTAAAAATGTATTTCTATGCGATGGGCATGCTATCTTTTAAAATAATGTTGCTAAAGAAAGAGACAGCTTGGCAAATTTACAGAACGAGTTCCAGGGTAGCCAGGGCTATACAGACATACCCGTCTCAAAAAAAACAAAATCACAACTTTCAAAATCACTTCTGAGTTACGTATTGAAAATTTTAGCATGGTCCACCATTAAATATTTTTTGTTGTTGTCAAGGAGTGAACCCTTCACATTCACCACTGAACTTATCCCAGCCCTAAAACATTTTTTAATATTTTAGCAGCTAACAATTTATTTCTGAATAACAGACTTGAAAACTTCTTCAGTTTTGTTAGAAGCAAAAATAAATAAATAATTTTTTTTCCATTAAAAGCAAACCAAAGAGTAGGATCACATAACTTTCTTTTCCTTTCTTTTTTTTTTTTTTTCCTTTGTTTTTTGAAACAGGGTTTCTCTGTGTAGCTTTGCGCCTTTCTTGGAACTCACTCTGTAACGTAACTTTCTTAATATTAACACCAACGTCAGGAATTGCCATTTTGAGGATTCCTTTTTCTGTGTGTGTGTGTGTGTGTGTGTGTACACATTGGTGTTTTGCCTGCATGTATGCTTGTGTGAGGGTGCCAAAGTGGAATTGGGGTTACAGACAACTGTAAGCTGCCAAGTGGGTACTGAGAACTGAGTCCAGGTCCTCTGGAAGAGCAGCCAGCTCTTAACTGCTAAGCCATCTCTCCAGATCCAATCAATTTGAGGATTCTTGAGTTTTGCTTCGTTTTTAGAAACATAAAATTCACATAACATAAAATCCCCCCACTTGATAACTATAAGTATATACACAAAAAGATCATTAGTAATTAATTCCAAAACATTTTCACCACCACTCCAGTGCTGTGGGATGGTCTCTATGCGGTACATGTGTTGCTCTGACTGATTAATAAATAAAGTGCTGATTGGCCAGTAGCCAGGCAGGAAGTATAGGCAGAACAAAGAGAGATAAGAGAATTCTGGGAAGTGGAAGGCTGAGGCAGGGTGATGTTGCCAGCCGCCTCCATGAGAAGATGTTAAGATACCAATAAGTCACGAGCTCTGTAGCAACTTACAGATTAATAGAAATGGGTTAATTTAAGATAGAAGAACTAGATCACAAGAAGCCTGCCACGGCCATACAGTTTGTAAGCAATATAAGTCTCTGTGTTTACTCGGTTGGGTCTGAGCGGCTGTGGGACTGGTGGGTGAGAGAGATTTGTCCTGACCATAGGCCAGGCAGAACTGGAGAAAATTCCAGCTACACTCCCGCCTTGAAACAAAACTCTTCATAGTCCTACTCACCTGCCCACTTACCCCAGTAAGGTATTTTTTTCTTTTCCTGACTTGCCTTTTCCTCACATTTCTTATTAATAAATTCATACAATATGTGGTCTTTTGTGAACTTAATTCACTCTGCTTTCCTTTTCTTGCAGGTGAGTGGCTTAGGCAGTCTAGGCTAGCTCTGAACTTCTTCTGAAACTGATAGACTTTGAACTTCTGGTCGCCCTGCCTCCACCTCTCCAGTACTGGGATGACTGGCATGCACTTCCAGACTGGTGTAGTGGGGCCAGAATGGAATGCATGGTGCATGCTGGAATGCATGATGCATGCTGGGCAAGTGCTCTGCCAAGTGAACTACATTCCTAACCCCTGCACAGTGTTTTCAAAGTTAAATCACGCTGTAGCATGTCGGTATTTCATCTTTCACAGGTAATGTTTCATTGCCTAGAGCAAGATTGAATTTATTAGGTGATGGATATTCAGGCTGTTTCTACCACTTGGCAGTTATGAAGGAAGTTGCGGACTTTTGTGAACAATTTTTGTTTTGCTTCATGACAAGCCTTACAATGTAGACCAGGCCTCAAACTCAAACCCTAGGGCTCATGTGTAGGTTTCTGTGTTCAAGTATGTTTTACATTCTCTTGGGTGCATACCTAGAAATGAAAACTGCCGGCTACACAGGAATTCTGGGTTTGATATTTCTTCTTTAAAGAAGCTGCTACTTGCCAGGTGTGCACGCCTTTAGTCTCAGCACTTGGGAGGCAGAGACAGGGAGATCTCTGTGAGTTTGAGGCCAACCTGGTCTACAGAGAGAGTTCTAGAACAGGCAGGGCTACACAGAGAAACCCTGTCCTGAAAACCCCAAAAAGAAAGAGGAAAAGGAAGGGGAAAGGAGAAAAGGGGAAAGGAAGGGAAAAAGGAAGGAAGGGGAAGGGAAAAGAAGGAAAGAAAGAGAAGGAAGGGAAGGAAGGGAAGGAGAGAGGACGTTAGTTAATTAGTTAGCTAGTTAGTTAGTTGCTACTGTTTCCAAAGCAGCTGGAATATCTTATACTCTCAAATCATTGTCCAAAAATTCCCATTTCCCCAACTCCTCACCAGTACTTAACATCTTCCAAATTATAGAGACCCCAGTAGGCAGACATTATTGTTTTGATCTGCACTTTTCTAATGAGTAAAATTTTCAGACCTGACTGATCATTTGTACATCTTTTGGAGACTTATCAGAAAACTTTGTCTATTTTTAAAAATTCGGTTGTTTTGAAGGCAAATTATTGGTCAGTGTTCTTTATATATTCTGCATGTTAAGTTCCTCACCATATATATAATACACAAATATTTTTCTCATTCTGTGGTTTGTCTATACAGTCTCTTGATAGTGGTGTAGCAAGTTCTAATTTTGAAATAATCCACTTTCTGTCTACTTTTTAATGTTGCTGATGCTGTATCTAAGAAACCACTGCCTAATTCAAAACTACAAAGATTTTTACCTGTGCTTTTCTTCTAGGAATTTTTATGGCTTAGTTCTTAAGTCATTTTGAGTTCATTTTTCCACATGGTATATAGTAGAAGTCTATCTTTATTTTTGTGTTATTGGATTTCCTACTGTCCCAACTTTGTCCTCTTAGTGTCTTTAGACAGCTTTTTCATCTTAAAGTTTTTCTAAAAGAGGGCAAAATGTACCCAGATAAGAGCAGGAAATGGGAGAAAGATATGTTCCATTCTTCCACGTAATAGGAAAGGTGATGGTGGACAGGAATACAAGGAAGGAGAAACTGCTTGAGAGACTGGTTAAAAATGAAGAAAATGAAGTAAAATTTTAGAAGGTGCACATATCAAGTTTAAAAAGCAGAAATTAATTTATTTAAAGGTATTTTGATGTGGGGTAGGGAATGTATCTCAGGACAGTGCATGGCCTGCCTTGCATGTGAAAAAATGCTGGCTTCAATCCCCAATACCACAGGGATGGGGGGGCCTGTTAGCTTTAGTCCCTGATGGTAGCATATGCTTATAATTCCAGTCCTTGGAAACTGTAAGACTTCTACAAATTTGAAGTCACCCTAGGCTACATGTGACATTGCTTCAAGGAGGACAAAAAATTGTTTTAGAGAAAGTGTTTTAAAATTCTTTTTCAGATTTACTCATTTTTATTTTACATGTATAATTGCTTTGTCTGCATGTATGTTTGTGTACCACATGCATGTGGGTGCTGGAAACTGAACCTGGGTCCTGCAGAACAATCAGTACTCTTTAAGTGTGAGTCAACTCTCCAGCCCCAGAAGACCTATTTTAATTGCCTATTAAACACCCAAGTGAAATCTAAGTCTGCATTTCCACGGTGTTCAGGTTATAGGTTAAAGTATAAGCATTACCAAATATGAAAGTATGGACAGTTTCAAAGTCATAATGTCATATAAAATTTCCAAGGAAACCAGTGTAGAGGCTTAAGGACTGGACCCTTGAGGGTCTACTGTCCTGAAAGCTTAGTGTTAAAATAGTGCTTCTAGGAGCAAACTGTTACTAAGTCAAACAAGTCCAGTATGAGAAAGGTTGCTTTCTCAAGGGCTGTTTGGTAGGATGCTAGGAGCCAAAACCTGATTCAGGTAGGCTCATGAGCAAAGAGGAAGAGAAACATTCCAAGTACAGGCTGCAGATAGTACTCTGGTTATCATCCAGCCCACTCAATAAATCTGTTTTCTTCCATACATATACACATATCAACAACCACAAAACTACAGGGATTTCTTTAGGGATGGGGTCACAAGAAAAGAAGAATAAGCAACAATGAGCAGAGAAAATAGAATCCCAAGAATTGTTTTATGTTTGTCTTGTTATTGTTATTTGGGTTTTTGTTTGTTTTTCAGTGAGCAAATGGTCAAGTTTTATTCTTGGCACACCAGAAAGAGGAAGTACAAACTACACCCTCCAAAGTAGAGGGCAGACAGAGCTAAAGTCAAGTAGCAATCACCAAAAGAACTGCTTTTAAGGTGAGAGATAAATAAGTTGGTAAATATAAGTATGCCGGTGTTCAGGTAAGAACTGTCCTACTGAATACAAGCATGAGGGAAGGTATAAGGCTGAAGCTCAGCGGAGTTCTAGGTATTTGCTAAAAGCAAATATGGTTCACTCTACACCACATGGTAGAGAACAGAGAAGATAACAGGACTGAGTTCTAGATTCCAGGGAGACAGGGATCTGTTAGTACTAGAAGGCAAGAGTCAAAAAGTACCATATCCAAAATGAAATATTGAAGAGATTACAACTAAGTAATAAATAACGGACCTTAGGGATGAGTATGAGTGGCTGAGATAAGGCACAAGACACTAGAAGGACAACAAATTCAGAGGCCACAGAAGTGGTGAAAGAAGCACCTACCTGGATGTCAACACCAGGAGAAATTGGAAATAGTAGTATCAGTATCAGAGACAGGACCATACAAGACGCAGTCTTCAAAGGATGAGAGGGGAGTGAGGCAAAGGTCAATGGAAAACTATAAGGAGCAGTAATGACTGGTAGTAATATCTGATAGATTAAGATATGTTGAAATAAGAGGGAGGTTTCAGGGTGCAGGAAAGCAAGGCCAACAGGATAATCACTTTAAAGCCTAAAGGAAAGCTGTAGAGATCACTAATCATAGACCACAGACTCACAGGATTGAGAAGTTCTCTGAACCTGGATTGGACACACACACACCACCACCACCACCCCCACCACCACCACCACCACCCCACACCTTTACTTTCATTAGTCTCTAATTTTTAAGTATTTTATTTACTTAGTTGTAAGAGCTGGAAAGATACACAGTAGTATTTTTCAATGATTTATTTTTACTTCCAGGTGCTCTGGGAGAACAAACCGGTGCTCTTAACCACTGAGCAATCTCTCCAGCCCCCAATACACAATAGTATGAAACATAGCTGTGACTTTGTAACCAAAGAAATCAGATAATCTCAACCAATGACACTGGTACAGGTAACTCAGTTTTACTTATAATCATCACTACTAAAAATAAAGACAGCTGTAAATCTTGCCGCTGGGTTATTTAATGAGCTACAGAAAGAATATCAGCTACATAGATTGATCGGTTGGTAATGTATTTGCCACAAAAGCATGAGAACCTGAGGTCATTTTGCTAGCACCCACATAAAGTGGTGACATATGTAATCCTAGCTCTAGGAAAGATAGGAGGATCCCCAGAACTTACTCGTCAGCTAGTCTTGTTAGTGGGCTCCAGATTCAGTGAAAGACTATCTCAAAATAAGGTGGAGAATGAAAGACAGCCAACACTGACCTCTGCCCAGCACACAAAGGTGCATACAAACAAGTACTCACACATGCAGCCCCCCATAACATATCATTCTATCTAAAAAAAAAAAAAAGCCCTTATTTTAAGAGCTATGTTATTACACAGTTCTTAAGTAATATACATGACTGTCTTTATATGTCTTATCTTACCCAAATGGAAATAGCAGCCTGAGAAGTGGAGTGGAGGGAGCCTCAAACAGTGCAAGGCTTACTAGCATACCGAGAAAGGGAACTAAAGGGTTTCAGGAGTTGGAGAGCTGTGGAAAGAATCTCTGAGCTGTGAGGGGATGAAGCTCAGAGTGCAGCTGAACAAATGAGGGGGTGGACAGACATAGTGGCACAGGCCTATAATGGTAATCTCAGCACTGCAGATCAAGGCAGCTGCAAGGCCAGAAGGGACTACAGAGCAAAGCTATCAAATGAGAAAAGGAAAAGAAAATGAGGGGCTGGAGAGATGGCTCAGAGGTTAAGAGCATGGACTGCTCTTCAAGAGGACCAGGATTCAATTCCCAACACTCAAGTGGCAGCTCACAACTGTCTGTAACTCCAAGATCTGACACCCTCACACAAACATACATGTAGGCAAAACATTAATGCAAATAAAGAGAAAAAAGAAAAAGAGAATGAGACAAACTGCTGTTAAAAAACAAAAACGACAACAACAAAACCCAAGCTGCAACACAGAATATACGATATATGAAACCATCTGTACCAAACACCAAAAAAAAAAAAAAATGGATATGCATTTTCATTAGTGGGG
The DNA here is from genome assembly GCF_004664715.2 of Peromyscus leucopus. Taxonomy (NCBI): domain Eukaryota; kingdom Metazoa; phylum Chordata; class Mammalia; order Rodentia; family Cricetidae; genus Peromyscus; species Peromyscus leucopus. Next base: position 105,190,535 of record NC_051070.1, on the reverse strand, counting down.
AGAAAAATGTAGGATTCTTCATTAGGGTTTCTACTGATGAGATGAAACACCATAACCAAAAACAACTTGGGAAGAAAAGGGTTTATTTCACTTATTCTTTCATATCACAGTTCATTATCAAAGGAGTCAGGGTAGCAACTCAAACAGAGTAGGAACTGGAAGCAGGAGCTGATGCAGAGGACATGGAGGAGTCCTGCTTACTGGCTTGCTCTCAAGGCTTATTCAGCCTGCTTTCTTATGAACCCTGGTCCACCAGCCCAGGGGTATCCCCACCCACAATGGGCTGGGTCCTCTTCCAGAAATAATTAATTAAGAAAAGGCCCTACAAGTTTGCATACAGCCCAATCTTATGGAGGCATTTTCTCAATTGGAGTTCCCTCCTCTCAGATGACTCTAGCTTATGTCAAGCTGACATAAGACTAGCCAGCACAAATACCTAAAATAGTAACAGTAATTACCAAAGAGAAGTAAACTGAGAAAAAGGAAAAGTAAGGAGCCTAAGGGAAAGTTCACTTTTTATGTACTGACAGAATTCTGTGTTAACTATTAAGTACACGCTACATTTTAAGAAATTTGTTTTTATAATTTTTTTGAGTTTTGTTTTTGTTTTTTCAAGATAAGGTTTCTCTGTGTAGCCCTGCAGTCCTGGACTTGCTTTGTAGAGTCAGGTAGCCTTGAACTCAGAGATCCACCTGCCTCTGTCTCCTAAATGCTGAGATTAAAAACATATGCTACCATATCTAGGATTATTTTTTTCAATTGATGTGTAAGTAGTATATGCATCATGTGTGCAGGTAGCCTTGGAGGCAAGAAGGCAGCATCAGATTCCCTGGGGCTAAAGCTAAAGGCAGTTTTAAGCCACCTGATTTGGGTGCTGGGGAAATTCCAGTTTTCTGGAAGAACGGCACTTAACTCTCTAGACCCGTGTTACATTTTTTTTAAAGCTAGTTTTAATTCTTCCCAATATATTTTTTGGTATTCTCCTTGCAAGGCAGTAGGATCTACAGCCTCCAGATTCCAGGCAACTCGGTGATACATGCCCTCTGATTATACATTTCTTTAAAGTTGATTTGTACAGCAGAGTTCGATGTGCACCAGATGGTAGTTTGGGCTCTCTGGATGCACTCAGAAAGCAACCAGACTTCTGTTTGCCACTCACCCTTCAAAACAAAGGATCTGTTCTGTAGAGGTAAGCAGGAAACTGGAAGCTCTATCTCCCAGAGCTCTCTCACCATTCAAAACATGTCTGGGATGGGAAACTGCCCAGTAGGCCAAAGATCAGCAGACACATGTAGCAAATATAGCAACTGTTTAAAGTCTCAAATTGGCTATTGCTGGTTCATAAGAAACCTCTTCACCATATTCATAGCCTACTCACCTAATTAGTAGTTTCTCAGTTGACCAGCTTGACTTTTCTTAGGTAGACTGTATGCCTAGCAAAGCATATTGGTAAATTCTACATACTCACACACACACTCACTCACACACACACACACACACACACACACACACTTAAAACAAAGATTTATCTTTAAATTATGTGTATGTGTCCCTGTCAGTACCCATGGAGGGGTCAGATCCCTCTGGAGCTGGAGTTACAGGTGATTGTAAGTCTCCTGACATGCAGGGAATAAACCAGTAAGTGCTACTAACCACTAAGTAATCTCTCAAGTCTCATGCTTTTTTCTTTAGCTTCTAATATTCCAATAGCTAAAGTCTCTATTACTAACAATGACATAAAAGACTCACTCAGTAGGGGCTAATACTCATAACTACTTTTTTTTTCATCAACTAAACTGGTCTTCCTTATTAATACAGTGTAAATGATACTATAGATTTCTGGATGTAAAATTACCCTTTAATCCTTGGATTGGCTTTATGCTACAGATTTAACACACCTGTGTTTGATTGCTCACTCAAGAACTCACCCAGCTGTCTTTAACTGGTCTATAACTAGTTTCTCTTTTATTTTTTTTCCTTAAATTTGTGTAATGTAAATGTCGTGAATTATTTTTGAAGTCTCATTAAAAAACAAAACAAAGCAACAACAACAAAAACCAAAAAACCAAAACACCTGCCCTCAAAAAAAGGGTGTACCTCACAACCTTTCTACCTCTTCCTAGTGACCTAAAGCTTTTCCATGCCTTCTCACAACCCAGTCTTGGCCCAAGGTCCAAGATCATCCTGGGATCCTAAAAGGGGAAAGCATTACACAACAGCATCACATGTCAGTGCCACTGAAGAGCTCCTGATGTACACTTTCATAAAATATTGATTCAGCACTGATGACACGAGCAGGAAATCTAAATTTAATCCTTAAAAGTCGTTATTTTTAGGGAAAAAATCTGCATGCCTCCTAGGAAATGAAAGCAAATGTAAGGATGAATTATACACTTAAAGGTAAGAATTAACTTATCACAGTTACTGATATGAATATATTATATTTCAGACATACTTTTCTTTTTAGAAACATGTGTCTTGCTATTTCTGTGTCAGAACCCATGAATAAAGAATGCACAGTTGTCCAGAAGACGTTGGGAATCTGTTCTTCAAGCTAGAGGTTCCAGATTTGCACCACCACCTGGTTTTTGCCTCCCTTAGTTTAAGTTCTACCTTCCCACATTTCATTCTATTTTAATCTATTATTGAAAAAAAGTCAGATTTGAAACAGTTTAACATGTTTTAAAACTCAAAAGCTACAAAGCTCACAAAGAACAAGAATGTAGAGAAGGACCCATGCCGGTAGGATTTGCTCAAGGAGAAGGAGGAAGGAGAATCACGAGTTCGAGGCCAGCCTGGGCTCCACAATTTGCAGGGGGGGGGGGGCGGGGGCGGTGGTGGTGGTGGTGGTGGTGGTGGCGGCGGCCCATGCCTTTAATCCCAGTTCGGTGGTGGTGGTGGTGGTGGTGGTGGTGGTGGTGGTGGTGGTGGTGGTGGTGGCGGTGGCGGCGGCGGCGGCGGCGGCCCATGCCTTTAATCCCAGCACTGAGATGCAGAGGCAAGACGGCGGCCCATGCCTTTAATCCCAGCACTGAGATGCAGAGGCAAGACGGCGGCCCATGCCTTTAATCCCAGCACTGAGATGCAGAGGCAAGAGTTCAAGGACAGTCTGGTACAGACTGAGTTCCAGACAGCCATGGCATTTACACAGGAAAACCTTGTCTTGAAGGGAAAAAAAAATTATAGGGGAGAACATAACTGCATAGCTAACCCTCCGTCATATCTTCAAAACTTTGTATTTAGACACCATCCCTTACTTTGAAGTTTCTTTCATTTTAGGTTCAAGCACCAAGAGAGGCTTACTCAAAATCTTAAGTTATGGTAACAGCATTAGGTAATGATTTCAACTTAAAGTATCTATATTGGTATTTACAGATGTTATTTTTGAGTATTATGCATAAGAAATACTAATTTTTTTCTCCTTAATTTTTTTCAGCTCTATAGACCAGGCTGGCCTCAAATTCACAGATCGCCGGCCTCCCGAGTGCTGGGATTAAAGACACAGACCACCACTGCTCGGCTCAGATTTGCTTTTTAAATTAAACTTTTTCATGGAAACCTACTAATGCAGAAGCTTCCTAAAATACATATATATAATACATACAGGTATATAAATTGTATTTAAATGGAGTCAGTTATCATATAATGGGGGAGATAATGCCCCAACTAGACATCATATGCTACCAAATAAAACGCCCAGGACTAAGAGGAATGGGTTACATCTTTTTGAATTGCTGGCTAAAGGGGTCCCATGGATCAACACACACACACACACACACACACACACACACACTTTACAGGACATTGCCAATGCTATGAGTTACTCTCCACGGCTTGACAGTAAGACCCTATTGCTGAAAACAAAACATACTTGAGTCATCAAACTCGGAGAAACAGAGCCAGTGCTCAACTGGAAGCTCCAGTCCTGCTGCCGAGTGTTCCAAGTGCTCAAACACTCCACGTGCTACTACAGGAGAAAATGAACCAACAGTCTCCCCCACCCAGCTACAAACCCCACATCATCTGTCTCCAAACACACACACTGTGCAACAGTAGCACAAATGCTGTATGAGTAACCAACTGCCTTTGATTGGATTTAAGCCTAATCCATGGAACTAGAACCCATACCTGACACTGACCAAGAACCTCAGACTGGTAGGTCATAGGCCCTAGGGGAAAACCTACTACAATCATTTTGCTAAATGATCACACCAATAAAAGAACTCCTAATGATGTTTTTCTATATACATAGATCAGTGCACTGCTGAACACTCACCAGAGAAGCTTCTTTTTGCACTAACACAGAGACTCACAACCGAACACGAAGAGAGTGAGACTTTGAAGCACTCAGCCCTAAATGGCGCTCGCGCTCTCTCTCTCTCTCTCTCTCTCTCTCTCTCTCTCTCTCTCTCTCTCTCTCTCTCTCTCTCTCTCACACACACACACACACACACACACACACACACACACTGCCCCCAATGCTCAGGAATCTGTGCAGAAGAGAAGGCAGAATGATTTAAGAGTCAAAGAAGTGGACAACTCCAAGGAAACAGCATTTTCAGAACAAAACTGATGCCCATAAGAACTCAAAAACAGGGGTTAGAAAGATGGCCCAGAGGTTAAGAGCATTGACTGCTCTTCCAGAGGTCCTGAGTTCAATTCCCAGCAACCACAATGGTGGCTCACAACCATCTGTAATGAGAACTGATGCCCTCTTTTGGTGTGTAGGCAGACATGCAGACAGAACTCTGTATACATAACAAATAAATCTTTAAAAAAAAAAAAAGTTTAAAATAATAAAAAATAAATTTAAAAAAAAAAAAAAAAAAAAGAACTCAAAGACTGCAGCAGCAAGCACAAGACTTCCACAGGTTTAAACCAGATAAAACCCCAGCATGGAGAGGGGAGTAGGCACCACAGAGTCTTCCCTAACTAAGAAGCAATATGCAATTGATAGTGGCTGGGAAAGGAAAAGTCTGTTATGTGCAATGGAGTGACCCTGGGTACATGCTTAGGAACAGTTGGCCAACACAAAACAACTCCCCTTTTGTTGTTGTTCTTTGTTTGCTTTAGGGTTTTTTTGTTTTTTTGTTTTTTTTTTTCCTGGTTTTTCAAGACAGGGTTTCTCTGTGTAGTTTTGGTGCCTGTCCTGGATCTCACTCGCTCTGTAGCCCAGGCTGGCCTCGAACTCACAGAGGTCCTCCTGGCTCTGCCTCCTGCGTTTTGGGATTAAAGGTGTGCTCCACCACCAGCTGGCAGCTTTGGGGTTTTTGTGGGTAATTTTTTTTTTCATTTTTTATTTATTTGTTTGTTTGTTTTATGTGCATTGGTGTTTTGCCTGCATGTATGTCTGTATGAGGGTTTTGGGTCTCCTGGAACTGGAATTACAGACAGTTGTGAACTGCCATGTGGGTGCTGGGAATTGAACCCGGGTCCTCTGCAAGAGCAGTCAGTGCTCTTAACCTCTGAACCATCCAGTCCCTTGTGAGTGATTTTTTTTAAAATCGTTTTGTCTTTTAAGAGAAAAAACAGGAAGGGGAATCTGGGACCTAGGGTAAGGAGAAGAATATAACAAAAATATATTGTATGAAAAATTTTAAAAATAAATAAAACTTTAGGAGCTGAAGACATGACTCAGCATTCTCTTGCCAAGGACCTGCATTCAATTCCCAGCACCCACACTGGGCAGCTCACAACTGCATGTAACTCCAGCTATAGGGGGATTTGAGACCTCTGGCCTCCACAGGCACCTATACTCATGTGGGCACACTAACACAAGCATACACATAATTAAAAATAATAATAAATTTCTTTTAAAAATTTAAGAGACTTGAAGTTATTTTCCTGACAAATATTCATCTTCACTAACATTTATCAAGCTTCTACATTAAGGCAGCCCAAGTGCTCCATCTTGCCCTTACAGTAACCCTCTGAGGACTGTCACTGTTCTTACTGTGAGACTTAAGAGTTTTAACTCTTGGGCTGAAGGCAATAAACCTGGTAAGCAGAGTATAAAGTACACAGCACAATAAACATAAATGACTAAACATGGAGGCTCAGAGGTTATACGGGCTGCTTTCCCAAAGGACCTGGGTTCAATTCTCAGCATCCATATGGCACGTCACAATGGTCAAGAAAGTCCAGCTCCAGGAGATCTGATACTTTCTTCTTGACTCTATGGTCACCAGGCATACACATGATACACAGACATACATTCATGCAAAACACCCATAGCCATAAAATATTAACTAAAACATATAAATAAGTCAAGTCTTTTTAAATTTATTTTAGTGTCTGGGTGTCCAGATTAATGAAAAGTCACTGCAATCATTATCAAGATGAATTGATTTGTATTTTTTATTTTGTTTTTTATGTTTTTGTTTTGTTTGGTTGGTTTGGTTTTTGAGACAGAGTTTCTCTGTGTTGCCCTGGCTGTCCTGGAACTCACTTTGTAGACCAGGCTGGTGCTGTACTCACAGAGACCCACCTGCCTCTGCCTCCAAGTGCTCCCTCCAGCACTCTGGAGGCACTACACCTAGCAGATTGGGGGGTGGGGAGACAGAGTTTCTCTGTGGAGCCCTTTCTGGCTGTCCTGTAACTTGATCTGTAGACCAGGCTGGCCTTGACCTCTGAGATCCACGTGCCTCTGCCTCCCAAGTGCTCGTATTAAAGAAATCAACCAGGGTAAGGCATGGTGGTACAATCCTTTAATCCCAGCACTCAGGAGGCAGAGGCAGGCAGATCTCTGTGAGTTTCAGGCCAGCCAAAGCTACACAGTGAAATCCTGTCAATAAATAAATAAATAAATGAGCAAGCCAGCCATGGATGATAGTCCATGCTTGTAACCCCAAGCACTCAGGAGGGTGATGATTGAGACCATCTTGAGCTATGTTTTCAATGTGAGATCAGCTTGAACTACATAGCAAAACCCTATCTCAAAAGAGAGAGAGAGAGAGAGAGAGAGAGAGAGAGAGAGAGGAAAGAAAGAAAGGAAGGAAGGAAGGAAGGAAGGAAGGAAGGAAGGAAGGAAGGAAGGAAGGAAGGAAGGAAGGAAGGAAGGAAGGGAAATTAGTAACTTCTTTGTGTAAAAATTATACTCAGGGGTCAGCAAGACAGTCCATGAGTAAAGCCCTTACCCTGCAGGCCTGGCACCTGGAGGGAGTTCTGTCCCTGGGACCCACATGGTGCAAGGAACTTATCAAGTTCTTTAAGCTGGCCTGATCTCCACATATACACACATACATGTACACACAAAATGAATAAAAAAGGAATTTAAAATATCTAACTTAGCAAAGCGTGGTGACTTTAATGCCTGCAGTACTCAGGAGGCAAAGGCAGGCATATCTCTGTGAGTTCAAGACCAGCATGGTCCACATAGCAAGTTCTAGACTTAAAAGAGAGTGGGTGGGGGTGACCAGAGAGATGGTTCAGTGGTTAAAAGCATTTGTTGTTCTTCAGGTGACTAAGATTCAATTCCCAGCACCCACATGGCAGGTCACAAGGGTCAGTAACTCCAGTGCCGGGGATGATGCCCTCTTCTGGCCTCTGTGAGCAGTGCACACATAACACAGATATACACTCAGACAAACACACACAAAATAAAAATAAAATCTAAAAGAAATTTAACTTACATGATGACTTATCACTCTTCCTCAAAGTTATGCCCAGAAGAACCTGGACAAACCACTTACTCTTTCATGCAAACTGATAAAGATGCTATGAAAATAACTTTAACAAGAACAAAGACTTAACACAGCGTCAAGTTATTATGCCACTCCATTTTTTAAAATAGCATTACATGAGGGCTGGAGAGATGGTTCAGCAGTTAAGAGCACTGGATGTTCTTCCAGAGCACCTGAGTTCAATTCCCAGCACCCACATGGCAGCTCAAAACTGTCTAAAACTCCAATTCCAGGGGAGCTGGCACGCTCACACATAAATACATGCAGGCAAAACACTAATGCACATAAAATAAAAATTTAAATTAAAAAAACAGCATTACAGCTGCAAGAATATAGGAAGGGGTAGTAGTAGAAGTATGTAGAGAAGTACATCTAATATTATATTCAACCTCATTAAATCTTTAGTTTTGGACAACAGATTTTAGAAAATTCAGTTTAAAGCAATTTACTCATGCTTAAAGTATTTTTATATATTTTTAAATAACACTACTTTTAAGTATTTTTTGGAGAAACTTCACTTTGCTTATCTTTACTCAGATGCTGGTGTAGGGGTGAATCTAGCCATTACTGAACAGGAGAAGATTTTCCTCTACTCTCTTTAGGTTCAACAACTAGAGCCTACGAATTAAACTCTCTCTCTCTCTCTCTCTCTCTCTCTCTCTCTCTCTCTCTCTCTCTCACACACACTCACACACACACACACACACACACACACACACACACACACACACACACCGTCATAAGAATTTAGAGCCATCAATCTATCTTACCAAGGAAGCCCAAGTGATAGAAAGAGCTTAGAACCAAGTAACTTTGTAAGTGGTGATTCAGAGACAGACAGAGCACTGTCTATTTATGTGTGGTGACAAACTCTCTTTAGTAAGACTCAATCTTCCCTGGTTTCAAAATTCCAAAAGCTTGAAGAGCTTTGTGACAACTCAAGTCCCCCGAGGAGCTTTAAGAGCTTATGACAAGTGAGTTCTTTTGGAAAGCTCTGCTTCAGGTAAGTAAGGAATTTGGGACAAAATTCCACTTACAAATGCCTTCAGGTCAAAATGATTTTTATGACATACAAGCATACTCTGGACTCTGGTGCTGTTAACAAACACAAGTGTGTGCACTTTCATTGTACAAGGTATTTCATTTGCACCGTTAGCAATACCAAGAAGCTTATGACAAATTCAGAGCGCAAGCTAATTCTTAGAACAGCAAAGGAATTTTGTAGCAGGAGTAACTTTTTCAGCTGGCAGATTAGAAAAGTAAAATAGACTGATACTTGCTGTGGGGAAGAAGACACACAAACACCATTAGCTTGGATGTAAGTTCTGAAGCTCTGACAGGGCAAACAGGTACTTTCTATGAAGTTCGTGCATCTTCTCTTGGAGTAGATGCATTTGTAAGAATTTATCCTACAAAATTGTTTCAGAGTAAGACAGCACTGTTTATAACACAAGAGAAAAAAAACTGGAAACAATCTTACCATTAATCAATAGGGGACTGGTAATGGTGAACATCTACATGTAATCATATCACTCAGGACACTGAGACTGGAGGATGGCCACTTGGTTCAAGGCCAATAAACATCAGCCACTGGTATATAGCAAGACCCTGTCTCAAAAGCAAATAAAATTCAAGTATATCCACAAAATGGAATACTAGTTATATTAAAAGACTGAAAAATCAAAATGTATTGACATAAAATTATTGCTCACATATAGTCAATGAAAACCAAGTTTTTTTTAAAGTGACCTATTTTGGGATAGGGAAAGAAAAGCATGGGAGAAATGAAGACAATAGGAAAGAAAGATTACACTAATCCCTAGGCCTGTATCAGTAGTAATGGGAGGTAAGGATTACAGAATATTCTCAATACATCACTCTACTTAATTTTAAGCACTTCTGCTAACAGGAAAAAAAGGAGTAAAAAACAAAACAAAACCCAGGTGCAATAGCATACACCTGTAATCCTGGCATTCAAGGAAGCTGAGCCAAGATGACTGTTGAGTTCAGAGTTCAAGACAACTCTGAGCAACAAAGGGAGCCTGCCAAGAAATAAACAAAACAAAAAACCTACTAAATAATAATTTCTTTAACCCAATGTATCCAAAATAGTATTTCAATATGTAATCAATATTTTGAAAGCACAGGTATTTTACATTTTTGCACTATTACAATGGCTGCTGTAATTTAATTTACACACCATGACATAACTCAGACTAGCCACATTTCAAATATCTAACATCCGCATGTAGTCGGAGTAATGCAGTGATCAATACAGATCTGAAGACTTAGAATGCAAACCCAGAAAGGTCTAGTTAGGCAACTTAGGCTAACAACAAGGTAGTAACTAGGAAGTGAACACTGCAGGAAACACAGGCCGGGCCAGAGAAAGGTAGTCTCAGGTGACTTAGATTTTATATTGTAAGCATATAAGAAACAAGCAAATTTAACAACACAAATGATGAGGAGAACTATTTTAGTAATATGCAAGTACTCTTTTTCTTTTTCTTTTCTTTTCTGAGACAGGGTTTCTCTGTGTGTAGCCCTGGCTGTCCTGGAGCTTGCTTTGTAGACCAGACTGGCCTCAAACTCAGAGATCTGTCTGCTTCTGCCTCCCCAGTGCTGGGCTTAAACGTGTATACTGACCTCGAGGACACCACCACCACCTGGCCACATTCCCTTTTTTACTTGCAAACACTGCCAAGGCTAAAAGGGGGTTTTCTGGCAAAAGTCAGGAATCCAGCAATGCCACCAGGGCCCAAAGCACAATATGACCTATAATATCAGCAACTACTGCTCGCTCTGCCCTGAAATCGTGGAACTTTTTTCTTCCTTTTTTTTAAAAACTACACTTATTTATTTGCAAGGGCAGCGCACACTCGGTGGAGGTAAGAGGACAACTTGCAGGAGTGGGTTCTCTCCCTCCAGCACACGGATACCTGGCAAAGAAATCAGGCTCGCCTCAAGATGAACCCTCTTCCTTTCTTTCTCTGCAGTAGGAAAAAGAGCTGAAAGGTCGTATGTTCTCTTTCACTTTCGAGCCGAGGACCCAGCAGATTCCGGTAGTGTTGTGTGCTATCCAAGACTGCACAGCTACTTTGCAGTAGACCAGTACTAGACTCTTCCCATCCAACTGGAAGCCCAAAGTTGTCACTCCCATTGCTTTTTTGGGTAGTTTTTCGTAGTTCCTAAATTATCCATACTGAATATATTGCTCTCATAATTTTAAGAAAGCAAACATGTTTGCTTATAAACAAACATCCTCTCTCTCACTCTACATGCCACATTCAAAACACTTGTGTTCTAAACCCTAAACAGCCAGGGTTCCTTGTCACACTCTATTGTAAGGTCCCTGAACCCCTCTTCCCCTCCCTGCCCCCAGCCCCCAGTGCATCTTAACCTAACTACAGTTAGACAACTGCTTAATGTCAACCTTCTCTACTCAGGCCTTAAGTAGCTATTGCGTGGGCTCTTTGCTGAATATACCAGGAGACCCTGGGAAGAAGTCCACAGCATAACCATGAAATTGCTCCAAAACTATTTTGTGTGTTTTTCTTCAGATTCTAAAAAATGACCTAAAACCAAAGTGGATTTAGCCTTATCTAGCCAGTTATCTTTTGTTTGGTGGAAACAACCGCTTGCCCACCCTACATGGTTCTAGGAAGACCACCACGGTGCTGTTTAAAAGCTCAGTGTTCCAGAGGGTATGGAAAGACCCCAGTGACACTCCATCCTTCGTGTACATGCATAAGCAGCTCTGCAGAAGACAGAGTTACACAACTAGAAAAGGTTTCCTTGCCCTCCCCTGAATCCACAACAGTCAGGTCCAGGTAAGCCTGGACTAGTTACCAGTGGCTCTCCTCTGCCAGATAAATACCTTGGCCAAAAAATGAACCCCAAATTGTGAGGACAGAAGACATATGAAGACATGTGAGGAGAGAAGACAGAACCCCAATTCCACCACTAGATCCAGTCACACTTATTTCCAGGTGTCTGTTTGAATATGGTGGGCCTTTCTTCTCTTAAAGATAATACGTATCAGGCTTGTCAAAGCAAGCAAGTCACTTTTGAGAAGCACTCAGTCAATCCTGCTGTTAAAATATACAATCTACATGGTAATAATCACTCAGATTGTCTTCCTCCAGCCCAAACTTCTGTGAAATTCCAGCTCCATATATACAACTGCCAAGAACATCTTTAAAAAAAAATTGGGGGCCAGGCGGTGGTGGCGCAAGCCTTTAATCCCAGCACTTGAGAGGCAGAGGCAGGCGGATTTCTGTGAGTTTGAGGACAGCCTGGTCTACAGAGCGAGCAAGATCCAAGACAGGCACCAAAACTACTCAGAAAAACCCTGTTGGGGGTGGAGGGGAATTGGTGCTGGAGATTGAACCCAGGGCTTCATACCTACACAAGTAAACCTCTGAGCTGCAGCCTGGGCCCCAGAAACCCTATTTGGTTGTTTAAGGGATGTTTTAAACTCCCTGGATAAAAAAAAAAAAAAAATAACACCACTTGGGGCCAGTGAGGTGGCTCAGTGGGTAAATGCGCTTGCCACCAAGCCTACCCAATGGAGTTCAATGCCCAGAAACCACAGGGTAGCAAGAACTGGGGCCATGGCACATGTGAATCCACACAGGCACACAACCATCAATCACTCAATCAATGCAAAAAATACACCATTTTTTTCCCCACAGACCTGTCTTTCATCCACATTTTTTCATCTCAGTCATCAATTCAAATCAACTCTGCTTCCTCAGCTAGAAACCTGGGCATCAGTCTTAACCAAACCCCACCCTTTCTCATCTGAACCTCGTTAACCAAGTCTTGCCTTAATTTTCTTCCTCTGTCCTCTCCTCTATGGGCCAGGTCATTAAAACCTACTTGCAAGTTCCAGGGTCTTCGGCTTTTTCTTCAGACTGATTCTTCAGTGAGTACTTACTCTCCCAAAGGCAAAGCTAATGTCTTCTCCCCACACCTGGCATAGCCCAGCCCCCTCAAATCACATTACAGCCAGAGGAGGATGCAAGCCCCACTTCCTAGACACCAGCACTGCAAGTCTACACCATAAGAAAACAAGGTCCATGGGCAAAATAACAGCAAGAGCAATGAAGTCTACAACTGGAGAACTTCAATGTGTACTCAATTTCTATTCATTAGTTCTATATTTAACTGCCTAGATGAACCTGATTTAGGGATCCACTAAGCCCAAGCTGAGATGACTTCCTCTGCCTATCAATTTCCTTAAACTCCTAGCTAATGGTCTTTAAAAAAAAATTTCCCCAAGATCTCTTGGCACATTGCTGGTGTCAGGATTGTCCTCAAACTCACAATTCTTCCACCTGAGCCTCCAGCTATGATTTCAAGTACAGGCCTAACTTACTTACTTACTTCTGATGTTTTAGAGGCAGGGTTTCAGTGTGCAGCCCTGGCTGTCCTGGAACTCACTCTGTAGACCAGGCTGGCCTCAAACTCACAGAAATCTTCCTGCTTCTGCCTCCTGTGTGCTGGGAATAAAGGTGTGCACCACCACAGCCCTGCCCCCAACTTTTTTTTTTTTTTGTAAGGACTGGGAGTCTGGTGGCATATACCTTTAATCCTAACATTTGGGAAGCAGAGGCAGGAAGATCTGTGAGTTCAAGGCCAGCCTGAGCTACAAAGAGAAACCCTGTATTGAAAAAAATGATAATAAAATAATAAAAATACTGGTTGAAATGACTGACACACATTAAAATAATCATTACATTTAAAAATCCAAAGACATTTTTATTTTTACTTGTTTTTGGTTTTTTAACAGAGTATCGTATAGTCCAGGCTGGTCCTGAACTTCAAATTCCCCTCTGTTTCCATCTTGAAAATGCTGGGCTTTTAAGTGTGCACCACCACACCTGGCTTATAATTGACTTTGAAAAGCTAAGTACAAGCTGGGTATGATGACAGGCAGCTGGATTCCCAGCTACTGGCAGGAAGATTATTTATTCCAGGAACCTGGGTCCAGCCTGAGCCATACAAAGAGACCCTGTCCCTTAACAAGAACAGAATAACATACAGTAGACTCCCCTTTACCATGGAATTCCACCAACCTCAGACTAAACAGGAAAAGAGAAATATAATAGAAATTAAAGTGGAAGGGGGGGGGCATGAAAACCAAATAAACTCCAAATAAAATATTTTATTCCACCATGCCATAGAATCCATGCCTGGTACTGTTAACAGGGCCAAGAAACTGTGGGGCCTAGGGGAGAACTTACTACCACTATTTTGCTAATAGACACAGTACTAAAATGACTCCTATGACTTATTGCTCTACTCATAGATCAGTCCATCTCTCAATCCTCATGAGAGAAGTTTCTTGCAATAGATGGCAATTACCACAGAGCCCCTCAACTGGTCAATGTGCAGAGAACAAGAGACTGGAGTACTCCACATTAAATGGAACCAACATATCACACCCCTCCAGGAAAGGTTCAAGGATCTTGTAAAAGGGGATGAACAGGAAGACTGAGGTGGTGGACAACTTCAAGGAAACGGTGTTTTCTGGACACAACAGGACACTTGCATATAGAAACTCATGGTGGCTATGACAGCATGCACGAGACCTGTACAAACTCAAACCAGACAAAATCCCAGCATGGGTGAGGGGTGGGCATGAAATCCCACAGGTAGCTGAGGAGCTATTGGCATTGGATAGATAACTGCTAAGAGAGGGAGTCCATTTTCTTGAATGGTGTGATCCCTGGCAGGCTGACCATACTCAGGGTAGCTGAGCAGCACAAACTGAATGATGAGTTTATTTTTTAAAGATGTTTAGGCTGGGCAGTGGTGGCGCACATCTTTAATCCTAATACTTGGGAGGCAGAGGCAGGCAGATCTGAGTTCAAGGTCAGCCTGATCTACAAAGTGAGTTCCTGGACATACCTAGAGAAACCCTGTCTAAAAAAACAAAAAAATTTACAGGGGAACCAGTGGCTGATATTTAGAACTAAATGGTATTGTAAAATAAAATAAAAGGAAAAAAATTTGTTTTAAAGAAAACTCGACATTGGGTGGACAGGGAGATGAGGGTAGAGGATAGATCTGGGAGTCTGGGGGATGAATATGATCAAAATATACTGTATGAAATTCTTGAATTAATAAAAAACATTTTAATTCAAAAAATTATTTCTGGAAAACTCAAGAAATAAATTCCTGGAAGAGAAATATGAAACCCAGGGCTAAAGTGATGGATCTGAAAGGAAGAGCTCTTGCTGTTCTTACAAAGGGCCAAAGTCTGCTTCCCACCGACTCTGGGTGGCTCACAACTGCCTCCAGCTCCAGGGAACCAACACCTCCTTCTGACCTCCCTGGACACCGACATTCACAAACATACACAAACCCACAGACATGCATGCACACAACAAATTAGAAATAAAAACAAATCTTAAAAACTATGAAGCTCTAAAATTCACACAATTTTACACAAACAATTATTAAATAAATTAAAAAGTCTTCTCCAGAAAAAAAGATCTAGGCATAAATGGTCCTATATATAAGCCAGACATTCAAGGGCAATAATCCCAGTCCAAACTGCTCCTGAAAAGATAGCAAGAAGGAAAGCTACCCAATTATTCTATAACTATTCTAATCCCAGTACCAGCACAAACTAAGACTTGTATCAGAGTTGGCAGGAATACAAAGAAGAGTCAGAGGATCAGGAAGGAAAGCAGTAGCTACACATGCTGGCTCCAGACTAGACTCGGGAAGGGCTGGGGAAGAGATCTGGGTATGATCCATTAACAGGAATAGGTAGCATCATAAGCCGACCGCTAAGGAAGAGCTCATCTCAACTAGACTACCAGGTACAGTCTTTTACATAAAGCAACCAGAAGGCTTCAAATTCAGAAGGCAAATCTGGAATTGAGAAATAATCAGAAAAATCTCAACAAGAGTTGATGGGAGGGCCAGCCAGGTGGCTCAGCAGGCACAGTGCCTGCCACCAACCAAGCCTAAGGACCTGAACTTCCAGGACACACACGCAAGGAAAGACTCACCCTTGCAAGCAGTCCTCTGACCTCCACAACGGTGCCGTGGCAGCATACACACAGGAATGAGTGTAATAATTCCAGGGAACTACTTTTAAGAGTTATGTGAAAAGTGAAACCTGGAGAACACTTAGAATCATTAGGAGAAAGGAGAATAATAGAGGTTGAAGGGAGACAAAAAAAAAAAAGAATAAAGCTACCATGCCATAGAAGCCCCATTTTCACCTAATTTTTCTCCCTTCATAACTGTGACAGAATGCAAAATAACATTTTTAGGGAGATCTTCCTAGATTCTCTCAGCAACACCAGCTCCAGGTCAGGTCTCCACTTTAAGCTTTTATAATACCCTACACTTTAATTATCATCACAATTACACTTAATTATAGAACTCATCCTTCTGTATGTCTCCCCCACTAGACTTTAAGCTCCATGAGTATGGGTACAGTATCCGTGGTTGCCCCCCACCCTTAGTGGGTCCGATAAAACAGTGTGTAGATGAGTGAACAGCAAGGATACTTTGTAAGGATGTGAAACCAGCTGGGGATGTAGCTCAGGTGTGGAGGGCTTCCCCAGCAGACACTTCAGGCCCCACAACAGTGTTGAGATCTGATTAAGCTACATTCAGTCCCTTCCTGAATGTGAAATCCTGTCAATGAGGAGTTAAGTCATGGATGGTCCCCGTATCCAGGGGGAATAGTAAGCCCACTCCTGGCACTCTCCAGGAAGGGCAACCGTATTTGAATTTTACTTCCATTTTGCTCTACTTTGCAATTTCTCTTTAACAACCACGTATTACTTTTATAAGAAAAAAAAAAAACCTTCAAAATGTTAATGATTTGAAAAGAAAATACAACACAGCTTGGGAGAAGAGCAAAACTACAGAAAAGATTTTTGTAAACTGAAGGATCCTAAGTAAAAAAAAAAAAAAAAAAAAAAAAAAACCCAAATACCAGCCTGGTCTACTTAGCCAGTTCAAGGCCAGTCTGAGCTATATAACAGTGACACTGATCACAAAACAACAACGACAAAAAGAAACAAGACAACAGAGATCATGCTCCAATAGGAAAAGGCGATGATCCAGGTGTTAACTAGTAAAGTGGTTGGGACCCCCCAGAAGGAAAGTAGATCTGAGAAGGAATCCAAAGCAAAGAGCACACGCTGGATGCTTCACTCTTGAAGGGTGGGGAGAAAGGAAGACAGTTGGCTTGAAAGGGCACCACCAAGAATGTGAGGGGGAGAGAGAAAAAAGTGTCGGTTCAATTAAAAACGCATTCCAAATTTAAATCTGCCTTCCGTAAACTCTTGCGTTCCTACAGAAGTGTTCATATTTTAGTTTTGACCTTAAAAAGCTATGATTAATTTTGGTTCAACATCCTTTCAGTTCAGCTGAGAACAATAATAAGCATTAAATTACCCTTTACTTTACCTCCAAGTTTAATTCCCCTCACGAGCCAACACAAGTCGTTTACAACTCAAGCAACACAGGATTTCATGCATAACTGGCAAATGCTCTTAAGTCTTTGCACAATCTGCTTTTGTAAGAGGGTCCCACTCTTGAATACGACGTCCCTGGGTCCAATCCCAGCTCACTTATCTAAGTTATTTAACCTCTGCGTCTCGGTTTCCTCCTCTAAAACAACAATGAACACAATAACCAGGGTTATCTTAAAAAGTAAATGACGTGACACGGGTGCTAAGCTCGTATCGTGTCCTCAGAACAGTCTGTAAACCGTTGAAAGGAGAAAACCTGCAGCCCCTGAACCAAATGAAAAAGATCCACACCACGACGGAGTCTTTCTTACAAGTCACAAAACGCCGGGCACTAACACACAGCGTATTTTTTGTTCTTCCCTGACGCGTTTCTTTCTTTCTTTTTCTCTCCTTTCTTTGCCAAATCTTTCCGCTAGGAGTCTGGAAGGGGAGGGAGATGTACACGCAATCCAGCCCAAAGTTTTCCCGAAATCCAAGTGCAGAATCACAACAGACATGGCAGCGGAGGCCACCGCGCAGAACAACAGGTGAACCAACTCGCAGGGACCGAGGGAGAACCCCGGCGCCTTCCCGCAGCCAAGTGGGACGAGCGCTTTAGTCCGGCCTCCATCCCCGCACCCAACATGTTTGTTCTGGTTTGTTTTCTTTTTTTTTTCCTAGCAAAGTCCCGAGACCCAGCCCCAGACTCCACGGCGCAGCTCTGGAGGGGGAGCAGAGCGCCGTTCCCATTTAAGGACTCCAGAAGCGTCCTCCGAGTGCTGGGAATGCGAACAAAAGGGCGAGCGCGGGCGGGCCGGGCCGGGCCGCGGGGCCGGGGTCTCCCGCAAGGGCCCCGCTCCGGCGTGTCGCGGCCTCCCCCGCGCGGCCACCGTCGCCCCAAACTTCGCCGGCCTCCCGCGGCGCACCCGCACTCCGCGACCCGCCAACTCACCGGGATCCCGAGAAACTCATCCTCCGGCGCTCGGCGCAGGCGGGCACGGACAGCCGCGGGGCGGCGGGGCCCGGCTCGGCCTCCGCCCTCGGCGCGCAGCGGCCCGGGCCCTGTCGCCCCTCGCGCGGCCGTGAGGTCGGTCCTCGTCTCGCGCGGGAGCTCCAACCTCCCCTCCCTCCCTCCCTCCGCCCTTCCCTCCGCCCTCCTCCTCCTCCTCCTCCTCCTCCGCGCGGCCGGCAAGCAGATTCCAATCTCTGCCGCCTCAGCCGCGGAGGACGCGAGCTCGCCCGGGGGGGGGGGGGGGGGCGAGGGGGAGGGGCCGCGCGTGGGGGAGGGGCGGCCCGGGCGAGAGGCGCCGGCGCGCGCGCGCACTGGGAAGGGCCCCCGCCAGCTCTGCGCGCACCCGCCCCGGGGCGCTGGCCCCGCCCCGGACACGAACGGAGCCGAGAGCTCGGCGGAAGTGCCCGAAGGGCCCAGGGAGCCCGGCGCCCCTCTGCCGGGAAGGAGGGCCGGCCGCCGGCACGGGGGCGCCAGGTTGCCGCGGGAAGAGGGGGGCCGCCCCTCCGCGCACGCCGCCGCCACCCGCGTGACGGAGGGGCCGCTGGGACGAGGCTGCGTGAAGTAGACCATGCGGGCACACCCCTCGTGGGGACGAAGCTCGCGCCGCACGTGAGAAGCGGACTGGGTGGCTCCGAAGGCGCCCGAGGCTCCGCGGTGCGGGGTCGGTTGTCGTTGAAAAGAAAAATGTAGCCACACTGCAGTCATGACTCACCCACCCACCGCCCCGCTCCCGGGTTCTGGTTCTGGCCCGCGGGGAGGAACGTGGAGGTGCGCGCGTTCTCGGGGTCACGTAGCGAAAGCCGCGTCTGGGCCCGGGGCGCTGGGGTTGCTGTGATCTGCGGGCCCGCGAATTCCTCGCGTGTAAGATTAGGAGCAGCGGGAGCCGGCCGAACTGAAGTCAGCGGACTATAAATATGACTCTCAATCCACCTTTGGCTCAGCCCAGTGACCTCGTATACCCTCCCGAGGCCCATTCCCTCTTTAGAACACGCAGATCGCTGTCACTACCTCTTCCTTTACCTCTCATTCTTCGTGCAAAATGCCGTTAAAAGTTTTCAGTGATCCGTTTATGAAGAAAGGGAAGATGTCTTTTCTTTTAAACCAGACGTTAAATGCCTAACTTCTTCAGTAAGTATTTCAACAAATACAGTGTTCGGTTAATTCATTTTTCTGAAAGTACTTTAAAATCTCTTGGAAAATCGTTCACAATAGAAGAAAGAGGAGAGAATGTACCAGACACTGATACCTGTGTATTTACACACACTCTGGCCCGAGTGGGGAAAAAAAACTTAGTCTCCAAAGTATTCCCTCATATTCAGCTGAAAATATTTAAATTCCCTTATATTCTGGTTTAAACTGTTTTGTGCCCTTTTCTCCTTTATCTGCTTTTGCCTTCAGAACCGTCAGTGCCTCCATGATACTCGATTACACTTCAGTTCTGTTCTCATCTTTTCTCCTGAACTCTTGTGCTGTCTCGGTTTTGAGTCATTGCAGTATTCTCACTGCACTGAAGGTATATTGTGATATCAGAAGTTTCTTGCATCCACGGAAGATGTCACTTTTCTTTCTTGATATCTCTACATACTAACCTTCTTTAATTTCAAGGAAAAGAGTAGACCTTTGTTCCAGACTCATTGGACAAAAGTCTCGTGTATGTAGTGTGCTGTGAGAAAACCATGGCAAGTGGACCTAGTCTGACTTCTGCAACCTAGTTTGATTTGGGGGTCTAGAAATCAGTCTATAAGAAAGGCAGGAATCTCAGGTTGGAGCTTTAGGAAATCAAGCGTGAAATGCACGGATTGGTGATGCCTGACAAGTTTCATGCCGCTGAAATGATAGCAAAATGGCATCAGATTTTAATTCATATCTTTGTGTCTCTACAAAAAGATCCTTTTCAGATATTTGGGAACGTAACTCGGTATTCTCATGCTCTCCTTAAATCAATTCACCCAGGCTTAAATCGGTAGCATATCACAGCCCACAGCCTGCCTACAGACAAGTGAGCTGGGCCAGGACATGGCTTGCTTTTGGGCTCCTGGCATGTATAAGCATGCCAGCCTGTTTCTCCGGTTTGCCTGCCCACTAAATGAACAGAGAGCCAAGAGCCGGAGGAGACATCTGGACACGTATGGTCTGGCCCCCAAAGTCAAAGGAACACTTCAAGGTCCAATTTAATATTCTGTAATGCAATAGAATTCCTTTAAGTAGGTTAGTAGAAGGGACTGGAAATAGGCCTTTTCCTCTGGACAGTTAGTCTTGTCATAGTCCTAAGAGTGGCAGTTGTTGCCTGAGCAAATCAGGAAGCATTCCCTCCCAATAGGTCATGGCTCCACACACATTTTGGTTTTGTTTTGTTTTGAGACGAGATTTCTCTGTATAATAGCCCTGGCTGTCCTGAAACTTGCTTTGTAGACCAGGCTGGCCTTGAACTTGAGATCCGACTGCCTCTGCCTCCCCAATGCTCGGACTAAAGGCATAAACCACCATACCTAGCTTCAGAACACTTTTTCTAATCACCTATCTTACGTAAATACCCCAGATTTTGTTTTTATATTACTTTTTATTATCTGAAATTACTTAGTTTATGACCTGAGCCCCTCTACCCTGTAGGGTGTAAACTCCAAGAAAAGAAAGACTTGTAGGTCTGTTCTCCTCCGTTCTCCTCAGATCGTAACACTCAGTGTTTGTTAAATGCTCAGTGCCTGGTGTTGTTAAATGAGTGAGAGATAAGCATGGATTTCCTCTGAGTGCGTCTGTGACACTAAGACCCTTTCAGTGATAGAAGGTAGCGTGGCTGTGAAAGAGGTGAGGATTGGTCAGCGAAACTGGATTACATCACCCTTAGTGAAATAGGGACTTCTGCCTTCAGGGATCCAAGTTCAATAGATTAATCCAAGTTAATCCGTCCAAAGTCATTTTCCTGTTGTAAAGATTTTACGAGGCAGAAGGCAGCAGTAAGTCATTGTGGGTGTAGAGATAAGGGCTCAGTGAAGACTAGTGGAGGGATGCCCTTGGGAGTGACACTGGTTTGTTAGAAACCCAATGTTAAATGGATAAACATGTTACGCTATGGGAAGTAGAGGGGACACATGCGATTTTCAGCCTGGACACTACCGTATCATTTTATTAATGATACACCATCCTGGTTTACATACAGTATTTAATTTCTTATTTTTTTACTTCTAAACAATTTTTCTTCCTTGTCTCCATGTTCATTTTGATTTGCTTCAAAGCACTTGTTTTCTGTGCCTGGAAGATGTTTCCTGGGGCTATCGTTGAGGAGTAGCACCACTTGGTGCTACTTAATCGGTGGCCTCTGTTCCTCCCCCTTAGAACCCAGTCCTTTCCTACCCCGAGGCAGAAAGGATCCACAGAACTTCTCCCAGGTACACGGCCTGACTTCTGTTGTATATCTCTCTCTTCTGTGTTTGTGTGGGGAACTCTGACCCTGGCCCTTATCTAAGAACAGCCCTTTTATGTATGTATTTATGTTTGTTTGTTTGTTTGTTTGTTTATTGTTGTTGAGGATGGTATATGTCTGGCATAGCCTGCAAGAAGAAACTTCCAAAACTGGTTCTCTCCTTCTGCCATGTAAGTTTCAGGCATTGAACTCAAGTTGTCAAAGTTGGCAGTAGGTGCCTTCATCCACTGAGCCATTTATTTAGTTTTGAGACAAGATTTCATGAATTCCAGGCTGGCCAGGAACCCGCTGGCAGAGGATGACCTTGAACTTCTGACCTCATGCTCCCACCTGAGTGCTGGGATTACAGGCTTGTGCCACATCCCCAGATTTATGCAGTGCTGGGGCTCTAACCCAGAGCTGCCTGCATGCCGATCAAGCACTATACCTGGTAGACTACATCCCGCCCCCCCGCCCTTTGTATTTAAATCCTGCACTGTCAGCCTGCCTAGACTGCAGGCTTCTCTGTCTAGTGTCAGGATTCACCCAAGTCCTAGGGTACAGACTGGCCGCGCTATGTGCCTCTAGCTCTCTACGTCTACACTCTGTGTTCCTGGCTGTTCTAGCCATCTAATCAGCAGTTCTTTCCCCATTTCCTGGGGCTGGGTATCCTGGTGCCAACTGTTCTCCTAGACTACCACCTGTTGTTTGCTCACTTCTCTGGTTATCAGGTGCTGCTTACGGGAACAGCAATTCCTCCCATCCCAGCTCCCACTCAGCCCAGCACAAGTCGTGTCCTTCCCATCCTGCTATATAACTCACTACCCCACCTTCCCTGCCTTGAGCGCAGTAAGTTAATGACCTATTACCAGAAAAAAATATATAATATATATGTATATATAGCATAAAATGTTAGATAGAGGAAATACATACGTGTGTGTGTGTGTGTGAATATATATATATATATATATATATATATATATATATTGGATATACTATAAATTTTGCCTGACAAAAATATCCTGGCTTGCAGCTGGGCAATGCTTGCTGTTTTTGTTTTGTTTTGTTTTCAGTACTGAAGGTGGAACCTAGAGCCCTTGTTTATGCTTCGCATGTGT
Organism: Peromyscus leucopus; assembly: GCF_004664715.2. Classification (NCBI taxonomy): domain Eukaryota; kingdom Metazoa; phylum Chordata; class Mammalia; order Rodentia; family Cricetidae; genus Peromyscus; species Peromyscus leucopus. The sequence goes on along the minus strand of NC_051070.1, from coordinate 105,167,835 downwards.
CCTGCCACTGAGCACCAGGCCCTTACCCTTGGTTCCTAACACTGCTTAGCATCCCGGTGGGTAAATGTTCATTAAACAGTGACTGTATGACAGTATGGCTTAGGCATCATGTGGGCTCCTGTCTTCTCATGGTACAACTTTCATTGACTGCAGTCTTAATAGCTGCCGCTAGCAGTTAATGTGAGACTCCATTTGCTTTTGAAAACAACTTTCTCACTTCTTTCAGAGAAACATAATTTCTCCAATAGCTAGTGCCTGTGTTTCTCTAAAATGTCCATTATTTTTATTAGTTTGCCGTGACCTTAAAGCCTGTCTTCCTCACTGTATGCCTGAACTATACTAGCTCACCTCCTAAGTGGTTATCCTCTCAGCTAGGCATGCCACTTTTTCTAGGCTTCTTCTAGTGAAACACCACATTCCCATTAAGTCTAGAAACCACTGCATTGTGATAACAATCTGTTAGACTTTTCTCAGAAAAAGATCATGCACCCCTAACCATTTATGTGTGAGTAGGTGCTTCTCAGCTCCCCAGCCTAGGAAAAGATGGCTAAGGGCATCAAAATAGGAAAGGTATCAACATCTTTGCCTCTGCTAATTCATTGTTTTCAAAGTCCAGCTGGAAGAGGGAAGTAATCACAAACTGCTTTTCTTCTTGTCTCCCCACCCCCGCCCCACCTCCACACACTTGCCATCATTGCTAGAGTCCAAGTGTGTGAACACCAGGGTTGCTAGTTTACCAAGGGACGCATTATTCAAGCTCTGCCTTTCATGACTGGTGTTGTCCAGAGTTGTTCTTTCTTTCTTCCTTCCTTCCTTCCTTCCTTCCTTCCTTCCTTCCTTCCTTCCTTTCTTTCTTTCTTTCTTTCTTTCTTTCTTTCTTTCTTTCTTTCGTATGTGTGTGTGTGTCAGTGTGTGTGTGTGTGTGTCAGTGTGTGTGTGTGTGTGTGTGTGTGTGTGTGTGTCAGGGGCACCTTTTAGAGACAGGGTTTTTCTGTGTAGATCTGGCTGTCCAGGAACTCACTTTGTAGACCAAGCTGGCCTTGAGCTCAGAAATCCTGCCTGCCTCTCCCTCTGCCTCCCGAGTGCTAGGATTAAATGTATGCACAGAGTTTTGTTTTGTTTTGTTTTGTTTTTTTAAACACCTGCACATGTACCAAACACCATGAAAGTACTATTCCAGTTATTATCAGAGAGCCTAATCAGAGTGTGTGTGCATGTGTGTGTACTCATACACAAGTGCTCAAATGTGTGTTTTGCTGGAGATCAAAGCCAGGGCTTTCCACACATATTTTAAGCAAGAAGAATGTGAGCAGAGACACTCGAAAGCTCTAAACAAAATGATAAGGAGACAGAATGAGGATTTTCCAGATTTGATAAGTACATGTCTTAGACCTGTTTTGAAATATTACACAACATAAACATGTACAGCTATTACATGTTAATCAAAGACAGTTTTTAAGAAATGAATTTTTAATTGCTTGATACTATGTACCTTTTAGGGCAGTTGGGAAGATATACTTCAGCATTTAATTTTCTGTTACAAAATAAGTATATGCATAAATAAAAGGAAATCAGGACAGAGTATCGGGAGTGCTCTGAGTTGAAATCCAATGGACAGCTATTATTTCCTTCAGTAAGTTTTACCTCATACAATGGGCAATAACACTTTTATAACCAGAAACCTTGTAGCTAGAGCAGTGGGTAGGTCATGGTAGAGGGCTTACCTAGCATATGCAAAGCTCCAAGTTCAGTCTCCAGCACCAGAAAATTTAAAACAACTGATTGTGATCCAGGTATGGTGATGAATACCTGTACTCTCAGAAGCTAGGAGGTGATGGGGACCAGAAGTTCAAAGTCATCCACAGATGCATATGGAATTCCAGTCCATCCTTGGCTACCTGAGACTTTTCGAAAGAACAAAATAAGAGCTCGAGAGATGGCTCAGCAGTTAAGAGCACTTATTATTCTTGCAGAATACCTGGGTTTGGTTCCCAGCATCCACACGGTGACTCACAACCTTGCATAACTTTAGTTCTAGGGGATCTGACACCCTCTTCTGACGTCCAAGAGCACCAGGCATTCATGTAGTGCACACACACACACATGTGCAGGCAAAATACTCATACACATCAAAAAAATCTTTTCTAAAAATTGTTTAAAGAACAAAATAATAATAGTAATAACAATTGGATGGTTAAAAAAAGATTGAGGAAGAAATGAAAATGACAAGCTTCATATTTGTCTTAATAAAATTAGAATTCCATATAAGATATGTAATTGAAGCTTCCATGTATTTGATTGATATGTTTTTCTTCATAACAAAAGTTACTGTTATTCTTTCCATAGTAACAAAGATATTATTGGTTATAAAATACGCTATTATTTTAGATTTTAAAAAACAAAATATCTCCAATTAAACTACAACAAATCAACAAGTGGAAGACATTGTGGTTTTGAAAGGTTTTCTAAAACATATATCTACAAAATGATAAAATATGAAATTTTGGTGCATCCAGAAGACAAAATAACAGCATACAGGCAAACAGTTTGGAATGTTGAGTTTTCTAGGTTTTTAATATATAATTTTTTTTAGTACAATCCCTAAATAGCCATGGTATGAATGTTGAATCACACACACACAAAAAGGCAGTACAGTCGACTTCATATAAACATATAAAACAAACAAAAGTGAATAACTTATGATTCAGTCATATAAAGTTTAGAAGAAATCCCACCATCAAGTCACATGTTTGGGTTATATTGCAAATAAAAAATTAACTTCTGACAGTTGCTTACACCTTCAAATGTATGATGACAAGGAAAGCTGGATTTTGTTCGTCTTTATCTTTGGAGAGGTTGCACCAGGCAGGCAGTCTTGCTGCAGGAGAACGACTTTACTTCTGTCCCGGAAGCTGAACAATAGTGCTTGCTGCTTATGGGGCCATCAGGAAAAGCCAGCTGTGGATTTGGTTTTAGTACAATTAATTGCTTCCGCTGTATATAAAATTGAAAGAATTGGGTGCTTTAGTGCGGAAGAAGGATATCCTGCTGCACAGCGCCTATTTCCTCACAGAGGCTATCACTGAGCTCTTTGCCCTTCATTTGAATGCATTGGATTATCCTGTGATGAAAGACCAAAAGGCTTTTCATTTTTACAGTCTCTTGTCTCCTATTTATCTGGCACCTCGCTGGAGATACCTGCTCTTCTTCCAAGCCTGGCTAATTGCTAGGATGTCAGAAGGTAGTTAATGACTGACTTCCTTTTCACAGGCTAATTGTGAGCCCCTCTCCATTTTTATCATGGAGTGTCATTTCTCACCGCTGGGTTAAAAGAAAAGAAAACAGTGAGCTCTGTCACTGTTTCAAATGACAGATGCTACACATTTTCAATGCCAGTCTTCATCCCTTGTCACTGTATTCTTTAAGACCAAGACCATTACGTGTTTTTATAGATTCCACTATGAGGGATTGTCCAGCCAACATAATAGCCACTTGACCTGCGTATGTGTGACTACATGAATTATAAACTAGTTATAAGTAATCAAGTATGGTGGCACCAGCCTATGAAACCTAGAATTTCAGGATGTTCTGTGGGTATAGTTCAGTGAGGAAAGTCTTAGGCTAGCATACCAGGTACCTTGAAAGCCAAGGCAAAGTTCAAGGCCTGCTTGGGCAGCTTAGGAGTCCTGGCCTCAAAATTGGTGGGGGTGGATGGTGAGTGGTAATTGCTCAGTGGTATTAGGCCCTGGGTTCAATCCTCAAGGCCACCAAAATAACCTTTTTTCTTTTCCAAGACAGGGTTTCTCTGTATAGCAGCTCTGGCTTGTCCTGGAACTCACTTTATAGAGCAGGCTGGCCCTAAACTCAGAGATCCACCTGCCTCTAAAATTAAACATTTTGAAAAGTAAATAAAACATGAAATTAATCCTATCAGTTTAGCCTTACCTGCTCACATTTTCGCCTTCTCTGTAGCCACAGTCAATGCTGGACCATGTAAAATCAGTGGCTGCCAAGGTGAGACAACATGCAGTGGGCATGTCCATTTTCACTGAAATTCCTGATGGACAGTGCTCACTGGGAAGCTTGTGTCTATCCGGCGAGCCAGAGCTCTAGTAGCTATGTCTCCAGGGCCGGGAATCCTTCCTGTAGTTTCTCCTAGGAAAGTGTCTGAGTGAGTAATGCCAACAGAGGTTACTACTCACTAGACATAGTTTCGATTTATGTGCTATCTGGAGGCTGAGAGATGGCTCAGTGTTTAAGAGCACATGCTGCTCTTGCAGAGGACCTGAGTTCAGTTTCTAAAACTCAAGTTGGGCAACTCACAACTTCCTGTAACTCCAGCTTCATGGTGCTCTCTTCTAGCCCCTGTGGGAAGCCACATGCACATGCCCAGAAACACACACAAATAAAATAGTAAATCTTTTTTTAAAAAATCCTGATACCGATTTACATGAAAATTTTTTAACCACAATAAACTGTAAGAAATGTCACCTACAATTCGTTGATAACAGAAAATTGGCCAAAATGCTAAATAGTGATTGCTTCTGGGCAGGAGACCATGATCACTTTTTCTTCTTTTTACTTAATGTGTTTTTAAGATTTTATTTAATAAACACATACTCTTCTTAATTAGCAAAACTTAAAGATACTGGAGCCCATTCATTTTCTTTTATTACCAATTTCATATTAAGGTGGTTTCACTGAGCACCTGTCTCTAGGAGGAGCAAGTCATTCTGAACCAAAGTGCTTCCTCAAAAACCACTGGCAAGCAACACCTTCTAGCTGAGAGTGTTGTTACATCGTTACCCAGCCTGCCACAAATGACATCAGATGTCCTGGAGCCCCGCTCAGCGGAATCTGGAAGAGATGGAACATAATTGCCAGTAGTCCCCTCATCTGGCATTTGCTGGGTGTTCCAGGACCTGTATATTTGTAGGCTACAGTCCAGAGTTCCATAGTTGGACCCAACAAGTGATTCAAGAGGACTCTGATTTTTACCACTGAAGAGCAAACCATAAAAAGAAACCTTGTTTCCTAAAAGTTCAGACATGATCATACAGGTTTAATTAGGGACAGAAGCTGTTTACAGCGAATTATAAACTGTACAAAGCCGACTTCAGTGGACACTCCCAGGGGATGGCCCATGCACCCTTCCCTTTCCTTCTCCAGATTCCACACACAGCTTGGTGAGGTAGGGTGTAAAAGTGCCAGTCGGAGGGACATTGCTTGGAAGTTTCCATGATCGAATTGTTCATGGAAAGTCTGCCTTCCCTTCCTTGAAACTGGAGGCCAGTCCGACTGCTTCTGCTTCCATGACCAGCGAGACCAGGAATAGGCTTCAGCGTGGTTTGGTAGGAAGAACATCAGTTTTATAGGGTCAAACTCTGGGCTGCATGTCCTACTTTTAGACCTAACTAACACAAAGTGTGTCAGCCTCTCAGAATCTCCGTTGTTATAGCTATAAAAAAAAAAAAAAAGGAGATAATACGTCTTTAAGAAGAGTGAACATAAATTAATTAGAGAAAATTGGGAGTGAAATCCTGGGAGTAGAATAGGCTCCAAAAGAGGAATACTCAAGATAAATATTATTCACCTAGTGGAACAGGTGTGGGCATGACTTAGCTGGTCCATGCCAGTGGTTGGCATGGAGTCGCTGCTCAGTTTTAGTTACCTTCCCTTTGCCTTCTAGAAAGTGATTTGTCCATTAGTATTTATGTTGAAGAGCAAAGAAAACAACTGTTAAACACCTAATAAGCCACACTTCAAATACAGCCCAGGACAGTGCAGTGGTTAGCATGTGACTTCTGCTACAGCTTGGGCTAGGATCCAGTTCCTTGCCCCTGCCTTGCTCTGGAATCCCCCCTAGAAAACTTTGGTTGCTCACTACTAGACCATAATGCAGTGGAGGCAGAGTAGTGTCTTCTGCTTCTCAAGCAAGAGTACCTAACACTGAGTATGAAGTATTCAGTGTTGCAGAGACTCTTCGTCATATTTTTTTCTGTAATAAGTAATAGGCCTGGGGACGTCACTCAATTGGTAGAGTACTTGTGTCACACACAGGAAGCCCTGGGTTCAATCCACAGCACAGCATCAGCTGGGCCTGGAGCTGCACACCTGTAACCTCAGCAAAGAGAGGTGGAGGCAGGAAGATCAGAAGCTCCAGATCATCCTCGGCTATATAAGTTCAAGGACAGCCTGGGCTACATGAGACCCTGTCTCAAAAAAAAAAGTGACCATACACACACACACACACACACACACACACACAGCAAGAGAGACAGAGACAGACAGACAGAACCAGGTATGGTGATGCACAAGTTTAATCCCAGCACTCTGGAGACAGAGGCAGATGAATCTCTGAGTTCACGGCCAGACTGGTCTACAGAGCGAGTTCCAGGACAGCCAGGACTAGACAGAGAAAACCTGTCTCGGAAAAATCTGAAAACAAAACAAAAAATATGGTCTGGTCTGATGGCTCAGCACATAAAAGCACTTGCCATTCAATCCTGATGGCCTGAGTTCAATCCTGGGTCCCACATGGTAGAAAGAGAAAGCAGACTTCCAAAAGTTGTATTCTGACCTTAACCATGCTCCATGGTACACCTGAACCCACACTGACACATACCATACATGCATAATATAATAAATACAATAAATCAGGGCTGGGGACATAGCTCAGCAGTTAAGAGCACTTCCTGCTCTTGTAGAGGACCGTGGTTTGGTTGAGAATCCATCTCAAATGTCTCACAACTGTCTGTAACTCCAGCTCCTGGAGGATCCACCTCCTCTGGCCTCAGCAGGCATCTGCGTACACAGACACATACTCTTACACATATTAAAAAATGTAAACTGGCCGGACAGTGGTGGCGCACACCTTTAATCCCAGCACTCGGGAGGCAGAGTTGGGTATGGATCTCTGTGAGTTTGAGGCCAGCCTGGTCTACAGAGCGAGATCCAAGACAGGAACCAAAACTACATGGAGAAACCCTGTCTCGAAAAACAAAAAAAAACAAAAACAAACAAACAAAAAAACCAAAACAAAACAAAAAAACCCTTAAACTGGGCCATGTTGGCACACATCTTTGATTTCAGCACTCCGGAGGCAGAGGCAGGCAGATCTTTGAGTTCGAGGCAAGCCTGGTCTACAGAGCAAGTTCCAGGACAACCAGGACTGTTAAACAGAAAAATCTTGTCTCAAAAAAAAAAAAAAAAAACCCAACCAGAACAACAACAACAACAAAACCCTAAAAACAAAATTTAAAGAATTTTTGAAGTATATAAAAGTAATTTGAAAAACAACTTGAAGGACATGGTTTTTTGATGTTGTTTTGTTTTTCAAGACAGGGTTTCTCTGTGTAGGTCTGGCTGTCCTAGAACTCACTCTGTAGACCAGGCTGGCCTTGAACTAACTGAGATCTGTCTGCTTCTCCTTTCCGAGTGCTGGGATTAAAGGCATGCGTTGCCACCACTGGCAGGATAGGATTTTTAAAATAAAACTAATAAATCAAAAAGAAATTTCACAATTGCTGAGAGCCCCTAAAAGCACTTCCTTTGCTTTTATGGCGTCTTTATGGGAAAGTTGCAGAAATATTTACTACTATATGATAGTGAAATTATGCTGTGACGTGTCTATTTCCTCCCCTAGACTAAGATCTCTTTGAGGCTACACTGAAGTCTTACTCACCCAGATTAACAATTACTGTTTTTCTTTTTCTTTCTTTCTTTATTTCATTTTTGCAGTGCTGAAGTGAAACCCGGGGCCCGCCACGTGGTAAGTTAGTGTTCTGAGCCATCTCTCCGCTCACTCCCTGCTAATCCTCAAGCCTGGTTCCTAATAAGAGCTCAATGAATGGGAACCAAACGCAACCGGCTTCCTCCCTGTGTCCACTACAGAGAGGTGCAGGATTTGAGACTGAGTTCCTAATGGAGAGAGGTGTTTTAGGGCGAGGCATTGAACCAACCTGAACCTTGGCTTCCCTGCCTTGCAGGGTTATAAAGATTCAGTGAGAAAAATACAAAGTGCCAATCCCTAAACATAAACAAGGAAAATGTACTATAAAGTAAAAATAAAAGGTGTCTTGTCTTCCCAGCTACTTGGTAGGCTGAGACAAGAGGACCGTGTGAGCCTAGTTCTAGGCCCACCTGGGCAACAAAGAAAAATTGTTTTTTTTTCCTTTAAAGTCACATCCTGATTGAGAACCTACAAGCTAAAGATACACCTAGTTATTTGAATCATCTGAAGCAACTCCAAGGGACCTACCATCTGTGGTTCAGATCTGAGCCACTGCCTGAGGCTGCTGGGATACCCTTTCTTCCTCTAACCTCTAGCTAATGTTAAATTCCATTCCACAGCTTGCTGTTGTTAGCGTTGCCCTCACTCACATTCAACCTGGGCTTCCCAGATAGGAACGAATCAGCTAGAAGGTAGAGAAAGACAACCATTTGTTTGGAGGTGGGAGATGTAGAGCTGTTTCAACCTCACTTCATTGAGTAATCTGATTTAGCCTCCCAACTCCAGGGCATGTCTTGGGTCCTGGCTCTGAGAACAGCACTGAACAAAGATTGCCAGTTTCTAACATACAAGAAACAGGGAATTGGGACCCCAGAATGGGTGGATTCTTCATTCTAGTGGCCTGGATCCAGAGTAGCTTTACAAGGGCCCCTTGTTTTGTAAGGCTGAGAGTTGCTGGAATGGTCTAGGTTGGGAGAGGAAGCTAGATTGTAATCAGGAGAGCAAGCATTCCTATGCAAGCATTTCTGATCATTTGCCTAAAGGGATTTCAGGAGAGAAGGACCTAGAAAGCTGTAACTCCAGTCTTCTGTTGCTTTCTCTCTTTCTTATTCGAAATGAATACTTTGTGGTGTTTGGTTTTGTTTCCTTCCTTCTTCTGGGGGCCGAGTTTGATGCAAGGTCTCATCCTAACCCAGGCTGACCTGACACTTTGCTCAGTAGCCCAGGCTGAGCTTGATCTCAAAGGGATCTTCCTACCTCAGCCTCCCAAGTGCTGGGACTGTTGGCATGAACCATCCAACAAGAATGTGGTACTCCATTCTTAAAGACAACCCCGCTAAACCTGGATCCCAGGCTGGCTAGGCTCTTCTCCAGTGTTAGCCTACTACTTTTCACCAATTCATTTCTCTTCTCATCCACCAGAAAAACACAGTAAGCAGAGCAGGAGAGGCCTCTGCAGGTGCTGTTTAGAGGTCGGCACATGCAAGTTAGAACGATCACCACCATTTTCCTTCCTTCTGATCCCGGCTCACACTGCTTACTCTGTACCCACCTTTCTCCAAAAGTGGCAGCTGCAATTGCTTCACTGGGGGAACTAAGCATGGAGTTGCAGGCTCCTTCTCAGAATCTAAAAACTGCTTGGAAAGGATCTGCATATCCTTTTATGCATCACATAGCTTTGAACTACAGCTAGATAAAAGGATAGTCAATTTGCACATGGCAGAGTCTTCTAAAAATTTATGTAATAAAATGCTTTAGTTTTTTTGAATAGAATTTGTTTGTGAAAAGAGGAACTAGGTTCTCAGCTCAGTGACAGCAATGATGACATTCTTTCTTTTGTGTTTTTGTTTCCAAGCCTTTCCAGTCAAATGCCTGCCTACATCTGGAAAAACCAAAAGATAGAATCCAGTGAAAAACATGAAAAATTTAAATTTAAATCTAAAAAGCATAACCCAGCCTGCCTACCAAATGTGCTCCAAATAGTCATTCCTCACAAACTGCTTCCTGTGGAAACCAGTGAGAGAATACATAAGCAGAACAATCGTTAGCTAATGTAACAGTGCGGGGGTGTTGGGGAAACTCTAAGAAGTGGCCAGCACGATGCTGTTATGAAGGTAGGCACACAAGAGATGGGAGACCAGAACAACTGGGGGCGCACGGGGGGAGGGGGGGGCTTGCAGGCTCTACCAGAAATAATGGGACGCCTGATCTGATTGTTGTGCAGGCCCAATAAATGGATGATCAGATCTGCTTTTAGGGGGTCCAAATGGGAGACGGTTGGAGGGAGCAAATCGGACGCAGATCAGTTTGATCGCCAGACGAAAGCTGTCAGGAGGCAGGATCCTGAGGATGGAAAGAAGACAGACAGGGTCAGGAAGTATATTTGGCAACCTGGAATAATTACTGTTTGTCAGTAGGAATCACTGTGGAGCAGATAGGAGCTAAGATAACTCCATAATTCTAGTTTCAATGACAAGGTAGAACCTACAGTCCATAGGAAGACCGGATGGATGCTCAGGAGAAGCAGTTTGTGTGGTAGGAGAGGGGCTGGGCCAGTGGCAGTGCAGAGCCCCATTGGGAAGGGATGTAGCACGTCAGGGCTATGGGGTTTGTCTGAAGAAATGGAGGCAAGCTTCTTCGCTATGCTGTGTGCTTGGAAACATGGCATGGGTGATCTGACTTGGCAGATTGGGAGGGAGGGCTTCCAGTGCCCCTGCTATCCTTGTTGAGTGAGCATTAGACTTCTGTGCTTGTGTCTGTGCATGTCTGTGTTTCTTGCAGTGGTAGAGATCAAACCTAGGGCCTTTTATATATCTGTTTCACTCACTGAACACCATTCCCAGCCAAGCCAATCCCCATTTAAGGAGGCTCAGGGAGGGCCGTCAGGATGGCTCAACAGGTAAACTTTGCCATCAAGTCTGACCACCGAGTCCCAGCCCTGGGACCTGCACACTGGAAGGAGAGAACCACACCTGTGGGTTACCCTCTGGCTCCGTCTGGACCACCCTCTCAGAATGAATAATTAAATACATTTTATAAAAATGGTTTGTGTAGCTCTGGCTGACTGGAACTTACGACGTAGACCAAGCTGGCCTTGAGCTCACCTGTGTGAGCCTGCCTCTGGCTCTGGAGTCCTGGGATTAAAGGCATGCATCACCTCACCTGGTTAAAGAAGGGTAATAAAACTATTTTTTTAGGGAGCTCATGGATAAAGGGAAATGTATTAAATCACAGAAAAGATCGGTATAGAGCTTTGGGAATGAGTAGATCCAGGAGGCTGGAGGAGCCTACCTGTTTGGAGACTCTTTTCCAGTTTTTATTTCTCAGTGCAAGTTGACTTTGTTCTCTCCTACTGAAGACGTTCTTGGATTTCTAGCATAACCACTAATGAGAAAAGAGGCTATTTCCATGTGAGTTTGTTTGTTTGTTTGTTTTTGTTTTTGTGGTTTTTTTTCAAGACAGGGTTTTTCTGTGTAGCTTTGGAGCCTTTCCTGGAACTTACTCTGTAGACCAGGCTGGCCTCAAATTCAGATTTGCCTGCCTCTACCTCCCAACTGCTGGGATTAAAAGCATGCACCACCACCACCCAGCTTGAGTTCCAGTTTTAATGCACTCTTAGGGAAAAGATTCTGACTTTCCTGCCTCTGTTCACAACCCCATTTCTTGAACCAGTCAATGTACTGGAAAAAAAGGCTAGGAAAGTACACCCCGTCATCCCTCCGCCCTGTGGAACAAGTGCACATGGTTAGGCAGCCATGGGACATCCAGATAAGGCAAAGCAGCAAAGCCCAGACATGGGAGCCTGAGGCTCCCAGAGAGGCACAAAACAAAAGGTGTAGACATTGAATGGCTCAGAAAAGTAGTTGATTACCTCGACAAAAATTAATGGCAGGCTGAATCCTGTAACCCAAATCAGGAGATGAACTCATAATCCTTATTCTCAGACAACCCTTGAGTTGCATTTTACAGAGACATAAAAGGTGTAGGATCATACAATGGAGTTCTCAGTTAGAAAACCAATAGTTCTTAAAAGAAAGCAAATCTCAGAACAGTGTATGTAGTGTGACTGCAATGAAGTAAAACCCAAGGTGTTCGTGTGTGGGGGTGTGTAGACAAGCACAGATCTGTGCTTCCCAGACATCATACCCACACAACACTGCTGTCTCCCCAGGCTTTGGCCGACTGCATTCCAACTGTAAGAGTTTATTCCTTTTGTTCACTGTGAAGACATGTTGCCCTCATTGTTAATAAAAAGCTGGTTGGCCGATGGCTCGGCAGGATTTTCAGGGAAGAGAGAATGCTAGGGAGAAGGGTGGAGTCAGAGGAGACGCCATGAGACACAGAGCGAGAAGGATGGGAAGTGTGTACATGCGGTAAACAAACACAGATGAATAGAAATGGGTTAATTTAAGTTATAAGGGCTAGCTAAAAAACAAGCCTAAGGTATTAGACCGAGCTTTTATAATTAATATTAAGTCTCTGTGTGTTTTTTTGGGAGTGGCTGCCGACTGCTTGAACTTTTTTTTTGTTTTTTGTTTTTGTTCTGTTTTTTGTTTTTTTTTTTCTTTTTTATTTATTTATTATGTATACAGTGTTCTGTCTGCACATATCCCTGCAGGCCAGAAGAAGGCACCAAATCTCATTATGGGTGGTTGTGAGCCACCATGTGGTTGCTGGGAATTGAACTCAGGACCTCTGGAAGAGCAAGCCGTGCTCTTAATCTCTGAGCCATCTCTCCAGCCCTGTTTTGTTTTTTTTTTTTTTTTTTTTTTGAGACAGGATTTCTCTGTGTAGCTTTGCGCCTTTCCTGGAACTCACTCTGTAGACCAGGCTGGCCTCAAACTCACAGAGATCCACCTGCCTCTGCCTTCCGAGTTCTGGTATTAAAGGTGTGCGCGGTGGTCGTCGTCGTCGTCGTCGTCGTCGTCGTCGTCGTCATCGTCGCCGTCGCCGCCGCCACCACCACCACCCAGCCTAGAACTGCTTGAGCTTGCTTTTCTCAGAATTCAGCTTCTTTTTCCTGTTGCCAGTCATTTCTTCCCTTTTATTTTCTTCCTTTGTAACCAGCAGTTTTCTTCAGTGTAGCCAAGGCTGGGCCTTCTCTTCTCCGCTCTCCTTACCTCTCAGGATTCCAGCTGCTCCTAAACCTTTTACCGTTCTTTTTCCGTCTGGCTGCCCTCCACCCCCAAACTTTGGTATGGTTTATTTCTTCTTATCATTCAACTGTCAACTCCTCAGAATGGTCTTCCCTGATCGCTCAATCAATCAGCTTATGGGCTGGCAAGAGAGCTTAGCAGGTGAAGATGTTAACTGTGCAGGCCTAAGTAGTGATGATCTGAGTTCCTTCCCTGGAGCCTGAGTGCAAAGCTGGATGGGATGGGACGGGATGCAGCTGTAATTCAGCACTGCTGTTTCGAGATGTAAGTCAGAGACAGGTTAGTCCTTCAGAAGCTTCCAGGCCAGCTAGCCTGGAGTAGCCAAGGACGACAGGATAACCTTGAACTTCCGATCCTCCTGCCTCCACCCCCTGAGCACTGAGATTACAGACATATGTCACCATACTCTCTCTTTCTACATCGCTGCAGATAGAACCCAGGGCTTCGTGTATGATAGGCAAGCATTAATTAGTACCATTAACGACTGACATCCCCAGTCCCTTTAATACAGTTTTTATTTATGATATTTTCAAATTATAATGAGTTTCCTGGGACACAAACAATCATACATCAAGGAGCCATCTTTTGCCCAGATTGTATGAATGGTTTAAATGTGGGAAGAAACATTGAATTCTGGACCTGTCCTCAGAAGGAAGAAGCTTAGAAAGACTCACAGCAGTATTTTATATAGATTTTCCAAGTCAGAGTTACATATTCCTTGACAAGCAAGTGCTAAGCTTATTTCATCTAGACCTCTTTCTCCACGAGCCTCTTGCCATCATTAGCCTATAGAACAGCTTTGAATTGCCTAAATAGTTCTCCCTCTTAGAGTAACCTGACACACATTGCTTCTCTGGTTTGGCTGATTCCAGCTTCCTGGAGTTTAAGGTCCTCGAAAGTAGATTGATTGTCCATTGAGTCCACAGTCATGTTCTCACTGCCCAGAGCAGTCCCCTTGACACCTGGTGAGTGCTCGGTGAATAGCTGTTTTATCCAAAGCATGTTTGGGGCATGGTTTCCTTCATCTTCTTCAGAGTGCTTCCTCCGGAAGGAGCATCCTTCCTTAAGCCTTGCTTTCCCCCCGTAGGCTGTCAGGGGGGACCGTGGAGCAGACAACACCCAGAACAACCGTTGGTTGGTGGGGAGGGCACAAAAGCACACGTGACATGATAGTGGGCGGGAACACTGGGCAGAAGGGTTTGAGAGGAGATGGGGGGCACAGCCAAGGGCGAGGAGGGGAAGGGAAGGTCAACCCAAACTAAACATGTATGAAAATGCCATAAGGAAACCTACCTTGTAGGCCAAGTAAAGCAACAACAAAACCACATAGGCCAGGCAGGCATGCATTGCTCAAGACCACTGAGGGTTAGTCAGGTGGTTTGTTTGTTTTGTTTTGTTTTTGAGACAGGGTCTCACTAGCTTGAGCTGACCTGGAACTCAGAATGTAGACCAGTCTGGCCTCTAACTCACAGAGATTAGGTTGCCTCTCCCTTGTGAATGCTGGGGTTAAAGGTGTGCACCCACCCACCCCCACCCCCGGGGCCATTGTGGTCTCGTAGCATCGTTGGGGTAGGAATTGGGGCTCTGTACCAGGTCCTTCCTGGGTCTCCTCATCTGGAGAGGGGTGAGGATCCTTTGGGAGGGGTCTTTTTTCGTAGGAAGGTGTCACCATCAGAAAAGAGCAAATATTTGTTTAATGAATGAATGAGCAAAGAACAAGCTTGTTTATTTGTTTTTGAGACAGGGTCTTACTATGGAGTCCTGGCTTGTTTGAAATTCACTATGTAGACCAGGCTGGCCTTGAACTTTCAGCCTGGTATTGCTTCTGCCTTCCAAGTGCTGGAATTGCAGGGGAGAACTGCCATATGTAGCTCAGGACAAATACTTTTTGTTTTGTCTCCAACCTCTCCAGTCAAGGATAGACATTTTGAGGCAGGTTCATGATGCCAACTTCTGATTTCTGTGGTTCATATTTTTGAACTACTTGTTATATCATTTATTCTCACTGCTGTTCTCCCAGAAGACTGTGCGTGTGGAGGGGGTGGGGAAAGACCAGGAGTGAGGAAATGCAGCGGGGTTGATGGCTTTGGTGCTGGCAATAATGACTAACATTGCATTTTGATGAAAACCTGAATTGTAACATTTTCAGAAGTTTTTACATTTGATTTCCAAAATAACTCTATGGTGCAAGTGTTATAACTGTTTTCAGATAGATTAAACAGTTGAAAGGAATCTCTTCCGATATCACTAAACGTGTATAAAATAGCCTTGATCTAAGTCCAGGTCTCATCACGACAAAGTCCATATTTATTCTATGGCTTCTGGCTGACACTGTAACAGGCCACTCCCCCCTCCAGACCTTAGTCTCATGTTTAGAAGGTCCCTGGATGACCTCCTAGTCACCTCCAAATTTAAATCCTATAATTTTATGAGATTTAAAAAAAAATGCTATCAGTACAAATTGCTATCACTCCTAAAGTAATGAGTTAGTTTGTTTATTTGTTTGTGTTTTGAGACAAGATCTCACTATATAGTCCTGGATGACCTTGAACTCCTGCCTCTACCTCTTGTCTCTTGAGTCCTGGGATAGTTTGTGAGGTGCTAGGAATCAAGCCTAGGGCTTTGTGGATGCTGTTTTTTTTGTTTGTTTGTTTGTTTTTGTTTGTTTTTTTTGTTGTTGTTTTTCTTAATTCCACTAAGAGATTGTCCTTTGAACTTATTTGGAAAAAAAAAAAAGAAATGAAAGGAATATAGCAACTTCGCTATATTTGAAGCTATGTGGGGCAAAATAAAAATTCATCTGTGGGGTTGGAGAGATAGCTTATTTTACTGTTGTAAGGGACCTGAGTTTGGTTCCTAGCACCCAAGTCAGGCAGTTCACAATTCTTAGAGCTCCAGGGAAATCCAATACCTTCTAGACTCTACAGGCACCTATACCCACATGCCCATACATACTCAGACACAAACTTATACACATAGTTAAAAAGTAATAAAAATAAATCTTAAAGTTGGGGCTGGAGTGGGTCTCAGTGGTTAGAGATGTCTCAGTGGTTAGAGATGTCTCAGTGGTTAAGACCACTTGTTGCTCTTGCAGAGGACCAGGGTGGTTCAAGTCCCAGCACCCACATATCGGCTCACAATCATCAGTAACTCCAGTTCCAGGGGATCCAACACCCTCTTCTGGCCTCCAAAGATACCGGGCACACAAGTGGTGAATAGACACACATGCAAGCAAAACACTCATACACACAAAATAAAAATAAATACATCTTTTAAAAACAGATAAATTTGCAAATGAACAAACAAATAAAAAGTCTGGGCTGTTGGGATGGCTCAGTGGGTAGCGACATCTGCTTCCAAACATGATGACATACGTCTGTACTTAGAATCCATGTGGTGGAAGGAGACTCCTGAAGTTGTCCTTTGACCCCTACATGCACACCATGGCGCATGTGCTCTTACACCTACCCCCCAACACACACACACACACACACACACACACACACACGAAAAATTAAAATAAAATAACAATTTAAAAAGAAACAAACAATCTGATCATAGTGTCTGTAGTGCCAGAGGCGGAGGCTGTATCGTGAGAAATACATACAAAATATTGGGCCACCATGTAACTAAAAGCACCTCTCCAAAAATAGAGGCGAAGCCTGCTCTTTGCCTTATGAATTCCTTTTCTATATAAAACATTTGTGTTATTCATACAACTTTGCTTAAATAAAATGACTCAGTTGCTGTTGTGCAACAGACCCAGGAAACAATGTTTCTTATTCACTGGGCACTTTGCCTCATATTTTTATTTGTGGCCATCTAGATGTCAACTATTTTTTTATGACACATGAAAGAACTTTACACAGAATAAAAATCAGCACTTGTACATCTTTTTCTGAATTTTATTTTGCTAAAAAGAATCTACGTGGAACAAAAAAAGAAGAAAAGAAAAGAAAGAAAAACAAGAAGAAAAAAGAAAAATAAAAAACATGCAAAATAGTTTTGTGCACACCTCTAACATATATTATAGTCCACTTCAGAAAACTTACCAAAAAGAAAGGAAAAAGACCCAAAACAAGATCACTCGGGCTGAAGTTCACATTACAAAGACCAGGTTGGTGGTACAAACACTGCCAGTACAGGTCATTCTGCGCCAGAGGTGAGCGCTCATCGGCACACTAGATCAATGCCAACCTAAGAGGTGAGTGCTCATAGGCACACTAGATCAATGCCAACCTAAGAGGTGAGCATTCATCGGCACACTAGATTAACGCCAACCTTGGAGGACAAGACAACTGTGCTCCTCCTGCCAACTAGTGAAAACTGCTGCCCGTCACAGGAAAGCCAGGAGAGTAACCTGGACGTCACACAGCCTTCATCTCAACACTACGCAGACTCACCCTGTGTGCATTCTTGAAACTAGCTCCCTTTCCCGCCACCTTTAAACTGGTTTTTGGCAGTGCTGGGGACCAAAGCTGGAGCATCCTGAACACTAGGAACATTCCGTGCCACTGGATTTACCTAATCCCTAAAATGTTTTGTTTTTTAAAAATAAGAGTCCTTCAAGAATATACATGAACTGTTAACTATTTAAAAAACAACTATTTAATATAGAATGAGAGTGATGCTTTCCTTTGGGATATTTTGCTTTTTTTTCTTAAAGATCCTACAGAAAATGATAAATTATACAGGAGTGGTGTCTGTGCATATGTATAAAAATCTTTAAAAAGAAATTTGGGAAACATAATGGTAGGGATTTTTATTTCCCTTCTTCAAGACCAGCTCTTGATCATTAAATAGATACTTTTTCAAAAAAATCAACTGCTTAGAACCTTTGTTTAGTCAGCAAACTCCTTATCCCTATATATTTGAACTTTCCAAAAATAAGAGACCGCATAAGGTGCTGTTCTGTATCTCTGAACAAATCTCCAGGCTGTCCCAGCAGGATTTACTCAGTCTGGAGCTTTGCATCAAAAGTAAAGAAGGGCTGTGTGGTAGGAGCACAGTTCGGACCTTCCCCGTGCTGCTTGGTGGGGACTGGGGATTCCATGCTTGGAAAAACCATGGGCTTCCTGCCAAGCTCTGTCTAACTGGGAGATGACAGTCTCCCGGAAGCCTTAGTTCTCAAAAGAAAGAGGTTGAATGCATTCCTCAATAGCCTTTCAAATGTGCAAAGAGAAAAATCCAAAACAGGAGCAAAGAGAGAGGGCAATGAGTCCGTAGAGTGCCTAAATACTGTGCTCCGGTGAGAAACACACATACCATACACACACACACACACACATACACACACACACACACACACACACACCCTGTTTCAATGCCATTTCCAATGTACATCCTTCCTAACAGCACTTCCTAGAAAGGAAAGTGACCGTACCATTTCCAAACCCAGAAAGGAAGCCACTTTTCTTTACCTCTACCTAACCCCGTTTATCTATAAAGGACTCTGAAGTCCAGGTCTATTTCAATAAATATTCTAAATCCACTCAGCTATTTTCAAACTATTGTCCCAAATGGCAAACGTATCTTTCCCGCTCCTTGCAGCAGTCAGCATGATTACATAGTTGGTGTGCTGCATTTAAAGGAGCAAGCAAAGAGCAGGTGCAGCCCTGAAGGTGGGCATCCTGCAGCCCGTGCTGATTTGGCAGGGAGCGAGTTCCTCTCCCCATGCACAGGTGGGCCTGAGAGCCTGTTCCGCTACCCCGTGTTTGAGGCCATCTCTCTTTTCTTTCCACTGAGCCTGTCTGAGGGTGGGGATGAGGAAGATCTGGTCTGTTTGAGGGTGGAGATGAGGAAAATGTATTCCATCCCTACCCACAACGTGAGCAGTCATGGGTGGGGTGAAATACATGCACAGAACAGTCATGCTCAGGACCTTCTTCAAGCAAAACAAAGGTTAAGCCTGACCCAGAGTCCTTTGCAAACCTCTCCTGACACATTGTAAAGCAAAACTGGAGAACCCCACTTTCCCATGACAATTCAAAAAGGAGCAAAGCCTTCCGGGGACATTGGAGGTTTCAGGCTGAAAGGGGGAGATGCAGAGAGAGCTCATCTTTTCTCAGTTGTCTATGGCATGAGCCAAAGACCTTTCTGGAGCCTCTCCATTTGCCCAGTGGTGGCCGGACATCACTTCAGATGTCTGGGCTCCCCTTACAGGTTTCACATTTGTTCTACATCTGAAGTCCAGTGTGCAGAGGAAGCCCTGAGATGCTGATGGAACAGCTCTTCCTTTTTTGGTGAGGAAGGCCCAATGGGTCTTAGCTTAGGAGCTCTCAGTGCTGGCTCTAAAAATAACCCCACAGCAAATACTGTTTGGCACATCATTATGTTTGCCAAGGAGCTCTCCAGAACTCTGCTGCGTGCTTTGGATTCTCCATAACTACCCTGAGCTCTGTCCCTACACTGGTGACAGTGATGGCCAGGGAGGTGCATCATTTTTGAACATTGCTTTTTGTTTTTCATTTTTGATTTCTTGGAATCCTTTCCCAAAAGTCTGAAGTGCGGTTCCAGCCATGGATTAATTACTAGCTGGGTTTAGAATCTTCTTTTGGCTTCTAGTCTGAACTACGCAAATACACAATCTGTGTGTACAAGAAAAGACTAAAATTAGACTTCAAAAGGCTCAATCATTCCTCTCCCCCTCCCCCCTCTCCCCCGAGAAGAAACATCAGCTTCTTTGACTCCTTCATTGTCGGTAGCAGGAGCAGCCCAGGCCTGGCCCGCACCAGCCACTCTGGGCCCCTACACGTTGATGGCATGTGCATGCTTCTTGCACAGTGGTTTGTCTTTCTTGGAGTAGAATGGCTGACCCTCCAGATTCACATGGCAGACCTGGGCAGAAAAACAGAGTGGTGTGAGATGGGACCTTGCACAGTGGAAGACATGAGCAGAAGATTTCAGACTAGCACAACATGGCAGACATGCTCCTAATCCCAGCACTTGGGAGGCTGATGCAGAAGGGTCTTGAGTTCAAAGACTAAACTTGGCTGTATAGTGAGGTCCTCAGAACCACATAAACCAGGCCTGATGAGCGTGCCTGTAATCCTAATGCTAGGGAGGTGGTAGTAGAAGGATCAAAAAGCTCAAGGTCATTTTAACTGCTTGAAACTCAGTCTATAAAACATATAAATAAATACCAATGTAAGATAAACACTTTTGAAAAGCATAGACTCAAATAAATTTAATCTAGTGGAATAGAGAATACATGTGATTTTTAAAAAAAAGTCTAATTCATGCTATGCTGTGGGGAGCAGATGAAGTCCTGACTGAATGTATATTGTTGACATGAGCAGAGTAAAGGACCCCAATGCCTCAGACCAATAGGAATAGTAAAGACTTCCCTGATCAGGCACAGGGAAATGACAAAGCAGTCCCCTGGTCTGTGTGCAGATGTTGACTGTGGTGGTTTGAATGAAAATAGCCCTCAGGCCCATAGGGAGTGATATTATTAGGAGGTGTGGGCTTGATGGAGTGGGTGTGGTCTTGTTGGAGGAAGTGTGTCACTGCAGGTGGGCTTTGAGGTTTCAGATGCTCAAGCCAGGCCCAGTGGCTCACTCTCTCTTCCTGCTACCTGCTGATCCAGATGTAGAACTCTCAGCTACCTCTCCAGCACTGTGTCTGCCTGTGTGCAGCCATGCTTCCTGCTGTGATGATAACAGACTAAACCTCTGAACTGTAAGTCACCCAATGTTTTCTTGTATAAGAGTGGCTATGATCATGGTGTCTCTTCACAGCAATAGAAACCCTACGACATTGACCATGTGGAGGAAATGTGTACCACAGCTTCCTTCTCCTGGATGTTTACAGCCTGAGACTGCTCCCCTATAGATATTAGCTAAACCTGCCTCCCAGTTTAGCTCTATATAATAAGCTGGCCTCCTCAATTCAGATGTATGAAATAAACTCAGTTTCCAAGCTGCTGCTGGTGCCACTCCATCAGAGAACATGATGCACCCAATCCTAACTTTTCCGTTCACGTGTTTCCTCTTTCTTCTTTTCTTGTTGCCCCCGTTAGGACAATCTCTTAAGCCATGCAAGGTTGCAGCACTATCCAAAGTATATGTGGAAGTTAAGTCAATCTCCACAGAAAGGACTAACTTTTTTTTTTTTTTTTTTTTTTGGTTTTTCGAGACAGGGTTTCTCTGTAGCTTTGGAGCCTGTCCTGGACTAGCTCTGTAGACCAAGCTGGCCTCCAACTCACAGAGATCTGCCTACCTCTGCCTCCTGAGTGCTGGGATTACGGGCGTGTGCCACCACCGCCTGGCGATTAACATTTAAGTATATTATATTAGTAAACTAAGAAAACATCAAAAATTATTCTCACTAAATAATTAAGAAGGGAAATAAAGATCTCTCAGAGATACTATACCTACTCACATAACAAAGTAGATAAGACAAAACCCTCAATGTCTTGTCACCCATAATATTTCATGAGAGTAACCAAAAAATTAAGGGAAAAGAAAGTACCCAACTAAAAAAATCAGTAGTGCCCAATGGGAATGAGGCCTTACTTGTGTACTACTAGGGGCATATTAATGCAGTTTCTTTCAGAAGGAAGGTAACTGTATACATTTTTGTGATACAGCTTCCAATGGGATGCAACCATGGGGGAAAAGATCAATCACACACAGAAAAGTGTATTCGGGAAAATATTATATGTTAAAAAAAAAAAACAGAGAAAAACCAAAGCTCTTTATCCCCATGATAAATATATATGAAAGTAGTTTGGATCTGGAGACATCCTGTAATGGAGGGAACCTAATTCATCCTTGCTGAGGTCACTGTAGGATGGTCTCATTTAAGTCTCACAAAAACTTCATCTGCCTTTTCTCAATTTCACAATTCAAACACTGGGACTCAGAGAGCCCAAATATTTTGCTCAAGTCACAGATGTAGTACAGCTGGGAATCATGTCCAGGGCTGTAAGAACCCAGTTCCATGGTCCTTGTTCTTGAATTCCGCAGCAAAATAGAACCATTTGAAATGGTTCTGAGCTCCTGGCTTGGCACAGAGGGTGTCTGATGTGTTGGGTTACCCGTATGTGGGCCAGACCCCAAGTGGGCAAGAGTCGGCTTGGAAGTCACTCTGGCTGGGATGGGCTCCAGTACAGAGGGCACTGAGCATCCCTACCAGGGAACAGAATTAGAGGCTACATCTACATCCTGACCTCAAAATAATCCTGTTGTTAATGTGACAGAATCCAGTATCACCTGTGAGGGATTGTCTTGATTACATTAAGTGATGTGGGAAGACCTATTTCAATTGTGGGTGAAACCATTCCCTAGGCAGGGTGTCTTGGAGCGGATAAAATGGAGAGAGTGAGCCAAGCAACAGCAGCAAGCATGCATTCTTCACTCTCCTCTGACTGTGACCAGCTGCGTCCAGCACCCGCGGCCTTGACTTCCTCACCATGATGGACTGTATCATGAGATAAGATAAAACCTTTTCTCTACTGAGTTGCTTTATCGGAGTATTTTATCACAGCAACAGGAAAGAAACTAAGACGAGTCCTCATAAACAGGTATCCACAGGGGTGGAGATAATTTCCCCCTGAGTTGAGCATGGTGGGGAAGTCAAGGCAGCGGGGGCTGGAAGCAGCTGGTCACAGTCAGAGGAGAGCGATGAATGCCTGCTTGCTGCTGTTGCTCGGCTCACTCTCTCCATTTTATCCATTCAACAAAGGCTGGAAAGGGACATGGCCCAGTTGGGGAACTTATACTTGGATTATCTGGGGCTTCTAGATTTTCGTGGAAGCCAACAGACTGAAAATTACCTGGGAACACACCAGGTAGATAGAGTGATGCTGAATGCAGCCAGATTTGGAGGTGGTGTGTCTCCTAAGGACCCATGTGTCGGAAGCTCACCCCCACCTTAGCTTTGTAGCCTTTATTTGCTATACTTTGGACTTGGGAAGTTGCTGGCTTGTTGCATTCCCAAATTGCTCATAACTGTTAGCTCATTTTCCTGTTGAGATTCTAGATTCCATGAAGACAGATGGAGACTTGCTTCGGGATACTCCTACTCCCCAAATTCCAGGACGATTTGGCAAGCTGAATTCCTCTAAAGAATGTCTCCAGGGCCAGTGGGACGACGCAGCAGGTAAAGTGCTTGCTGTGCTAGCCTGACCGTCTGAGTTCAGTCCCTGGAACCCACGTGACGGCGGAAGGTGAGAACTGGTCCCAGGAACTGACTTCCACGCTCAGGCCGTGGCACCAGAGCGCCTACTCACATACATCATTCATACACAGATACTTAACACAATGCTAATACAGTTTAACATTTTTTAAAAATATGCCTTCACAATAATAAAGTTTAAAAAAGAAAATGTGGGAGATAGAGAGATGGCTCATCAGTTAAGAGCACTCCCTGCTCTTGCAGAGAACCAGAGTTCGGTTTCTAGCACCCACATCAGGCAGCTCACAACCACCTATAACTCAAGCTCAAGAAGCTCTGACTCCTTCTTTTGCCTCTGCAGATACAGCAGTCACACACACACACACACACACACACACACACACAGGCATACACACACAGAGGCATAAATATAAACTTAAAATGGTAAAAATCACACATATACACATATATACACATATATGTGTGTATATAGATATATATTTTATGTGCATATACATACATATATGTTTTATATGTATGAATACATGCACATACATACATACATGTGACTGAACAGGAGCTGGATAGTGCACACCTATAGTTCCAGCCCTGCCTTGGGAGGTAGAGTCTGGGAAGTGGGTAATTTTCCAGTTTATTTCAATTTATTGGCATCCATGGGCCACTAGAAGCCCTGTGTGATCTTTGGCTAAATACTGAGTTCAAGAGACCAGCCTGAGCTACATAAGACTTTGTCTCAAAAAAAAAAAAAAAAATTAACAATGTTCTATACCCCCTGATTTAGCTGATGAAGAAACAGTACAACCATAAAAGAGCTGGTCTGAATCTTTCTTATTGTTTGGTTTGGTTGGCTGGCTGGTTGATTTGTTTTGTTTTTTAATTATCATTGTTGTGTGTGAAGGTTAAAAAAAGTCAGATGAAAACATATGCTCATTAAAAATGATTTGGAGCCAGGTGGTGGTGCACGCCTTTAATCCCCAGCACTCAGGAGGCAGAGCCAGGCGGATCTCTGTGAGTTCGAGGCCAGCCTGGTCTACAGAGCAAGATCCAAGACAGGCACCAAAACTACACTGAGAAACCCTCTCTCAAAAAAACCAAAAAGATTTGGAAGCTGGGCATTGCAGCACAAACTTGTAATCCTATCACTTGAGAGGCTGAGACAGGAGAATTACTTCAAGTTCAGCCAAAGCTATGTAGTGAGACCTTACTACAAACAACAAGGGGATTTAGAGCCAGGCTTGATGGTGCACACTTGCACATCCAGAACTCCAGAGGCTGTCGGGAACTTAGGCCTATCCTGGCCTGCAGAGTAGACACACAAACAAGGAAGTGATTGGGTAATGTAAAATGATAGAAGACTCTTGAGAAGGAGGAAGAGGAGGAGGAGGAGAAAGAGGAAGAGGAAGAGGAGGATGAAGAGAAGGAGGGGGAAAGTCTGATTTGGGGATTTAGTAAATGGCAGATCATTTGTCTGACACATACAGAGCTCAGGGTCAACTCTTAGCACTGAGGGAGGGAGGGAGGAAGGGAGGGAGGGAGGGAGGGAGGGAGGGAGGCAGAGATAGCCCTCAAAGTTTTCTAACCTAAAGATTTCTTCCCGAACACTCGAACCGTGTTCTACTTCAGTGTCCCCACAGGGCAGTGAGTGTCACATGGGCTGGCTCAAGAGGAAGACTCTTATCCCATGTCACTTTCCAAGGATAAGATCTGCCCAGTTTCTCTTGGCAAATCATCTAGGCATTGCTATGGGTCTCTCGCCCTCGGCTGGTTTAAATTCTCAGAACTTTGTTCTACCCCAAACCTTACTTCTTTCTGCTTCTATTCTAGAACTTCTATGAATCCAGCACAGCAGACTCCAGGGAGCAGCCCCTCGATGACGCCTGCCAGGATCCCCTCTGCATGCAGCACAGCCCACCCTCTCTCTTCAGCCTCTGTGCCTCTTCCTGGACCTTCTCCGGGTCTCTTGGATCCTCCTAGACACTGGGTATCCAGTCTTGTAGTCAGTCAAGCATGCTGCAGCTTAAAAGAGTCAAGGCTTCTATGCTCTATCTGGCTGAGCCCCAGCCATGTGGGAGACCATTCTCCAGGCAGGTAGTTACACGATGTCCCCTTTGGGGGAGAAGCCCTGACATATTTAAGGAATTTTTAAAAACAACTAAAGAATCTGTTCAAAGAATGTTAGGAGTGGTAAGGATTTGAATTGTGTGCCTTAAAATCCATATACTGAGATCCCAGCACTCGGGAGGCAGAGGCAGGTGGATCTCTGAGTTCAGGGCCAGCCTGGTCTACAGAGCAAGTTCCAAGACAGCCAGAGCTACACAGAGAAACCCTGTCTCAAGGCTGAGGGGAGGTCATACTGGAGGAAGGTAGCCTTTGCTCTTTGCTCCAATATGACTTGTTGCCTTGTAAGAGAAGAGATGCTTGTGGAGACAGATATATACACAAAGGAGAAACCATGAGAAAATATAGATACAACTTGGGAGGTAGAGACAGGAACATCAGAAGCTCAAGGTCACGAGGCTTAATTCCAGCACTTGAGAGGCAGAGGAAGGCAGATCTCTGTGAGTTCAAGGCCAGCCTAGTCTACATAGTGAGATCCAGGACAGCCAGAGCTACATAGTGAGACCCTGTGAAAAATCAACAATGACATTCAAGGTCCTCCTCAGCTATAGAGTTCAAGGTCAGCCTTGGCCTGAGATACCTAACACACACACACACACACACACACACACACACACACACACACACACAGAGAGAGAGAGAGAGAGAGAGAGAGAGAGAGAGAGAGAGAGAGAGAGAGAGAGAGAGAGAATGAAAGCAAAGACTAGAACGATACAACTAACCAGGGAAAGAAAGATGGTTAGCAACCAGAGGAGAGAGAATGTGACTATCAGCACTTTGAGTGTTGATTTCTGTTCTGCTGAACTATGAGAGGATATATTTCTGCTGTGCCTGGTATAATAACCTTATTATACCTTAGGAAATTATGTGAACACAATGTACCCCACAAAGAGTGGGGACAAAAGAGTAAAGTACAGAACTCAAAACATATGGCAGTGAACTTGATTACTAGGATTGTCCTCCATGCTAAATTCCTAAAAGATTATTTAGACTTAAACAGATATTTCTCATCTGTCTGTCTATCTATCTATCTATCTATCATCTACTATCTATTTATAGACAGGGCTTTCTATATCCAAAATGGCCTTAAGTTTACTGTGTTGCCAGGTGATGGTGGCGTGCACCTTTGATCCCAGCACTTGGGAGGCAGAGACGGGCAGATCTCTGTGAGTTCAAGGCCAGCCTGGTTCAAGGCCAGCCTGGTCTACAAAGTGAGTTTCAGGACAGCCAGGACTGTTACACAAAGAAACCCTGTCTCGAAAAGCAAAACAAAACAAAAAAGTTTACTGTGTAACTGAAGATAACCTTGAACTTCTGACCCTCCTGCCTCCATCTCCCAAGTGCTAAGATTATATGTATATTCTGCCAGTTGGTTTATATGATGCTTGAGATTGAGCCCCGGGCCTCATGCATGTTAGGTTAAACACTCGATCAACTGAGCTATATCCCCAGCCCCTAAACAGCATGATTATGTCATACATACCCCAAATTCACCTTGAGTAACTCTGGTTCTTAAAATACTAATAGTTCATTTTCCTATATAAAGTTAAACTAGTTAGACTGACATTACAGAGATTTATTAGGGAATGAGTATTTCCTGTTTCTAACTCGAGTCTGGATAGTGGTAACACCGTTTCACAATCTCATCTCAGCTGAAAGCCCTCTAAAGGGAAGGCCAGTCTCCCAGGCAGATGCCCTGCTGATTCAGCTAACTACACACAGTTAATAGTTAATCTCAGGCTCATCTGCTGGCCGCTGTACATCCAGCACAGGACCACTTAGGAAAGGAAAGTGATACTCATTCTGCTTTCTAAAGGCTCTACCAAGAGAAACCTTATCTCAGCCTTTCAGAGGCCTAGTCAATAAGCCAGGGACTGGGGTTCATGGTAAAGCCTTCACCCCACTTCCTAACCAACGCAGCATGTGTCCGGAGAAGCCACCTGCTTCTCTAGGTCATCGTTTGCTGCCCTCACCTATTGCAGGTAAGACAACATTCTGGTTCTCCAAATCCTAGGCTACTTGGCTGCTATCGGTCTGTAAATAATCGTTGGGACTACTGCTTCCTTCACCCGTGACATATCAAGACATGGCATTGGCAAACTTTAAGAGCCAGTAAGGTACCAGAGTGCCACGGTTGTATCCTTGTATGTCAAGGGGTTGGCCAACCAGGCTGCGCTTTGTCCCTTCTATCATCCTGCTCGGACAGCTGGAACTCTCGGCTAGAAACGTACCGCACAGATGAAGCAGGTGTCATGCCAGGTGTGGCCCAGGGCTTCAATAAACTTGTCGCCAGCTTCCACAGGAAAATCACATCCGTGACACTTGGTGCTGAACAGATTGATGTAGTCTGAAATCAAAGTTAAAGTGAGGCAGGCAAAAAGAGCAATCGGCTACATAGACTCAAGACCGGGACAGCCCCCACATCAGTGGGCTGGGGGAGTGAGCTTTGTCATCTCAAACAAAATACTCATTATGTGATTGATTTTGTTTTTACTTTTTTGGGAATTTATACCAATGTTGTATTGGCTTAGACTTGGACTTAATTACCACCTTGTGCTAGCTTGATCTGAAAATTCTTTCTGGTATCGTCATGAACTTCCTTGGGGGTGATTGTTTCTTTTATCTCTGTCTCCTCTGGTAGCCCAAAGAAGTCAATCCCCAAACAGGAATTTAAAAAGTATTCTTTATTGCCCATTCACTAGGCTTATTTTGGAAGAATGAGGGTCTTTTTTTTTTCTTTCAGATTTTATTTTTAGTTTTGTGTGTATACATGAGCCCAGGTATCTACAGAAGCTGGAAAACATTGTTGGATCCCACAGAGCTGGAGTTTGTAGGCTGTTAAAGCACATTATGTGGGTGCTGGGAACAGAACTTGGGTGCTCTGAGCAGTATGTGCTCTTTTTTTCTCCCATCTTTTTGTTTTGTTTTGTTTTCAAGACAGAGTTTCTCTGTGTAGCCCTGGATGGCCTGGAACTCGCTCTGTACTAGACCAGGCTGGCCTTGAACTCAAAGACCCACCTGCCTCTGCCTCCCAAGTGCTGGGATTAAAGGCACATGTCACCACAACCTGGCCAGTTTGTGCTCCCAACTGCTGAGCTCCCTCTCCAGGCCCAAACTCTTTAAGGGGTTTTTTAGATTTTTATTATTTATTTATTTTTGGTTATTCGAGACAGGTTTCTCTGTGTAGCTTTGGAGCCTTTCCTGGAACTCACTCTGTAGACCAGACTGGCCTCAAACTCACAGAGTTCTGCCAGCCTCTGCCTCCCTAGTGCTGGGATTAAAGGTGTGTGCCACCACTGCCCGGCTATTTTTTATTATTAATTATGTGTATATGTGTGTGTGTATGGGGGATATTATATGAACATGAGTGCAGATACCCATGGAAGCCAAAAAGAAGGTGTTGGGTCCCCAAGAACTGGAGTTCCAGACAACTGTATGCTCTCTGACATGGGTGCTGGGAAGTGAACTTGGGGTCTCCGTAAGAACTATATGTCCTCTTAAGCATGAGCCATCTCTGCAGCCCGTCTTTGAGACTCTTCAGTAATTTTAGAATGGCTTTTGCTTGACCATTCTTCTGTCACTGAGCATTCATGGTGACAACAAATTTTAACTACTACAAACCCTATTTGAGCTACTTGACTTGTCCTCCTGCTCCTCCCCCAACAAGGGAGATAATACTACAAAATGCTCTTCATAAACTATACTGACTACTTTCCTAACGACAGTGCTGTGATGTGAATGTGTCCCCAGGTTCACACGTTGGAAGCCTACTCCTTACTGCAATAGTGTTGGGAGGCAGAGCCAACTGGAGGCATTTAAGTCATACGGCCTCTATTTCTTGAATGAATTAATGTTATTATTGAGGGTCTAAGTAAAGAAGGAGTGGGATTCTTATAAAATGAGCCTGCCTCCCATTGCCCATTTTTTCTCTCTCTTTTGCCCCACACACCTTCCGCAGATGTAAGACAACCCTTAGCAGGTGTGACCATGGACTTCCCAGCCTTCAGAAGCGTGAGCCAAATACATTTCTGTTTATTGTAAATCCCCCTGCCTCAGACATTTGGTTACACTAGAACATGATGGACTAAGGCAGGTGACATTCCTTACAAGAACTTTAGCATCAAGAATCACGCCTTACTTTTGTTTGTCCTTTCAACATAACAGCTAGTTGGTGGCCAGTACTCAAAGTAGGGGTGTAAATCACTAAATAGTGAATTTTCCACATTGTGGCCAACAAGTGGGTTAGTCAACGAGTGAACAAATCTGATCTTCACAATGTCTCACACAGACGGACTTTTTTTCTTTTTAAATTTTGGTCTCGTTTTGCGGATGAAGAAATTGAGACTCAAATAAAGACCAGAGTCCCACACCTGAGGCCTCATCATGTCTGTGCTCCTTTCTCAGAGCACATTCTACTATACGACTATAGACATTTTCTCGATTTTTCTAGAAGAGTTCCATCCCTTTGAAGACTTCGTTCCTCTCTGCGTTCCCCAGCTCCCCAGATGTCCTTGTCTCTCCACTGCTCTACCACAGCTGGCTGTGTTCTGTTCACCTCCTGTGGACAGTATGTCTATTCATCGTCTCAGACCACACACTGAGAGGCAGGATGCCATCAAGCTTACAAACATGGAGTGTGAAGAAAGAAAAGGCTAGTTCAAAGTCCAGCTCCATTAAGGAATTCT
Organism: Peromyscus leucopus; assembly: GCF_004664715.2. Classification (NCBI taxonomy): domain Eukaryota; kingdom Metazoa; phylum Chordata; class Mammalia; order Rodentia; family Cricetidae; genus Peromyscus; species Peromyscus leucopus. Next base: position 105,138,004 of record NC_051070.1, on the reverse strand, counting down.
TTAAACCTGGGGCAGCTTCTTAGAACTGCAGCCTTCCTATCTATATAACTACAGCACCAAACTCGGGGGACTTATCACTATTGACCAGGTAAGAAATGCATGAAGTATTTGGCGTAAACATTAACTGTTGGCTCTTATTTTAGAACTCTTCATAAATGGTTAAAGGGGAAAGAGAACCCATCCATCATTCATCCATCCATCATTCTTGAATGTCCATGCCAGTACACTCCACATTAATGGTTTCACTTAAGATTCCTTTTACTATTTATTTATTTTATGTATACTGATATTTTGTTTGCATGTACATCTGCACACTGGAAGAAGGGATTGGATCCCATAGAGAGTTGTGAGCAGCCATGTGGGTGCTGGGAATTGAACTCAGGACCTCTGGAAGAGCAGCCAGTGCTCTTAATCACTGAGTCTCTAGCCCAAGATTGTTTAAAGTTTCCTATTACTATTATTAGTGTGTATGACTGTGCCATGGAGTTTGTGTGCAGGTCAGAGGACAACTTATGGGCTTGGCTCTCCCCTTCTACTTTATGTGGATTACAGGAACCACATTTTGGCAGCCAAGCTTTCCTGGCAAGCACCTTTACACCCTGAACCATTTTGCTGGTCCCTGCTTAAGGTTTTTGAGGACAGAGCTCTCACAGAAACGGATATAGATTATACATTCAATATATGTTCTATGGTTAAAAGATGAACAGAAGAAACAAAAATGCTTCAATTAGCCTTATTAAATAGTAATTCCTCCCCTCGCTTTTTTTTTTTTTTTTTTTCTTAAATTCGTTCTTAAAACAGCTTGAATCTACTTCTGGAAATTTTAGTCTTGCTTACTGATTGATTTTTCTATTTTAAACTTGATTTTGTGTAATCTGGAGGCTTTGCTTTAAAAATTGATAGCACAGATATGACTAATATTTTTAAAAATATTGGCATTTTCATTTACTCTATAAAGGGAGACTATCACTAATAATCAGCCTCTTGTTCTTTCTCATCTGATTTTCTGGTGCTGCTGTTCAGCCTCCAAGTCTGTGTTGCCCTTATTGAACCCTGACTCAAAACCCTTTCTGAAAGAAGCAGGCTGTGAAGGAAGGAGGGAGGGGCTGAAGAGCCCGCCAGCCAGGATGCCTGTGACTCCTGAAATTACCACAATTCCCCACATGTTACACAAACACGTTACACTTTGAGGTACAGAGAGATGGAAGGAAGCCTGAAAAGCACCACAGGCAGGGAGGAAAGAGCACTCTCCATTCCACGCCTCGGCCCTCCCTGCTTCCATCCTCATAGCAACTCCACAAGGCAGGTGTTTACAATCTCCGGGAAGTTTAGCAGCTTTACTCAAGGTTACAAAGCCATCTCAGGGTAGAGCCAGGAATTGAATCTAGGATGCGGTCTAGAGCCAAGGCCCCCCTTCTTCAGACTAGACCCCTAAGATGACATCTAGAACCAAGGTCCTTTTCAGAGTAGACTCCTAAGATGACATCTAGAGCAAAGGTCCTTTTCAGAGTAGACCCAAGTTTCCAAGTCAATATAGCTTGAAAGATTTCTCAAGTAGTTAGGGAACAAATGTGTGACTCAAATATTAGAAACAGGAAGGGAGCAGAGACTGGTGTATAAAGTACATTGTAACTCTGACTGCTTTTCCCCAAAAGCTGAAACCAAATGAGCAGGGGAATTAGTTCAGCTAATGTATAATAGCATGATTCAGCCATTAAAAACAAAATCAGGAGCTTGTGTGAAGCCCTTGGTTTGATTCTCAGTACCGCACATGCAACAAAATGCACAAAACCCCTGCTTTCCCCGACAGTAGGATGTGAGTGGACACAGGTAGGACTTAGTTTTCTATGCCTGCCTGTCAACCCAGATGGGAGATGGTGCAGGGTCTTCCAGCATGGTATCCCATTGCATCCTCTCTGTACCACATCTCACATGCTTACCTTTCTCACAGTACGGCTCTCCATCCTCCATGTGGAAGAGGCTGTTTCCAAAAGGTTTCTTGCAGGCTGCACAGATGAAGCAGGTGGTATGCCACGTCTGTCTCAGAGCGTGCATCACTTCCTGGAGGGGAAAAAAAAATCCACATTCAGGACAGAAAATATCCCAGGGGAAAGGGAGCTAGGCTTGGCTTCTGAATCAGGCCTGGCTGCTGTCCAAGTAGCCTAGGGAACAGGGCAGGAGGGCTCACAAAGCAGGTGCTGGGGAAGGCAGGGGAGGGTGGAGAAGGGAGGTCCTGCTTATCAGGGCCACTTTGCCCAAAGGGCACTGGGAGTGAGGGCCACAGGTGGATGAGCAGTGGCCAGGCTGTGAAGCAAGGGCTTGCTTTGCAGAGCGCCAGCACCGTTCGAAGCTGGTGGCATATGTGTATACCATTGCTTGCCCCAGCTAACTAGTTCCCTGGCTCAGTAGTTAGGGGAAACTGATTCCATTCTAGGATGGAAACGGAGTTGCCTTCTCTGTTACCAGCAACTTGTTGATAGGGTTTCTAGCGGGACCCCAAAAATCTTACGGGAAGGGAGGAAGTCGGTCCAGGTGAAGAAAAGACAAGGGTCGAAAGAGAGGGGTGCTGCCCACTTACCCCCATGATCTTGGTGTTGCACTTGGCACAGAGTGGGGCAAAAAACTGCTCGTAGCACCGTTCACAGTAAACATTGTTCTGCTCCTCCACAAAGCACACATCTGCCAGGGAGTTCTTGCAGTAGGCACAGTTGAACTCTTCTGGATGCCAAGAGCGACCCATGGCTACCAGGAAAGGGCCCCTGGCATGGCAGAGAACAGCACAAAAGTGAGCCCCAGAAATTAGGACCAGATCTTTTAAGAACCCCAACAATCTTCACACGTTTACCTAGTGATGCCCACTTTGAGGGTCCTTCTAACGAAATAACATGTAATTCTGAGAAAGCTCCACGCAGAAAGACGTCCATTGTCATATCAGTAACAACAAACAGAACCGGAAGATGGGCATGGGGGTGCACACCAGCACTTGGCAGGCAGCTAAGAGTTCAAGGCCAGTCTAGTCTACACAGTAAGTTCCAGGCTAGCCAGGACCACACAGGAGACTGTCATAAAGGACTAACAATCTGACACCTAACCAACAGAACCTGGACGCAATTCAGTATCTGCCACAGAGGACGGAGCAAACACGTCCCAGGATTCAGTTCATCACAGGTTATTCTGTGAGCAGTGATGACGGGGGCCAGCCTTTATTAACTACTGAGTGCTCGGTGCTCTTCCAGAACAGTCTTACATTTGTAACAGTTCTATGAGGGAGGAACTATTGCCTGAGAATCAGTAAAGAAACAGAGGCCCAGGAAGGCCCAGGAACTCATTCAAGGTCCTGGAGCCAGGAAGCAGCAGACTGCACACACACGATGCTTCCGTTTCAGATTAGTGTTCAGAGCATCAGAAGTGCCAGAAAACTTCACGGTCTGATTTTTTTAGTTCCGTGTTTTCTAGTTCTCTGCTTGTTTGTTTTTCTTTTTTGTTGTTGTTTTGTTTTGTTTTTCTTTTTTGTTGTTGTTTTGTTTTTGAGAGGATCTCACTTTCTAGCCCTGGCTAGCCTGGAACTAGCTTTTAGAAGAGCCTAGCTTTGAACTTACAGAGATATGCCTGTTTCTGCCTCCCTAGTGCTGGGGACCAAAGGTGTGTACCACCATGCCTGGCTCCTGCTTGTTTTTTTTTTTTTTTTTTTTTTTTTTTTTTTGGTTTTTCGAGACAGGGTTTCTCTGTGTAGCTTTGCGCCTTTCCTGGGACTCACTTGGTAGCCCAGGTTGGCCTCGAACTCACGGAGATCCGCCTGGCTCTGCCTCCCAAGTGCTGGGATTAAAGGCGTGCACCACCACCGCCCGGCTTTTTTTTTTTTTTTTTTTTTTTGGTTTTCCTGCTTGTTTTTTAAAGAGTATGCTTTTCACATATGGAAGCACATACCATGCATATACTCAGACAAACCTCATTTAGTAAGCATGGCCTGAGACCCCTGACTTCATATATATATATATTCCAAGACAGGGTTTCTCTGCGTATCTCTGGCCATTCTGGAACTCACTTTGTAGACCAGGCTGGCCTCGAACTCATGACTTCTAAAGAAAATTACTTGCTTTAATTTCAGTGAAGTGTCTATCAGAGCCTTAAAGAGGCATGGGACTGTCTGTAGAAAGATCCAGAAGCAACTCAATAGGAAAGCTGGGTCAAAACCAGCACTGTCATCCAGCTTGCAACGTGCTCAATAAACCTACTGACAGCAAGGCTGGAGATTCCCAGAACCCAGCCTTAGCCCAAGGGGGAGCTCCTGGCACCGGGCACCAAGCTGGGAGCTTCACCCACTTACCTCATGGAATCCTCCCAACTCCCCAGGGATGTGGGTGTCACACAGGCATGGAAGCTAAAGCTAATAGAAATGAGCCTGAGAGACCCGAGGCTGCCCTGTGGAGCCGGCCTTTTGCCTCTATCTGCCCTCCCAAAGCCCGTACCTGATGACATTGTTGCAGTGCCCACAGAGGGGAGCCCGGCTGCTGGCTGGGAAGCGCTCAGCTCTCTGGAAGGTGCCCCTGGTGAGAGGGGTCACCTGTGGACCTGTTGGGTTGTAGGCTGGAGCCCCCCGGGGCAGGGTCTGCTTGCTGACAGAGGTGGTGCTCTTTCCAGGAGCAAACTTCTGAGAGAAGTTGTCATCGGTCACCCAGGGTGGGCGGCTGGCAGCCTCAGCAGGGCCCCCACCGTGGACTGCTGATGGTGTGGGGTTATAGTTTGGAGCAGGGGAGGGGGTATAAGCTGGTGCAGGGGAAGGGGAATAGGTGGGAGCAGGGGAGGGGGTATAGGTAGGTGCAGGGGAGGGGGTATAAGCAGGAGCAGGGGAGGGGGTATAGGTAGGTGCAGGGGAGGGGGTATAAGCAGGAGCAGGGGAGGGGGTATAGGGAGTGGGACTGTAATTGGCTCCTGGGGACGGGCTGTAGGTAGATGCAGGCACTGTAAGCCAAAAACACCCAAAGAATACGCGTTAGGAATTCTTTCTCCCTCATCTGTTGCCCCAGCCAGAGAACCATAAAAGATGAGCTTAATATTGGAACAGTGTAATTGTTAAAGGAGAGGTAGGTGTTCGTGTGTGTGTGTGTGTGTGTGTGTGTGTGTGTGTGTGTGTGTGTGTGGTGGAAGGAATCCAGGAACTCAAGTACACTAAGCAAATGCACTACCACTAAACTACAGATCCACATGCCTGAACTTCTCAGTGAACCAGATTTTCACTCTCAGCAAGAGCCTGGATAAACAAGGGTGGCAGCAGAGCCCTGGGGAGCCTTGCACAGGCCCCAGGAGGAATGTAGCTGTAAATATTATGGCTGTTCAGGGTGGGGTTCTGCCAAGCTTTGGCTACCCTGGTCCTATAAAAGATGGGGAGCAAGATTAGGGAGTGTCTGGACAGGAAGTGGGTAAGAGCCGGTCAACTCAGCCTGGAGTGGAGGATGTTTCAGTGGGGCCCTGGATGGTGATCTGACTCCCAGATATCCCAATCAGAATGTGTTTGCTCTACTTGTAACTAGTCTAGTCTTCAAGACAGAGCAGATGTCCAGGAAGCTGGGTTCTCAGGTTCATGTTTCAAGTTCATCTACTATCGCTGTCTTGAAAATAAGGTTTGACTTGATTTGTGCTGGGAAGAAATCTGTCTTGATTTGATAGGTTCCCACCTATCCTAGTCACTCAGTGAACCTGGGCAGAGGTGTGAACACCATGCAGCCCAGGGCTAGCTGCTCAGTTGGTCTTTGGCTGGCCCTGCCAGGTCCCTGCTCCCTTCTGCTCGCCGACATCACCCTGTGCAGACTGAGAGTGCACATGACCCCCTAGAGATTACCATGAGGGACAAGAATGGATTGCACTCCCACTGAAACCTCCTGCTTGCCTCCTCCGAGAGTGGAGAAACTGAGTTCATCACACAGAAAGGGCATAGCAGTTGCTAACACTCTGCCAGGGCTCTCACAACCCAAGATTGCGCTGTAGAGAACCCCACTGCAGAGACAGCTGAAGAGATGTAGCTGTGTGTCCTGAGCACCTGGTCAGCCAGTTCTTTGACTATAGCAAAGATGGTTCTAGAAAGCCTCACCTCTGCTCCCAGTCTATTCTTCTGGGCAGAGCACTATCTTACCCACCAGGGAGCATTTCCTGGTAGCCTCCCTGCCCACATCCAAGGGGTGAGATGGATTGTACTGAAGCAGTTCTCTCTGGATCACAGCTGGTCTCAGAACCGTGACCTGTCTGGTCTCTTTTTCCCATCGGGTGCCCTGAGCTATCTTGGGTGGCTCCAACTCGATGCCTATTATTCCCAGATGACTGGTACTTCAGAACTGGGAAATGCAGAGCACCTATGTATCCCCTTGCTAAACCCTGCACAGCCCTGCCCTAGAGTGATACTGGCTCCCAAAGGTGGATTCTCCAGCTGGAGTCTTCCTCCTCCCTTATGGGTGAGGCACATAGCAGGTCGGTCAACTGAGTCAGATTCGGCATTATTCCCTTTTACACTCGAGGGCTTGAGAGCTCGGGGGAAGCGGCAGAGCAAGATTGTAAACCTTCCTAAACTCCAGGCTGCCTCTCTAAAGAACACAAATCCAACTTCCATTGGTGTACAACATCACGGAGAAGTCACTTTTAACACCCAGAGGAGACCCTGTGCTCTGGAAGGAAGCACAGGCATCAGAAGCCCTAATCTGAGGCTTGGGACTCAGTGCTTAGAGCACCTGCCTGGCATTTTTGAGACTCTGGGCTCCCTACCTAGACTTCTCCCTCAGGAGAGCCCTGGTTTCACACTCTCCTAAGACTTTCTGGCCGTGCATCCTTGAGTAAATAAATTCATTAACCTTTCTGAGCCTGTTTCTTCATCTAAAAATGGTATTGGAATAACTGTAAGGATTGAGGAATGTAAGAAACATAGTGCTTAATTAAGTACCTGATACAGTGTGTGTGTGTGTGTGTGTGTGTGTGTGTGTGTGTGTGTGTGGAGAGAGAGAGAGAGAGAGAGAGAGAGAGAGAGAGAGAGAGAGAGAGTGATTGAGGGTGAAGATGGCAGGGACAGTAGCATCTGGGTTTCAGGGTTGGAATGTTCTATCAGCTCATCTCAAGGCCTCCCATGGTCATGTGGCAAGCCCCGAGCAGGTGTACTGGAGGACGGCATGGGGAGGGGGTGTGATTCTCTGAAGTCGGATTGCTGGGAATTGAACCTATTTTCCGGGTTGGAATGAAGGATGCCCTGCCTACCTCCCGGGGTGTGGTGGGAACCTGCAGGAGTGACAGCACTTTGTAAAGCTGTAAGTCCCAAGCTCAAGGTGATCCACCCACTTCAACAGTTTTACCTTGCTTCCTCGGGTCCAGGGGGTCTCAAGATGGGAGGGGCAAGGGCCACTTTAGAGAAAGAGAGCGGGGATCCCACAGAACTTCAAAGCAGCTTCAGCCCTCTTTTGTACACTTTGGGATTCTCTGTAAGTTATGTCTTCCTTTCTCTTTGCTTTTCATTTCATTTTTTTCTATCCTTCTTTTCCTTCTTCCTTGTTTTATAAACCACAGTCCTCTGCTAAAAGTGATTGCGAGTGGTAGTTTTCGCTTGTTTTTTATATGTTTGTTTGAGACAGGGTTTCTCTGTGTAGCTCTGGCTGTCCTGAAACTTGCTCTATCAACCAGGCTGGCCTCGAACTCAAAGATCCACCTGCCTCTGCCTCCCCAGTGCTGGGACTAAAGACAAGTACCATCACATCTGGCAAAACCTTTTTTTTTTGTTGTTGTTGTTTTTTACATATAGCCCAGGCTGGCCTGGAGCTTACTATGTATTCCAGGCTAGCCTCAAAAGTTCAGTGATCTAGGGGCTGGAGAGATGCCTCAGTGGTTAAGAGTACTGGCTGCCATTCTTGAGGTCCTGAGTTCAATTCCCAGCAACCACACAGTGACTCACAACCATCTGTAATGAGGTCTGATGCCCTCTTCTGGCCTGAATACATAATAAATAAATAAAACAAAAAAAGTTCAGTGATCCTTGTGCCTCGGCCTCTTGAGTGCTGGATTACAGCCTTGGGCCCTGACACCTGACTCTAAAAGGGATTATGAGCAAAAGCCCTGTGATGTCCAAACCATGGCCTTATGTGGTCTCTAAGCACCTGAAATGCTTAGTATAAATTAAGATGTGCTATTAAGTGTAAACATTTGAAGACTTAACAAAAGAATATAAATTGTCTTAGTAATAATTATCTTATATTGATTATATGTTAAAAACTGTTTATTTCTTTATTGAATGTGCTCAGATGTATGCTTGCATGTATGTCTCTGTACCACTCACATGCCTGGTACCTGGGGAAGCCAAAAGAGGGTGCAGATTCTCTGGAACTGGAGTAACAGATGGTTGTGGGTCCTATAGAAGAGCAGCTAGTGCTCTTGACCACTGGTCCACCTCTTCAGCCCCTTGTTTGTTTATTGTTTGAGCCAGGTCTTGGTGTTACCCAGACTGACCTAAGTGACCTTCCTGCCTCAACTTCCCAAATAGCTAGCATATACCAGTACAGTATCTGGCTCTAAAACATTTCTTTGTTTTGTTTTGGTTTTGGTTTTTGGAGACAGGGTTTCTCTGTGTAGATTTGCGCCTTTCCTGGAGCTTACTTGGTAGCCCAGGCTGGCCTCGAACTCACAAAGATCTGCCTGCCTCTGCCTCCCAAGTGCTGGGATTAAAGGCGTGTGCCACCACCACCCGGCTATAAAACATTTTTAATATACTGAGCTGCATCTGGAAAGATGCCCAGTGGTTAAGAGCATGTACTACTCTCATGGGAGACAGGAGTTGGGTTCCTAACACTCATGTCTCACAGCTAGCGCTCTCTCTCTCTCTCTCTCTCTCTCTATTTCTCTCTCTCTCTCTCTCTCTCTCTCTCTCTCTCTCTCTCTCTCTCTCTCTCTCTCTCTCTCCAGGGCTTTTCTGTGTAATGACTCAGGCTGTCCTGGAACTCACTTTATAGACCAGACTGGTCTCGAACTCACAGAGATTCACCTGCCTCTGCCTCCCGAGTACGTGTCTCAGAGCCCTTAACTTTATACTCAGGCTTCAGGGGATTCCACACCCTCTTCAGGCCTGTGTGTGGGCAGCTGCACTCAAGGGCACATACCCACACACAGACACACACATACATACAATTAAAAGGGAGTGAGAAAGCTGGAGATATGGATCTGGAGGTATGGCTCAGTGGTTAAGAGCACTGGCTGCTCTTCTGGAGGACCCGGGTTCAATTCCCAGCACCCACTAGGCAGCTCACAACTGTCTATAATTCCAGTTCCAGGTGATCCAACACCCTCACATGCAGGCAGAATACCTATGCACATAAAATGAAATATATGTGTGTGTGTGCATATATATATATATATATATATATATATATATATATATAATCTCCTGGTGTGATGGCACACACCTTTAATCTCAGAACCAGGGAGGCAGAGGCAGGAGGAGTTCAAGGCCAGCCTGGTTTACAGAGCGAGTTCCAGGACAATCCCGGTTACACAGAGAAACCCTGTCTCAAAACAAACAAACAAACAAACAAACAAAAATTCCCTGAAAATGTCATATGCTGAGCTAAATGAAAGTATTTAAATCAATTTCACCCCGCTTTCTTTTACTTTTTAAAACTGTAAAAATGGGTTCCTCTTGGATGGCAGCCCTCGATGAAACAGTGGCTGGCAAGTGCTGTTGGCTTCCTCACAGAATTTTGTGTTAACAGTCTACAAGAAGGCAGAATACTTGCGAGTCAACTTTACAGACAACTTGGAGAGCTTAAGCGGCCACTCAAGGTCAGCCAGCTTGCAAGTTTCCTACCTGAACGCACCCCTCTGGGCTCCAGATCTCTCTACACCACTCTGAAGGCGGAAACAGGCTTCAGCATGCCGGTTCCAAGTCAGCCGGGCCTTCGCCCACCTTACTGTCTCCTGCTCCAACCACTCCCTCTGCAGGGCGGACGACCTCTTCCTCCCATCCAAAGCCTTTCGACTCCCTGAACCTCCAGCGTTTTCCAAACCCCAACACAAGGCCTCAGAGAGGAAGGCTGGAATCCGGACCGGGTTTAGCCACCTCCTTCCCACTGGGGCGACAGCGGCCGGCCGGAGGAGGACTTTCCACTTGGAGCGGTTCCTCTAGCAGATCCCTGGGAAGAGGGGTGCAGAAAGCATGGTCCCCTCTCCCTACAGCTCTTGCCTGCCTCGCCCCTCCATCCCCCCAAATGCCGGAAAAGACCTGACATCCCATCTAGGAGCCCCGGGCTGTTGCTATTTCTACGTGACGGAATTAAGCCGGTTCAAATTAGAAGGTGATATTTCATCTCTAATTGGCACGTTCAAAAGGCTCCTATCGCACTCGGCGGCCCCGGGACTGTGTAATTAAACAAGGTGATCTGAGTCACTCCGGCCCGGGCTAGGTCCTCAGCGAGCGCCCCGGTCGGTCGCCGCCCGGCCCGCGGGCCAACGTGGCCGTCCCCGGGCCCACAGTGTCCTCCGCCCACTGGTCAAGCAGGCCCGGGCCCCAGGTGTTCTGGGGAGCGGACGCCCAGCCCCGGCGCCAGAGATAAGATCCCAGGGCGAACGCCACCCTGCCTGCGCCAGCCGGAAGCTGCGGCCGGGGACTGGCCTTGAGCGGACTGCTAGTGCTCGCCGGTGCCCTGGTCCCCGAAGCCCAGCAGCGGCGGAGCGGGGTGCGGACCCGCACTGCCTCCCTCCCCCGGCCTGGCAGACTGTCAGCCGCCCCCGGAGCCCCGAGAAGGAAGGGTGGAGGCAGGCCTCTCCTCCGCTCCAGGCAGGAATGAGTTAACGTCTGCTCCGCCTGGGAACCGCCAAGAGGCCTGGGCTCCGGCACGTCTGGCCCGCCTCGGCCGGCTGGAGCCGGAGAAGCTACTGGAAAGCCGGGCCGCCCCCTGGCGGGCCTGGAGAGGACAGGTCAGGGAAGGTGCCGGAAGCGCCTGGCGGTGCTGCCAGGAAAGGGCTTCCTTGTGCAGTCACAAGGCCTCACCTGCACCTGACACTACTCCATCCTCCTTCTGCAAACTTCGTCCTGTGTTTCCAGTCTGCACCGGGGCGTTTTTTCTGTCTCCTACATAGATTTGTACCGATCCCCTTCCAAAATGCCACTTCGGCCTGTGAAGTTTTGACTTTAGAACTTCCTTTCCTTGGCCAAGAAGTGGCTTCATCTGCAGAGAGCCCCCCGTCTTACTCAAATGAGAAAGTTCAGGTCTCAGAGGTGAGGCGGTTTGCCTGTTACTTATGGCAGGCCGGGTGTTCCTCTCAAGCTGAAATGCGTCCTGTCCACATTCAGTTCTCTTTATACAGCAGATTCTGTCGCCTCTCAGCAAGTGTGTGCTCCCCCAAGCAAGGCCCCCAGAGGGAAGCTTCCTAGGGTCTCACTCACATCTTAACAGGATACACTCTGGAGGCTAGACTTTGGACGTGCTGTTCTTTACCCGAAGGCTGCTTGGCCAGTTCACACTCGTGGAACACAAGCCTCTCTTCCTTCTCCCTTGAAATGACCCATACCTATCTTAAACACGTCTGTAGCCTACCCCCTCAGCTTACCGTGAATTACTGGCATGTGCGTTGGAAAAGGCCGGTTGTATGCATGGGCGAGGGAACGGGACGTTTGGAAAATGACACCTTTTGTTCAGTTTTGCTGTGAACTGAAAACTGTTCCTTTAAAAGTCTGTTAAACTGGGTGTGGTGGCACATGTTTACAATCCCAGTACTTGGGAGGTCCAGGCAGGAGGATCAACAGCCAGCCTGGGCTACATGAGCCGCCCTGCCAACAAACAGGCACACAAAAAGTCTATTAAAATTTTTATGTGTGCTGGGCGGTGGTGGTGCATGCCTTTAAACCCAGTACTTGGAAGGCAGAGGCAGGTGGATATCTGAGTTTAAGGCCCCCTTGGTCTACAGGGCTAGTTCCAGGACAGCCAGCCGGAACTGGCTACATAGAGAGACCCTGTCTCAAAAGCAAAACAAATTATATGTGTATAATAATTTTGAGGAGAGAAAGACATTTGTATTATGATAGTAAATGGAAAATTATTGTTGCTTTCTATAAACTCAAGATAACAATAACTACATGTTGAAGGTATAATGTTTCATTCTTTTTTTTTTTGGTTTTTCAAGACAGGGTCTGTCTGTGTAACCTTGGTTGCCCTGGAACACGCTCTGTAGACCAGGCTGGCCTTGAACTCACAGAGATCTGCCTGTCTCTGCCTCCTGAGTGCTGAAATTAAAGGCATGCGCCACCACTGCCTGGCTATGAAGGTATAGTGATTAAGTGGAAATAATGTGCCCACCTAAAATCCTATTTTGTCAACCGGTGAAATGTACACCAAATGATCATTATAAGAATACTTAAGACTCATTCCCTGTGTGTGCACAACTGCCAGAGTACAGAATGCAAGTTCATGGTCTCTCTGTCGCTCTATGATGTGTTCAGCCTGCTTGCCTGCCTGCCTACCTGTCTGTCACGAGTGCATGCGTGCCTGTGTGTGTGTGTGTGTGTGTGTGTGTGTGTGTGTGTGTGTGTGTGGCTAGGGACTGAACCCAGGGGCCTCACATGTGCTAGGCACACACTCTACCACCAAGTTGACACCTCTAGCCCCTGTCCATTTTTCTACGCCTTTGTTGGATGTCTCCTCATGGCAAGCTCAAGTCAGGCATATACAAAAGAGAAAGTCTGTCACAGCCCTGGCCTCCTAAAGTTCAGGATCAGAACCGGAAGACAGTGACTAGATGCAGGGCTTGGATGTCAAGGGCCTTCCTATAGGCAGAGCCAGAGCACATGGGGGAAAAAAAAATCAGGGAGAACCTGAAACAAACAAACAAACAAAAACAAAACAAAAACAAAAACCCTGCTAGAGCATTCTCGGGTTCTTGGAGCAATGGCTGACAGGAAAGTGTGCCTCGCACCAGCCTGAGACCTACCTTGGGCTCTGAGGAAGAAGGCCCATTCTGCCTAGGAGATTAGGAAACAGGCTACCTCTCAGCCCTGGAGGAAACCCCTGGGCACTGACTGGAGGGGCCGCAGAGACAGGACGACAACCAAGGAGTTCTGCCTGGGGCCCACTGTGAGGAGACCCCCCACTGCTATGTCCTGTGTCACCCGAGGAAACCAGACTGGTTGAGCAGCTTGCTCAAAGGACAAAGTGACACAGTAACCTGGCCGAAAGCCTGGGGCTTTTTTGTTAGTTTCTTGTCTTCCAGTTTGAGGCTGATCCAGATTCTCAGAGAAACAGCTTTTGACTTCGGCCATCCCGCTCTCCAATGCCCAGCCCTCTTTTCTCTCAACTTAGTCTGGAAACATCCCTTTCCTAAGAGCTAGATGGCTCCATCCCCGCCTGGTACAGCCCACCTGCTTCCAAGGTCAAACTCGGGCTCAAGGTCTCCCTAGGATTCTACCCTGCAAGCAGGGGCGGGCAGGGAGAACTGAGTCCCCTTGACTTCTGGGTCTTGGTGTGGAGCAGATGACCCTTTGCGGCCCTGCCCCCACCTCCCTCTGGCTCTCACCTGGCTGGTAAACAGAAGGCCGGATGCTGGCAGTGGTTACGACTCGGGGCTTGGGTGCAGGGGCAGCTGGACCCTCACTGTAGCTGGTGTCGGCAGAGGGTGCTGGAGAAGAGGCTGCCGCGGGGCTGTAGGCAGAGGCCTGTGGCCTGGAACCAAGACAGAAGAGTTAGAAGAAGAACCGTCCATTGGTCTCCGGTACCCAAAGCCATGGCAGGTTTGCTATCTGATCTCTAGGCAGGACCATGACAGAAACACCCATTGGATCGTTTCCAGAGTCTACGAAGAAGCCAAAGGGTCTTAGAGGGGATGAAGCTACTCCCTGTGGCTAGCGCTGACACCTCGGAAAAGAGAGAGGGAAGGTGCCAGCCAGGCAGAGCACATGGAAATTCCACAGAGGGATTTGTAGTCAGAGGACTGTGGACCTAGGCAGAGGGAGAAGGGAGGAGAGCAGGGAGATGCGGATGGTCACAGCTACTCCCCTTTCTGGGACGCCCTGGCCACCTGGTCTCCTTATCTTATTCTTTTATGTTGCTGCTGGAGGAAGCAGTAGTCTCACATTTTTTGAGGGGAAAAAAATGTTCTGTCATTGTTCATGGGAAGAAGTGAGGAGGCCCAGCAGCTCCTCAGCCAACCACTCTACTTCTTAGACAATCGCTTCCTCCCATTGGCTCAGCTGTCAAGATTCTAGAGCAAGCAGCCTTTTCCCACATGTGGCTCAGGGGGAATGGTAGCAAGGAGATGTACAAAGTGTCCCAGTTCTTTGCCCTCAGGAGCCTGCTGAACCTGGCCTCTCTCTTGGGGGAGCTGAAGGCTCCAGGAACTCCCAGCATCCAGAAGCTTAATCCTGCCTGATGCAGTGTTTTCCAGCCTTACTTGTTTGTGAAACCGTTTTCTTCTTTTCAAACAGATGAATATCTTTCCCTCTTTACATGTTCTGTATCCTAAAGAGGACCTTGACCACACCCAGCAAATGGGCCATTGGTGAGATGCTAGAGAAATGAACCTTAGAAATACACCCCAACCTTTGGCATCCTGTGTCTCTCCCATCTCTTCCCTATGAGCCTACTAGACCTGCTGGGGCAAGCTGTGGAATGAAGGATTGCCTTCTTGTCCTGGTCTCTGGAAGGGTTGGCCCTGGCATAACAATCTGCCACTGATAACCTGAGTGGACCCAAGGAAGTCTGGATACTGTCCCAGGCAGAGGTAAAGTAATCTTCAGAGCAGCATCCCAGCCCTGGGGGGCTATGCATCCTTCCTTTCCCTTCCCACCACATTTATAGTTAAGGCTTCCTCTGCCCTTCTGTGGCTAGATCCCTGAGCTAAGGGCAGAGGAGTAAGCACACTGGTGGAAAGGAGGACACAGTATGCAAAGGGTGCCCAGCTTCTGTGTGGCTGGATGAAGCTACAGGCCAGTGGGTCAGGGCCAGACTTTCCCACCACTGGGGAATACCTTGCCTGCATCCTGGATTGGCATGGGGAAAGGAAGCAGAAGCCGAAGACATCTGGTGAAGGGCCAAGGTGTACATCCAATGAGCACCTCTAGCTCCAGCTCTTTTTGAGCCCATGTGTAAGGAAGGGAGGCATCTGTGCTCAGAGCACACTCCCTGACCCCTCCCAGTATAGCCCAGTGCCCTGTGGAATCCTCCTCTGCCCTCTTGGTAAGGTCATGAAAAGAAAGAATTCACCCTCATGGGGGTCTCCTAAGGCCATCAGCAGTGAGTGAGCAGCCCAGACATGGAGGCCTGGAGCATGGAGCTGGAGTTTGCCCTTCAGTGAGAGTTAGGGTTGGGGCTAGACTACTCGTGGGCTTCGGCACCCAGGACTTCTCTTTCCCTGTGCACGTTGGAAGGCTTCCCCCACCTCTCCACAACAGGGACATTTCTCATCTTGCATCAGAGCTCCTGCTCTGTGAAGGAAGCAAGGCCCTAATGAGAGGAGGGTCTGCAGAGGAGGAGTGGAGGCAGTCTGCTTGAGCCTGTCCTAGGCAAATGGGACAGAAGCACTCTGGCAGCCAGGACCAGGCTCGCCCCCAGTGACTGAACTGGGCTGGAGAAAGGCTGGGCTTGCCACCACATGGGATGCTGGGAAGCTGCCTCAGGCTGCACTATGACCCTATACACCATGACCCAAAGAGTCATGTTTTCCCTGGGTGCTGGGGAGTCTGGGTCCCCGCCCGACAACAGCTGAGCAGTTCCTGGAAGCCTGCAAAACACAACTGGGCCAAGCCCGCTCTTGAGTGACCCACCCAGCCCCCCTCTTCCTCCTCCCTGCATGCCCCCTTCCTTTGGCCTCTGTTTTGGTCGGTACCCAGGAAGATAGGCTGAGACACCGGAATTTAAAGTACTTATTTTAACTGTTTCGTGTGTGCTAGGTGCTTTATGGACGAGTCTTTCCAATAATGACCTCAATATACATGTGCATCCTTAGACATCATAGCTGATGAGGAAACTGAGGTTCAGAGGTTAAATCACTTTCTCAAGGTTTCAAATAGTAAAGCTCTGCACAGAGTGGGGGATTGAAATCCGAGTACGATGGGGACATCTGAAGTTAGACTGTTTCTACACCAAGAGAAGAAAAGGATGAGGAGGTGGGCAAGTTAGCAGCTAAGCTGTCTGACCTGACTAGTTCAACGTTCCCACCTCCCAGGAGCCTGCCTTGATTTCTTCCAGCCCATGTGGATGACTGTCATCTTCCTTTTCTGTGTTCTAAGAACAAAGACTGCATAGTGTTCCTTTGCTATGTGTGATGTGTTGCTCATGTTCACATGTGTGTGTGTGTGTGTGTGTGTGTGTGTGTGTGTGTGTGTGTGTGTGTCTATCACCAGGGATGTTCCCCTGGCCGGTGGAGGGTGGAGGGGGCTGCAGAGCAATAACAAAACTCTCATTAATCATGGCTGGTGTACCCCACAAAATGCATCCTGACTTCCCCTTCACACTCCTCACCAAGTAGTAGCAGCCTTGGCTTCTTCGGAAAACATCAGGGACCTAACTATTTGGACTTAGCTGCCCACAAAGAGGCTTGCAGTGGGTCCTTTCTTGCCTCCTTTTCCCAGTGTTAGGTCTGGCATCTGTGGACCACCAGTTACCTCGGACTCTCCACAGGGCTTGAGGCAGGACCTGCAGCAGAGGCAGTAGCAGCATGGGCAGCAGCAGCTGTGGCCAGGGTTGGCGAGGCCGCAATGGGAGAGGCAGCAGCAGGCAGCTGGGCAGAAGCAGGCAGCAGCGGGGTAGAGGCCTGGCTGGTGCACACTGGAGCATGCTCAATAGGGGTGCTGATGGGGTGGGATCAAAAAGACAACAGGTCATGTGGGCCCCAGGTCTGGGGAGGCCCTCTCCATGGTGTGGGGTGAATGGAAAGTACCATCTGTTCTGCATATGGAGCAGGATGCAGGGGTGTGTGAGGGAACATCCTAAGGTGCTGGGGAAGAGCTCCTCTGGAATCCCAGCAGGGCATGAGCAGACTTCAGGGAGGGGCCTGGCAACATGATCTTGGAGGGATGTTTACCCCTCAGTCTTTCAGTACTTCCTGGTTTTTCTTTCCCAGTGAACCTCAATGCAGTGGGGAAACACATGTAGTTATCAACCCGGTCCCTTCCTGTCCAGTTTGCCTTTGCCTTCTCCCTCATGCTTGCACATTCAGTCGGGAGCGTAAATTACATCTGGGAAAGGAGCCCCCTTTCCCTCAAAAAGATATCTGAGTTTAAAAGTCCTAGGCTCTAGGGCCACAAGAGGGTGGGCTTTAGCCCAGGGCACTGACGGTACATCTGACGGAAGTTGGACAGACAGAAGCTACCATGGAAAACAGACCAAGGGTACATGGACCAGAAGAGGTAATGTGGTCAAGAACCATTCAGGGATACAGAAATTGTGCCCCGTTTCGTGACATACTCTGAGGAGTGGCAGGACCTATAGGGAGGGCACAGGTAGACCCTACTGAGCTGATAGAGCCTCGCGTCACCAGGTATCTGGGTGTGCTACCCATTCAAGAGTGACGTGAACTCGGCTCTAAGCACATATAGAGCTGGAGGCTCTTTCTACTGAGAAGCAGCCTCTCTGCCTGTGTAGAGCAGTGTAATCAGGTAGGATGGACATACCCAGTACTAGCCTTTGCTAGCAGGTAGACCAGATGCCCACATGCCTCCACCTGAATGCCTGGGTATTCTGAGAGCCCAGACTGTCCCAAAAGTCTTCTAAGAAGACAGATCAGTCAGAGTTTGGATTGAGAGGATTAGTTCTGCTCCCTGGGAATGGGACAGGGAATAAAAACTCAGCCATAGGGCTGGGGAGATGTCTTGGTCAGTAAAATGCTCACTGCTTAAGTGTGAGGACTTGAATTCAGATGCCTAGCACCCACATAAGAAACGTAAAAAGCCAGATGCAGCAGCCTGAAATTCTAGCACAGGAAAAACAAGAGAAGAGGATCTCTGGGGCTTGCTAGCCAGCTGATCTTCAGGTTCAGTGGGAGACCCTGTCTCAAAAACTAAAGTAGACAGCAGCTGAGGAAGACACTTGACATTGACCTCTGGCTTCCAGACATGCATAGAATTGTGCATGTATACCCCTTCCCCAACAAGCACTCACTACAATCTACAGTTCCGGCCCTCCCACACAAACCGTGAGAAAACAGAGAGACACACATCCTGTCTTGTCCTTTCCTCTTTCTCCCCCCTCCTCCCCCCTCTCTCCTCTCCTCCCCCCCCCTCAACTGCTCTAACACCTGTATTCAAGTAATTCTCCTGCTTCAGCTTCCCTGTTAATTGGGACCACAGGAAGGAACCACCATACCCAGCTCATTCTTAGATCTTTGACTGACATTTCTCTTTGTACCAATAGCAATAGAAGATACGAAACTCCTACAAGTTGTAATAGCTCCCCCAGAACCAGGCCATCTATTTGCTCACGTTATACTGTGTTTCCACCATTATTCTTTAAGATCTCACAACAGCCCTCTGATGGCGGCTAATCAACCCTATTTAATAAGTGAGGAAATGGAAACAGAATTCATCTACCCAAGGTTCTGGAACTTACCCATGGGAACAAAATGACTGAGGGTCAGTTTGACTTGCAGCCTTAACCAGTATTTCACAGAGGAAGAAAGAGACCTCTTCTTGTGGTCAGCCAAGGTGATCTGTCTCTGTTCAAAGGCAAATCCTTGCTGGACCCAAGTAACATCTCAGCACTTCCCTCTTCCATGTGCTCCACAGTGCCAAGTCAGCCCGTTCTCCCCTTTTTCCCTCCCCCCTCCCTGGATGATTCGTCTTATAGGTCTCATCTGGAGACCAGGGACCTGGGGTTGAGAGACACTGCCTCTCCGGTGAAACATCACACAGCTAGGTAAACTGGTGGTACACACCAGTTATCCCAGCATTTGGCTGGCTTTGTGAGTTTGAGGCCAGCCTGGGCAACACACAGCGAGTTCCAGGACAATCTGGACTCTATCGTGAGACCCTGTCTTAAAACAAAACCAGCAGAAAAAATCACACAGCAGCTTCTAGTTTGTTGAGTTTGGAGTGGGGTTGAGACTGATTTCCAGCAAGTTCCCTGGTAATGCTGATGCTGTTGGTCTATGGACCACACATGGAGGAGCAAATTGTGAGATATCTCTGTCTGTCCCAGATAGGAATGCCAGGAAGCCACAAGCCGCTTACCCAAGCATCTCCTAAATGACCTCCATTCAGTTGGAAAGGAAACAGGTACAAAACAGAACAGAAGGGTTAGAGCTGGAGAAGCAGTGAAGTCGTGGGCTGGCTATCCCATAGTGAAGAGTGAATTCAAATGGGCCTGTGTTAGCTACGTCCTGCCCAAGACTGTCATGGTTTAGTTGTCAGAGAGGAGGCCTTGGACAGTGCTGTCCTTGACACTTCTATGAGGCCACTTGCCCATCCTCTGTGAAACACCTTTGCTCCTGAAATCCATGCTGATTACATAGCTATCCCAGAGAAACGGTAGATCTCGAACGCTCCTAAGCTGGCTGTTGGAGGCCTCCTCACAGGGTGGCCAAGTATGGGAAGGCTCAGGGTGACATAGACCGTCGTGCCCCTCCCTGGTTCCGTCCCACATTTCCAGTGGACCACTGGAAACTGAAGACCCTGACCAGGGTGGGAGTGATGGAAAATGTCTGGGCTATGCGAAGAAGACATTGGCTGTCTGTCCCCTTTGTCCCAGTGTGCTACAGCCCAGCATATCTGCAGCTTTCCCTAGCAATAGTTCCAAATGAAGCCTGGATTTCAGGCAATGAAGTTGGAGTAGGCCCCAGAAAAGTTCACCATTGACCACAGAGCTAGGACAAAGGTTACCATCAGAGATGCATGGGCACGCACATGTGCCTGCTACTCTGTTCTTGCTGAGTGCATCCTATCTAGGATCACACTCTTTCCAGACACCAAGCAGTCACCAGGGTCTAGAGAAGGGAGAAGAGACATCAAAGTACATCCTGAAGGATCTTGGGTTCTTGTTCCACGTCAGTTTCTGCACGAGGTTCCACGAGTCTCCAGAAATTCCAAAAAGCAGGCACCAGCAAGCAAGCATTACAGAGAATTTACATAGCCTCGACCTTAGTCCTAAAGAGAGTGCTCACAAGATCGCCCCGGCCTGGCCTACAATTCCACAGCTGCTTCCTGACTTGTCATACACTCAGATTCTTTTTTTCATTTTTCATGAAAAATGTTTGGTGTTGGGGATAGAACTCAGGGCCTTATATATGTGCTAAGCACACACTCTACCTCCAAATCCATAATTTAATTTAAACACCCAGTTAAAAATAAAACCCAAGCAAACTAGATTCAGATCTGCTTAAGAGAGAGTGTGGCCAGACAGCATTGTGCAGCTGTGGTCCCCCTTTCGATCTGGGAGGTATCAAGGTGGCCCCATGCCTTCACTCTGTGGGGCGAATTGGAGTTCTGTTGACGTTGTGGTTGGTGGCTGTGGTATGTCTGCAACAGAGGGGGCTGATAGCGGAGGTGTCATGTCTGGGGATTTGTGGTCACTGGACTCAGGTTGTAACTGTTGGTAACGGGGATACTATGATTGGTCCTGGTGGTGTGGAAGAGGATTCGCCATGATTAGGGTGTTCATGTTGCCTATGTTAGCTACGACAGTGAAGTATGACAATTTCTGTTGATTGGATGATGAGAGAACATCACTCAGGTGTTGGTCATAAAACTGTTCATGCTGCCATCCACCTAGTGGATATTCTATCTTTCATTTTGGTGACTATAGCTCAGGGCAGTTCAGCTAATGCCACTTTGTAACGAGGCCAGGGCCCCCATTACACCCTGGGCTTTGGGAATGTTGCCTATCAGCTGCAGTGGGAATAGAATCCTGCAAACTTTGCCCATTCCATGTTGCCCTCAAAATATATTCCAGATCCCATAGCCTGGAACTCTACATCTGGATCCCAGCTCTTCATGACCTTCTCTGCGGCCATTCATCCTGGTCAAAATGATTATTCTGGGATCTTCCATTCTGTTCTTTGACTCACCATGTCTGTGCCCTCAGATTAGATGGCCAGCGGCCCTGTCTAAACATACCCCATCCCTCAAGACCAAGAACACTAACCTCTTCTTCCAGGAAGCCTTATCCTCCAGTTAGAGGGGCTCCTCCCTCTGGAGTCCACAATATCAACCTTGTATTGTGGTTACAGTTACACAGTCCCTTTCCGAGTCTGTTAGCATTCTTGGTACCCAGGAACCTCACTCATAGATGTAGGGTGCTAAGTGAGGGAAACACTATTTACTTTGAGGATTTTATGTACGCCCTCGGCCTGGAGCCATACAAGGTGCTGCTCACGGTGGCCTGGAGGAGCTGAGAGGCACCAGGCTGCTAGAAAGCAAACATTTTAGTGCTTTAACTAATGGGCTCCAAGAGAGTACTAACAGTCTCGGGACTGGTGACAGAGGTTTAGGGTCCAACGACTTGGAGTGATCTCCTCAGGTCCTTTCCCACCCACAGGATACCCACTGTCTGGGACCACTACTACCTCTGTGTCTAGCCGCCTCCTACCCTGCAACCTACTCTGGGACCTCACAAGTCATCAGTCCAAATACGGGTGAGTTCCAGCTTGCCTAGATGAAGGTAGACGTCTCTTGTCCTCCCCCGGGTGTATCCCCCAGCCAGGATGACGATTGTTTGGACTTGCCCTGGCCCTGGCTTCAAGCTGTTAGAAGAAGGAAGGGGTAGGAGGCGAAGGAGGAACAGGCTGGTAGAGAGATTAGAGAGAGCATCTCAGGGGTGGGTAGGAGTGAGCAGCTTCCCCGGCTGGCCATTCCAGATGAGCTCACCAGAAAGAAAGGGTGTTTTCAGACAGCAGGGTGGGAGCAGGGGTTCCAGCCATCCAGCCTCAGGGGAGGTAGGGCATCCTCAGAGTTGGTCCTCTGTACCTCCTTCATTTTCCAAATGCCATCGTCCTTATGTCCTCAGCCTATGATTCCGTGGAGCGAGGAACCAGGGTGCTTGTAGGGCAGGTGGGTGGAGTGTTGGCTTTGAAACAGTAACCCTGCTGGTGGGGGCTAGAACTCTTCAGTCAGGCTGCTCTGATCAGCTTGGCTAAGTGCTCCAGAGTAGCACAAGGCCACAGGTGGGGCCCAGAACAGGAGCCAGCTGGAGGCCGCCCCCCACACTCCTGTCACCAAGACTCTGCTAGGCCCTTCCATCTCCCTGTCCCCGACCCCCACCTCCATCCCCTGGGCTGTCCTGTAAATGGTCCCATTGTCTAGGTGTGCCTGTTGGAGCACTTCTCAGATGATGCTGGGCATAAGGATGGCCCGGGTGAGAGGCTTTTAGCATATTTCCTGACGGTGAGAGAAGATGGCGCCACCTCTCAGTCATAGCTGGGCGTAGAGGAGAAGCCACAGTCCTGGGGCAGCCCCCATCCACATTGCTGGGGAGAGGCAGACAGACTATCCCGTGTGGATCCCTCATCCTGGGCCCTTAGCCTGGGGCGTAGGGAAGCAGGGTGAGCAGAGCTGCATGGGGCCTCACCTGCTGGACACTGTCCCTGCCTCTCTGTTGGCCATACCTATCCTCTCTGTCCCAGACACTGTCCTTGAAGGCCCTCCCAAGGTGGGGTGCAGGCATACACGCAGGCACAGCATGATTGGGGCTTGGTTTGTTCATTTCAGATCCTCTTTATTTCAAAACAAGCATGCTTATATGTACATGAGAAAGAACTATGAAGCCAGCACACAGGTACAGAGAAGAGGGTGCCCACTCAGGACCCTGATCTGCAGGCAACGTGTTCCAGGTGAGTATAAGGCCAGGTGCTGAGTGGGGTGGGCGCATGAGCAGTGGCCAGTACATTTTCATACTGCGTTAGGCCAGCAAACCCTGTTGTGTCCCCTCTGGACTACAGCTAAGGATTTACACAGGGGTGTTCAGAGGCTCTGCTTGTGGGAGCTGGGGTGGTCACACTGGGGTGGGGATTGGAGAGGTAGGAAGGAGGGGCTGAGTGCGTGGCCCTGGCCCCCAGCTGTCAGCTCTGGGATAGGCGGAGAGCAGAAGTACTACCGTAAGCTACCAGAGGTGCCCCCCGCACGGTCGTTCATTATCAAGCATCACCATGGGGCTCACATGCCAGATCTGTGTGGGAGGGGAGTGGGGGTCCAGCCTGCCATGGGTCAGGGGAATCCAGGCAGCCTTTTAGCTTTTAACATTAAGGATTTGGGCTGAAAGGCCGTGGTGCCAGTTGCGCAATTTGGCAAAACGTGGGCTGTTACGTTCCGTTTCAAACCTTTCCCTGTGGCACAGAGACAGAGACAGAGAGAGAGACAGAAACAGAGACAGAGAAACAGAAAGAGAAAGAAAGGGAGAAAGAGAGGGGTTAGGGGACATGTCCACCATTTCCCTGCCTGAAGCTGGGATAGCAGGAGGGGTGGGGATGGGCGGTGCCATCCTTAGGGTACTTACTCTCCAGAGGGCAGGCTTGGGCTGGATGGGGCAAGACTAGAGTTCTGGGACAAAATGGAGGGACTGAAGTCCCTGCCTTGCTTGGAGGGAGAATAGGGGCCTGGTTAGTGGGCCAATGGGCAGAATGGGCAAAGGGAGGCGGGCTCCCTGGCCCATGTGGCTAGGGCTGGGCAGAGCTGCTTTGGCTGTGGGCTCTTGGAACTGAACCAACCAGGCAGGCAGGCCCGGAACAGTCTCTGTCCTCTAGCTGGGCACCAAGAAGAAGGAACACTTAACTTCTATGATGAGGACTGTGGGTAGACCTGTCACCTCCCTGTACTGCCTGGCATTCCTCACCTTCACCATCTCCAGAGAGAAGCCTTCACATGCTACCCTGGGCTCCTGCGGGCCCAGGCCTGAGAACAGCCCAGGCCTACCCCAGCTCACAAGCACACACACATACTCACTGTCTCAGAAACAAAGGGGCTGGACTTACTACTTCCTGTCAGTGGGGCCTCTGGGAGGCCCGACCCACAGCTGGCCAGGTGAAGGTGCGGTGCAGGCCCCCAGTGGCCAGAACGCAGAAAGGGAAGAGCAGGGAGAGGCCGGCCAGTGATGCCGGGATGCTAACCCTCCCTACAGAAGGGCCTCGAACACCTCCATAGCAGAGGTGGCAGGGACCACATCTAACCACAAACGTAGTGCCCTCAACCTGAACCGAGACACAGTTTTTAAAAAGTAATGCTGGCATTGTCGCCCAGAGGTAGAACTGTGAATAGTTAACTAAGTAAAAACAAAAATCAAAATCTAACTGCTGTATCCACATCACGGGATACTACTTAACAGTAAAAAGGAACAAATAAACCACAGGCTGAATAACCTTGATCCAAAATGCATGGGACAGAACTGTTTTGGATTTCGGATCGTTTGGGGATATTTGCACATATATAATGAGATATCTTGGGGACCCAATATAAAATTCATGTATATCGCATATACACTTGCTACACCCAACTCAAATGTAATATTTTTATGAGACCTGTGTTTTGCTCCTCCCACGGCTCCAGTCCCGGAGATTGAACCCGGGGTCTCATGCATATAGGCAAGCCCCCTGCTACTGAGCTACACCCCAGCCTGGCACCCGAGTCTATTGTTTCTCTTTTTCTTTTTGGGACAAGGTCTTGCTATGTAGCTGGTCTGGAATTCTCTGGTCTGGACCAGGCTAGCCTTGAACTCACAGAGATCTGCTTGCCTCTGCTTCCCAAGTGCTGGGATTAAAAGCACGCATCACCACTGCCTGGCCTAGCATCATTGACATAAGGTCAAAGGTAAAATTTTCCACCTTTGGTGTTCATGGTGCTCAGAAAAGTTTTGGGTTTGGGGCACTTAGGATTTTGGAATCAGTGTGTGTGTGTGTGTGTGTGTGTGTGTGTGTGTGTGTGTGTGTGTGTGAATTTGTACTGATTCATTCAACAACTTAGATAAAGTGTGTGTGTGTGTGTGTGTGTGTGTGTGTGTGTGTGTAATTTTGTACTGATTCATTTAACAACTTAGATAAAGTCCAAAGGAATTTTGTGGATAGAAAAAGCCAACCCTAAAATGGTCCTATACTATTTGGTTCATTGCTGGTCACTGGTAAGGGGGTGGGCAGGGTGTGTGTGTGACTGTATGGAGACATGTGAAACAGTCTTAGGTGTGAGACAGTCTGTGTTTGTGGTTGAAGTGATGTCATCATTACCAGTGTGACATTGTGCTAAGACTTTGCCAGTGGAAATGGAAGTGGGGAAAAGGCACAAGAGTCTCTCTGTTTGTTCTCTCTCTCTCTCTCTCTCTCTCTCTCTCTCTCTCTCTCTCTCTCCATTCTCTCTCTCTCTCTTGTTGTTTACATTTTGTTTTTTGTTTTCTCTGTGTAATCCTGGCTGTCCTAGAATTCAATCTATAGACCAGGGTGGTGTTGAACTCAGAGATCCACCAGCCTCTGCCTCCTGAGCACTGGGATTCAAGGCATGTGCCACCAATGCCCAGCATCTCTGTCATTTCTTACAACTGCAAGTAAATTGGCAATTGCCTCAAAATGAAACGCCCAATTTAAACAATGAGTTGCCAGCATGCACGAACCAGAGAGACTGACCTGGGGCACAGCTGGTCTTACAGTTACACACGGTCACGATCACCAGGGCATGGTCCTTGCATCCCCACATTGCCATGTTCACAGAGGTCGTTTCCCGTCTGCATGACCTGGCATGCTTTCACCCTACTCCTTGAATCCAGCACACTGGAACTCTATAAGGTTGTCACACAAAGGTGGCGGCCACTAGTTGCTAACATAGTTGTAATACACTGGTCTGATTCAACCTTTGCACTGTACCAAGAGACTCAGATGTCCACATGAGTAATCCAAAGCCACACACAAGTTCAACAGCAAAACCACCATCTAAGTGGGGAGCCTTTTCCCCGGCCACACACCTGCCCCTCGAAGGACCAGGGTGAATGGATGAAAGAAGTACAGGCGAAGACCTTGTGGCAAGGCCCACACAGCCCTGCCTGCACTCACAGTCGTCTCATAGAGACTTTGGAGGTGCAAAATGAGACAGGGCCAGTTGCCGGTGAATTTCCAGTTTAAACAAAGTCCACCGAGGCTCAACGACAGTTTGACACCAGTGTTCAATGACAAAGTGAAGGGCATTTCTAGAACCTCTGTGAATCTCGAGAACCTACTCTGTTTGGTACAGTGGGGGAGTTCCTGGCTAGCCAAAGCGAAGACAAGAAGAGGAATGCACAGAGACAGGGAGAGCAAGAGACAGGAAGGAAGGAGGCCTCCCGGGCCTGCTCAGACTGCGGTGCTGGGACGTCCCAGCGTCTCCAGCTGTGGCTTTCAGACTTGCCAGTGTGCCAGAACACTAGGGGCCAATGTGGGAGGAGAAACGAGCAGGGTGGTAGCTGTCATCAGCCCACAGGATGGATCAGCAAGTCCCGGGGCTCAGCCTCCAACTCTGGAGTCAGGGTGTGGCTCTGACCACCGAGGAGCGGGTCCCCTGAGCAGTCCCAAGGCAGCACATGAGGACAAACATGCTTTCTTCTGCTCACATGGCCACTTGAGTGAGTGTGCCTAGGGCCCCAGTGGCTGCAGACTTGACTTGGCACTTGAACGGAACGAGGGCATGCACAGCCTCTGCCCCAGAGCCCTGGGCTGCTGGGATTTGGGGACATGAAAGACTCTGTCCATGAGGACAACTCTCAACAAGCTAAAGTCAGGAAAAGAGACAGAATCAAGAGGCTTGCACCCTCTGGTCCTGGGGGTGGGGGGAGTCTGCTGGAACCTCAGAGTCTCCACCTGAAGGACCTGGAATCCTGGGAGGGACGGCCTGGGCCTAAGTCAAGAAGCAGGCTGAAGCCTCTCCTTGGGACCTCTTGTTGGATTTTCTTCTGTGGAACCCTATGGCAGTGCCTGCTAATGTTCCAGGGGAACAGGAAACAGATGGGCTCACACCAGGGCATACGCTTAGCGTGACTAGTATGCATATTGGACAGAAGAAGAGCACGAAGTGACCAGAAGAGGTGACGGAGGCCATGAAGGAAGGATGCTGTGTCTTGTAGAGGGGAGAAAAAGGCCTCCAGTTGACTTCCTGATGGAAAGGGCTTGGGGTGTAAGCTGTTGACTGTCAGGGAGGTGGCATAAAGACCCCTCTAGTGAGTCTTGGGGAAAGTCTGCATTACCCCTGGGACAGCTGTGTGGGTGGCGTCCATGAAGAGGGTGAGGAAAACACAGAAAGAGCATGGAGGGCCCGCGGAGCGCAGGAGGAGCGGAGAGCCGAGAGCTCAGCCTCACGAGACAGCTGACTCTCCACATCGGAGCTAAATGCAGCAGCATTGTCCTTGGTACTGTTCGCGCACAAAGGAGCGAAGAGGTTAAGCGCATTTCCGGGACTACATGCCACCCTTCACAGGGCTGGGAGGAGCCCACTCCCAGCCAGAAAGTGGGAGCAGCTTGGCTTGGCAAAAACACAAGTTCAACAATCAAATGCACATGGAGTCCCAGCTGGCCCCAGAACCCTACTCTTCTCGAGTTCTGTGGCCACCGTGTGTGGTTAGCGAATACAGAAAGCTTGGCTGAGGGTGGAACATGCCTTTGAGTCCCAGACCCTCCCAGAGAGGCCATCACATGACCCCCTGGCCCCAGACAGACCGTCCAAGAAGAACATGCAGAAGACACACTCACTACCAGAAGTAGACAGATAATCACACAGGCCCCATGCCTCACCATGGAAGGCCCTGACAGGTTCCAGTGGGTTTCAAGCCAGCCATGCCCCCACTCATGCCCAGGGCTACAGCTCCTAACAGGGCACAGGCAGTAGGCAAGTGGGGGTGGTCCCAGACTTGCCACTGCCCAGGAGACCATGCCCTGAGATGCCTAGCCCTATACAAGCCCCTCCTGGTGCCAAGGGCTTGTAGTTCCCTGAAGCAGCTGTTACACTTGGAGCAATTTCTAGAACTGGTGCCTCGTGTGCATGGGCCGGTGAATCTAGGGGTCGGGTCTTCACGCCTAGCCTGGCCCTCTGAGTGCCTGCTCACAGTGCCAAGCCTTCAGACTCACAAGGGGACAAGCCCAAAGATGAGTGTGCAGGCGAGGCGTTGGCTCACTGCCCTCACAGGGAGAGATGCCCTCATTTCTCCAAAGCCCAGTGAAGGCCAAAGCAGCCCTGCCCCTGCCCAGGAAGGGAGCCAGGGGAGCGGAGATTCCCCACTCTTGAATCTACCTCACTGGGAAAGCCACCGAAGCCCGCGTCTGCCGAAACCCTTTAAGGGCTGAGCTTTTCGAATACATAAACACGAAAGGTTCTTTCTGTGAGTCATGTGGCCCGGGGGCTCCCCGGGGAGGGATGAGGTTAGAAGACAAGGCGTGGAACCCAAGTCTAGGCACCTACCTCGATCTTCGCAGAGCCTCTTCGTCAGGGTCTTGCACTGTGGGAGAAAGAAGTTGGTCAGGAGGATTCACACTGAACATAGGAAGAGAGTCCACTAGAGCTCTGAGGACAGTTCAGTCCCCCAGGAATCAGCCAGGCCCTGAACACTTCCGACACCATCTTGTCAGGGGTGGCAATGAGAGTGTGCGTGCCAGGCCTCTGCCATGGGGAGTTGAGAGGACGCGATGCATTGGAGAGGGGGTGGCCCCAGAAGGACCTCAGGTCCTCTTCTCCCAGTCGTGAGCCATCACCTTGCGGGAAACTGTACGGCAAGGCTTCTGCTCACGTTTGGAGTTAGCGGTTAACGTGGAAGGCCCGCCTAGGGACTCAGAGGCTCTCTCCCAGCTGCCAACTCTATCAGTGTTAGTTAACCATCGAAGGCAGGTGGCTTGACTCCTCCGCTCCCATAGGCTTTACGACTGTGCGGGAGCCGGGCCCACCCCGTCTCACCCCCCCCCTCGCTTTACACTGTGCAGGAGCCGGGCCCACCCCGTCTCACCCCCCCCCTCGCTTTACGACTGTGCGGGAGCCGGGCCCACCCCGTCTCCCCCCCCCCCCTCGCTTTACACTGTGCAGGAGCCGGGCCCACCCCGTCTCACCCCCCCCCCTCGCTTTACACTGTGCAGGAGCCGGGCCCACCCCGTCTCACCGCCCCCCGCCCTTTACACTGTGCAGGAGCCGGGCCCACCCCGTCTCACCCCCCCCCCCTCCCACGTCAACGCTTGCACTCACTGTATTCCGTCCCTGTCATCTGGGCCAGGATGCGGAAGGAGCGGGACTGCAGGTTGGAGGAGCGGCGGGCCCACTCGTCAGCCTCGTCTTCCGGCTTGCTTTGGTTTTTGATCACGGCCTGGTACACCGGAGAGGCGCTGTCCACGGCTAAGTCTTTCACTGGGAGGCTCCTGGAGGGCAGGAAGGGGTGTGGGCGGAGGCCAGGCTGGAACTCAGACCCCCTGCCCCCCCCCGCCCGACCACCGCCTTGTTCTCCCACTGCATCCCGCCCTCCCCACAGCGGGACCCACTGTTTTCACCCACTATTATCAGAAGAGCTGAGAAGCCTGGGGTCTCGGCTCTCCGGAGCTCAGAGGTCAGGGGAGGCCCCGTGGGGCAGTGGCTCTTCTTGCCCGTGAGGTTTCTATCCTTCCTGCTGGCCCCACCCCAGTGCTAATCCTGGCCTGAACAAGTTCCCACCCCACAGGCCAGAGTCCCTTTAGGAAAGGAGAAGGTAGTTCCCCTTGAAGTGATTTTTAGCTTTCCCTGAGAGCCAGCTCTGCATGGGGCAGGGTGAGAACAGCCTGCCTGAGGGACCTGCTCAGGACGCATCCCATGGCCTCCCCGCACCCACAGATCCAGACAGGGAGCTGCCGCAAGATGCCTGGGGCTTCCTGGGGCTTCCGGACTCAGCTGCGGGAGACAGCCTGGCTACCAAGTGTGAGGAGAAACAAGGCGGGACATTTTGCTCAGCACTGGCATGATCGGCACGGACACTGGGAGTTAGAGCTGCAGGTGGAGGTAGGGTTTAGGAATGCGGCTGCAGGCATGGTCTTGGCCCCAAAGCGGCAGTCTTTTGAGGGGAACCTGGTCCCTGAGCTCCCGGGGTCTGACGTATAATAGGTGCTCAAAGTTCTTAGCTGAATGAATTTTTCAACTCCAGATCAAAGCCAGCAGGGATCCCAGGGCCCCTCAGGTGCTGGAATTTCCAGCTGCCTGGAGTGGATTTGTGATGCCCAGAAACCCTCTCAGATGTCAGAGGTGCTCAGGCCAGGCCTATGGCAGTAACCACCTGCCAGCTAGCCCTTTCCGCTAACAGATGTTGAAACTGAGGTCCAGAGAGGTCAGCTGACTAGTGCCAGGCTATAGTGGACAGGGGCGCCACTGGATGATAACTTAGGTGGCCCAGCCCCCAGCCCAATGTCCTTTTTGTTCCCTTCTGTTGTGGTTAGTTTTTACTTCACCTTTATTTCTTTATTTCTTTGGAAGCAGAGTCTTGCTATGTAGCCACCCTTGCCCCATCCCCCTGAGTACTGAGATTATGTACCACCGTTCCTGGTTTGCCCTGTGTCCTTTCTGTCAGGTGTTTTATGGTCAGGAAGCTCAAAGACCACGTCTGCCTACCAGGGACTTCACAACTCAGATGCTTTGACCACTGAGGCATGCCCTAGCTCGCACCCTCCTGCCTGGCTCCATCTGCCCCAGTGGCGACTGGCTAGCTGGGACAGCATTTCCCTAGTCCACACATCTCTGCGAGGAGCTGGATAGACCAGGATTGGTCCTTAGGCTCGGCTCAGGGTGAGTTATAAGAGTGCAGAGTAAAAGGATGGAGGGCGAGCAGCCCTGTTCCTTCCCAAAGACTTTCTCTCTAGCCTAGAGAGCCAGGGACTGTCAGATTGTGATGGAGATCGGTTGTGGGCCACCCAGATTCCTCTGGGGTCCATCCAGGGAGAGGCTTACAGCTGCCCGAGAACCGAAGGAAAGACTGTTCTTCGCGCAGAAAGCTGTTTCTCATACAGGAAAGATTGTAAGGGTTCCTGAGGTCTTTGGGCACAACCAGATCTCTTTGGTTCTTGTGGGCTCTGGGCTTTCTAAAAGAGCAGCCTATGACTTTGTAACATTCTGGCACTGAATAACAGCCCGGTGTGCATTCTGACCCCCAAGTGCGCCATGTCCCAGGAAGCTAGGAAAGGCTGGGAAAACCTCACCAAAGCCTGGCAAGGAGAAGGCAGGAATGAAGCCTCAGGCTGGGATGGGAGCACTGTGAATACCACCACTAGATTTCCATAGCCACATCGACATGGGTGGACTTCAAAAGACAAGCATCTGCCTGTGGAGGCTGCAGGGGATGCCGTGTGGCTGCGAGGTGAGTGTGAGGAAAAAGGTGGCCAGGGTGCACGGGCTGACCACTTGTCCTCAGACACATCCCACCAAGCCCACACACCATCCTGCAACAACTAGACAGATGACCGGACAGACACTGCGGGTCTACTTACGCCAGCGGCGACGCCCTGCCAAGCAGAAGGAAACCCAGCCGCGAGTGCGCATCCATCATG
The DNA here is from genome assembly GCF_004664715.2 of Peromyscus leucopus. Classification (NCBI taxonomy): domain Eukaryota; kingdom Metazoa; phylum Chordata; class Mammalia; order Rodentia; family Cricetidae; genus Peromyscus; species Peromyscus leucopus. The sequence continues at coordinate 105,106,585 of NC_051070.1, read as the reverse complement.
GGATAGCAGAGGGGCAGCGCACGCAAGAGAGCGGGGTTAGGACCAGAAATGAGTTAGGGCAGTGGGGTGGGTGAAGGAAGAAGAGAGAGAAAAAGAAAACTGTCAGTGAGGAAGGAACCGTGGAAATTGACAGCAGAAACGGAACACGTTATGGTCAGGAGGATTCCTCACTGTACCATAGCAGCGGCAGCTCAGCGCGCTTGAGCTAAAAGGAAGGGGAAAGGTTGATCCTTTCCAGGCACGCTAGCAAGACAAGAGGCAGGGGAGGGAAGGGAACAGTGAGAGACAGCTAGGTTAATCGACAGAGCACCGTAGTCTCCAAACCACAGGTGCCCCGCAACAAAATCAAATAATAGTTTTCCCAGTGTGCAGAAAGTGAAGTGTGATGAGCAGTTCGTCCATCATTTCCCAGTTGACTTTCCCTTAGTGACACCAAGGACCATGTGACAAATGGTAACTTTTGGGCTTACTCAGGCAGATTTGTTTTTCTGGGTATACATGAGCTAATGGCTGTTTTTAAAAGTTGCATGGTCATTTTTTTTTTTCTTTGAATGAAGTTTAAGTAAATCACACAGTCCAGATGTCTGCAAGAGCTGCCTGCAATCATGAACGCTGCAGGTTTCGGACTAGTGGCTGCAAAATGGACAACCTCTGCCCCCTGGTGGTCGATGGGAAGTAGTACCTCTTTGAGACGAGGTCAGACTCTCCAAAAATGGAGCTCAGGACATGTAGCCGGGTGCCTTATCCTCAGGCCTCTGCGTGTATACCAAATGGCCACAAGTGTTTGTCCTTGTCCTGGAGGAACTGCCTGGTACATTTCTGTGTCCCTCTTACAGTATCGGCTTTTATAGTTTCAGAAAAAAAGTTTAATATCTCCTTAGACTTTTTCTCCTGAGTTGCTGGGAATCTCTGATCTAGGGATAATACATTGCCTTTGCCTAGAGGTAAGCTCTGCACTGTGACATTCCCCAGCAGAAAAAAAGTAATGGCCTTCCTCCTTCAGGCCCCCCACTTGTGTGTGTGTGTGTGTGTGTGTGTGCATGCATGTGTGCATGTGTGTGCATGCATGTGTGCATGTGTGTGTGTGTAAGAAAACAAATGAGAGAGACAGATCAAAACAAGAAACAATAGAGAGGAAGACTGAGAAAAGAGACAGATACAGAGAGGAGAAGAGAGGTACACAGAGGAACAAAGAGACAAAGACAGACAGAAATGAGGGAGGAGAAGACAGAAGAGATAATGGCCCTGTTAACACTTGAATAGTACCAGCATCCTCTGAGTTTCTACCAGCTCTGTCCCTAGTCCACCCTCAAGTTCCCCAACCAAGCGAGTAGACCAAGCCCAGGAACCAAGGACATTTTAAACCCCACAGCTCTGAAGCCAGGCTTCCTGGGGCAAAGAGGAGGAGAGAAGTGCCCATCATGAGGTTGACTGCCAATGGCACCCAAGGCCTCTTCCAATACCAAACCCACCAAGTGCTGGACTGACGCTCATTGCTAGAAGAACAGGACAATGTCCTCCACTCGCCCAGCATGGCTTTAGTTACAAGAGGCCCGGGGAGTCCCCGGTGCTCTTTAAAAGCACCGCAGAAATCTCCAACCAGCCCCTCTCATGAAGCCTGGGACACACAGGGTCTCACAACCCCTTCGAGGAAACACAGCATTCTGCGTTTTGCCACTTCTACAGCTGAACGCAGGGCCGGCTCTGAAGAGAGAGAGGGCAACACATTCTGAAAGTCCCTGGTGAAGGCTGGCCCACCTCCTCCACGGGCCTGAACCCAGGAGGTGCTAGGTGAGAGAAGAGAGCTGGTCCCGTGAGTGCTTGGCAGCCTCCGTAGGCATGTGATGCTGGTAGGCGCTTACCCACTGAAGTCACTGCCCTGGGCCTGGGCCTGCCCAGCGATGGCATCCATGATGGCATCCTGCGAGTACATGCTGATTGGGGTGTTGTACTGTGCGTGGATGATGGTAGCCTTGCCGCCCAGACCCTTCACCTCAATGGGCTTGTGGGTGGACAGGGCTGAGTCCTTCAGGACGCTGGGGTTGAAGCGTTCCTGGTAGTCGGCGCTGAGGAGGGCGGGCAGGAAAGGTAGGGGAGGGGTGGAGGAGGGAAGGGAGGAGAGAGGGCAACAGGTGATGGTTACATGGGAAATCAAGGCCAGGGAGGCTGGTGGGAATGTGGAGAGAGCTCTCCCAAAGCTGAGGTCTTGGCTCAAATAAGTTACCCAAGTTCCCCCACCATGGGCTGTCTGGGTGTGGCCAGGAAAATTCTTGGCCTCTCCCGAGACCCTGTGCAGAAGATCTTTCATGCCCACCTGAATCAACTCTCCCAGCTCCCTTTCAGGCTCCACTTCAGCCTGAACTCCCTCTTAGGGTCAGCAGGGGCACCAGGTATGGTGCCCACTCCCATGGCACACCGCAGCATGGAGAAGCAGACACAAGAGGGTTCAGGGGAGTGGGACTTGGGAAGAGGACAGAAGCTGGGCCATGTGACAGAAGAGGCAGCAGCACAAGCAGATTCTAGAACGTTCCAAAGGCGAAAAGCAGTCACACTGGGCGCACTCGGAGACGCTGAGGTTCTGAGCAAAGTTCCTCCGTGAAGGGGCTTATCCTGCCAGTCATTCCTCTGTGGCCTGGGACTCTTCTTCCAGATCCTTCGGTGTGTGAGCTTATTCCTTGGAGGATGGCTCAGGCTGCCCAGGCCCCCCTTGTCCAGCATGCTGTAACTTGCCAGCCTCTACCCATCCAGGTTCTTCCCTTCAACAGGTAGGTGCATGCCCAAGCAGAGATAAAATCACATGTAGTCCTTCTCAGGGGTCCCACTGGGACAGAAAAGTCTCCAGACCCACGCAGGCCAGTGACAGTGCAGCACAGCCCCCCCCCCACACACACCTGAATTAACCTGCAAGCTGCTGGAGTGGGAAATTGGGAGGAAAATTGAGACCATCCCATAGACACCCATCCCTTGCGATGGCTTCCCTCCAGACTCCAGCAAACACCGGTGCAGGCTCACCCAGGGCACAATGCACCCCCACTCACACATGCACCTATGCACACATGCCGACAGGCACACGCCATCCACACCCAACATATGGCAGGTGCATGCTGGAAGGGCACACGGGGACACACACATGCTGTCCTTGGATACTAACTTGGCTGGAGAATTGGCTACCACCTAGAAGGAGAGGAAAGAGCAAAGAAGACAGAGAAGTCAGAGAGAGGCTTCTACTGGGGGAGTGCGAATGCGGGGGGCCGTCTTCAGACTGGCCACGAAGGAGGCCGCACTGGCAAAACCTCAGTCTGCAAGAAGTAAGAATCAAGGGAGGCGAGAGCGCAGAACCGGGAATCAGGCTCTCTGGAACCATTGGTTTGGGTGGGAGGTGCCAGGACTCCCTCTGTGGTGGACGCCAGCACTCCCAGCTTTGCCAGGGGGAAGAGATTTCATGCCTGTCTCAAGAACTCCTGTAGAGGTACATGGATCACATAGGTAGACCCTGGCTGTAGACCCTGGAGAGAAAGCTGAGCTACAGCCCGGTGGCTGCTTCAAGAAGGACTGCGGCCCCGGGTTCCTTCTGGCTAGATCCCCCAACTGCAAAAAGCCGCAGCGTAGACCTGTTCGTGGGGACAGCTTAGGCATTCATGGCCCAAGGAGGCATTGCAGTGCTGTTCTGTGGGCAGCAGGATTATCCATGGACCCTGGGCCCTACTCTCTCTCCCACAGGACAGGCCAACAGCCCTGGTCACTCCTCCCGGAGCAGGGAGTTGACACAGTCCCCGGTGACCATTCCAAAGGCCTTGTGGGCCATCAGTGAGGCAGGAGGAGGCCCAGGAGGAGTGCATGTCCAAGGCTTGCTTAGGAAAGCCCCCAGCAGGGGCCCCCTGGCATATCCTCACCCTGAGAGGACAATGAGCCTCTTGGAATACGAATTTCTTTGGGGAAGCATTATCTGTCTGATGCTTCTCTAAATGTAGAATGCCTGTGGTGGCAGACCCTGTGGCCCTGTCTAGCACTCAAGATGAGAGCACATGGAGGGAAATGGACGTCTCCAAATAGCCTGCTTTCCTACATCTGTCCACTACAAACTCTGGAAGAGGGAAGCTTAGCCCCAGTTAGCCTGGACCTGGTCACCCCACCACCAGGGTGCTAGGAAGCCGAAAACTCCCAACCCCAGAGAGCCTGTGGTGTGTCTGCGCAGGCCCAGGTCCCCCACTGTCTCAGAGCTGATAAAATTCCTCCTGTTGTCCCATGCTGGAAATAGCCACAAGTGGATCTATATTAGGAAAAGGCCAGCTTGGCTTTGGCATTTCTTCTCCATGTTTGGCTAGTGCTGACAGCTGCAGAGTCAGCTCCGGTGATGACCAGGCAGCCCAGTGTCCCCTGCAGAGGGCAGTGTGGACCTGGCTGGGTGGGGGCTGCCTCTGCGCTGTGCAGCAGCCAACTCCTTTGACACTAACGTCCCCTGCTAAGTTCTTGCCCCACCCCAAGGCTTGGATGCCCACAGCACACACAGTTCAGAGAGGAGCTAGGCCTCAGAGCTCAGGAGGAGGCACCAGGCAGGGATGCAGTGGCTGCTCAGGGCGCTTGCTCGTGGGGCCACGGAAGGTGAGGGGTGGAGCCTGCAGGTTGTTCAGGCCTTTCTGTCCTTGATCTCCACTGGTTCCCTCCACGTCTCCCCAGAGATCCAGTTGCCAAGAATCAAGCCACAGGTTTCTCAGAGGAGAGGAAGGAAGGAAGGGGCTTCCTTTTGGAGCATGTCAGAACAGAGGTCAGTCCCTAACCTTGACTCTTCTCAACATTGTAACTCTGGGCACGTTCCTCCATCTCCATTCTTTTTTTTTTTTTTTTTTTTTTTTTTTTTTTTTTTTTTTTTTTTTTTGGTTTTTTTTTTGAGACAGGGTTTCTCTGTGTAGCTTTGCGCCTTTCCTGGAGCTCACTTGGTAGCCCAGGCTGGCCTCGAACTCACCGAGATCCGCCTGGCTCTGCCTCCCGAGTGCTGGGATTAAAGGCGTGCGCCACCACCGCCCGGCCCTCCATCTCCATTCTATTCATAAGAAGGAAGTGGGGAAACTGGAGAAGACGGATCCATGGTTAAGAGCATCGGCGGCGCTGGGCGGCAGTGGCACACGCTTTTGATCCCAGCACTCGGGAGGCAGAGGCAGGAGGATCTCTGTGAGTTCGAGGCCAGCCTGGTCTACAGAGTGAGATCCAGGACAGGCACCAAAACTACACTAAAGGGAGAAACCCTGCCTTGAAAAAAATCAGAGAAAGGGCTGGAGAGATGGCTCAGAGGTTAAGAGCACTGACTGCTCTTCCAAAGGTTCTGAGTTCAATTCCCAGCAACCACATGGTGGCTCACAACCATCTTCTGGCCTGCAGGCACACATGCAGGCAGAACACAGTATACATAATAAACAAACAAACAAATAAATAAATCTTAAAAAAAAAAAAAAAAAAAAAAAAAGAGCATCGGCTGCTCTTCCAGAGGACCGGAATTTAATTCCCAGCACCCACATGGCAGTTCACAACCATCTGTAACTCCAGTTCTAGGGGATCTGATACCTTCTTCTGGTGGTGCCCAGACATACATGCAGACAAAACACCCCCACGTGTAAAAATAAAATAAAAATTAAAAAAATAAAAAAGACTGAAGTGAGGGTTTCCACCTTGCAGATGGGTCCTGCCAGTCACTGTTCCTCGAGTCTAAGCCCTCAGCATGGGATGTACGCACTAGAGGGACACGGTGATGTACACACTAGAGGGGCACGGTGATGTACACACTAGAGGGGCACAGTGATGTACACACTAGATGGGCACGGTGAACTGCCAGCTCTGTTGCTGTGAGACACTTAGCAAATCAGGGCCTCAGGCCAGCCGAGGTACCACCCCTCTCCGCCTACAGCTGTTGACACTGACCACATCAGCTCTTACTTTGAACAAAGCACCGACCTCACTTCCTCCTCTGGTCCACCTTCCCCCTGAAGACACTGTTGGATCCCACTTCTCTGATCATCAAGTGAGAATTTCTTGCATTTGCTAAGTAGATTCTGGACATCATCTGCACCAAAGGACTGGCACCCAGGAGTCTGGCCGAGGGGGCGGGGGTGGGAGGCGGTGGTGGCGGTAGGAACAGGGCTCCTGACCTCCTAGCTTCCCTGTTCCATCTCAAATCAAGATGGAATCGGGCAGATCGAGTGCTAGTTCTTCTGTCTGCCTCTTACTAGCTGTATGAGCTGGGGTCAATTTCACACTATATCTGACTTGTTAAGATGAAGGACATCAAGCCCACCTCGGAAGATAATGACGAAGCCAGTTCCTATGGGGCTGGAGAGATGGCTCAGCAGTTAAGAGCACTGACTGCTCTTCCAAAGGAGCTGGGTTTGATTCCCAGCACCCACATGGCAGCTCACAACTGTCTGAAACTCCAGTCTAGGGGATCAGACAGTCTCTTAGATATGCATGCCAGCAAAACACCCGTACACATAAAGTAAATTAATTAATAAAAAAGAGCCAGTTCCTAGCTCAGAGTCAGAGCTTAGCCAGGAAGACATTGTCATCACTGTGAGTGGGCTCTCAGGATTCCCAGTCAACCAGAAGGCAACTTTTTTGCCTGGGGAGGGTCCAGAAGGGACCAGAAAGACCTACCCATCAGAGGCAGAAAAAGGAGGCCATCTTGATCCTGTCATTCCTAAAATTTTCTGCTTCCTTACTGGGAAAACCTTGGCTTGGGGAAGTCATGATGTGCTAGAGGCTGGCCTTGCTCAGATTCCAGAGGAGCTGGGGAAATTGAGAAATCAGAGAGCTCTGGTCTAGTGGACACAGAAGAGCCCAGGATGTGGCTGGGGCCACTGATGGGGTTCCTGTGTTGACGCTCACTCGACTCTCAGCTGGGAGAGTCCAGGCAATCAATGAGTATGTGTCGTGAGTGTGTGACAGGTACCATTCTCTTTCTCCTCGCAGTAACCTGAAGACAACCACGTGGCTCCTCTCACTGAGACACTGGGCTACCATGCCTCGACTCAGCCAGCGGTGCCTTTGGCACCTAGAGATAAGCACGCCCATGGCACAGGGCAGTAGCAGAGTCACCATGAGACCAGAGGGGAGACCTGGCAGCCGATAGATACATGCTCATATGCGGATCCCTCCTTTCTCTGCTTTTGGTAACCTAGCTCCATGTGTCTTCAATCCCTGCTCCCAAGGAGTCTCACTGGCCAGACTGGGGGGCCAGAGGAGGGTTGTTGTTTTCCACAGACCCTCTCTCCTTGGAGTTCTGCGTCCTTGCTGTCCACCCAGCCTGGGTCAGTCCTGCAAACCGCCTCCTCTCATACCATTGCCCAGGCTCTCTTTGGGTACTTCCTGCGCGTCCTCCTTTGGGTAGCCTTCCTAGAGCACTCTCATCATTAGAGAACTTTCTTTCTTTCTTTCGCTTTTTTTGTTTTTGTTTTGAGACAAGGTCTCTCTGTGTAGCCCTGGCTGTCCTGGAACTCACTCTGTAGACCAGGCTGGCCTCTAATTCAGGGATCTGCCTACCTCTGCCTCCTGAGTGCTGGGGTTAAAGGTGTGAGCCACCACCGTCCAGCTGAGAATTTACTTTCTTCCCTGTTCTTGCTGTAGGGACCCCAGGGATGTGGGGACCTGTCTTTCTTTTAGAACTTTAGTTCCCAAAGGCAGTGGGCAGTGTCATCTCATGGGATGGACTGTGACCTGGAGTAAAGATTTGGGGGGTCAGAGTCTCCTGTATGCAGGCTTAGCTCAGTCATGTAGTAGCTGGACATCTGGACCTCAGCTTAACCTTTTCTGAGCCTCAGTTTCAATTTCTGAAAAAAGCTGACATGTCACTCCAGAGTGGTTGTACAAAGCAATGATATGCATGGCTGACAGCAAACGTCAGCGGGATCCCGGCTGGTGTTGCTCTCGGCTGGCACTACCTCATGGGCTCAGGGCTGGCTGTGCTGAGACCTCTTCCTCCCCCTGACCACCTGACCAGGCTGTTGTAGTGAGCACTGATGACCCAGGTGCCTCTAGACCAGATGGCAGGATGCCCTTTACCTACCCTCCTAGGAGTCCGGCACCTGAGGCCTTCCCTCGGAGGCCCATCTGATACATCTGAGCCATCTCCCTCAGGGTCTCTGCTGAGTACAGGCCAATGGGGTTGTTATATTGTCTCGGTTGGCTGGGGCCTGGCAGAACTTTGGGGCTGACTGTGCCCTGTACACCCTCTGGGCTGGCCTTGGCCACTGGGCTGCCCTGAGGAAGGACAGGCTCCAGGGCCTCCATGTGTGGGGTGCAGACAGAGGTCTGGGAGAAGGAGGAGCTAAAGGTGTCCCCGAACTCCAGGGTGCCTGGGCTGGCCCTCGCCTCAGGGCTGGGGCTGGGAGTCACCAGGCTGCCGTTCGTGTCCAGAGCAGGGTCCTGGCATAGGGCAGCACCATGCAGAGGAGAGAGAAGACAGTGGTTAGAGGGCCACACACGGCTGTGCTTCCGTGTGGACCTGAAACAGACATGTTAGTGTGAGCACCTGTGGCCCACCACCCACAGCCTGCAGCCTGCTGCACGAAGCACCCAGATGGGCCACGGGGAAGGAAGGAGCGGCAGAGGGAAGCCTGTGGTTCCTGGTCCAGAGGCTGGCATCCGCCTGGACAGAATGCCAAGCTCCTCCCAGAAAGCCAAGCCTGCCCCCAAGGACTAAGAAGGAGGGTGTGGGGCTCAGGGGAGAGTGCGGTACCACTGTCCCGTCGTCTAGGGGCCTCTTTTCCCTTTGAATGGGTACCCTGGGAGTGCAAACAAGCCTCCCGATTCACTGGCCCAACCTGGAGAGGACCCTTCATAACCAGGGCTGGCTGACATTTGGGGTGGAGGTACAGAGGGCAACCTAAGGAAGCAGCTGGCTGTTTGGCCATCTCTGCCTACCTTGGCAATTTCTCCCAGCAGCCCTCTGTCCAGTTCCCCAATCCATGACCCCCCCCCCACTCCCACCACTGTGAGCCTTTTCTTCCCGTCTCGCCTGCTGTCCAGTCTCCCCAATGGACAGACTGGAGTCAGTCTACAGTTGTAGTGTGAGAATGGGTAAGGGAGCTGTGGGTAGGCCTTCCCAAGTGTAAGTTAGGCCCTTGGACCAGCCTTCCCAGGCTTAGGTTAGGCCCTTGGGCCAGCCTTCCCAGGCTTAGGTTAGGCCCTTGGGCCAGCCTTCCCAAGTGTAAGTTAGGCCCTTGGGCCCACAGCTTAGAGAAGATTTGGGAAGGATTCTGGCTCTAGTGGTGAGATTTGGGGCCAGGGCTCAGCTGCCCCTCCACTCCTGGGCTAGCCTCTAGGACTATAACTAGCCTTCCTAATGGACAGAGGGGTCTGTAGCTGTGAGAGATGGGTAGACACTTAGAAACTGGAAGCATCTGTGTGGAGGAAAAACCCTGAGGGCCAGTGAGGTCCCTTCACACCTTGGGGGTGCCTCCTGGGGTGACTGACTCAAGCTGGGGCCTTTCCCAGCAACTCTAGTCTCTGTGTTCCCAGATGATGAGGGTCAGAGCCCTCTAGACAGATGCCTGGTTCCTGTTTGACTAGAATGGCTGTCCCTCTTCCCAGCACACTGCTTTCCAAACTGGGTTCTTCTCAGAACAGCTGCTGGACCTGGGATGGTGGCTTGGGCCCAGGGAGGTATCCCCACAACTGGATGTGTCTTAGGTAAGGGCACTCAAACACTTCTCATGAGAGTCAGGCAGGGTTACACTCCAGGAACCGTGGCTGGTCAGCACCTACCTTCTGGTGGGGGATCACTGGCAGTGGGGACTGGATAGGGGGCGCTGCTGTGGAGATGGCAAGGGGACGCTTGGACCTGGAGAAGCCAGAAACAAGAGCCAGTGAGGACACTCGCTCCTGGCCAGCAGGGGAGACCGAGAGATGGACAGTGGAGTCACAGGGCCCACGTGCACATCAACCCATGCGCTAGGTCTCCTAAGGGAGGCCTGGGCTTGACCAGGAGAAGGAGTCATAACCCCGGGGTTTTCTCATCAGCACTCATGGGCCTCTTCTGCGTGGGGTGAGGGCAGGGCTGCCTGAGGAAAGAGGAAGCAGGGCCTCCAGGTCCAGCCCTCCATATACCTGTGGCACTGTGGCCACGCCCTCGGCCTAAGCCACTGCCGTAAAGCAAGGCAATGGTAGCTTGACCAGAATTTCAGCTCATCCCTCCTGTACACTTCTGTAGCACAGGGCCGGACCCACACAAATGCTGAGGATGACCTCTCTTTTGTCCCCATCGCGTGCCTACACCAAACCTGTGTCCCCTTCTCTGGAGGGCTTCCACCTACTTCTGCAGGGTAAGGCTCAGGTTGTAGCTGGCAGACTTGATCTTGTTCTGGGCCTCCAGGTGGGTCATGGTGTCCGTGTTGACCCCATCAATGGCCACCACAAGGTCTCCTTGGCTGAGCTGGGACTGGGCTGCCTTGCTGCCTGGAGTGATCTGATTAGATAGCAGAGAAAGGATGAGTCAGGAAAGGATCGCCTGTAGTACCCAGCAGATGCCCATTACGCTGTTCATTCCCAATGGCTGGCACTGGCTGCTCACCAAGCCTGTTTCCTCTTCCTCACTCGGCTACCACTTCCTAGGGCTTTCTCTCTCTCTCTCTCTCTCTCTCTCTCTCTCTCTCTCTCTCTCTCTCTCTCTCTCTAGTTTTTTCAGACAGGGGATCTCTGTGTAACAGCCCTGGCTGTCTTGGAAGTTGATCTGTAGACCAGGCTGGCTTCGAACTCACAGAGATCCACCTGCCTCTACCTCCTGAGTGCTGAAATTAAAGGCGTGTGCTACCACCGTCTAGCTTCCTAGGACTTTTTGACAGCCATCAAAGGACCAGCTTTGGCCAGGGAATGCTGATGGACGTATCACACACCATTGCCAGGTCTTTCCTCAGCAACCACCACTAGAATCCTGCACGTTGCTTGTTGACTGACTAAATGCACATGTTCAAGAGAAGGATAGCCAAAAATGATTACTGGAAAGGGCCTGGATCCCAGAGTTACTACCTGGAGCAGGCGTGGTATGTCAGGCTCCTTAAATGAGGAATAAACTCCCACTGTGCTAGGCCATTGACATTTGGGGGCTATATATTGCACCAATTAACCTATTACCACCCACACCCTGCAACGCCATAGAGTACTTTCCAGTCCCAGAAATGAGGGTGAGACTTAGCACCTTCCTGTCCCCAGTCATTCCAGGCATTGCCAAGCCAAAGGGCAGCATAATTGTCCCCTCACAGAAGCATCCAAGCACCAGGTGCTCCACGCTACCGAGGACAGGTACACAGAAAACTATCAGTGCCATCAGCCCTGCTTGGGTGAGAACAAGGCAGGCTGTGACGTGAGGTAGGCTAAAGCCTCTCTGGCTACCCACATACCTATGAAAGGAAAAGTATAATCATGAAGCTAGTTCCTCATTCCTGTGACCCACTGACACCAAAAATAATGTCTGGAGGCTCCATCTTTGACTGCACGAAATGCCACTGAGACTTCACTCTGGAAACACCGCATGGGGTGTTGGGAAAGCTACACCCACTGTTACATGGGAAGCCGTGGTGGCTCACACTGAACTTTCAATGACATCATACACAATACCAGATTTTGCATAGCCGCCCCTTAGGAGCAGTACTTGGAGTGCTGTGGTGACCCTACCCACAGTGATATCTTCTGAGATGCAAACTTCCGGAAGGTCTGGTGACATCATTTAGAGTGGTTTCATGGAATGGTTACTGACTGAGGGGACAAGCGGGGGTGTGGGTGGGGGGTGGGGACAGCCCGTTAGTGTGTGGTACATATGTGTAGAAGTGTTTTAGGAGCTGACCCTGTGACAGTAGGCAGTCCCTCTGTGATACCACATGGAATGTGACACGGGCCTTATCCTCAATGACATCACGGGAAAGAGGAGGCTCTGAGCCCCCCTCCCCCACTGCCAGATGGCTGAAGGCTGCCGCTTAGCTTTGTCCCCTTACCTGCCCAAGTTCTCTTGGCGTCTCTGGCCACATCCTACCCACCTTCCTGGCTGTGCTGCGGGAATAAGACTAGTCACTGATGCTGTCAGAAGCTGGATTTTGGTTAAGGTCTGGGGACCATCCTGAAAGACCATCACAGATGACCTGGGGACAGTTTTATGTTCCATGCACCAAGCCTGTGTGGCCTCTGGTCAAGCTCTAGGCATGGATGGAAGCCTCCTTCCACGTTCCTTAAAGGGAATTATACACACATCAAGGTGCCCTGCAGTCATTGTGCCCAGAGAATGAAGGATTTTGTTGTAACTTTATCACTGGTCCCAGAGCTGGTCCTACACCCTGTGGGTGATGACAAGACCAATTGCCAACTGCTGTCACCAGCCTTTGCGGTCCCAGGTATCTTCTTCTTTTTTTTTTTTTTTTCCCCCAAGATAAAGTTTCTTTGTGTAGCCTTGACTATCCTGGAACTCATGCTGTAGACCGGGCTGGCCTCGAACTCATGGAGATCCACCTGCCTCTGCCTCCCGAGTGCTGGGATTAAAGGCGTCACACCCCACTCCAGGTGTCTTCTCAAACACTGCCCACTTGTACCCAGAACATTCCTCTTCTGGACCCCAAATGGCCAGGCAAAGAACAGTAAATGAAAGCGTCCATGGCCAAGAAAACACACCTGATCTGCAAAGCTTACTCTCCAGATGCCAGAGGGGCATCATAGAACCATCATTATCCCTTAATACCATCATTATCCCCTAGCCCGCCACCACAGGGAGCCCATGGTAAGAGAAGTGTGTTGCTGTCTTGAATGCAGAGGTGAAAAATACTGACAGAGGCTGGAGAGATGGCTCAGTCACTAAGTGTTTGCTGTGCAAGTGGGAGGACCCGGGTTCGAGCCCTGGCACACAACTGAAAAACAGGTGTAGGCATATACTTATAATTCCAGGGCTGGGAAGGCAGAGACGGATGGATTCCTAGGGCTTGCCGGCCAGCCAGCCTTCCTGAATAGGCGAGTCCCAGGTCAATGAGAGACCCTGTTTCTAAAAACAAGGTGAATGACTTCGGAGGTACAATACCCAAAGTTATCTTTTCATACGCACACACACACACACACACACACACACACACACACACACACATACACACACACACACACACACACACACACACACACACACACACACACACACGAGGAAAAAACAAGATGCTTTCCTAGGCCAGAGGCCTCTTGCTGCTATGCAGAAAGTACACCTGGCCTCCTGCCTTTCGGCGCAGGGCTGTGCTATCTCTAACAACTTACTACAGTAATCTTTAAGCTGAAAAACATGAACACCCAGTTCTCATCATCACTGTCCAACCATAGCACCCGACTCTTCCACCTTATCACACTTCACTTTCACGACTCTCCATCCACCAAGCCATCTTACTTTAGAAGCACTTCGAAGGCAGAGGAAAACACCCGGAATAAAGTTTCCAGCACCACGCTGTCCTAGCGGACTGCCCAGGCCCCACAACTGGCTACCCTGTGGCAGGACGTTCCTAGGGAAAGCTATCTCATAGCAAAGCTGCCCTGTGGTATGCCATCCCTTAAAATGCTCTCCATAGCAGAACATCCCTACAGGACGATACCCCCGATGCTCCTCACTATCCGTGGAGAAGGAATTGCTCCTTGCAGCAAATAGTTTGGGGGAAGGGTGGGGCTCCAAAGCCAGAAGAGACACCGCCGGGCAGGACGAGAGTGTTCAGATCATGATGCCAGTGTAAGCAAGGGCATCAGGATGACATCCAAAGGAGGCCGGGCCCGGTCAGCCGGTGCCAGCTGCAGGCCATCAGGAATGCCATGTCTTTAGAGCTGCCTGGTGACATATTTCTCCCTAGAGCGTGGCCAACTTGTACTTATTCTTCCCTGTGCCTGGCCCTGTCTGATATCCAGGCATGTGTGGGCTGGGGTAATCCTTCCTCCAGGGGCCTGGTCAGTCGCCAAACATTCCAGAGGGAGCCACCAGGCTGGATCCCCCTGTTCCTGGCGTCAATCTCCCTGCATCTGTGTCTGCCCATCAGGGCTCAGCTGGCCTGGCCCTTGGCTGCCCTAAGCAGGGCTCAGTGTCCCTCAAGCAGGGGTGAGATATTCACATATGGGGAGATGTCCTTCTTTTCTGCTCAAGTGTCCTTAGAGAAGGAGGCCAGATGGAGGCAGGGATGCTAAAGACAGCCAAGGACCATCAGATCCCTTCCTCCATCACAGGAGCAGCCTTGGCTGGCTGGGGGAGGGGACTGGCACTGTTGGACCCTTGCCTAGAGCCCAGGGCTCATGAAAAAAGTTCATGCGTTCCTTCTCTAACTTTACACCTTCCTTTCTCTGTTGACTTTGTCTCAGAAAAGACTCAAAGCTCACACGTTCTTGGAGACACTTGTTTTTTAAAAAGTCTTTCTATATCTTTTGAGCATTTAAAATTCTCTCTGGGTGTTTCATTCCTACCTAATGTTTCAAATGTTTCAAGCTGACAGTCACTTTTCAGTGTTGATCTGAACACGAAGCAGAGCCTAGAGGGGCCTCAGGGTGGGACACCAAGGACAAACTGGGCCAAGACTAGCCACTCGGGCCCTGCTTGCTGCGCCGTGACCCTAAGAAACCCCACATCGCTGGTCCCAGAAGCACTGTCCTCCACCCTGTGGGTGACACAACAAGACTGTTGTCACCAGCCTTTGAAGTCCCAGGCGTCTTCCTAAACCCTGCCCACCTTGTGCCCAGAGCGCCCCTCTTGTAGACCCCATACGTGTCAGCCGGGCAAGGACAACAGAGGAATAAATGCCATGGTGGCCAAGAGGACACATCTGATTTTCAAGGCACAACCCACTCTCCGGAGGCAGCCCAAGGGTAGCTGATGTCATGGCCACTGTCATGCCTAGGAGGAAGGTGACAAAGGAAAGCATGTGGACAATGGAATGGGTCAACTTAAGCCTGCTTTGGTTGACTTCACACATTCCGGTGAGTGCCCAGAGCACAGGGCAAGGCCTTCCTCTCGGGCCTGGTGTGAGGACTACATTGTTAAACAGGCTATGACATAAGGATGCTGCAAAGCTGAGACGGTTTTGATGGAATCTCTAATCCAAGGGAGCTTAAGTTCTGACTCCAACCTCCTTCTCCCTAGAAGCTCCAGAGAAGTCAAGGACTGCACTGGGGTGCAGCAGGTATGTGATCGGCATGGCTGTACCCCAGGGTTCCATGAGAAACAAGACAGAGCAGACAGAAGGTGGAAGGCAAGGGGTCAGCCCCCAGCGGCCAGTCCCGAGCAAGCCTACTATTCCTAGAAGGGTGTGGTGGACTAGCAGGGATTCTGTCCAGGGTCTCAGGGAAACGAGGTGCCATGCAGCGGTTCAAAGCTCCCACGCCACGACCTCCTGACCCGCTGGCTCCCTGAAGCAGGGAGGACAGCCGCAGCCTCTCTGGGGCACCTGGACTCTACAGGCATGTTTAGCATCCCTCCCCATATTCAGAAGCACATAGGCCCTGCCTTCCTTCTCCGTGTGACTTGTCAGGTGGGGTGGAGCTGGCTAAGGGCAGGTAACAGGCCTAGAAGGAGCGAAACCTTCCCAGGCCCTTCTTTGAAGCCTGGCAGGGATTTCCCCTAAAGTCCTAAGTGCATTTAAACCCTGTGGGATTAAATTACCACGTGCCAGCCTGGCTCTCTCCCCATCGGGCTTCTCCTGGGGCCTTGACCCAGTCCTCGGCTTTTGTCTGAGAACTTCTGTCTCCCAGTGGTCTCAACCTCTATTCCATCTCTGCCGGATAAGTAAGCCAGGCTCTCCTATGCCCTGCTTGGCTTGTCCAAATAGCTCCCGCTTCACCTCTCTCCCTTCTGTGCTCTCAGAGTTCCCTCAAGAAGTGACCACAGGTCCCCCCCACTCCTCCATATCCCATCTCTCACACTCCAACACCTGGCCTTGGCAACTAATTGTCCACACATACTAATGCTCTCTCTCTCTCTCTCTCTCTCTCTCTCTCTCTCTCTCTCTCTCTCTCTGTGTGTGTGTGTGTGTGTGTGTGTGTGTGTGTTTGCAGGTCTTCCTCTGTTTCTCCAGGTTCTGACACTGTTCCTCTCTGTTTCTCTAACAAATTGCCCGGTATTCTTGTGTGTACTTGGCCCTGGAAAAAAGGGCTTCATGCTTCCAAGGGTGGTTCCCACGAAAGCAGGACCCTGGCTCCAGCAGAGTGGAGAAGCCATGTTTGGGACTGGGAAGCCTGGAGGTAAGGACCTGAGGGCCTTCACAATCGGGGGATTTCCTCCTGTCCCTGGTGCCTCTGTTCTCCTCATATCTGCTGTCCCCACAGTCTCCCGTCTCCCCACAGCATCTGCCCCGATTCCTGTCTGCCTGTAGAGTTGCCCTTGGCTTGTGTTCTGATTCGGGGACCTACAAGGACCCCCTGCTAGGACCTAGTGGGCCTCTGGTCTGCTTCCTTCAGGGCCTTCAAGGGGTCAGAGGTGAGTCTGAGTCACAGGAGGACCTGGAGAGATGCACCTCTAAGAATGCAGTCTCCAGCTAGGACTGTTCCTTATCTTCCAGCTAGATAGATGGTTGCCTGACCTTCAACAGAGCTATAAACAGCACGGCCTGTCAGCACTGCTAGGCGCTGCCGAGAACAGCTCAAGATGCTTCGCTCCAGGGGCCTGGAAATTCCAGGAATTGCCAGCACAGCCACCCCCCAGAATAGTTTCACACTGTCCTCCCTTCTCTTCCCAAGGGTTCTCTGCTCCCAGCGTCCCCATCTCAGCTAGGAGAGTTCAATAATGCTGAAACTGAAGCCCGAGGGAGGCGGAAGCCCTCTGGACTGTGGCCCAGGCAAGCCTGCCAGGTAGGATGGAGGTCCTGAGAGCAAAGGCCTTCTAATAAGGAGGCGGGCCTGACCCAGCCCACAGCCCGTTTGCACACTAGCCTCACAGCCAGCCTCCTTTCCACACTTGCACTCTCCCAAGTGTGGACCGAACTCTCCCATTTCACAGGTGAGACAATTCAGCCTGTGCTAGAATGGAACAAAGACACTTGCTTCTTTCCTAAGGCGGAGGGTGCCCCAGCCATGAGGGGGCAAGGCCCCACACCCAGCTCCAGCATCTGGCCAGAGGCAGGGGCCCGGTGAGGGCTGGACCTGTTGATCTGCTTCCTCAACTCTGCTTCGTGGAGAACTGGCTAAGGTAGGGGGGGTGGGGGAGAGGCCAGCTCAGGTTGCAGGCCTCTGCACCTGTCCAGGATAAATAAAGGCATTTGCGCTCCACCCTAGAGCGTCCCTCCTGAACCCCACCTCTGCAGAGTCCCAGGCTTAAGCTCACTGAATGAGGGTCTTGGGGGGGTCTTCTGCTCAGGTTGACGCCATAGTGCCTGTGTGGAGGGTGTGCGCAAGGCGATAGCCAAGCTATCACCCAGCATGCAGGCGGCAGCTGCTCTTCCTGGGCGGAACACATACCTGCTTTTGAGAGAGGCCAGCTTCCACCAGGGCCTAGAGACTGACAGGCAAAGGACCAGGCTTGGGAGTTAAGCTGTGCCAGGACATGTGAGTGCTACCCAGGGGCATCTCTATGCCGTGCAAGCCTTAGTTTGCTGGGCTCCAAGTTGGTAACCCCAGACTTCCTGCCTGACCACCCCTCACAATTGCAGTGACTGTGCCTGAAGCAGGGGACTGCTGAAGATGGATGGCGTCATGACACTGTGTCTCTGTGAGTAGACTGTTTCTGGTCCAGAAGGTACTTGTAAGCCTCGGCAGCAAATGCCACAGGCCTAGTGTTCACGGAGTCTGTCTTTCCATCGGCACTGGGCCTGACATGCCCAAGCCAGGGGTGCCAAAGCCCACTGTATCTGTGGCCCACTAGTTGCATTTTCCAGGAGACTGCAAGACCTGACAAGACCATTGCTCGGGCCACCCTGCTCCAGGTGATTTGAGGTATGTATCAGAAAAGAGCCCATCTCCCAATGCCCTGGCTTCTATTTTGAAATGTCTCCCTAGCTTTAGCTTCCAGCACACCCCAACTACCCCCTCTTTGAATGAGGATGTTCTTCCTGCTGTCTAGCTTAAAGCCTCTGTGCTGTCATTTAAGCCCTGGCCATCCGGGGCCAGGTGGTGCATAGGTCCTGAGTGAGGTCATTGGCTTTTCTGGGTGTCACTGATCCTGGAGATGAATTTGTTCCCATCAGACGGAGCAGGGCACACCAGCAATGAGCCTTGGGGACGGTGGGCTCAATCCTAGGCACTGGAGGCCGGAGGGTACAGGAGGATGATTCAAGAGAACCCATCTTATACAGGGAGGAAACTCGTAGCCATGGGGGTGGGGATTGTGCAGAGCCTGGGCTGGGGTAGCCACTGGACTCACATGCCCACATGTCACCACATCGTCAAGCAGAATGTACATGGTTTAGGGTGTCCTCTTAATAGGGGCCCTGTGGTTTTCAGGGCAGTAGGTCTGGAGGGCAGAGACTTCAGATATACAGCTGAGAGGTGAGGACAACGTCCTTCCCCAAAGGCCACTCTAAGTGCCCAGCTTAAAGGTAGTCTAAGGAACAAGATCGCTTCAGTGGAAGTACTGGGCCCTACCCCTCCATCAAGCGCCTCCAGGCTTCCCAACTAACCCTGAGTGCTAGCCCCAGGTCTGAGGCAAGTCTCTGGCACTCTGTGGAAGAAAGAGCCATCCAATATACCTGATTCCACCCTCCAACTCCACAGTGACATCCTGGAGTCTAACCTTGCCCCTTAAGCCAGCCCAGATCAGTCCTGCCAGGGGCTCAGCCACCAAGCAGGTTATACTTGTTCTCTGTGTGCTTCTCAGTACCCTAAGCCATGGGGCCTTCTGTCCCAGATCTAGCAGCACTTACTTGTAGGGTGCCTTATCTAACAAGTACTGAGCCGATAGCAACAGGCATGGCCCAGGTGCTGGGACTATAGCGATAAAGACCCTCCTCTCTTCCTTTCAAGCATGTTTACTTGTTATCTCTGGGCCTCAGTTTCTCCCACCAATGGGAACTACCCTCATAACACCTTAGGTTCAGTGCCATTTCCAATGGGCAGAGCTGTTTCTCACCATATACTACAAGACCCAGGGGCCATTGCCCCAGCCTAGCAGGGCGAAGGTGTGAGACAGGCATCCCTGGCCTCAAATGAGGAAGAGGCAGGTGGTGTGAGGTTCCTGCCAGGCCCACTACGGCAGGGACAGGAGGGGTTGGTGTGGTGGTCTGGGGACACTAGGGACCAGCAACTAGTCTAGCCTGGACTTATGTCATGACAGCAAGGCAGCGGGGTGACAGTCTGTCCACTCACCTGCCTGGTACCTGCCTTCCTTATGCTGGGAATGCTCTTTCCTATGCAACTACCTGCTTTTAGGGAGGGACTCCAAGCTTGGGAGTACCCCAAGCCTGCCCTGCTAGTGAAGGGCTTAGGGAGGCCCCACGCTCTCTGCCCACACGCCTACCCACCCTGCAAACTCAGCATTTTCTCCTCTGCTCAAAATGCCAACTATTTGCCCATGACGTCTTGCTTAGGTGGGCAAAGTCCGAGGAACAACCTGGGGTGGGGGAGCAAATTCAGCTGTGGCCAAGATCAGACCAGTCCAGTCCTAGACTCCAGACCAGGAATAGGGCAAGCTCTGCTTTCCAAGAGCCCTGGGGAAGACAGACTGACTGACTGACAGGCAGATGGACATGAGCATGCCCTCCTCCAAGAATGCCCTGCCCCTTTGGGAATAAGGCTGTGGGCAATGTGCACTTACCCGGGAGATAGTGAGGGGCATATTGAAGTCCTTGCCTCCCTGCAGACGGAAGCCCCAGGGCCCGGGCCCTGTCAGAGTCACACTGTAGGACATACTGGTGCTGACAGCGGCGGCCTTCTCTGCAGACAAATAGTATGAAGAGTCAGGTAAGAGGACACTCAAGCGCCCTGTCTTTCCAGCCCCTATCTCTGTTCCTAGCTCTGTTCCCGGCCCCAGAACCCCGACCCCTGGCCTTGCCTGCTCTGTCCCTTGTTGCCTGGCCAGGCTGTGCAGAGCTCCTGGGAGGCTCCTAAGAATAGCTGAGAGCGAATGCCATCGACACTGATATCGGCCCTTGGTGCGCCCATAAATGGACTGTAACCCTACACTGGGCCCGCCTGCCTGTGGCCTCCCAGCCAGTCCACCATGACTCACACGGTTAATATAGTCCCTGGGGAGGGGTGTCAGGCACCCAGAACACCCATCCCCAAGGGGTAGGCAGGGAGGACGGCCCCCTTTGTGCCCTCTGCAGAGCCCACACACCCTTATCTAATCAGTGGGTCCACTCTGGATCCTCTTCTGGGTAGGAGTTTTGCTATTCTGTTGTTCCTGGGAAGGACCACAATTTGCCCCCTGTCCATCGTGGGGCCCTGCGGGCGGGGCCTTGGACTTAGCTTGGCCTCCACAGGTCTGAAAAATCTTCAGTTCAGAAGAGTGCTGATTGGCCTCCGGGTCACTTTTATGGAACCAGACATAAAAATGACCATGTAATGGTAGTACTTTGAACTTGGCCAAGTTCAGAAAAGGGCCCTTCACACCGGCTTCCTTGGGGTCCTAAGGGGCTGCCACCTTGGATTGTAAGAGCTGAGGTTCAGAGAAGTTAAACATTCTCCAAGGTCACACAGGGAATGGACTCGGGTCCCACTGGAGCCTGGACTCATTTTAATGAGACTCATGTCAGATAATGACTCCTAGTGGCTGCAGATATCTTCCAAAACCCTGGCCTGGGGGAAGGGGGTGCTGCTTGACCCCTGGGGAAAAGGCCTAAAGCCAGGTCTGGGGTTGCCCCACCCCTCCAGACCCTCTGGGGCCCAGGCAGTTATTCCTGGCTCTCCCGATCTCATTTGTACCCTGGAAAAGTTGACAGTAGCATGGAAAGCCACAGCTGCCAGCGCTGCGTGCCAGGCTCCATGCCCTTTGCGCAGGATGACAGGGGGCAGGGAGAAGTGCCATTTGTTCAGCTGCTAGGACATAGAGCCAGAAGGGACAGGGGAGGGAAGCATGTGTGGCATGCTCAGCCTGTACCCCAGAGACAGTGTGCTCTGGGTGGGGGCCTTGGCCCTTTGGGCCTTCAGCCAGCACGGCACTCTCATTAAGACACCCCTAGAAGCCCACCTTCCCCCCCAAGAAAGACTTCAGATCTCATGTAGTCTGGAGACAGATCGAGGTTCACTCTGGCTCCCAGCTCGGGAAACCGAGGTTCTGGGAAGATGGATGATGGGTTGGCTTCTTGCTGGCCTTCTCAAAGACACTAACCTGGGGGACTCAATGCGGGTCTGGATGTCAGTAATTTCCTAGCTGCCACAACTCCAGCCTTACACCCTGAGCCCGGCGTACATAGGGTGCATAAGAGTGCTGATGTCGCAGGGTCACTTAATAATTCCCTCGAGGTCACAAAAATAGCAAGTGGCGGAAACCAGGGAGGGACTTGCCCTCTTTCTCTTTGTTTTTCTACCTCCTCTTTGTACCATGCAACTCCACCTGCATGGGCTAGGAGGTCAGCACCCCGCCCCATCCCATCCCGCCCCATCCCATCCCATCCCATCTCATCCCATCCCATCCCATCCCTTCGCCTACACCATCCCATCCTATCCCATCCCATCCCATCCTCTACACCATTCCATCCCATCCCTTCCTCTACTCCATCCCATCTATCCCTAGCTCTGGCCTTGTCCCCCAGGCCCCTCTGTCCGTCCCAGCTGGGGAAGATCCAGCCACACAGCATAACCAGAAAGAAAGGGCTGACCCTGGCCCTGGAGCCCCAGCAAGGCTGACCTGGAGCTGAAGGCTTTCTCTGGAGTCTGGCACTGCCTGGTGACTTGCTTCTGGGTAAGGGAGGGGTGGTGGGAAGATGTTCTTAAAGGGACAGGCCAGCCTCCCTCTGCCTCCCCTGGGAGACCCGAAGCCAGTTGGAGAGCAGCTGGTACCCATGGGCTGGGCGAAGCTCCACATCTCCCTGGGGAGGAGCGGGGTGGGGCAGGGCGGGGTGGGGGGGACAGCCTTTGTCCCTCCTCTGTTTTGCTCTCCTACAGTTTGAAATGGATTTTCAGGAGTGAGAGTCGCTAGGAAAGGGAGAAAGAAGTTGCTGGAGACATGGAGACAAGGCCCAGGTCTCTTCTCCAACAGAAGCACCAGTAGACATGTTTATCACAAAAGACCTTGTTTATTGTATTTCTGTGCCCTGTCAGATCCACATCTGGAAGGAACTTAGACACGAAACATTGAGTAAGGGCAGGGTGTGCATACATGTGCTTGGTGTGCATACAGCTAGGTACCTAAGTGCCTGCCAGTGCCCGTGTACATGTGAGTGTGGGCCACAGTGTGAATGCTAGGGGATAGCTAGAGGTGAAGGAGTATTTCTAGTGTGCAAAGCAAAGTCCGTGTCCAACTTGTGACCACTGGCCACAGGGGACACCGGGCTGAGCTTTCTGAACCAATGAGCTGTGCAGCCTGGTCACAAAGGCTAGCCAAGATGCTTGGCTCGTAAATAACTGATGAGTCTCCCCAGTGCCATTGCTATTGTCATCGTCGCCTGGACAATCGCAACATACAGTGTCTGAGGAGAGGCAGCGGCTGCTGGAAGCGAAGCAGGAGAGAGAGCCTGGGTCCCTGCTTCGGGCAGAGCCCGGGTGTGGCTGCCGAGCTAAGTAGTGAGGACCCGCTTCAAGACAGGAGTTTCACAGTGTGGGAAGGGCCGGAGCTGTGCATCCAGTGTAGCACAGGTTCCAGGCTTGTGAGATAATCCCGGGTCTGTGTATGTGATAGGGAGGCGATGGGCTGGACAAGTAGCAGAAGAAAGGGAGGGCTGGTGGGCATCCTACATCCCGAGGTCCAGGCTGGGGAGCTGTCCCTTGGTCTGAAAATAAACAGTACACGTCTGTTCATCTCTGGGATTGTCTCACAGGGGCAGCCTTCTGATGCCTCTTCACATTTGAGAACACTGACAGGTGACGATAACTACGTAGAGGGGCCCAGGCTGAGCTGGGCGGTGGTGGCACACGCCTTTAGTTCCGGCACTCCGGAGGCAGAGGCAGGCAGATCCCTGTGAGTTCCAGGCCAGCCTGGTCTACAGAGATCCAGAACAGGCACCAAAGCTACACAGAGAAACCCTGTCTCAAAAATAAGGGGTGGGGGGCTGGAGAGATGGCTCAGAGGTTAAGAGCACCGACTGCTTTTCCTGAGGTCCTGAGTTCAATTCCCAGCAACCACATGGTGGCTCACAACCATCTGTAATGAGATCTGGTGCCCTCTTCTGTATACATAATAAATAAATAAATCTTTAAAAATATAAAAAAAGGGGGGGTCAGGCTGTGGTCAAGGTTGGGGTGGACCTTCTCAAGGATCACACCTCAAACAAGGAGCCATAAAAGCCTTAGGCTGTTTTCAGGATAACCTCTGGGATATCCTCAGGCCCTTGGACTCCTGAGGCTCAGACTCCCATGCTCCCACCCCAGTTCATCTTTCTTCTGTAATCCTGTATGTGTGTGAGGCCCGGCAGCCCTTTATCTCTGCTGCCCTAACTCACTCACCCTTTTCCTGCCCTGTAGCACTGGCCTCCTATGAAAGTACACCTCACAGGCTTACTGTACCCACCGCAGCCTCCCTGGGGTCACATCAGAAGGGCCTGGCTATACTGCTGGGTGATTAAGCCCCTCTCTGTCTCTTTGCTCCCTAGGGTCTGGAGACCCTACCCAGATCATCACTTTTACCACCTGCCCCCTTCCTTTCTACATCCCCAATGTTATCCCCAGGGTCTCATTGCATGCTCTCAAAGTCAGCCTCTCTCTCTCTCTCTCTCTCTCTCTCTCTCTCTCTCTCTCTCTCTCCACACACACACACACACACACACACACACACACACACACACACACACACACACACACACTGTTCCAGGACACCAAGTTCCTTTGACTGATCCCAACTGTGATCACTGAGGATGTTCACACAGACAGCTCAACTCCTTCCCCCAGGGAAGCCCAGGGAGTTGCCTCTGTGTGCCTGTGGTTTTTGATTTTATTTTTTCATAACAGGGTTTCTCTGTGTCATTTTGGTGCCTGTCCTGGATCTCACTCTGTAGCCCAGGCTGGCTTCAAACTCACAGAGCTCCACCTGCCTCTGCCTCCCGAGTGCTGGGATCAAAGGCGTGCGCCGCCGCTGCCGCCGCCGCCGCCGCCGCCGCCGCCGCCACCGCCGCCGCCACCACCACCACCCGGCTTCTTTGTGTGCTTGTGACTTGATGGCAGTGCTTGCCACTTGTGTTTGTCAACTGCTGATGGCTGACCCTCCATGCTAAAAGCCCCCCCCCTCCCGCCCCGTGGTCCTGCCTCCATCCAGGATAGATATTACGTCTTCAACCATTCCCTGATCACCACAGGGGTGGCTGTGCGTAGCGCCTGGGATACAACATGGGGGGACAGGAGCTCCCCAACAACTGCAGGAGCAGCGCCAGGCATGGGAAGCAGCATAGGGCGGAAGACAGGCCACGCCCTCGATCCCAGAGTGGCTAAGGAAGCCCCAGAATCATACTCAGCGGCTGACAGGGACTGCGTGTGGGAGAGAGGAGGGCAGGGGAACTGCCAGCTGAGGGGAGGCTGCCTGGGCGCCAGGGCGCCTGTGTTCATGGCATTTCCAGTGTTCCAAACTACGGCCTTCTCGAACACCATCGACATTCCATAGGCACTGGGGCTGACAGCTGGCCTTCTTTTTATAGCTGCGAGTATTCTGGGGAACCTCTTGAGCTCAGGGCATTGGCGGCGAGTACTGATACAGCTTGCAGCGTCCAGCCCAGGTATGTCCAGCATCAAAATCACACAGAAGGGTGTGTGCCATCTACACTCCATCACCCAGACGACACAGAGGCATCGCAGTGACGGACAGCATATGCCAGGAACATGGGTCCCACATGCACAAGCTCTTCTCTGACACAGACCACACATCTTCATGAGCACATGCAATTACAACTCTGCATCTGTCATGGCACCACATGCCAACAGCACTCCATGCACACATAGTTACACAGTCACATGCACATACTCCTCCAGTCATAGACCATGCTCGGGCCCTGCTAGGGAAGTCTGGGAGTCACAGAGCCCTCCAGGCGGACAAAGCAAAGCTGGGGTGTATGGGAAGGGGTTATTCTGAGAGGTCTGTTCACACGGCAAGGCTGCCTTTCAGGCTGCTTGGCCTGGCTCCCTACCCTTTCACAGATTGGCAGGTACTAGGTCCAGGCACCCTGGGAGTCTTGGATTCCTGTACCTGGGGGCTGGAAGGAGCCTTGACTTCCCTATCTTCCAGGTCTTGACTGCAGGACGATGGTCCACTTGCTTGTGGGGCGGCTCCCCACGCAGCTGTTCCTTCTGTGTCTGTCCATCCCTGGGAAGGTGGGAGAGCAACTTTGAGGTGAGAGGAACAACTTACAGCACACCCCACCCCACCTGCGCCCCAGCCTCCACACTGGTATTCAGTGATGGGGACCCATGACATCATTTGCAAAGTTGTGGTCACCAGAGCCCAGGAAAATACTACCCGTGTTGGCAGTGTTTGCCTGCTTCAGCACGTGGGTATTTAGATAGGTGGCCTCGGTTAGCAAAGAAGGCAGACTCCTCATTTTCTGCTAGTGGTATAGAGACCCCCAGGAAGCCCTACAGCTTAATGGAAGGCCTCGAGGATAGAGCGGTGGGAGAGAGCTGGGCAGTCCAGCCGTGCTGGCTCTCAGATCACACAGTGAGCATGTGGTGGGCCAAGGCTTGAAGCCAGGTCTGATCCCAGGCTAGTGCCCCCCACCCTTTCCTGCAGCTTGTAGCTCTTCACACCTCCTGTAAGGTGGTGGCTGAGTGCTAAGGAACAAGGACTCTGGCTCAGCTCTTGCCATGGAGAAAGGGGTGACTTAGAAAGCCCCTGTTTAGACTGGACTACTACTGGGTGGCTTCATACCACCCACCCCTCTCTGTCTGGGTATTCTTGGTTGTCACGGAGGGTGACACACTGGGGGTTAGAAGAGGTGAAGTGTCCCCCAGTCTAATATGTGGCCTTGACAACCAGGTCCAGGTCCCTGAGGGCTGGCCGGGAAAGGAAAGGTGAGGTACCAGCCAATGAGGGCCCGGCATCCTTACCACCTCACTCTCAGAACCCAGGGAC
This sequence comes from Peromyscus leucopus, assembly GCF_004664715.2. Classification (NCBI taxonomy): domain Eukaryota; kingdom Metazoa; phylum Chordata; class Mammalia; order Rodentia; family Cricetidae; genus Peromyscus; species Peromyscus leucopus. The sequence continues at coordinate 105,080,475 of NC_051070.1, read as the reverse complement.
TCTTGACGCTTCCGTCCAGAGATCCAGCTGAGGTCGGAGGACTGGCTACTCAGTGTCGAGCGATGGGTAGAGCGGTAGCTGAGGGAGGGGTGCCTGTGCTGGCCCGACACTCCAAGAAGGACCCCGAGACAGGGCAGGTGCTGGGCAATGGCTGCCCTGCAGGAGTCACAGATCTGGTTAGAGTGAAGGGACGTGACCGGGAAGAGGGAAGGACAGACTGATCCAGGGCTAGAGTTGGTGAACAGACAGATGCTGGTAATGGGGACAGACAGACAGCTAGGTAAGAGACTGATGGGATTAACAACAGATCCAGGGTGTGGTAAACACAAAGGGAGAGCCTTGGGGTAGTGGGTCCAACCAAGTCCTAATGTGGTTGCCCTGGGCCACATCTCTGGGAATGGGTGCCATGGACACACTTAAGTACTATAGGCTGGACTGAGTGAGGTCTGCACCAGGAGATTAGCTGAAAACCACTCTGAGGGTCCACAGCAGTGCCTGGCTCTCATTCTTCTCAGTAAAGCTTGAACCTGACCACAGTACCTCAGGATGCTGCCAGTCTGGGGGCTTGCCTTTGCGCAGGAAGTACTGCTAATTACCCACCCTGGCTGCCTTATGACATAGCTCTGTAGTTAGGACTGGCTTCCTCCCTTGTAGGATACGGGAAAGAAGAGGGGGCGTGCCAACTGCAGACCCTTCCCAGTGTTGCTGGCTGCACCAAGACGCTCGTGACCCCCCAACTAATACACATACAAGAAATCAGAGGGAGACAGATAACCTCTGCCTTCTTCTGCAGGCTTAGGCCCTCCATGCCCGAGGTGGGCTTGGAGGCCTGGAGGAGGCCGCACCTGTACTTGGGGTGGGTGATGGCGTAAATGATGGGGTTGTGGATGGCAGAAGCCTTGGCGATGACAGCTGGCACCGAGCTCATGTAGGGCGTCAGGACGTGCGAGTACCTAGGATAGAGAAGGTGTGGGGTCCCCCCTCCTCAGACCCCCAGTTGTCTCTATGCCCGACTCTGCCAAGGCCCAAACTAAACCGACACAGCCAACCCAGCCCCTTAGCGAGAGACTGGCAGGAGCAGTGAGGATTCTGGTTGAAGGTGGGTAGGAAGCGGAGTGAGGATGGTTGAGGGTGGGGTTCTGGGAGGAAGGCATGTCACACCTGCAGAGGAAGTGGCTAGGTCCCACTGTCCCTCAGAACCTGTGCGGCTGGCAGTACCTCTCTGTGTCACTCAGTTGTCCCTGGTCTTCCGATCCCACATGCCATGCCACCAAACCCTCACCCCATCTTGTACACTGTCACCTTGGAAGTCCTAGAGAAACTTCTGGTAGGCCCCTGGAGGAGACTGCATTATTACTACTCAAGGAGATTGGCACCCGAATAGTTCAAAGTACCAAAATCTCATTCTCACAGAAGTGCTTTGGAAATCTAGTCCATGTGCATGCTGCTGAAGGTGCCATGGTTACCAGACTCAAGCCACAGAAGGTACTAGAGAGAACCTCTTAGGGATCCATTCTTAAGCAGCAGCAGCCCTGGCTGTGTGCCTATGGCTCAGGCTGAGAGGGAACCTGAACCCCGATATATCTGTACGTTCCCAAGGAGATGGAAGGTCCCCAGATTGCCTGTGTGTAGTCAGGGCTCCCCAGTAAATCTCTGAAGCTTCCAGGAACCGGGTAAGCCTTGTGGGGTGAGGCCTGTCACATGGGGAGGGTGCCAGGATGCCTGGTTTGGGCCAGGCTGGAGGGAGAGGGTGCCTGGATCTGTGCCTTAATCCCCTATCCCAGTGCTGTGGCCCCTGCTCACCCAGCAAAGGCCACCAGGGCCACAGTGGAGTAGGGAGCCCAGGAGAGCACGAAGAGGAGGATGACAATCAGTGCGACCTTGGCCATCTTCCACTCACTCTGCAGCCGATGCCACTGCCGCCGCCGTTGAGGGGACTCACTGCGGTCCTCACAGGCCCTAGGAAGGTTGCATCTGGGTTGTCGCAAGTACCAGGGTCACAGCCACTGGGCACACATAGGAGGCGTCATCCTTTCCCACCCTGACAGCTCTGAGCTTCAGCTGCCCTCCAGGGGTTCTGCCAGGAGTGCAGTCTACCAGCCCTCCTCAGAGGACCTTGTCCCTGGGAACTTTCCTGGGAACCTCTCCCCGTAAGCACACGAGTTCACCGATCTCAACCTATCTGCATCCGAGTACGTTCTGATGGGCGGGCCCCACCTTCTTTGGGTCACCTCTTCACAGCACACTCACCGGCCTGTCTCTCGGATGGCCCTGAAGATGAAGACGTAGCAGCAGATGATGATGAGCAGGGGGAGGAAGAAGACGAAGCAGAAGAGCAGCATGGTATAGGCGCGCACCCGGGGCGTGAAGGTCATGTAGTCCCAGGAGCAGGACGTCAGCAGCCCCTCGGGCACGTAGGCACCTGCGAGCCGGGGACAGGGGCTCAGCCCTCACCTTGTCATTGCTTAAGGCACCTTGCTCAGTAGGGGCCTCAAACGCCGAGCTTGGGGTTCCTGGGCACAACCTGGCCTCAGCCGCAAGCCTGCCCTGCCCAGAACCGAGGAAGCCAGAGACGGTTGAGAGACGTGAAGGGAGACTCCCGAGTTGGCTCTAGTGGGAACCTTGCTGCTTGTCCTGCCTGCTGAGGCCTCACAGGCCCAGCCCCTGGCTGGTCTGACTCGCTACAAACTCAGCATTAAACATGCCTCACTTGCTCCCACCCAGTAACCCCCATATTTGGTGACAGGCTCCCTGACTGATCCTCTAGTCCCTGGCAAAGCACCCGAGCTTCCCCCCAGTGCTGGCTGTACCCCTGAACGTCCATCTGACTTGAGACTTAGGTGATCCCTGAGGCCCTCTGCCAGCCGGCCAGCCAACCTTCCCTTAAACCGCCTCTCTCAGCCTATCTACCCCTCCGCCAATAGCCCCGGCCCACTTACTCCAGCCAAAGAAGGGTGGCAGACTCCACGCCAGAGCATAGAGCCAGACACCCAGCAAGACAAGTGCTGTCCGTCTTTTGGATCCCATCCCGATGGTGGCCAGTGGACGTGTGATCACCAGATAGCGGTCCAGGGCTATGGCGGTCAGGGTGATCATGGACGTGATGCCGAAGACAGCCCCACAGAAGGCATAGAACTCGCAACCTGTGGGTAAACCCACTTCCCTAAGTCCCCGGGGAAGAAATTCCCAAAGGATGGAATACAGGACCAAGCCATCTCCACCCCGTTGCTTGCCACATCTGGCCGGGCTGGCAGGGCTCTCGGATCCAGAACCCCATCTTTCCTCCTCACTCAGTCACGGGGTTCAGGGTGCTGCCCACTGTGCCCAGCAAGAGCAAGCCACCTCATCTGGGCTACCTTCCACCACTGTGGCATCCCTCTGTTAAGACCCCTTCCTCCCTATAGCAAAGAGGAACCCCAGGTGTCTACCTGTCTCCCCAAAGAGCCACTTCCTGTAGAGGCTGCTGGCAAAGAAGACGGGGGCCTGAGTGAATGACATGAGGAAGTCGCTGACTGCGAGGTTGATGATGAACATGTTGGCCGGTGTCCGCAGGCCTCTGTTCCTGTGAGGTCAGAGAAGTCAGGGCATGCTTCCTAGGACCTCCGGAGCTGTGGGAGCCTTCCCTCACCCTCAGCTATTCATGCATACACGTATACATTCATGCTAATATGCTAAACGTACATGGACGCACAAACATGTCGCGCATGCACAAACCCCACACACATGAACAGACACAGGCTGGGGCTCCTGGGCCATAGGCATGTCTCTCAGTCCAGCAGGTATCACCAGTGCTATGGGCTAAGGGATCTCCCATGGTCAGTCCCTCAGAGTGAAGGGAGGAAGACTGTCTCCAGAAACAGCTGTGCAGCCAGGAGGCTGGCTCTGGGTCACACCCCTTTCTTTATCTCCCCCTCTGGATTTTATTCCCTCTGTGCGGCTCACTCTGACCCCTTGGACAATCCTCTCTGGCCCAGTGTCCCAACGGCGTCCCTCTGGCTACCCCTCCCACTTGCTCTGACACCTTCTTGCTATCTTCTCGGGCCTCCTCCTCCTCTTCTTCCCTGACTCCTTTTTCTTTCTCCTCTCCCTCCTTCTGCTGCTCAGTCCGTCTCTTTACTGTTCACTCTTGAGGTGGCAAAGGACCCAAGACCTATAACTCTGACTGTGGGACAGGTATCTTCACAACCCTCTTCTAGCACTATCCATCTGAATATTCGCTCCTACGGGAGGCATCATGGTGCCCGTTTCCCGAGGAGGGTACTAAGGCCTTCACTCACAAAAGGATTTGGTCACCAATCAGCGCACAAACAGGAGGAAGTACAGTGATGGGAAAGCCACAGTCCCCGTGGCAGAGCAGAGACATGGGCTCAAGGAGAACAAATGACGGCCTCGGTCCTTCCACTGGCCTGTGACGGAGCCTGAAGTCTGTGCTCACTTCCCAACCTGCCTGTGCCAGCCGGCAGGGCAGGTGGGGAGGGGAGCCAGGGTGGCTGCTGGGACCGGCTGCTGGGAGCTAGAGGGTCCTGGTGTCCAGGGATGCTCTTCAAGGTAGAGGAAGGATTCCTCTGGGAGCAGAGGATGCCAGAGGTGAGCTGAGAGCAGGGTAGAATGAACAGAGACCTGAAGGTCCCGGAGTACCTGCCTGCCTCGGAGGGTACGCCTGAAGCCCAGTGGGCATGCCTGTGCTAGTCAAGGCTCCCTGGGCCATTTTTTCCCTTTTCATCAGCTTGAAAGTTGGTGCCTAGACCTGATACTATAGAAGGTGTGGTCCTTGCTTCTCTGCCCATTCTACGGTGCCCTGGATAGAACTGGGTGACACTTTGCCCTTGTACTCTGCCCTCTCTGCATGGGTGGATATGCACAGTGTCCTTGACCCAACCCCACCAACCAGGCACCTGCAGAAGGTGTAGATGACTGTCAGGTTGCCCAGCATCCCTGTAAGCCCCACCAGCAGGATCACCGTACCCAGGATATAGTGAGCATGGTCTGGGACATTGACCGTGGGGAAGGGGACCCAGGCAGCAGCCTCAGGTCCAGACACCTGTGGAGGGAGAAAGAGGAGGGCATCACCTACAGATGTCCCTGGAAAGGAAAAGTAAGTTCCCAATGAGGCAAGCGGGGAAACGGAGGTACAGGTGAAAAGCTACGGCCAAGCCACAGGAGAGAAAAGTACAGGTCTTCCGAATTTTAACCCCAGACCCATATATGTGCAGGTGCCGGGCTCTTAGGAAGGTGAGCGGCTCAGTCACCTGCTGGAGGCTGGCAGGACAGGCGTGTGCCTGCAGAACAGGGACAGCTTGAGTGACATTGAGTAGAAACGGCTCCTGGGCACTGCCCTCCCAATCTATGGATACCCCACAGCAAGCCTCAAGGGAGAGCATGCAACCCCTGTAACGTAACTGAGGACGGACATCGAAGACTGACAGAGGAGGGAGGAAACTTTCCATTAGAAAGAAAGGTTCCTCGGGGTCACTGCAGAGAGGTCATTGCCCTGGGAGGTTAGGATACAAAGATGAGAAGGATGTCTCCCAGGAAAAGGGAGTGGTCTGCTCTTTGTCCTGCCCAACATCCCACTCTGGCCTGCACAAATCCAGAAGTCCAGGGCATGCCTTTTTCTCTATAACACCTCCACAGGACATCTAGCCAATGTCTGGAAAGACTAGATGTCACCAAGGGCAGGGCAGGGCCTGCCTTTCTGGTCCTCTAGTGGCCTCTGCAGATCAAGACATTACCTATCCCCTCTTTTTTCAGCCAGTTTGTAAGGAAAGCCCAGAGAATTTCAGTGATGCCCATGGTCTTTCACCTAAGCTCAGACCCTTTCTATCTCCCTGTCAAAGTGGGGGTAGGAGACAGGGTTGGGGACTGGGTCTCTGTGTACACACATGCTCCCCAAACTTACCGTGGGGCTTACAGGTAGAAGCTGGGCTCTTGCAGAGACGTTCTGAGTGCTGTTCCAATGGCTGTGTAGGGCAGGGCTGGCCATCAAGTTGGGGCCCTGAGTTAAGCCTGGTGGGGCTCTGGGCCCTGAAGGGGAGTCCATTGTAAGGCAAAGCGGTACCTGCTTGGGCTCAGAGAAGTTAAGGGCAGGGAACGCTCTGGGACTTCTCCCCGGACTTCCAGTGCTACTCAATCCTTAACACTGCAGTCTGGCCCACTCGCTGCCTGGCCCGCTCGCTGCCTGGTCCGCTCGCTGCCGCTCTCCTGCCCAGCATAGATCCAGCCTGGAGCTGCCCTTCAGGGGCTGACTGCTCAATGTCTGATGAAGCGCAAAGGAATGAGTGTCACACAGGCAGGATTCCTCCACACTTTTAAGTAGCCGTACTGGGTAGGGAGGGGACTACACATGCTCAGTGGCTCCCTGCTTCTGGCTGTCTCCTAAGTGGGTCCCACATGATGGGAGTGACATGAATATGTGTGTATATATGCATGTGGATGCTTAAGGGACACTGGCATGCTCAGCTCCTGGATACTGGGCAGGAGGCTTTGTCCTTTGTACTCCCTTTCTTCCTAGAACTCATCAAGAACGGCCCTGTTGTTCTGGGAGTCATGGTGGTCACTGGGGAAGAAAACCTATGTAAGGTCCATGAGTCCATGGCATCTTCACACCGCCCTGCCTGAAGGAAGATTCTCCAGTGTCACATGGTATTCAGGGACAAGAAGTGGTATTTATGTAGGTGCAGGGCTATGTACCTGCCATCTCAGTGAAAAGGATCACTTTAATTCATCAGTTCGAGACCAACCTGGGCAACATATCAATACCTTGTCTGAAAAAAAAAAAAAAGTAGATTCGGGGCTGGAGAGACAGCTCAGGGGTTAAGAGCATGTGTTAGTCCTTAAGAGGATCCAAGTTTGGAACCCAGCACCTGTTTCTAACCCCAGCCTCTGACTCCCTCTTCTGGCCTCTCTCATGCAGACACCCACATGCAGATACACATACTTACACACAATAAAAAATACCTTTAAAAAATTGGTTTTTACTGGGGAGACTAAACCACCAAGGCTCACCAGGTATATGCTGTCCCCTTCTTATGTCTGAGTACATGGGCCAAGCTTCTGTTACACCATGGAGCCAAGTCGGGGCTCAGTCACCCACTGGTTCCTACTGTTCCTTTCCGGTGACGCTCCACAACAGTCTAACCTTGGAGCACTGAGCAGCCAAGCTCAGGTACTAGACTGTCAGATCATGGCTGCCAGAGGAGAAAGGAAGTGTCTGTGAACACCAGCTTCCGGTACCTTGGGACTTTCCTGAAAGTTAGCTTCCGAACCTGGCAAAGGGTTAGGGAGGCTTGATCACGTGGAAAGTGGGGGTCACAGGCAGTGTCTTATGCTGGGGGGAAGAGCAGCCATTGAACCTGCCTCCTTGAGAAAGCATACAGTTCTGGCCACCAGCCTCTGCTCACATGCAGCTCCCCAAACTTTGCCTGTCCCCCACTCTGGATTCCAGCTCAAACAGATTGTCAGCGTCATCAAGGAAGCCCTCCCAAGGACCTGGGATGGTCACAATCACCTGTGCATCCTCTTCAGCGGCCATCAGAGATGCCATTGGATCGGGCCCCTCTCTCCTGGGGCCACAGGCAGCCTTGTTTTGCTTCCTTCTGGGACCCTCTGTATAGTGCACTGTACCAGGAACCGCAAAGTCCCCTTGGCCCCTGCTTTTCAAGGCGTGGCCTGTGGGCCAGCCACTTGAAGCCTGTGGGACTCAGGTAATTTGCGGTGGTAGGATGCACTGCTTTGCCTGGGGCTGGAAGGGCTACAGGAGGGAAGGAATCCCGGGGGGTGTCATAGAAGGAAGGTGCTCCCGTGTGGGGTGCCGCTGGAACGGTGCTGTAGAGTGGGGTTGGGGTGCAGAGAACCCACTGCTGTCTTCTTCGGCCTCCTGCTTCAGTAGGTGCCAGCACTCCCCTGGAAGTCTGCTAAAGGGCTGGGAAGACGTGGTGCCTGTGACCCTGAGCTGCAGGGGGATGGTGCAAACTGGCGCCGGCTAGCCTCCACCCCTCATCTGGAGGCTCATCTCCCCACCCTTACTATCCACCTGGAACTGGAACCAGTGGGGGTCACTGGGCTTCAATTCACTTGCAGCAAGCTTGTTCTTAGATTCCCTCACTCGCCCCAGCTCAGGGGTCCCTTCCAAGTGGTGGTTTGAGCCAGGGGAGGGGCAGTGGCGCCAACTTTTGGCTTTGACTAGACTCTGTGGTGTCTCTGTTCATCCCGCGCCACCCTTCTGCTCACCCCGGTTTCAGCATCTGTGGCTGATCCCACTTGTATCCCACCCTCACCCCACTCCTAGCCACTGGACTAAGGGAGACCAGGGGCTTACAGCACTGCCTGAAGTCTGCTCTTCTCGCCTCCACAGCATGCCTGGCTGGAGGTGAGAAAAGCTCTTTAGGCCTCTCCTCCCCAGAGGTGCAGCCAGGGGCATGGGAAGTGGGAAGCCTCAGAGGGTTGAGAGCTGGGTGAGAGGCTGCCACAGAGACGGGAGTGTGTTGTTCATTTTAATGTTAGGCCAGCAGTGGGCAGAGGGAAGGGGCGAGACTGCACTCGGGGAACATAATCAATCTGGTAACACAGGGCCCCATGCTGACTTTGCTTAAGGGTGTCCAAGTCCCAGAATGCTTGTAGAAAGTCCTGAAAGTCCTCACCAGAAAAATCTGATTGCGAAGTCAGTAGGGTAGGAGGCTCCTGGCCCCTGGCCACCATCATTTATGGCCACAGCATCCACAGCACAGACATCTCAAATCCATTCCAGGCAGTGGTATTGCAATTCCAGTTTCAAGCCTTCCGGGCCTCCTCTGGGGATTGGCTTCCCCACCCATGGCCTATATGGTTACCCAAAGGCTCCTGGGAAATTCCAAAGAGCTGTTTCCAAGGGAATATTCAATGTCATAACAGGCCCCTGGCCAACAGCTCACCTGGGCTTCCTTTACCTGGAATCTGGCAAACCCCTTGAGAATGGGAGCCTCCTTCTCCTCATGGCCCAGGGGAGGGGCTAGAAACAAAAACCTCTCCGGCGGCCTTTTGCTGTGTGTGGTACCTGTGCATCTCTTCCTCCTTCCCTGACCTGGGCCTAAGGATGCTATTCCCAGCCTAGTCTACCCAAGGAGCCAGAGGCATGACCGGGACCCCGTTAATGCCCTGAAACATCCAAACTAATTTGTTTCCTCTAGATTTCTCCTCCTCTGGATGATACCCCACGCCCTTACATGATACTCTTCAGCATTTCCTCCGAGTCCCTTCTTTAGAACCCTGCGTTAGCCAAAGGAAGCCGGTAAAGGAAACTGGGAACTCCCAGGAGGCGTGGAGAATGTGACAGTCTACATACCCCGTGAGACCATTTCCTGTCCCCACAGAACACCTGCACCACTTCCTAATGGTGCCCACATTCCCGGCCCAGAGTGCTGGCCCCAGGTATTCAGCCCTGCCACCAATGATGGAAGTATTTAGTCTATCTGTGCTGTCCTGGTGAGTGCAGTCTGGGGCACTCCAATGTCATTCCAAGAGTGGCATTCATTCATTAAGCTCCAATAGTGCAGATTGCCATCAGACACAACAGCTGCCCTGGTGAGCTCAGGGTCTAATTTGGGAGGGGGTGATGTCGTCATATCCCAGAAAGCAGAAGCCTGTTCTTCCCTCAGCCAAGCGTTCTATAGGGAAGTACAGGTAAGAGAAAGTGAGACAGAGGAATTAGGAATCACAAAGTCAAGGAAGCGAAAGTAAAGCCCCTCATTCAAACTTTTAACTTGAAAACTGACCACACACCCAAGATGGACATGTGGGTATAGAAAACTCGCCATACGGGTGGGGTGACCCGTGTTTCACATCCCACTGCCCACCGGAAGTGATTGCATGTTGCCAGATTTAAAAAATGAAACGCGTTCCTTAGGGTTTCACTGCTTCCTTGTTCATGCACAAAGCACCATGGCCTATGCAGAGGCTTACGATTTACACAGACATCCACGACTTAGGGTTCTGTACTGGAACAGAGGGAAAATACTGTGCTTTCCCAATGTAGTTCTGCTGATCCAAGTCATTTCGTACAGAGTAAGGCATCTGTGTGAGGAGAGAAAAAGAGGAAGGTGCCGTGCCCATTTTGATGTATGACAGTCTAGAGTAATTTCTGACGGCCGAGAGAGCAGAGGTATCAAAGACAGATGAAGCAGGATGGAAATCTACGGGGACTCTCAGAGACATTCTCAGCCGGAGTATTCTGCCACAGAACTGCGTACCTGGGTCCGCTCGGGCTCCACCCCACCAGCCCCGGCTGATCTCGGCACGACCCTAGGACGGTTCTGCATGGAAGCTGCATTTATCTTTTGCTGTGGTTGTCCACATGCCAGCTTTACAGCAAAACCTCAAAGCTGCAGGCAGTGCAGATTTTCTTGTCTCCTCAGCCCAGCACTGTCCTCAAGACACTAGGAAACAAAAGGTCAAGAAAACTTGTGAGCAAAGTACCCAAAACAAACTTTTAACTTGAAAACTGACCGCACACATAAGATAGGCGTGCGGGCATAGAAAAACCTGCCATGTGCGTGATCACATGTTTCACATACCTTGAGCCCATCCCTCTGCCCCTCACAAGCAGGTGACCTTGTAGCATTTCAGCTTTGCTGATGTCTGCCCCAAAGGTCTGCGTAGTGACACAGAACCACACGCCTCTGAGCTCCTTGCCCACAGGCTGAACATAGAGCTATGTACCACGTGATGTGATGCTCATGGACCATCACAAATGGTGACCCCATAAGGTTATCCACCCAGTGACATGTTGTGAATGTGCTGTGCGATACTGGCAACGCAGTGAAATCACCTATATACAGACTTCTTGGAAGATATCCCTTTCAAAAGCAAAGCAGAACTATACTGAGACCTGCCTCCGAGGCCTCCCAACTGCTTTAAGAAACACATGGTAGTGCTGGACACTTGCCTTACCCAGAGTCCAGGTTCCACCTTTGTAAGGCTGTGGAGATGAGGCAACATATTGCCGTTCCCCAGGATCACGAAGTCTGTACAGCACACCCTCCAGGTGATTTCCTGGGGTTTTTCAAAATGTCTGCATCTGAGTCCATCATCAGAGACTCTGGTTTAGTTGGCACTGGAAGCTTTTAAAAACGCTGCCTGTCAGGCATCTCATCTCTGGAGAGATGGCTCAGCAGTTAAGAGCACTGGCTACTCTTCAAGAGGTCCTGAGTTCAAGTTCCAGCAACCACTTGGTGGCTCACAGCCATCTGTAATGAGATCTGATGCCCTCTTCTGGCACGCAGGTATACATGCAGACAGAACACTGTCTACACAACAAATAAATCTTTTTTAAAAAAGGCTACCTGCCATTTGCATCTCCTGCTGCTCTAGGTCAATGCCAGGCATCCAACACCCACGACTTACAGGAGATTCCCATCACAGCCTCTCATGCAGTGCCGATTCCCGGGCTCCTGGCTCTTTCCCTGCCCTTGATGCAGCTGGGGCCGAGAGTGAATGTCCATTTTCTTTGCTCTGCAGCTGCCAAGGCCTAGATTCAGACCCCTGCCTGGTCTGTCTGAGCCCCTGACAGATGGGGACAATGGGTATTGATGACAGACCAGACACTTGGTGTATCAGGAGCTGAAGGGCATGGCAGGGGAGTCTGGTGAATAGAGCTGTGATGGGCACAGGCTGTGAGGCAGAGGGATCAGACTGAGAGGACCAGGTTCTCAGCCTGGGTTGTGTGGGTTGAACTCATGGCAACTGTCTCAGTTAGGGTTTTTATTGCTGTGAAGAGACACCATGACTATGGCAACTCTTTTTTTTTTTTCTTTTTTAAGGTTTATTTACTTATTATGTATACAGTGTTTTGCCTACATGTATGCCTGCAGGCTAGAAGAAGGCACCAGATCTCATTACAGATGGTTGTGAGCCACCATGTAACTGCCTGGAATTGAACTCAGGACCTCTGGAAGAGCAACTCATGCTCTTAACCTCTGAGTCATCTCTCCACCACAACTCTTACAAAGGAAAACACATAACTGGGGCTGGCTTACAGTTCAGAGGTTTAGTCCATTATCATCATGGCCAGAAGCAAGGCAGCAGGCAGACATGGTGCTAGAGAAGGAGCTGAGAGTTCTTACATCTTGACTCACAGGCAACAGAAAGTGGTCGGAGACACAGGGTGACGCTGGAGCATATATGAGACCTTAAAACCCTCCTCCACATTGACACACTTACTCCAATAAGACTATACACACTCAAAGAAGGTCACATTCTCTAATAGTGACACTGCCCTTGTGGGCCATTTTCCTTTCAAACCACCACAGCAACCATGAATTTGGATGAGACAAAGAAAAAGAAAAATAAACATTATTCTTCCCATTAACCTTTAGTTTAATGGTGGTTTGGTTTTGCCCTCCATGATGAGCACGGGCAAACCCCACACTGTGGTACTTACTGTGTGACTGTGATAACAACCCCACACCATGTTACATATTACTCATGACTGTAATGAGTGCTATGACTGGAAATCATGAGCCGGAGTAAGCTGCAGGCATCACTACCTTAAATTATGCTTCTGCTCAGATATGAGGTCCGACATTTTTGTTGAAGCACGTTGATCATCAGGCACAAATCCACCATTTGACCTCTTAGTAACAATATTTCAGTGTTCTTTGTTGTAGTTGTTGGCTGTTTTTACTCTTTTCCTCTTTGGCTCTTTTGGCAGCCTGCCATCCAGCACCCAAATAAATACATGGAGGCTTATTCTTGTTTATAAATGCCCAGCCTTAGCTTGTCTTGGTTCTAACCAGCTCTTCTTTCTTTCTTTTTCCTTTCTTTCTTTTTTCTCTTTTCTGTCTTTCTTGTTTCTTTCTTCCTTCCTTCCTTTCTCTCTCTCTCTCTCTCTCTCTCTCTCTCTCTCTCTTTCTCAAAGATTAATTTATTTATTGTGTATACAGTGTTCTGTCTGCATGTGTGCCTGCAGGCCAGAAGAGAGCACCGGATCTGAATCTCATTACCGATGGTTATGAGCCATTATGTGGTTGCTGGGAATTGAACTCAGGACCTCTGGAAGAGCAAGCAGTGCTCTTAACCACTGAACCATCTCTCCAGCCCCTTAGCTAGCTTTTCTTAACATAAATTACCCCACCTACTTTTTGCCTCTGGGCTTTTACCTTTATTTCTGTATATTTTTCTTTCCTTCTTATTCCATGTCTGGCTGGGTGGCTGGCCCCTTCTTTTCTCAATCCTCAATCTGCTCCTCCCAGATTTCTCCTTCTATTTATTCTCTCTGCCTGCCAGCCCCGCCTATCCTTTCTCCTGTCTTGCTATTGGCTGTTCAGCTCTTGATTAGACCAATCAGATGTTTCAGGCAGGCACAGTAACACAGTTTCACAGACTTAAACAAATGCAACATAAAAGAATGCAACCCATCTTTGTATCATTAAACAAATGTTCCACAGCATAAACAAATGTAACACAAATTAATATCCACAACACTTTGTAATCTTGTGTATTTTATTTATGTATCAGACAACACTCCTGGAGCTAAGTAAGATGGCCCAGTGGGTAAACAGTTGCAGTACAAGTCTGGTGACCAGAATTTGATCCCTAGCACCCAGGTGGAAGGAGAAAGCTGAGGCTTCACATAAGCATCTGGCCGCCACATGTGCACCACGGCTCATGCCACCCACACATACACAGACACATCATATATGGGCAGGCACACACACATACACAAAGTGATGTAAGAGCACTCCCAGAAGTGGTGATGGTGGAGTGTGCCTGGGATCCCAGCACTAAAGAGGTCAAGGAAATAAGATCAGGAGCTAAGAGCAGCCCAGGCTATAGTGAGTCTGTGACATGGACTGCATGGAGACCTGTCTCTAGAAGCAAAACAAAACCAAGGCCAACAACAAACCCTACTGGAATTGGGTGTGGTGGTGTATAGAACGCCAACACTCAGAACCCTGCGGGAGGAGGACCTGGAATATGAAGTTAGCTGAGCTACATAGACAGAGCTGGTTTAAAAAAAAATGAAAACAAAACCAAACATTCCTGAAAAATTCCCCGTGAGCATCTCAGAACTCAAGGCGGGCACAGACAAGGCTCAGAGCTATGGAGCCAAAGATAAAGTAGCGGGTGTCAGAGCCATGATTGCAGGGGATAGAGGCGGCTCCTTCTGAGATCTCCACCCACTGCCTGGGGGTCCTCAGATCTGCTTCTTCTATTAGGGAGATGCCTGGACGCGTCGGGTCCTCCGAGACCTTTCATCTGCACCCCTGAGCCCCGGGATCTGGCTTGTTGCCCGTCTTCCCACATCCTGGCATCAGCTCTAATTCCTCGGAGCTTGCAGAGCCACAGAGCAACCTGTGTAGGTGGGGAATCTTTGGGAGGCTCTGGCCACCCCAAGACCAACGAGGTGCAGGGTTTGGTATCCCCCGAAGTAGAGATTGATAGTGACCTGAACTTGGGACAGTGCCTTACCTCAGGGACAGGGCGCGACAGGCAGAGCATGGCGCTGGAGAAAAACACCGAGGATGACTGCTAAAGTAGAGTGTGACAGTGAACGCTTGTAGCTGTCTCTCCCTGTAGAGATACAAGGAATGCAAGCCCAGGGCTGTGCCCTGAAACCAGGCCTCAGAAAGCAACCCTCACAGCCCATGCTGTCCCCTGCGCTTCTCACTTTGAAAGTCCACAGTCCCCACTAGGAACCTTGGTTTTTCTCTAGTCATTAGAAAAGCTCCAAGAGTCACAGTTCTGCTAGCGAAAACCTCACATTTGCTCCCCAAGGACTCCCAAGATTTCACATCAACTTGAAGAACAGGGGACCCTTATCCATGAGTACAGCAGAGGACTTTGTGTCCCCAGCAGAGGGCAGGGGTGAGTCATCTGAATGGTACTCAAGTCTGGGACAAGGTAGGGAGTTGTGGCGAACTCCTGAGTTGAATTTGTAGTTTTGGTTTTCACGATCTAAGAGATGAACACATCCTTTAGAAATGAAAGGTTTCTATGAAAACTTGTTCCCTGATCCATCCCTCCAGCCCTGTAGTCTCGCCTCCTTGAAATCTGGTTTAGGATTTGTGGAAAGGGACTTTTCCTCTTGTCAGCTAGCCCCCAAAAAGCAGTAACTGAGAGGTTTAAAGGTACCAACTTTCTGGAAAGACTGTCACTGAGCTGCTGCATAGCCTTCCAAAGCTTCAAAGGAGCTCACACTTGGCCTTGATCCGAAGCCATCATCCTTTAAGCCACATTCAAGAGACCTGCAGAGGTGCTTTTCTTCCTATGGGTCTGGCAGCAGACTGTCCCTCTGAAATAAAACCAACCTCTTGTGACTAGGGATGTAGCTGAATTGGTAGAGTGCATGCCTAACATGTCCAATACCGTGGGTTCAATCCCCAGCAACACACACACACACACACACACACACACACACACACACACCACTACCACTACCACCACCACCACCACCACCACCACAACAACAACAACAACACTCACAAAGGGTATAATGGCATATGCCTATAATACCAGTACTCAATAAGTACAGAAAACCCAAAAGTTCAAGATTACCCTAGGATCAGTATAGAGTTCAAGCTACCCTAGGCTAATGGAGACCTGTCTTTAAAAAAGTATAATTTTTTGCTATCTAGACCACTAACTTGGTCCATCAATCAGACTGTCCTAGGCAGCCTTTGCGTACGACAGTGAAATGAATGCCTGAGGAAGCTCAGGGGTCTGTATTAGTGAGCTTTATCAAAGGGTCTCCCAGCTGCAATCTCGTCGTGATGGAGGTTCATATGCATGGGAGTACTTACACTACCAAACAAAAAGTCAGAGACTGGAGTACCACAATCCCATCTCCCCAGGGACCTAAGGCCTTCCCATCAGCCCCACCTCCTAAAGTGATTCCCAAGGGAGCCACGTTGAGGACCAAACCTTCAATTACAATGGATCCTTGAACACATGATTAAGTCAAATCTAAACCATAGCACAATATATCACTATGACGGACAGTAACAAGCGATAGTCCATCAAGTGATAACCAAAGCTTTAAGCAAGGTTGACAAGAGGCTCACCGGCAGCATGCATCCAGGTATTTGCGTAGTTTCTGAGTAAATAAATGGGATCAATGGCCTCATGTGATGGAATGCTTCTTGACTTAAAGAATAAGTCCATTACCTGAGGGGTGGAGGGTGGCGCACACCTTTAACCCCAGTACTCAGGAGACTGAGGCAGGAGGATCTCTGAGTTTGAGGGCAACCTGGTCTACAAAGTGAGTTCCAGGACAGTCGGGATTACACAGAGAAATCCTGTCTTGGTGTGTGTGTGTGTGTGTGTGTGTGTGTGTGTGTGTGTGTGTGTGTGTGCCCGTGCGTGCGTGTACACGTGCGCGCAGGGGGTTGGGAGTGGGGATGGGGGGTGGGGAGTGGGGGTGGGGGGGCAGCAAGCAAAAGCCAGAGGAATGGACCTCCTGACCAAAGGAGGACATGAAAAGGAATTTAACTCCTTGGCTATTGAGGTTTGAGGTGATTGGAGCTGTGTTTACCCGATTCTTCTACTTGAATGTTCAGGCTAGCAATTCTTCTCATATGGCATGAGGGACATAAATGTCCCTAAAGTCTCCTGTGGAATCATTCAATGAGTATTTTAGACACCTGACTTCTTGAGTCTGGGGGTGTGGCTCAATGACAGAACACTTAGCTTAGCATATGTGAGACCCTGACAGCCTAAGGTCCCTAGGATCTCAAACAAAAACAACCCCCAAAACAAACCACCTCATTTCTTGAGGCCGCAAGACCAAACAGTCTTGAGAAATCCATTTCCCGGCTCGGTGTCCTAAAGCTCTTGAGGAAGTAAGTTTTCAGACGATGCACTTACTGTAGGTGGAAATGGCGACCCGGCTGACCCCTGTGTGGAGGTGCAAGGCTGGTGTGGCACTGAGGGGCACCCAAAGCCCTGCACGCCACAGGGTGGGAAAAGCAAACAGCTCTGGCATTTGCCACATGGTCACAAAGGACTAGGTTACAGACAAAGAGTCTGAAAGGATGGTTTCTTAACAAAGCAGGGCGATTCTAATAGATTCAAAGAAACTTAAAACCTATATAATGACTCAAAGAGACTTCTTGGAGCAATCAAGGGAATTTGATCTCTGCCTCAACAGTAGATGTTTTAAGGAGCCATTGCTTTTTAAAAATGAGGAAATGGTACGGTTGGTGGTGTGTCAAACCTCTTGGACAGACATATAATGCCTAGAGTTTTCTTTAATAGTTTGAAGAAATACAGTACAGGAGATGGGGATGAGATTGGAAGGAAGTGTGTGTGAGAGAGAGTGGGGGACTGGAGGAAACAATTGGCTGAAGCCGATAATCAGCTATGTGGCATGTCCTTGAGGATGTCTATATTTTTCTTTTGCTGCTGTTGTTTTTACTTTCTTTTGAGACAGGGTCTTACTATGTAGATCTGGCTGTCCTGGATCTCACTATATAGAGCAGGCTGGCCTTGAACTCACAGAGATCTGCCTGCCTCTGCCTCCTGAGTACTGGGATTAAAGGTGTGCGTCAGCATGCCCAGGTATGCGTTCTTTCTAACCACTACATCCTCCCATAAAAACAAAAGATATTCAACATCTGTGGCTTAAACTGAGGTCATTTAAAGACCATCTCCTAGCGAGGCATTCATTGGAAGGAGTAGAGTCTGACTCCTCTGATAATTGATAGCTCTGCATAGCTCTTAGTAACTTGGCTAAAGTCACGTGGCATCTAAACAGTGGAGCTGGTGTTTACTCTTCAGCAGTTCACTGCTGAGCTCTTGCCCTAAGCCGTCCATGGTATGCTGAGTCAGAGCCAATCCCTTCAGAACCAGAAACTCTCTATCCTATCCCTGTGGCGGGGTTTGAGTTTCGGTCATCAATCACTCACAAATGAGCGTTTTTTGCTGGGTAGTGGCTGATTAGTCTCCAGCGTTTGGTGCGCCATGGACATCGTCGGTGTGCTGTAAGAAAGGAAAAAAGAGCACGTGTCAACCTGAGGGTCATTTCGATGGCTCAGCTAGGAGACATGCTCCTGGGTCCTGGAGAAGTGGTGCATGGTCAGCTTTGCTGTGGTAGCAAACAGTGGTTTATAAACATGTACATGTGTGGCAGTGTCCACATGGCTGTGGTGGAGGCTGCCTATCTCTTTCATTTCAGAACTAGCTTGGACAAGCAAGAGAGAGCGGAACATCTTAATACCCCTCAGGTTTTCTGCCCCGCTGTGGTATAAAATGCATGCTCCTGTAGCATTCCACTCACCAGAGCAGGTCAAGGAACTGACTGTACCTTTGAGAAGAAGCTTCAGATCACGTGAATAATCCTCTTAGGGAGCACAGAGCAGATGGTTGGCATCAGTGATCCAATTACTTGTATATCTCAGGATAGTAACTATAGATGCAGGATGGGATGGGGCTGTTGCTGGTATTTTTCCTTTCTCGTGTTTCTCATTTGTTCAATATTTGTATATATTGTTATAACTCAACACCCATTCAGTTACACCGAATCATAGTGTCTGGAGGAGCTTGCCTTCTCTACTACCTGGCCTGTAGCACGTTGCACAGCTCTTCTGAAGGAAATCCCACCACTCACCTTGAATCAGTTATCTGTTCACTTGACTTTTGTATGTGCATTTGTTTTGTTTTGTTTTGAGACAGGATCTCTCTACACAGCCCTGGCTGTCCTGGGACTCACTCTGTAGACAGGCTGCCTAGAACTCTCAGAGATCCACCTGCTTCTGCCTCCCCAGTGCTGGGATTAAAAGAGTCTGCCATCAAGCCCAGACCACTTGACTTCCAAAAAATTATTTTACTATTTTTTTTGGTGCGTGTGTGTGTGTGTGTGTGTGTGTGTGTGTGTGTGTGTGTGTACACGCGCACATGCTCAGGTACCTGTTCAAGTACCAAGTGTTTAGGCACCCGAAGAGGCCAGAAGAGGGCACCAGATCCCTTGGAGCTGGAGTTACAAGCAGTTGTGAATCCATTGGATGTTAGTACTGGGAATTGAACTTGGATCTTCTGGAAGAGCAGCAAGCTCACTTAACTGAGTCACCTCTCCAATTACCACTTAATTTCTTTTTAAATGGATCCACATCGCTTTGCTTTCTCTTACCACATTTCTGGTAGGTCGTTAAGCACCCTTAAGCGTTAATGAAAATACCTACAGGAAAGAGGCCAACAAGTTCCAGGTACTCATAGAGACCTCTTCAATCCAAGTGATGTGTTGCTTCTATTGGTAACATTTCCAGTGTAACAGGCAGGGCATTTGCTTTCATTTCCAGCATTTGATTTTGTTATTCACCTTTTGTTACTGAACTAACAAATACTTATTTTCCAGTCAAGCAGAACCACACTGCAATTGGCCAGCTTCACTTCTCTGTGTGGTGTGATTATTTCTCTGTGTCTCTTCTCTTAGGTCTTATTCTTTATTGTTTATGGCTGTAAGATATCTCACCTTATGAGAGCAACATATTTTATTTAAACTAATCTTCTAGTACTTTTTAATTCCATTATAAGTTGACTTACAAATTAATTACTTCAAACAGCCACAATTACATCAGTAAAATACATATTAAATAAGGCATTGTACCTAACAACTGCAATTTTTTAAAAAGATTTATTTATTATGTATACAGCATTCTGTCTGTATGTCTGCCTGCAGGCTAGAAGAGGGCACCTGATCTCATTATGGGTGGCTGTGAACCACCACGTAGTTGCTAGGAATTGAACCCAGGACCTCTGGAAGAGCAGTCAGTGCTCTTAACCACTGAGCCATCCATCTCTCCAGTCCCACAATTGCAAATTTTGTAAATTTTTTTCAAGGGCATAAAGGTCATTTTCTGGGCTGCAAAATAGATCTCAACAGACTGGAAAAGCAGTGTCTTGTGATTACAAAGTAATTAAATGCTCCATAACAAAATCATAAATAGAAAGTCTATGTGTGTCTAGAATTCATTCAGGGGCGCTAGGAATCGAACCCCGGGTACACATGCTAGACAAGCACTTTACCACTGAGCTGCCTCCTTGAGCTCAGGCCTGCAATACAAACACTTGGGAAGTGGAGGCACATGTATCAGTATTCTAAGGTCATACACAGCAAGTTCAAGGCCAGCCTGGACTGAGTAAAACTGTCTCAAATCTCAAACAAGCTGAGGAGTGTAGATGTAACCAACCGTCTTATTAAATAAGAAACACAGAACCAATGCAAAGAAGAAAGCTAAGAGGTCAGAGCTAAAAGTTAAAACCTTACCCTTCCTCCTACGGTGGTCCTACCTCTCCGAAAGAGAGCTACTTCCTATGTTAAAGTCTTTATAAAGACTTTCTGTTCTGCCTTCTCATTGGCTGTAAACCCAACCTCATGACCGCCTCATCACTGCCTGTCTGTACAGACCTCCAGGTCTTCTATGGTTGGTATTGAGATTAAAGGCGTGTGTCTCCAATGCTGGCTGTATCCCTGAACACACAGAGACTTTTGTAGCTCTGCCTACCAAGTGCTGGGATTAAAGGTGTGCACCACCACCGCCCAGCTTTCCTATGGCTTGCTAATAGCTCTGACCCCCGGGCAACTTTATTTATTAACATACAAATAACATTTTAGTACAAATAAAATATCACTATAGAGGAGAGCGATGCTCTTCTCTTATTGGAGCTCCCTGAGAAGAACTCTGGTTGCATGAAGTTTACTTAGGGATGTCACTGGAATGCAGAAGTGAGGGAGAGGCAAGAGTGGGAAGTGGGAGCAGGAAAACCAATAGAGATGGTGAGTGGTCCTGCTGTGGCTACGGGGGTCCTCTGAAGGGCCTGCAGAATGGATGGGGACGCTAGAGGCGTGTCCACAGGCATGCACCTAAGACAGAGAAGCAGAGGCCCCCGTGCCTGACATGGTACTCTGCTAACTTGCATGGAACTGTCTAGAGCAGTGGTTATCAACCTCCCTAGTGCTGCAACCCTTTAGTACAGCTCCTCAGGTTGTGGTGACCCCAACCATAAACTTATTTTTGTTGCTACTTCTTAACGGTAATTTTGCTGCTGTTATGAATTGTAATGTAAATATCTGTGTTTTCTGATGATCTCAGACAATTCTGTGAAAGGGCTTCTTACCTCCAGGGGTCGCGACCCCCAGGCTGAGAACATCTTGTCTAAAGTTTTGAATAATATATGTGGGTTGTATAGAAAGCACAATACAGCTCCTTGAGGTACAGTAGTACCTCAACCATTGTGACCAAAGTCACTCCAGGACCTGAAAGGGCAGGGGTCAGAGAAACCTGGGTATCACAGCTGTAAAAAGAGGGTCTTCCTGGGGGGAGCAGCAACTGTAGAACCTCGCAAGCAAGGAGGAAAGGACAAAGGGAGGGAGAGGGTGTATACACTCCGCCTCACTCTCTCTGTCCTCTGCTCCCTTGCTCATGACACCAGGTCCTTCCTGGAAAGTGGATGAGCCATGAGCCACTTAAACAAAACAACACAAAACTCTGTGTGTGTGTGTGTGTGTGTGTGTGTGTGTGTGCACTGCAGGTGCCCTTGGAGGCCAGAAGAAGGTGTTGAATACTCTGCAGCTGGATTTACAGTTAGCTGTGGTTGCTGAAAACCAAATGCAGGACCTGTACCCGAACAATGCATGCTCTTAACCACTGAACCATTCAGTCTAGATCCAAGACCACACATTCACTGTTACTATTTCACTAATAAACATTTCAGGTTTTATGGGATAAACTATGCTCTTAGAACCTAAAAGCAGCAACAGATGACACAATATGATATGGCTGCAATCTAATCAAACTTTTTATGGACCCCAAAATGTAAATTTCTTATACTTTCTGAATGGCGTGAAATATTATAATTTAGATTAAATTGTTATGGTTGTTGTTTGACACAGAGTCTCCCTGTGTAGGTCAGGCTGGCCTTGAACTCTGGTCCCCCTTCCTTCCTTCCCTCTCTCCTTGCCAGGTTACTAAGGTTGCTGCTTTCCCTCCTGGGGAGATTCATTCATGGTGATACTTGGTTTTCTCTGATGCCTGCTCTTCCAGGCCCAGGTGTGCTTTCAGCTCCTGGGTGTTTAGTCCCAGGACACTGCACCTGCACTGTCTTTACTGGTCTCTTTTCACACACACACACACACACACACACACACACACACACACACACACACACACACGAGTGATTCTCAACCTGTGGGTCATGACCCCTTTGGTGAGCAAACAACCTTTTCACGGGGGTGGGGGGGTGCAGATCAGATATCCTGTGTATCAGATGTTTACATTATGGTTTGTAACTGTGCCAAATTATAGTGTGAAGTAAGCAACAAAAATAATTTATCATTGGGGGTCACCACCACATGAGTTATCGAAGCATTAGGAAGGTTGAGAACCACTGCCATACATCATTATGAATGGTCCCATTTAATAAGCATTTGCTGTTTTGGAGACAGGTTCTCAAGAAGTTCAGGCTGGCCTTGAACTTGCTGTATAGCCAAGCACGACTTTGAACTTCTAAGTCTCTTGCTTCCTTAGTGTTGGAATTACAGGCGTTCGTCAGTGTGGCGTATGGGGTGCTGGGGCTCAAACCCAGGGCTTTGTGTATGCTAGACAAGCATTCCACCAACTGAGCCTCATCCCACTTCAGGAGGGGTGCAGACCTGCCTGTAACCCCAGCTCTGGAGAGGCAGCCTCGGGGAAAAGCCAAGGCCAGTCTAGTCTCCAGAGTTTCAAAGCTACATAGAGAAACCCTGTCGTAAAACAAAGCAAACAGAAACCAAAGACAAACACAAAAAAGAGTTCCAGTTCATGTGTCACCTGTCTGTCACCACACCGATCCGCTCTGTCACCCAGGGTTTCTCTCACCCTGCCTTCTGCATGAGTTCACTGGCTCAGAAGAGTCTCTTGAAGTTTATGCTCTAGGTTTTACTATTGTCGTGGGTCGTTTAATATTTTTTTATTTTTGTGGCTCCATTCCTTCCAAGACAGAGACACTTTCCTTCAGAGCTGATTGTCTCACTGTCTGGCAGCACCAGCTACATTGGCTTCCATCTGTCCTGACACATTAGGAGTTTCAGATGTCCGGGTAGCCATCCCACTCATTCTCTCCTAGTCAGGGGGGCACCTGTCTCTTTGTCCCTCCATCTTGCTGCCAGGTACAAGATGCCTGTCTGACCTAACCCTGGGATCTTTCTTGAGATACAGGAGGGAGCCCATCCCTCTTCCCTGGTGGACCCTCACTCTGCTCCGAGTCAGAAGAAGCTGCAACCTGGCCAGGTGGTTGCACACACCTTTAATCCCAGCACTCAAGAGGCAAAGCCAAGCGGATCTCTGTGAGTTCGAGGCCAGCCTGATCTACAGAGTGAGATCCAGGACAGGCACCAAAACTACACAGAGAAACCCTGTCTTGAAAAGAAGAAGAAGAAGGAGAAGGAGAAGGAGAAGGAGGAGGAGGAGAAGAAGAAGAGGAAGAAGAAGAAGAAGAAGAAGAAGAAGAAGAAGAAGAAGAAGAAGAAGAAGAAGAAGAAGGAAGAAGAAGAAGAAGAAGAAGAAGAAGAAGAAGAAGAAGAAGAAGAAGAAGAAGAAGAAGAAGAAGAAGAAGAAGAAGAAGCTGCAACCTTAGTATCTGAGCTAACTGAACGTCTGATTTAGGAGTGTGATGGTCCCCCTTATCTGAGGGACCTGTGTTTCAAGACGTTCCATGAATGCCTGAACCCACTGATTGCACTGGGTATGCTGGTTTTTCCTACACGTACCCATGATAAAATTTAATTTACATTAAGCACAGTGAGAGATTAATAATAGCCAATAATAAATTTGAAAAATTGTAACCACACATAATAAAAGTATTTTAAAATTTATCATTTGGCTGGGTATTTAGCTCAGTGGTAGACTGTAGACTCATCATGAGGGGTGGGGAGCTGTATGAATTTATACCTCACACTACAAAACATTAAAAATTTAAAATACATATGAATTTTCTAATTGGGGGCATTTTTCATTTAATATTTTGGGATCCCAGTTGACATTGAAAGTTCAAATAGAGACCATTGTTACTTTTGTGGTAAGTAGCTGACTGCCAGCCAATCACAGCTTCCAGCCAATCACAGACAGCCCGCTAGCTGAATCATATCCCAATAGATCAGACTCTGAGTTGTGACCGGAGCACCTTGCCTGATCCTGCCGGAGATCCTGTTCTCGGAGCCTACCCTGATTCCGAGGGATTCCCTTGTCACTACTGTCTGTTCTTGCGGAGCTGAGACTGAGAAACTGAGTCAGTCTTCAATTCTCCTTTCCTTCTCAAGGCCAATCATGCACCCTCCTCCATTCTTCTCTCAAGCGCTTCTTCAGGAACCCCAGGCTCCCTGGTAGGAATGAGAGGTCAGATACTGATGTGGAAACTGAGTCTCTGCCCTTAGACACACATGTGGCGACTCGGAACAACACATTCCCAGCTTCGGATCAGTTACAAGAGTGCCTTACCCCATTGGGAAAGAAAAATGCATAGGGGCTGAATCCTGAGCTACGATGAGTCTAAAGGTCACTTAAGTATGACCAGGGCTGTCCTGTTGTGTGCATACACCTGTTAAATGGGCTCTTGATGGGGTACCTGTCTATAAACTCATTTCCAAGGTCAGTATTCTTGGAATCTGACCTCAGTGACCCAGGAGCAAATGAGCTCATACTGGGGAGAAGCCCTAGATCCCGCAGATATGACTATAACTCTTTAGGGGTAAAGAAATAATATATTAAATAATAAATAAATAACTTATTTATTTCAGCCACTCATCTGTATAAATCACTTTCATTTGCCTCTGGGAACATGCTGTAGATTGCATCAGGGGGCTCCTGATGGGTTTGGCCAGTGGGAAGGACCACAAGAGATGAGTGGAGGGGAGCAAGGATGGGGACTATCTCCCTCCCTCCCCTCCCCCCTCCCTCCCCCTCCCCCCTCCCCCCGGCCCCGCTTGATCTGGCTGTGTTCTTTAATCAGCTGCCACTGCTTCTCTCTCCACACAGCTCTGCTGATGGCCACTGCCTAGCTTTCTCCCAGACCTGCCCCATCAGGGAAGCAGTGCTCTGTAAGGAGCCCTACTGGCTGCCTTAACCCCAGGCCTCAGTTTTGCCAACAGTCTCTTTCTCAAAGTCTCTTCAAATTACACATGTGAGCGCACCACCTTTCCCCTGTCAGGAAACTAATTCAGTGTCTAATATTTAACTCTGTGGATATTAAAGTGATTTCCTTCCAGCCCGACCATCAGCCACCGTGGCTTGGACCTGGTGGTCATGGCGATGAAATAAACAGAATAGTACAGTGATATCTGCATCTAGGACATTAACACACACCAGCAGAAGGAGGTAGAGGAGAGTCGGAGGGCACTCGCTTGATGTTCTAACCATAACTCCTTCCCGCCTCTCAGCTGTTCATGATTTTGGGGGGCGCTAGAGTACACAGGAAGTGGAAAGTTAACTGAATTTGGGTGCCATGGTGCAGCTCCTATAAGGTTCCACCCAAGATGGGGTAAACATTTTCAAAGATACAGCTGTCTTTGGGTCACCCACACACCTGCAAATACCACCCCACCCCCAACAAGTAATCTGTCAACCTCAAATCACAGCTCTCACCTCAGAGGGAATAAGAGTTTGTTCTGGAGCCCAAAGTGGGTGACAATGTCCCCAGGAACACAGAGTTGGGTTACCCTAGGTACTGTGTTTGATGTGTGAAGAATGAGACCCCACTTTCTAATGAGGAATGCCGAAGACTCAGAGCATCAAGGAAGAGAGGCCATTTTGTTTTACAACCTTGTGGAGTCTGGTGTGATCTCAGACGAACCTCAGGTGTGCCAAGTGAGCACACAAAACGGTTTTTATAACTGTGTGCAGGTCCCTTCCTGCCTTCCCACATGAGCTGAGCACTTAGCGGGTACACACTTACACGTCATCTGCCGCTTATGGCTATCTATTTCTCAGCAAAAACAATTCGTGGGTTTGTCTTGTGGTGATATTTTATTTGTGCTTTAATAAATAAAGCTTGCCTGGAGATCAGAGGAAAAAGGCCAGCCATTCAAAGTAAACACAGAAGTCGGGTAGCAGTAGCACACGCCCTTAATCCTATCACTTGGCAGGCAGGATCTCTGTGTGTTCAAAGCCATACTGGAAACAGAGCCAGGTGTGGTGGCACACTCCTTAAAATTCTAACACTAGTTAACCATGGAGGTCTGGAGGTCTGTACAGACAGACAGGAAGTGTCAGAGCTGGGCAGAAAGAGGAAGTGATGTAGCTGAGTGGAGAGAGCAAATCAGATGGCAGAACAGCAAGGCATATAGGTACACATGGGTACACAGGAAGTCACAGCATTTTTGGAAGCTGCAGAGTTGGTGAGGTAAGATTGGCTAGTTGCTTTCCCTATTTTCCTGATCCCTTGTATTTGGCTCCGTGTTTTTTATTTAATAAGACCATTTAGAAATTCATCTACATTGTCTCTTCTATGTCCTGCTTATTTTCAAGCTTTTCAGTGCATGAGCTTTGTCAGGTCCTCAGGTCCCAAGGAAAGCATGCTGGTTAACAGTTTTCTGCTCTAACCTTCTAGTCTGGGTGGGGGCTGCTATACTAGCAGGGTCCAGTGTTTTCCAGTCATCTGTATCTGGACCAAGTTAATTTAAAGTACTTTTGTCTGAAGATGAACCACTTTATTTTGTTTCTTACACAATATGTATCACACACAAAAAAAAACCTAACCAACCAAACAAAAAAGCCAGTTAGTTCAATCCAACTATTAGCAAAGCTTTCAAAAACATAAAAGCTTTAAAAAAAGGTAGTATATTGGGCAGTGGTGGTGCACACCTTTAATCCCAGTGCTTGGGAGGCCGATCTCTGTGAGTTCGAGGCCAGCCTAGTCTACAGGGCAAGTTCCAGGATAGCCAAGACTACACAGAGAAACCCTGTCTTGGAAAACAACAAACCACAAACAAATAAACACAATATGTAACAGTTTCGTGAAATTTTTGTGGCTATAGACCAAAGGAAATCATAAATCAAGGTGTTGTATCCAGTGGTAGGAAAAGTAGACAAGCAGGTGGAGAGTGGGAGTTTCTGCTCTGGGCTCCAAGTACTGTCTGAGGACACTGTTAGCTTGGGATTGGTGGAAACTAGTGATCGATAAAGCTAATCCTTTTTAAAAAGGCTTCATGTGACAGTCGCAAAGATGCAAAGATGCCAGACAAAGGTGGGGGATGGGTGCCTACGAAGGGCACTGAAGTAGCCCAAGACATTTGGCTCTGCATCTGCATCTGCAACATTCCAACTCTCCACATCACAAAGTTCTAATCAGTTTTGCAAATCTTTAATGCAGATGTGACACCCCCCATGCCCCCATCCCCACACCCCCACCCCCACCCCCATGCGCTCTGGGAATGTCGGTTCACAGACTGTAATTAACTCACCTGCTCAACAAGTTGGATTTGGGGGCAACGTTCTTTGGCTTGGCGTTGGTCGCCCATCTGGGGCAAACTGACACGTGTTCATATCTCCTTAGAAGAGTCATATAACAGCCAAAAAGCCCCGTAGTTTTGGATATGCCTTTAATGTGCTGATACTTCTAAATTTCTTGAGACAAGGTTTCTTTCTATGTAGCGCATGGCCTTGAACCCCAGGAGTCCTGCCTTCTGCTCCTGAGCGTAGGCATGCACCAGGACTCACGGCGCATTTCTGAACTGTGAGGTAGCAGCAGTGAAGGCTGTCTCCATTGTTGCCATCACACTACATTCCAAAGAGGCCCTTAATACCCCAGGGCATCTTTCTGGCCAAGCAGCAAAGTGCTCTGCTCCCGCTCCCTCAGGAGCAGTGTCTAGGAGTGCACAGAACCATGGCAGCGGAGGCCGTGTGTGTGTGTGTGTGTGTGTGTGTGTGTGTGTGTGTGTGTGTGTGTGTATGCGTCCGCACCACTCAAGTTCCTTCTGAGTATAGCAACTCTAAGCAGAACCATGTCCACTGGGAACAGACCAGGTCTCCCTTCTACAGCCACCCACTGAGGAAGCCTGGAGCACACCCAGCAGAAAAGAGAAGGGTTCCTGGCATCGATGGGGGAGGTGACCAGCACACCTGCACATTCCTGGGAAAGGGGGGGCTGTAGACAGTGCTGCAAGGTGATGGGAACCTGAACCCCATGTTTGCTCCTGTCCCAGTGGGGCCAGGCACCCCGAGTGTGCGCATGCTCACAGGTACCTCCACATTGCCTGAGGACTGGGATCTCGTCCGGTACACAGGCATGAAGTCCCCACCCCAGTCCCACAGGGACGAGTGGTTTGCCAGAGCAGCCAGCATCTTTACTGTGGCGTCATCTCACCAGCACCTCTAGGGACCTTTGCTATCAGCTCCGCCTTCTACACAATATGATACTGAGTCTGGGATGAGGAGCATGAGAAGCAATCCTCCGAGACTAGGATGGATGGAGCTAGGTGTGTCACAGGCTGGTCAGCAGTCAGGGACCAAAGCAGAGACAGACTCTGAGAAGACAGGGAGGGAGGTTTGCCCAGTGCCACTCTGTGGGTGATGAAGTAATTGTATTGAGACTACCCGGGAGGTCTCTCTCTCTCTCTTTTTTAAAGATTTCTTTTGTATACAGTGTTCTGCCTGCATGCCAGAAGAGGGCACCAGATCTCATTACAGATGGTTGGGAGCCACCATGTGGTTGCTGGGAATTAAACTCAGGACCTCTGTAACCACTGAGCCATCTCTCCAGCCCCCTGGGAGGTCTCAATTTTTTTTATGTGTATGAATGTCTTGATTGATGATTGATGTGGGAGGGTCCAGCCAATTGTCCAGGGTGATATAAGAAAGCAAGTTAAGCAAAGCTACAAGAAAACAAGCCAGTAAGCAGCATTTCTCTGGACACCCTCCACTCCTCAACTACGTCAACACAGGCGTGCGGAAGCCAAGAATTCCTTTGAGGATTTGGAGCACTGGGAGTTGGCAGTATTACATTATCTGCCCGGTGTACATGAAGCTCCTTTCTCTTGCCACACAGCTCCCAGCCTTGGGTACATCATGTCTTAGCTCTACCAGCCAGAGCCCATCTGCTTCATGGTCAAGGGGTGGATCCTGGAGAGTTCCACCCAAGGAGCATCCCACCTATGGAAGAGTCTGAGTCCACCCAGCGAGGACTACACACAGCTCTGAAAAGTGCAGCCTGGGTAGCCGCAGTGGTGGGAAAGGCAGAGAAGAGACCTGGGGCATCCCTTCCCACCCCCAAGCCTCCAGGCAAAACACACATGGCCTTGCTAAACCTCTTCTCTGGATGGGACCCACATGAAAGAGAGTACTGACTCCCCCAAAGCTGTACTCCGTCCTTCACACCATGACACATATGCATGACACACACACACACATGCACACCCCAAAATATGATACAAAGGGTAAATACAAAAGAATGGAATCTGGGGGAGGTTCAAGTCACCAGTAAGACAGGACACTCAGCACCAAGAGAGGAGGCAGTGTATCGAAGGGACAGCTGTAGTGGCTGTGTCTCCTGCCCACAAGCCCAGATTCTTCAGAGGCAAACTGGCAGATCCAGGAGAGAGGGATCTACCAGCTTCCAGTAAGACGGCTTCAAGAACTGGTTAACAGATAATAACTGTGTTTTTCTGCCCTGATGGCCCCTATTGGGCGTCTGTCTAGATGTTTTGAATGTCCCTGTTGGAGGGCGGGTTC
Organism: Peromyscus leucopus; assembly: GCF_004664715.2. Lineage (NCBI taxonomy): Eukaryota > Metazoa > Chordata > Mammalia > Rodentia > Cricetidae > Peromyscus > Peromyscus leucopus. Next base: position 105,050,809 of record NC_051070.1, on the reverse strand, counting down.
AGATCCAAGTTTGCCTCCATAGTCACTGGGATGGATTTGCCCTAATCTACCACAGGAGCAAAAGTAGATTTCAATTCTCCTCTCTGGGGAAGTCTACCCAACATCTCAAATGTTCCATTTCCAGACGACCTCTTTTCTCTGTTGTATTTACCTCCCGAGGGCTGAGATAACAGGTGTGCACCACCACGCCCGATTGTATGCAGTGCTGGGGGTCAAACCCAGGCTTTTATGAATACTAGGCAAGCACTCTACTGACTGAGTTACATCCTGAGCCCCAGAAGTTGATTTTGACAGACTAGAAACAGGGAAATAGAGGACAGGGAGCCTTTCATGGGCAGCTAGCTCACTATAACTCCAAACTGTCAAAAGACACAAGCCCACCTCTCTGCCACTTCATGTTCATGTTGGCCTTGGCTGAGGAGTGAGTGTCAGGTGTGAAGGGTGTGGGAGTGGGGCCTGTCTCTAGGGGAACCCCTATTTTTTTCGTTTTTTCTTTTCGAGACAGGGTTTCTCTGTGTATCTTTGCGCCTTTCCTGGAGCTCACTTGGTAGCCCAGGCTGGCCTCGAACTCACAGAGATCCGCCTGGCTCTGCCTCCCGAGTGCTGGGATTAAAGGCGTGCGCCACCACCGCCCGGCGAACCCCGATTTTTTTTAAGGATGCTGCAGAGGCAGCCGCACTACAACCAGGCTGCCACTGGGTGGCACTGCAGCACCTCAGGAAGGGGACCTCAAACCAGGGGAGCTGGGCAGAGGGCTCTAAACCTGCTGCTTCTGCGCTAGAGTTACTACAGACAGGTACAAGACATAGTAACGGCATGTAACAAATATAATCAAAGAAAAAGAGGCTGGCAACTTCAGAGTGGGGGGGGGGTCATGGGAAGGGATTCGAGGGAGGGTAGCTGGGAGGGGCTGGAGAGAAGAAAGGGGGAAGGGTGTGTAATTCTATTTCAATTAAAAACACTTTTTAAATAAAACATAAAGTTAAAAATAAAATAAATATTTTGAAGCAAAAATTTAAAAATAAGAACTAGTTCCTGCCCTCCGGGAGCCCACAGTGGAACAAATGCTTAGATAACAAATTACTTGCTCCAATAATAGACATAATTACTTGCTTCAGCAGAAGAACAAGGAGCGGCGGGTTCCATCTGAAGGGCCCAGGGGAGGGGCCAGCGTTTGATTCGGCTGTAGCCCATTCTAGGACGGCACATCTCGGGGGGTGCTTCTCACCCAGGGCCCTTTGAGCAGGCGCCTTGGGAGGAGGGGTTGGGAGTGAGCTCCAGGGAAGTCTTGTAGCGTTCCAAGGAGGGGCAACTCTAGGTCGCTGAGGGCTGGTGGCCCCTGTCGGTGTCCTGACACAGGCGGCATAAAGTGGGCCACTCTGTCTAGGGCCTCATCACACCACTCGGGGTGCCTTTTGCTCCCGTACAGCACTTATCTACGCTCCTGGTTTCGGGACAACTAGAACATTCTGAATAACATTAATTGTTCCACTTAGCCCCTCTTATTCCTGGGAAAGGAAAGAAAGTGGCCTTCTGTCCTCACAGGGTGGGGCTGGACCTCATGACCCAGGTTTCCAGCCTGCACTTGACCTTGACCCAGGAGCTCTCGGGGCTCAGTGACGACATCTGTAGAAAGGGTCCTTCCTGGTGGGTTGTAGGAGGTGGGAATAGCGTAGGATGGGATTCTCCTCTGCTAACTTCAGCAAGGAAGGCACCATAAGAGGCCAGCATGTCTTTGTCCTTGGAAGCCGGTCATTTTCCACAGCATCAATAAATACGAGGACCCAGCTTTGCAGTATAGACAGTTTAATACTCAGTAGATACATTTTCACTAAATACTTAAAGAGGGGGCTGTAAGGTTTCAACCCTGGATCAAACAGCTGCGGTGTCTATTGAACACATCAAAGAACACATGGCTGCCAGGTTCTCCCAGCATCCCTCAGTCCCTACCTGTTACAGGGCCCTCCTGGCTGGCATACCCGGCCCACTGCCCTGAACTCGCCAGCCAATGGGGCTGGGAAGCTCTTCCCAGACATTTTTGGTTACCTGTTCCTTTGGACATTTGGACCTTCTGGCTGCTGAACCTGGTTCTGCTTCCCACCTCCTCTCTTCCCCCCTCCCCACAGGGCCCAGCTCAGGATCATGTCCACTCTGGACTTTCCCAGATGTGGCTGACTCTGGCTATACTCTCCCACAAATCTACAATAAAATTTCTCCTCTATCATACCTAGGAGAAGCCATGTATCTTTTTCTTTTCCTTTTTATTTATTTTTTCATTCAAGGACAAATTTAGATTTTCATCAGGGTACAGTGGCATGTGCTTCTAACACGAACATCCTGGAGGATTATTGCAAGTTTGAGGTCACCTTTGTTGGTATTAGGCCAGTCAGGATGATAGAACAAGATTCTGTCTCAAAAAAAAAAAAAAAAAAAAAAAAAAAAAAAGCAAATGAATAAAAATTTGTAAAGTCCATGTTTTCACATCCTCTCTTTAGAACTTAACTGTCATGGGGTTGAAACTCATATTCAAATGTTTTAACTAAAGTCATTTTGGAGGATCAAAACTCAAATGGAGATGAAGTGGCTAAGCTTTTGGGTTTTGTTGCTTTTGTTGGAGACAAGGTCTCACTGTGTTATCCACGCTGAACCTGTGGCAATTTTCCTCGAGTGGCTGAGGTGTGAGACAGGCTCCTCCAAAGCTGCTCGACATGGTTGGTGAGCGCCCAGGGGACGCCGGACTCCATGCCCCTGTCGCCGTCACAGGGACTGCCTGTCACCCCATGTCAGAGTGTGGCACCTCAAGCAGATCCTCGGCCTTTCCTGCCGTCAAGTGCCTGTGACCTGTGACTCTGGGGATCTCAGGCTGGGAACTCCTAGGCCTGGTGCTTCACAGGGATAGGGGGCTCCTAATGTACCCCTTCCCAGTGTCCAGCCTCAGAACTAGCTTTGCTCACCCCTGCTGGGGAGCCCAGGTTTTCCATTTATTGTATTACACATCAAACGGTTGTTGCAGGGTCCGGTGATGCTTTTGTTTTGATTTTTTGTTTGTTTGTTTTCTGAGATGCTTTTATTTACTTATTTCAGTGTGAAACAGCAGGAAACATGATAAGGGGGGGTGCGCGGGGACTGGAGGGATTTAAGGGAGACAAAGCCGCTTACACTCCTGTCTATCTCTGTTTTTGCCTCTGTTTGCTCCAAAACAATTCATTTTGAAAAAACACATCTATTTTGGTGACACATGTTTGAGAACCCCACATTTGGGAGGCAGAGGCAGGTGGATTTCCTTATGGTCTGGTCTGCAGAGTGAATTCCAGGGCAGCCAGGCCAGCACGGGGAGAATCTGGGACTTGGTGGTACAAGCCTTTAATCCCAGTACTTGGGAGGCAGGCAGGATCTCCATGAATCTAGGCCAGCCTGGTCTACAGAGTGAGTTCCAGAATAGCCAGGGCTACACAGAGAAACCCTATCCTGAAAAACAAACAAGCAAACAAAAAAAAAAAAAAAAAAAAAAAAACCAAAGAAAAGGAAAGAAAGGAAAGGAAAAGAAAAGAGAAAAGAAAAACTGAAAGGGAGGAATTAAAGAGGGATACAGGCTGGGTGGTGGTGGTGGTAGTGGTAGTGGTGGCGGCGGCGGCGGCGGCGGCGGCGGCGCACGCCTTTAACCCCAGCACTCGGGAGGAAGAGCCAGGCAAATCTCTGTGAGTTCGAGGACAGCCTGGTCTACAGAGTGAGATCCAGGACAGGCACCAAAACTACACAGAGAAACCCTGTCTTGAAAAAAACAAAAAATAAAATAAAAAAATAAAGAGGGATACAGTAATCAGATCAAGGCATGCACTTGACACAAGCTTTGGCTACAACCCTCTGCAGGCAGATTCTATGTAATTAAGTGTAGCTAGAGTTTTCCTGCCTTGCCCACAGTCAGGACAAATCTCTATCACCCACCAGTCCCACAGCCGCTCAGACCCGACCAAGTAAACACAGAGACTTATGTTGCTTACAAACTGTATGGCCGTGGCAGGCTTCTTGCTAACTGTTCTTATAGCTTAAATTAATCCATTTCCATAAATCTTTACCTTGCCACATGGCTCGTGGCTTACCAGCGTCTTCACATACTTCTTGTCCTGGTGGCGGCTGGCAGTGACTCCTTCTGCCTTCCTGTTCTTTCTTTTCTCCTCTCTGTTACTCCTGCCTATACTTCCTGCCTAGCCACTGGCCAATCAGTGTTTTATTTATTGACCAATCAGAGCAATTTGACATACAGACCATCCCACAGCAATTAGCCTCCAAGTTAAGAAGGAGCTATACCTGAACACGGAGCAAGGAGGCTGAGGGCCCCTGCACATGCAGCCAAGTCAGGAAATAGGCTGCAGGCCACAGGAAGGAAGAAGGAATTCAGCTGAATATGGTAAAGCTGTACCTGGAAGTATCAAGGAATTCTTCCAGAGGAAAGCCAAGTCTCAAGGAGTACTTGGTGTTATTTGGCTTTTAATAGATCAGCTGTTTCCTGCTATGAATTTCTTGTGTGCTCTCATAGCTTCCCCAAGAACTTCTAACAGGGTGGATGGATCATTCCTTGGGCATATACATTTAAGGTATTTGGTGCCTCAAGGCTTCTGCTCCATTTTTAGCATTTAAATTAGATGTCTGCCTTCTGCAACTATCCCCTTTAGCAAGCATCCAAACCCAGGGCCAGGTCCAAACAAAGCATCCAAGGACAAGCAGCAGACAGAATAGATGGTCAAGACCACCTCCTGCTAGGCTCCTGAGGCCCCTGAATTAAGGTAAACACCCATATGGAGACAGAGATGAGGCTCACATTAGGTACATAGCTTTGCTTCTTGTGCAAATTAAGCTCAGACCCTCCTTTCTTACACAGCCTTAGTGGCATCCCCAGATTCCCCCCTCCGGCAATTGACTCAGAAAAAAAGGGCTTTTTGCATATTAGGTGCAGTGAAGCTATGAAGCTGGTTTCCTAGCTCTGAGCAGAGTTCTCCCACCCTGCCAGAAAAAGGTGACATAGGAAAATAGAGGCAATTTTATTTTAGTGACTTATAGACTCTTTTACCTAACCACCTGTAAGATTGTAGTTTGAGCACATTTATGAAAAACTTGTAACATTTCACCTAATCACTTCTAGGAATATATTTTGAGCACATAAATTCCCTTTTGTCTGATATATTAACTGATTTTAGCTCTTAGTTGACCTCCTTCCTGAACCACTCCCCTTTTAGGTTGTAAAAGAAAGCCTGACAGTCAGTGCCTGAGGAAAACTCTTACCCGCCTTTATGACCTGAGGGAACTCAAGCCTGGTGACCTTGCCTTAGCCAGAGCATTGCTACTGCATGGGTATATAACTGTAAACATCAGAGACTTGGGAACTAGATTGGAGAACTGGAAGGACAAGATGGGAGATGAGGAAGAGCCTGACGGGGAAGAACTAGGCAGAGAAAGACCAAGATGGGCCAGAACTAAGACGAAGGAATCAAGATAGCACTTAGAGGGAACAGCAGCAAGATGCAGAGAGAATCAGGCAAGAAAGGAGCTAAGTAAGAGAGCAGAAAAGAAGCAGTGGAGAGAGAGAACTGACTCAGGAAAATAAAGTGAATGAACTACAAAGTTTCATGTACGTAGATTCATTTAATATCGTCAAAGATTAGTGTAGCTGAAGTTTTCTCTGGTCCTGCCCAGCCCCACGGACCCCACAGCCACTTATAAAATAATCACTCAGAAGCTTATATTAATTAAACTGCTTGGCCATTAGCTCAGGCCTACCACTGACTAGTTCTTACACTTAAACTCAGCCCACTTCTGTTAATCTATATGCTGCCAAGTGTTCCATGGCTTTACATGTGTGCCATTACATGCTGCTCCCTGGACTGCAGGCTGGCATCTCCCCTGACTCAGCCTTCCTCTTCCCAGAATTCTCCTCTCTCCTTGTCCCACCTATATGTCCTGCCTGGCTACTGGCCAATCAGCTTTTTATTTATCAACCAATCAGAGCAACACATTCACAGCATACAGACCATCCTGCAGCAAATTAGAATATCAGCTGTTTGTAGATTCTTCCATGGACCCTGGGAGAGAGCTATCGAGGGGCTGGACCCCAACAGACCTTGTCAGAAGCAATTCCAGCTCTGTCTACAGTTAATCCAAGTCTCGTTTTACAAGCTTCAGACAAGCTTTCCATTTAACTCCTATGCTAATAGGTCATTGTCTTTCTCAGTGGGAACAGCATTGCTGTAAGACTCCCCAGGAGGAAAAGCAATTAATATCTTTAGTGACATAAAATGGTGAATTTAACTGATATTTTAAATAAGATGAGGTATACAAAACTTGATTATAAAGCTGGTGAGATGGTTCCGTGGGTAAAAGCACTTGTTAAACGAGCTGATGACCTGGGTTTAAATCCCAGAACTCACATTAAATTAATAATAATAATAATAATAATAATAATAATGTCTTTTTTTTTTCTCAAGACAGGGTTTCTCTGTGTAGCTCTGCGTCTTTCCTGGAGCTCACTCTGTAGCCCAAGCTGGCCTTGAACTCACAGAGATCAGCCTGCCTCTGCCTCCCAAGTGCTGGGATTAAAGGCGTGTGCCACCACTGCCCGGCTAATAATAATAATGTCTTAATTAAGGTTTTTATTGATGTGAGGAGACACCATGACCACAGCAACTCTTATAAGGAAAACATTTAATTGAGGTGGCTCATTTACAGTTTCGGAGGCTCAGTCCATTATGATCATGATGCTAAGCAGGCAGATGTGGTACTAGAGCTAGAGTGCTACATCCTGGAGGCAACAGGAAGTCCACTGACTGTCACACTAAGGGAAGCTTGAGCAAAAGAGACTTCAAAGCCCACCCCCATGGTGACAACTCCTAATAGTGCTACTCCCTTTGGGGGCCATTTTTTTCAAACCACCACCAATAATAATAATAATGTGTATCCCACCTATAATCCCAGCACTCCTACAGATAGATGAAAAGTGGAAACAGGAAACTTGACCAACAGTTTCATATAGACAGTGCAGCAGTTGAAGTAAGAGAGACTGCTTCAAAAACAAGGCAGAAGGAGAGAACTGATTCCCCAAGAGTTGTTGTGCATTAGCACACACACACACACCTACACTCACACACACATACAAACACAAACACACAAATTGATTGCAAATAACTTGCTGAGTATTAGATGACCTTTTCTGCAGCAAACCAAAACTATGATATTGATAGAACATGGTGAGAAACCTGTAGCTCACATCTGCAATCCCACCACTTTAGAGGCAGATGTAGGAAGACTGTGAGTTTGAGGCTAACCTGGGCTACACTGCTAGACCCTTAAATGAAAAGAGATGATGAGAAAGTCTTTCCTTATGGCACCAAATTCATGAAGAAGGAACCTATCCAAAGATGGGTAAAGATGTTGGAAAGATGACCGCATTAGATGACCTGAGTCTAAGCTAGAAAAGGATAATGTTCTGGTATATTCTGGTAACTAGCATATGAGCCAACTCCAATCAATCATCACTTCAAATTTCCACTGTGGGCGGAACCATTCCCTGGGCAGGTGGTCCTAGGTTCTATGAGGAAGCTAGCTGAACAGAAGCCTGAGAGATCTGGAGAATGAGCTAGCAAGCAGCATTCTTCCACAGTTTCTGCTTTGAGTTCCTGTTTAAGTTCCTGTGAAAACGTCCCTCAAAGACAGACTGTGAGGTGGAAGTGTAAACCAAAGCAACCCTTCCCTCCCTCCCTCCCTAAGTTGCTTTTGGTCAAGTTTGTGGGTTTGGTGTTTCATCTTTTTTAATCACAGCAACAGAAGTCAAACTAGAAGAGCTTGGAAGAAGAATTCCTGAGGTCATCCTAGGTATTTCTAAGAGTCTTGGCTGACTATTAAGATGTGCATGTATGCTGGGCGGTGGTGGCACACACCTACAGTGTAAGATTCACAAGGATCAGTAAAGAGCAATCTCGGTCCCTATGCTAATTCCCTGCCAGGTTCCACCCTCCTGAATGCTTAAGGGAAGTTCCTTGTCTGTGTATCCTGAATAATGGGCATTAACAGCTTAGATGCAAGATTGTAAAACATCAGTAGCGAACTTCTGCCCTCCAGGGTCCTCCCATTGTGCTATAAGCCTGTAATTAAGACCTCCTACCTCCTTCAATAAATGACATTCGACATTTAAAATTAAATATATATGTATATATATATATGTATATATATATATATAATTGAATGAATACTGCGAATGTAATCTATGAATACCACAAATGTGATTAATATCATGAGTGTAATTAATGAATATCATGAGTGTAATTTAAAAAAATAAATAAATAAATAAAAATTTAAAAAAAAAAGAGCAACCTCGGAGCTGGATGCGTTTGCATTCTAACAGAATAGGGAGCTCTAATTAATCACTTGATGCTTTCATTAGAAGCCCTGGATAACTTTGACTTAATAAAATGGCTACACTATGCCCAGATTATAGGCTTTTCTTTAAAATAAAAATTGAAATTAAAATATACTTAAATCATTTTCCCTTTTCCCTTTCCTCCTTTCAACCCTCCTTGTGTATGTTGTGCCCAGATCGTGACCCCCAGAGAGACCACCAAAGACAAGCATGCCGGAATGCAAAAGCAAGGTTTAATTCTGGATATACAAGCCTAGGCAGGGACTTCGTCCAATACATCCAACGCAGTGGAGGCTGGAGGAAGTGCCCACCTATCTGCAAGCTCAGCTTTTAAAGGGAAAAATCACAAGGTTACATCATTTAGGGGTGCTAGTACGGGTACAATTCTATTGGCTCGCTTCTAGGGACTTCTAGAAATTACTTCTAAGGGAGTGGTTGCCCAGCACCATTTCTCATTGGTTGCCCTCAGGTGGGGGCATTTCTGTGGTCAGTTACCCTGGAAACCAGGGAGAGGACATTCCATAGTCTGGCAGGCATTACCTTGTGACTCTGTACTTTTATACTTCCTGGTTTCTGGAATCTGAACTGACTGGCTTCAGTAACTAATGGCCTATTCCCAAAAGGAGAAATCTTAGGCCTTAATTTTAGGGTGAAAGCATTTTGGTCTTATTTCTAAGATGGCCCATTTTGGTCTCACGGTGTATACATTTTTTGTTTTTGTTTTTGTTTTTTGAGACAGGGTTTCTCTGTGTAGCCTTTGGAGTCTGTCCTGGAACACACTCTGTACCGTGTATACATTCTTAAATAGGTGGATACAAACTGCCCAGTCCTTATAATGTTACTTGTATGTATATAATTTCAGAGTTGACCACTTGGTACTAGATAACCAGTTGGGATGCTCTTTCCTGGGAAATACTATTTCTCTTGCTCTCAGCATTCCAGAGTTGCCTGTAGTTCTTTATCTCAGGGCAGGGCCCCATGAGATAGATTTCTTCCTTCCATGGTAGCATGACATCATGATAACATGATAGCATGACTATTGGTGTTGTCCTTGTTCAGACATTTCTAGGAGGAGCCATAATCCATAGCAGACATTTTGTTTCTATGACTCTTTCAATCTTCCTACCTGCCTCTTCCATGTGTTATAGACAGATCAGTTGGAACTGGGCACCACGTGAACACTTGCTCTCTTGGTGTGGTCTTCTGCAATGGTCTCCATCTGTTGCAAAGAGAATTGTCTTTATTGATGGGTGAGAGCTAGATTTTTATCTGAAGACTTGGAGTTTGTAGCCGCAGATGAGATAGGACATTTGACCTTTGCCCTTCAGGGACTAGGCTACCTCATTCAACATAATCTTCTCTAACTCTATCCACTTACCTGAAAGTTTCATGATTTCATTTTTAACAGCTTAATAGTATTCCGTAGTGTATATGTACCACATTTTCATTACCCATTCTTCAGCTGAAGGACATTTAGGTTGTTTCCATTTCCTGGCTATTGGATATAAAGAAGCAATGAATATGCTGAGCAAGTCTGTATAGAGTGCGATGTTGAGTCCTTTGGGTATATACCAAGGAATGGTAGAGCTGGGGTGCGTGGTAGGTTTTATTTTTAGCCTTTTGAAGGTTGTCCACACTGGTCTCCAGGATGGCTGGACCAGTTAGTAATCCCCCCAACTGTGACTGGGGTTCTCTTTATCCCACACTCTCTCCAGCACTTATTGTCAGTTGTTTCGTTGATTTTGGCTGTTCTGACTGGGGTAAGAAATTGTTTGGATTTGTATTTTCCTAATTCCTAGAGGTGATGGACATTTTTTGATATTTTTTTAAAGCCATTTTTATTTCTTCTTTTGAGAACTTTCTGTTCAGGTCCCAGGCCCATTTTTCAAATGGGTCACTTTGACACTTTGTGTTTTGAGTTCCTTATATATTTTGGATATTAACCCTCTGTCAGCTGTAAAGCTGGCAAAGACTCTCCCCTACTCTATGAAACTCCTCCTCACCTGGTTGATTGTTTCTTTAGTGTGCAGAAGCCTTTAGTTTTATGAGGTCCTGTATAGGCCTTTCTTAACCCACTTTGTTACTGCTTTAAAAGGGCCTAAGTGAGTTGCAGGCAATTGACTCTAAAAAGAAAGATTTGAAAATGTATATACTTGCCAGGCAGTGGTGGCACACACCTTTAATCCCAGCACTCGGGAGGCAGAGCCAGGTGGATCTCTGTGAGTTCGAGGCCAGCCTGGGCTACAGAGTGAGTTCTAGGAAAGGAGCAAAGCTACACAGAGAAACCCTGTCTCAAAAAACAAAACAAAAATGTATCTACTCAACAATGAAAAAGTAGATGACGTCTAGCATTTACTCAACATTGCTAGACAAGGAAAGACACACACACACACACACACACACACACACACACACACTACATCTTATAGTAATAAAAACAGACAATGGAAACGAGGCAGATGAAGAGACCCAACTTTTGCTGGGGTGCAGGGCATGGCAAGAGCTGAACATTGTTAAAAGAGTCATTTTATTAAAAATCTTTTAAGGGACTGACAAGATGGCTTCCCAGGTACTGCCAAGCCCGAGGAGGAAAGTTTGATTCCCCAGATCCACACAGTAGAGGGAGAGAACTGACTCAGACAAGTTGTCCTCTGATTTCTATACATACACCATGGATCACACACTCACTCACATCTACAAAACAAACTAAAATGTAAACAGCTTTTAAAATCAGTATCACTGCCAATGGTAAGTTCTTATTCTAAGAACTTCTGGCGTTTATTTTCTTGTGAAAAAGCAAAGATGTTGGGCATGGGGCAGCTGTGGCCTCGCCCTTTCTGTCCCTGGGTAAAGGACTGTTAGTCCAACAGCCAGGTAAACACCATTATACCAGCACTGGCTGTGTTGAACACTGGTGGACATCTTGGGGATGCTAGATGATAACCACAGCTGAGTGCTTCTTCTCCCAAGGGTGTGGCCCCGCCACAACTATTTTAAGCAGCTAATGATGGTCTTTCCCTGTAGCCATTTTCATCAGGACCAGAGGGGGAGCACTTCCACTGAGAGCCAACTAGAGGAGCCCTTGGGTCTGGTGCACAAGGGGAAATGCGGTGATTGGTCTGAACAGGACCAGCCCTCCGTTTGCATGAAAGGCCCCTGTGATTGGCACAAGCTCATCTCTTCTGTCCACACAGGCAAGCTGCTCCGGCTCTGTTTGTGAGCTGACCAGGAGCCGCTCTGCTGTGCTGCAGCCCCTGGTGCTGCAACATTAAGTCCAGTAAGAAACTTCTCTCAGAGGCTGGAGAGATGCCTCAACAGTTAAGAGTCACTGACTGCCCTTCCAGAGGACCCGGGTTCAATTCCCAGCACCCACATGACAGCTCACAGCTGTCTGTAGCTCTGGTTCCAGGGGACTGGACACCTTTGGGAAAACACCAATGCACATAAAATAAAAATAAACTTTAAAAAAAGAGAAGCTCCTCTCAAGAGGCCTTTTCTTGCCTGCTTTCAGTAGAGTGAGCAGAGCTACTGACATGAAGAAAAAGTGGCAGTGGGCAGTGGACACTGGGGGCCGAGCAGCTGGCAGGCTGAAGCACAGCATCCCAGAGCCGGAGAATTACCAGCAACCTTGACAGTGGCAGAAGCAGAGCCTTGAGTGAAGCATCACTGGGGGAGCAGTGGTAACGGTGGTGGCAGAGGCCACAGCATCAGCAACATCTGTAGTAGAAGCAGCAGCTGTGGCCTCAAGGCCTTCGGTACCTCAGGCTCCCAGCTGCAAACACTGGCCACTGCCAGGGACTGGAAAACACTGATACCTGGCCAAAGCTGCAATGCTTTCCCTACAACCTGCAACCGTTTCCATGCCGACCAGTGGTTCTCAACATGTGGGCTGTGTCCCCCCACAGGGGTCACATCTCACATATTTACATTATGATTCGTAACAGTAGCAATTTTACAGTTATGAAGTAGCAATGAAATAATTTAATGGTTGGGGGTCACCACGACACGAGGAACTGTATCAAAGGGTCGCAGCATTATGGAGGTTGGGAACCGCTGATGTAGACAAAGGGGAGAGAACTCTATCTAGGGCTGAGGAAACCCAACAGTCCAGACCACACAGAAGCTGTAACATTTGTTAAAGTAGGACTAAGCATTCCAGAACCACTAGAGGGCACTACTGGCCTCTGCTCCCAACTGTCTGCTGCCTCTAAAATCTGTCAAAGACGAGCGCAGAGTTTCTTGTCTTCACAAGCTTGCTTTTCTTTGTTTCTTTCCTTTCTTTCTTTGTGGTTCTGAGGATCAAACTAAGGTCTCACACATACTAGGCAAGCACTCTCATCCCCAGCATTTTTTGTGTTTTATTTAGACACCCAGGCTGGCCTTGAACTCATTTTATAGCTCAAACAGGCCTTGACCCCACAAATCCTCCAGCCTCAGCTTCCAAAGTAGCTGGGCTCATCGACCTGCTCCACCAGGCCTGGCTGCCCTCACATGATCTCTCTGTGGGTAAAGCAAAAGGACCAGCCAGATGATGGGTCATCAACAGGCAAGAATATTAAAGCAGTCTTATAGATACATTCAAGTATTTTAAATGAAATATGAATAAAATAAACACAATTTTAAAAGACTGGAAATGGTGAGCAGTTTCCAATGACCTCTGAGACACTAGCCAATAACCTAGCTTGTTCATCACTGTAAATCTAAACCTATGAGAAACATACAACATAAAAGTAGTTGAAGAAGCCTGTTGGTGGTGGCGCACACCTTTAATCCCAGCACTCAGGAGGCAGAGGCAGGCGGATCTCTGTGAGTTCAAGGCCAGCCTGAGCTACAGAGTGAGTTGAATTCCAGGACAGGCTCCAAAGCTACACAGAGAAACCCTGCCTCAAATAAGTAAGTAAATAAATAAATAAATAAATAAATAGTAAATAGTTGAAGAGATAATGGCTCAAAAAGTATTTTCAGGGGGCTGGAGAGATGGCTTAGCACTTAGGAGTACTGGCTGCTCTTTCAGAGGACCCGGGTTCAATTCCCAGCACCCACATGGCAGCTCACAACTGTCTATAACTCCTGTTTCGGGGGATCTGACATCTTCACGCAGACATGCATTCAGGCAAAACATGAATGCACATGTAATAAAAATAAATAAGTTATTTTTTTAAAAAAGTATTTTCAAACCAGATGTGGAGGCACTTGCCTGTAATCCTAGCACTCAAGAGGCAGAAGCAGGAGAATCTAGACTTGGAACTCAGGCTCAGCTTCCATGCTTCTATAGAAGATCTTGTCTCGAGGAAAAGAAAGCCTCGTAAGTCATGAAAACGGCATGACTGTAGACCTGGGAGCCTCAAGAAAGATGAAGCAGGTGAACCACACACCACCACCAAGACACATTAGTAACAAAATTGCTGAAAGCCAACATGTGATTAGAAGAAAGGATTAACAATCATCTGGAGATGAGAAGAAGGAACAAGATAAGAAGAACCAAGACTTCTTCCTTACAGAAACTATGCAAGAGTCCACCAGAGAGCTCGTTCCTCTCCCTCCCTCTGTCCATTCTTTTTTATCATTTTGTGAGAGGGAATCACATTCTGTAGTCCTGAATGGTCTCAAACTCATGATCTTCCTGCTTCAACCTCCAAAGCTGTAGGATTACAGACATTCACCACCAGTCTTGGCCATTTAAAAAACATCTTTAAAAGACTAAAAATTTTGTCTGCCTGGGATCTCATATCTCTAATATCACTTATAAATTAAAGTAAGAACAATTTTTCAGGCACTGCATAGAGGGGCACTAAATAAATTTGTCTTGAGTTGGCTGATTCAACAAGAACTAACAAAAGGAATGATTCAAACAGAAAAAAAATGAACATGGAAACTTTGATCTAAAGAAAGAAAAGAATGGCACATAAAAAAGATGGAGATACTTGGTGCTACCATGCCCTGTGATTAAAGTCATTAGGAAACTACACCAATCTAATCCAAGAAGGATGGCAAAGGGCACAGACCAATCAGCAATGAAGGTATGGGTCACTTTTCCAGGAAGAGAACCATGACCATCTCATGTGCTTTTAGAGGGTAAAAGAAATACAGAATGTATAGTAGAGAAATGTAATTCTAAATACCATCTAAGGCCATGTGACCAGTTGCAGAAATGAGGATTACAACTGAAAAAAAAAAGATGGAGATAATGAAATAATAGGTAAAATGTGTGAAAATGCTAGCGAAGTGTGCAGAAGAAGGAAAATTTGTGTATGCCATTTAAAATTTCTTATAGTTTGCATTAGGTGGTATGAGATCATTTGAAGGTAGACCGAGAAGTTGAAGGTATGTACTGAGTACCCTAGAGCAGACATAAATACTGATGAGATGGAGAGGTAGCACTAATAAGCCAACAGAAGAAATAGAATCAAGTATAAAAAGTAATTCAGCTGGGTAGTAGTAGGGCACACCTTTAATTCCAGCACTGGGGAGACAGAGGTAGGTGGATCTCTGAGTTTGAGGCCAGTCCTGGTCTATAGAGTGAGTTCCAGGACAGCCAGAGCTACACAGAGAAGCCCTGACTTGAAAAACTAATAAGAAACAAACAAACAAAAAAAAACCCAGAAAACAAAAAGTAACTGAAACTCAGAAATAAAAGAAGAAAGAACAGATGACAGAAACAGAAACCAAATAGAAGATAGTAGATTTAAATCTAATCATAACAATTATTACAATGAATGTAAATGGTCTAAACATTGCAATTGGAGGCAGAGGATACCAGATTGATTAGAAAAGCAATATCAAGCCATATGTTATATGTAAGAAACACTAATTTATGATTGTTGGAGTAAAACCAAGGTCTGGTCCATGTTAGTCAAATTATTCACCACTCAAGTCAGAAAATTTTATTTAAACATAAAAATATAGATAGGTTTCAAGAAAAACAATGTAAAATATATACTATGCAAACAATAATTATTAGGAAGCTAGAACAGCTATAATAGTATTAGACAACATAAAACAAAAAATACTGTACGACTAGATGAAATGTCATACAAAGGTGTCAACCCATACAGAGAAACATGAAAATCCTAAAGAGCAGAGCTCCCAAAATATTATCAAAATGAAAAAGCTAAGAAAACAGATAAATCCTCATTGTAGCTGGAAATAAACATGCCTTGTTCAGTAACCAACACAAGTGGAAATAAAATTAGTAAGAACAGAGAAACCTTGAAAACACTGCCAACTTAATTTAATTGAAATTCATAGGCCACTGTAAAATAGAGATAATCATGTTAAGTGAATCAAACCAACCTGAGAACAATAAATATAGTACGTTTTCTCCTACTTGTGGCTTTCAGATTTTATATAGATACATAGAATCATGTATGTATACATATGACATGAAAGTAGAAACGAAACTGCCTAGGCCCAGGACCCTAGGGGAACCAAGGGGACTCATGGGGTAGAAGGAAAGGGAGAGAGAGTAAGGGATCTGGGGGAAAGCACTCAAAGCACATTATATATTTGTATGAAAATGGCCTCATGTAACCCAGGACCACATACAATGTACACACTATTGAAAAGAAAGAGGGGGAAACGATGAAGAATATAACAATAGAAGTAATTAAGGCGTTAAATCTGATTTAAAACTATAACTAAGCCCAAGATCCTCTAATATTAATGTCTTTTATTACTAAAAATTATTATAATGAGGTTCTTATAATTAAAAAGTATAACACTGAATTAGGAACAAATTTTTGCTAATATAAAAATATGCTGCCTTATGCCATATCGCCATAAACAAATTTTCACAATATTAAAAGTACTAAAGGGGTTGGAGAGATGGCTCAGTGGTTAAGAGCACTGGCTGCTCTTCCAGAGGTCCTGAGTTCAAGTCCCAGCACCCACGTGGTGGCTCAAAATTATCTATAGTACGATCAGATGCTCTCTTCTGGCATGCAGGCGTACAAGCAGATAGAGCACTCAGACATAAAATAAATAAATAAATCTTAAAAGTACTACAATTATGTAAATACAAAATGAAGCCAAGAGAAATGTCTGTAAAAAGTGACTAGAACTCAGTGATCCAGCAGTGAGGCTACCATGTCCGTTATTGGAATTCAATTAAGAATTAGTAGGTAAACAGCTTTAAATGATAAATTAATATCAGAAATATACTAGAGACTGGCGAGATGCCTCACAAGGTAAAGGCATTTGCCATTTGCCACCAAGCTTGACAACCTGTGTTCTGTGCCCGGAACCCACATGGTGGAAGACCCACCTCCTGTAAGTTATCCTCAGACCTGCACACAGGCCATGGCATGTGTATACAGACACATGAAATAAATGAATGCAAGGGGAGAAAAGAAATGCAAGTAGAAAATACCTCAATATTTGCTAATTGTCCAACATATCTAAACAATCGAGGACATGAGAAATAAACAACACGGAAAATAATAAAATATACTGAACAGATTGAAAATAAATTACAGTATATCAAAACGTATGGGACGAGGGTAAATTCTTGCCAACACAGAAAATTAGAGCTGAGTTTTTATACTAAAAAATAAAAAGGTATAACACTGATAATTTAATCAGGTACTTGGAGAAGATAGAAAAACTGAATCCCAAATAATAGAATAAAGGAAATGCGATAAATAGAAAACAAATATCAAGAAAAATAAATTTAAAAGCCTAGTTCATGAAAAAATATTAATCAAATTGACAAAATTGTCATTGGACAGATCAAGATTTAAAAGAGAAATTTTTAATTACCAATATTAAGAATTAGCCAGGCAATAGTGATGCACGCCTTTAATCCTAGCACTCAGGAGGCAGAGACAGGTGGATCTCTAGTTCGAGGCCAGTCTGGTCTACAGCGTGAGTTCTAGGACAGCCAAGACTACACAGAGAAACCCTGTCTCTAAAAAGCCAAACAAACAAACCAAAATAACAACAAAAACAACAAAACAACAGAGGAGAGAGGGACATATCTGCACATTCAACGGGTATTAAAAGTAGTGAGGCTAGAAAGAAATCTCAGAGATTAAGAGCACTTGCTGCTTTTGCAGTATTGGCCCCCGTAAGGCCGGGGCATGAGGCCCAGCATAACTTCCTGAGCCTAGCTCGAGTTTGGAGACCTGTCTTCGGGCATGACTTCCGCATATGAGTGACCCAGCTCAACCCAGAATCGCCTCTGCCTAGTAACTGCTGAGATAGCATCACCTCATTGGCCCGCTATCCTCACCGCATCCCTCGCCACCCCCAACCTATATAAGTCCACTCCTGATGCAATAAAACAAGTTCCTGCTTTGACAAGACTCCCAGCTCAGTGTGCTTCTCTCAGGTGGACAGGGGAGGTCTGGGCCATTAACACTCACCTGATCCTGCTCAGCCCCAGGGAGAGACCTGCTGGATCTGATGCCCTCTTCTGGGCCTCCTCAAGCATGAGACATACACATGATGCATATACATGTGTGCAAGCAAAACACTCATACACATAAGAGAAGAAATCTAAACAACAATAACAAACAAACAAAAAACTCCAAGTGGATTGTAAGATGATGGGAATGAGACTTCCTGGAAGGAAGCTGGGTCTGCAAAGACTGATAGACCCATTAGAGCTGCAGTGATAAGGAGAAGGTTGGAATGTTGCAGGTCCAGAGGCTAATTACACTTTATCTTGGACTAGATCAACCTGGGTTTCTTTTCTTTATGTGAAGCCTAAACAATCCCAAATGCAATGAATATAGTATTATTAAGGTCTGAGAGTGAATTGCTAAATAATATTTTGATCTAATAGGTAGACATCTAAGTTTATTACAAAAGAAAATGCTGGGGCTGGAGAGATGGCTCATGGGTTAAGAATGTTCACAGAGCCAGGCAGTGGTAGCACACGCCTTTAATCTCATCAGTCGGGGTTAGAGGCAGGCAGATCTCTATGTCTTGCTCTATGTCTACAGAACAGGTTCCAGAATAGCCAGGGCTACACACAGAGAAACCCTGTCTCAAAACAACAACAACAACACACAAACAAACAACAAAAGAATGCTCACTGCTCTGCAGAGGACTCCACTTCAGTTTCCAGCACCCAAATAAGACAGCTCACAGTGACCCATACAACTCTAGAGGACCCAATGCCCTCTTCAGCCAGCTCTCAAACACCTGTACTCAGGTGCTTTCACCCACACTCAGACAAACATATACACAGATATTAAAAAAAAAAAAAAAAAGAAGAATTTTGGGTGTGGCAATTAGAGGCCCTGACTTAGTGGCAGGGACTCTAGACCACAGTGGCCACTGATAAACTAATCTCAGAGAAGATATTGCTAGATAGAGAAAAGGAAAAAGAACATAAGATATATCTGTTTCTCCTACAGTCTCAAGACATCATTATTCAAGATCAATGTCAAGGTCAAGAGAAAGAAAACCAAGGAGCTGGAGCTGAAGCAAAGCCAGTGCTGGTCCAGGAAGAGAACACACTGGAGACACCGCATACTCAGATAGCAAAATAAAAGCCAGCTTCATGATAAGCAGCAGCTTCAAACAGGCAAGAAGACCAAAGTCCAAAGATAAATCTCCCAAGAGTCTCAGTCCGAGGAACACGGTGACAAAGAACATTCTGATAAAGGGAGAGAAGGACAAAATTCTTCTGAAAACCTCTAGGATGGACACAGATTCAAAGTACGTCATCTGGGGGTGGAAGTCACTCAAGACCAGATCTCATGAAAGGCCATTGTAGCAGAAGCAGGAACTGCGGCAGACCTGTGAGCTAAAGCATGCAGGGAGGACAGCAAGACCGCAGACCACACGGAGGGGAATGGGGGTGGGCTTCGTGTCTTGGGTGCGTGGAACGACTACAGGTTGAAAAGATGACATATTTATTTGATGTAGGGATTTTATAGACTTCCTACTCTGGTGTCAGCTCCCTGTTCACCAAACAGCTACTTCCAGCTTGCATGGGTATTGCTTTGACTTTAATTTTCCCATTAAACTTGACAAGACCAGGACAATAAATAAACAAACAATAGAAATAAAATGCAGATGATCTCTTAAAACAAAAATGAAGAACTAAATATTTGAAAAGAGAGTTAGGGAGCAAGAGCTGGATAGATGGTTCCATGATGGCTCTTTTCTTCAAGGCAGATGGTCTGACACATGATGGGAGGAGAAGACTGACTCTCATACATTGTCCTCTGACAAACTATATGTCACACACACACACCAAATAAATAAATGTATTTTTCCAAAACTACGATTAATTAATTGCTGTGGATATCACTCTATATAAATAAAACACTGATGGCCAATGACCAGGCAGGAGGTAGGTGGGACAAGGAGAGAGGAGAATTCTGGGAAGCAGAAGGCTGGGGGAGAGACACTGCAGCCACCGCCAGGAGAAACAGCATGTGAAGACGCCGGGAAGCCACCAGCCACGTGGCAAGGTATAGATTTATAGAAATGGGTTAATTTAAGATAAAAGAACAGTTAGCAGGAAGCCTGCCATGGCCATACAGTTTATAAGTGATATAAGCGTCTGAGTGATTATTTTATAAGTGGATTGTGGGACTACGGGGCTTGGGGAACCTGGAGAGAAGCCCTCCAGCTACAATTAATAATTAATTTTGGAAAAGAATAAACATAGATCAAGAGTGGACTTGAGAGCCCAAGAATAAGCTCTCGTACTTATGGTCAGTTGATATTGGCACCATGTCAAGACAGTGGCTGGAAAGGTATCTTAGCAGTTGAGAGTACTTGCTGTTCTCTTTAGAGGATCTGAGTTCAGATCTCAGCAACCACATGGCAACTATAAACACCAGGTGTGTTTGTGGTGCTCATATATAAATGCAGGCAAAACACTCATACACATAAGATAAAGTCAACCGTTTTTAAATGTTAGGACACTTCAATGGAATAGGATGATCTTTCAAACAACAGGTATTGGGGAGAATTGGATACCCACATGGGAGAATGCAGTAGGATGTTTATCTTATGCCCTACAGAAAAATGAGCTCCAGCTGGATTATTTTTCAAAGCATAAGAGCTGCAACTAGGCTGGATGGTGATGGCCCATGCTTTTGATCTCAGCACTCTGGAGGCAGAGGCAGGTAATCTCTGAGTTCAAGGCCAGTCTGGTCTACAGAGCAAGTTCCAGGACAGCCAGGGATACTCGGAAAAACTTTGTCTAAAAATCCAAAAACAACAACAATAAAACAAACAAACAAAAAGAGCTACAACTACAAAAGTCCTAGAAGAAACCATGAACTGAAACCTTCCTCACTTTGGGGTAGGCCAGGGTGACGTAAAGACAACGAAAGAACAAGAAAAAGAAGCAAAAGAGTACACTAGCCCTTGTCAGTTTCCCCCAAAGGACCCAAAGGCAGCAGCATCAAGATGGTGAAGGGAGCCCACAGATGGGAGAAGACAGTGACAAATCACATGTTAAACACTGTGAATTCCTAGAATCTACCAAGCATTCCTACAGCCTAACAATAAGGCGACTAAAAGTTACAAATAGGCAGAAGGCTCAAACAGACATTTCTCCAAAGACATGCAAATCGCCAATAAGCAAATGAAAAATTTGCAACATTAAGGAAATGAAAATCAGAACCATGAAGAGCTGGGAGAGGTAGTGCAGCACTTGAGAAACTGAGGCAGGAGAATGGGAGTTTGAGGCCAGCCTATGCTGCAGAGGAAGGCCTGTCTCAAAAAACCAAGACAACAAACCAACAATAAAGAAACAAAATAGCCGGGCGGTGGTGGCACACGCCTTTAATCCCAGCACTCCGGAGGCAGAGCCAGGTGCATCTCTGTGAGTTCCAGGCCAGCCTGGGCTACAGAGTGAGCTCCAGGATAGACTCCAAAGTTCCAGGATAGACTCCAAAGCTACACAGAGAAACCCTGTGTCGAAAACAAACAAACAAAACAAAACAACAACAACAACAACAACAAAATAACTCACAGTGAGACATTCCTCACACTCACTCAATGGCTGTTGGCTTTTGCTTCTTTGACTCATGGTTTTGCTCTGTAACCTAGACTGCTCTAGAGTTCAAGATCCTCAAGGCCCAGTCTCCATCTCCTTAGAGTTGGGATTAGATGTGTGTGCCATTTCACCCAGCTTTATGCAATTTTTTAAAAATGAATGATAACAAATGTTGACAGAGTGAGAAAAAAGTTGGACCTTCATCTTTTGTTTTGTTTCGTTTTGTTTTTTGAGACAGGGTAGCCTTGGCTGTCCTGGAACTAGCTCTATAGACCAGGCTGGCCTCGAACTCACTGAGGTCTGCCTGTCTCTGCCTCCTGAGTGGCAGGATTAAAGGCCTGCACCAACACTGCCTGGCTTGTTGACCTTCGTCTTACTGGTGGGAATATAAAATTGTATAACTTCTGTGCAAAAATCAGTTCTGAAGTTTCTAAAAAAATTAAACATAAATATATTCAATTATAATATTCAAATGCATAATACATAGTTATATAAGTATAAAGTTATTCCTTTCCCCAGAAACTAACTAACTACCTATCCAAGAGTATTGAAGTTCAGGTGCTGGGGATAGAAGTTAGTGAAGGGTGCTTGCTTAGCACACATAAGGCTCTGGGTTCTGTACACAGTACCACAAAAGGAAGGAAAGCAAGCAAGCATATACTCATACAAAAATGTGCACGTGATTATCCATAGCATTATTCTTTTTAAAAATAATTTATTCATTTTTATTTTATGTGCATGTCTGTATTTATATATATGTATATACATATATAAATATATAAAAATTTATATATTTTATTTTAGTGTTTGTATGTCTGTGTGAGGGTGTCTAGTATCCTAGAACTGGAATTACAGACAGTTGTGAGCTGCCATGTGGGTCCTGGGAATTGAACCCTGGTCCTCTGGAAGAACAGTCAGTGCTCTTAACCGCTGAGCCATCTCTCCAGCCCCAGCATTATTCTTAATAAAGGAAAAGGGTAGTTTGAATGTGTACGAATAAGTTTGATGAGGATACATTGAAGAATTATTCAATAATAAAATGTAATGAAATACTGATTGTGTACGTCATGGATAATAACAAGCATTTTATTGATTGATAATATAGCTTAAAGGTAGAATACTTGCCTAGTACTTGTAAGGTTCTGGGTTCCATCCCCAGCCAGAGAAAATCACAGTAGACTAAGTGAAAACCTTGAGCTACAAATTATGATTCCATTCATAGGAATTATCTGGAATAAGCAAATCAAGAGAGAGGGAATGTAGTCAATGATTGCAAGAGCTTAGGGGGAGGGCTCTAGGCTAGCCTTGAGCTCTCTGTGTAGCCCAGGGTGGTCTCAAACTCATGATCTTCTTGCTTCAACTTCTTGAGTTTTGGAATTACAGGAAATGTACCTACAGTTCCCTCCCTCCCTCCTTTTGTTCCTCCTTCCTTCCTTTGGCAAGGTCTAACCTTGTGACCTGAATGGATTTTTTTCCTGGGGAGAAGGGTTGGATAAGGTCTCCTGTATCTGAGGCTGGCCTGAGGCTCCTTCTTTGGTAGGATGACCTCGACCTTCTGAGGCCCTTGTTTCCACATCCGCCTCCCCAGGGCTGGGATCACAGGTGTGACCCACCACGCCCAGTTTATGAGGTGCTGGAGACTGAACCTAGGGCTTTGGACAAGCTAGGCAAGCACTCTGCCAGCTGAGCTACAGCCTCAGCCCCCAGCTGTATACTTTTAAAGAACAGCGTTTATGATCTTTAAATGATTCTTTAAATAATTTTTTAAAATTAAATCATTTTATGATTTTTTAATGATTATTTTTATTGCATTCATTAATTTATTCACTTATATATTTAAGGTGTGTGTGTGTGTGTGTGTGTGTGTGTGTGTGTGTGTGTATGCATACACCTTAGCATACTTGTGGAGATCAGAGGATAACTTACAGGAGTTGACTCTCTACTTCCATCATATGGGTCCCAGGAATTTAACTCAGGGCATCTGCTTAGTAATAAGTCCTTTCTTACCATCTTAATCAGTCTTGACTCCTTGCTTTAAAATGGATCACACTGATTGTAGTAGCACAGGCCTGCAATCCCATCGCTTGAGGGGCCAAAGTAGGGGGATTTTGCATTTGAGGCTAACCTGGGGTACATAGTGAAGTCTTGTTTTCAAAACAAAACAGGGGGCCCAGCTGCCGATCCTGCAAAGCCCAACAACTTGGAGGCATTGGTGAGATTGCCCTACTGATCAACCTGTTCAGCTGAGATCCATTCGGGAGAGGTTTCCGAAGCCTGCAGCCTTCAGGAAACAAGATCACCTGAAGAGTGGGTGAATGACCTGAGAATGCAAGAGAAGGAGCCCTCCAGCCACTGACCCAGATCACCAGTCATAAGCCTACACTATCCCGACTGGGAACAGGCAAGGCCCCATCTCTGGACGCCAGCCCCTACAAACCTAACAACCACCGGAGTCACAAGCCCAACCTCCGCTGATTTGGAACAACTGCTCCCTGAGACAGAACCCACTAACACTGATTGGACTAAGCTGCTCCCAGAGAAACAGAGCCCAACAGCACCAATTCGACCAAGACTATCAATTGAAACAAGAGAGGCCCCCTCAGACACAGACACCGCCTGCACTGAGCAGAGGAACAGATGAGTAGATGCCAGTGCAAAAATATAGACAACATAAAGACCTATATATGTCAGAACCTAGTGATTTTATTCAATGCAATCCAACACAATTCTTCACAGACTTGGAAAGAGCAATACTCAACTTCATATGGAAAAACAAAAAACCCATAAGAGCTAAAAGAATCCTGTACAATAAAGCAACCTCTGGAGGCATCACCATCTCTGACCCCAAGCTCTACTATAGAGCTACAGTAATAAAAAACTGCTTGGTATTGGCATAAAAACCGACATACAGACCAATGAAAACAAATTGAAGACCCTGACATTAATTCATACACCTACGAACACCTGATTTTTGACAAAGAAGCCAAAACTATACAATGGAAAAAAGAAAGTATCTTCAACAAATGGTGCTGGCATAACTTGATGTCAACATGTAAAAGATTGCAAATAGGGCTGGAGAGATGGCTCAGTGGTTAAGAGCACTGACTACTCTTCCAAAGGACCTGAGTTCAATTCCTAGCACCCACATGGCAGCTCACAACTGTCTGTAACTCCAGTTCCAGGGCATCTGACACCTTCACACCAATGTGCACAAAATAAAGTTAAATAAATTATTTTTTTAAAAAAAAGATTGCAAATAGATCCACATCTGTCACCATGCACAAAACTCAAGTCCAAGTAGATCAAAGACTTCAACATAAATTAAGTTACACTGAACTTGATAGAAGAGAAAGTAAGAAGTACTCTTGAACACATTGGCACAGGAGACTACTCCCTAAATATAACACCAGTAGCACAGACACTGAGAACAACAATTAATAAATGGGACCTCTTGAAACTGAGAAACTTCTGTAAGGCAAAGGACACGATCAATAAGACAAAAAGACAGCCTATAGAATGGGAAAAGATCTTCACCAACCCCACATCTGACAGAGGACTGATCTCCACACTATATAAAGAACTCAAGAAACTAGACATCAAGATACTGAACAATCCAATTAAAAAATGAGCTAAAGAACTAAATAGAGAATTCTCAAAAGAAGAATCTCAAATGGATGAAAGACATTTAAGGAATGCTCAACATCCTTAGTCATCAGAGAAATGCAAATCAAAACGACTCTGAGATACCACCTTATACCTGTCAGAATGGCTATGATCAAAAACACTAATGACAGTCAGTGTTGGAGAGGATGCGGAACAAAGGGAACACTCCTCCACTGTTGGTGGGAATTCAAACTTGTACAACCACTGTGGAAATCAGTATGGTGGTTTCTCAGAAAATTGGAACAAACTGCTCTTTTTATTTTTTATTTTTTTAATTAATTTATTTTTATTTTATGTGTATTGGTGTTTTGCCTGCATGCATGTCTGTGTGGGAATGCCAGATCCCCCAGAACTGGAGTTGCAGGCAGTTGTGAGCTGCTGTGTGGGTGCTGGAGATTGAACCTGGGTCCTCTGGAAGAGCAGCCAGTGCTCTTAACCACTGAACCATCTCTCCAGCCCCACAAACTGCTCTTTTTAAAAAGATAATTTATTGCTGGGATGATGGTGCACACCTTTAATCCCAGCATTTGAGAGGCAGAGGCAGGTGGATCTTAGTGAGTTCAAGGTCAGCCTGGTATATAGAGAGAGTTCTAGGACAGCCAGAGCTACATAGAGAAATCCTGTCTCAAAAAAAAAAAAAAAAAAAAAAAAAAAAAAAAGATGATTTTTTTAAATGCTGTATTTTTATTTTATGTGCTTTGGTGTTTTGCCTGCATGTGTGTCTGTGTGAGGGTGTCGGGTCTCCAAATCTGAATTTACAGACAGCTGTGAGCTGCCATGTGGGTGCTGGGAGTTGAACCTGGGCCCTCTGGAAGAGCAGTCAGTGCTCTTAACCACTGAGCCATCTCTCCAGCCCCCTGTTTTTATCTTATGTGTATGAGTGTTTGTCTGCATGTATGTCTGCCTCCACATGTGTGCCTGGTATTCACAGAGGCCAGAAGGCGTCAGATCTGGAACTGGGATAACAGGTGGTTGTAAGCCTTCATGTGTGTGTGGGAATTGAACTCAGGACCTCTGGAAGAGCAGCCAGGGCTCTTAACTGCTGAGTCATCTCTCTAGTCCCCACAAATTGCTCTTGAACTTAGAGAAACACTCAGTTTCACTCCCAATAGGAGAAATGCATATCTAAGCCACACTGGGATCACAAGCCTCACCTATCAGATTGGCAAAAATTCAAAAACCTGACAACACAGCTTGAGAGCTGTGGGAAAGCAACATGCTCATGCATAGTTTGTCCAGGTGCAAAACAGTACCACCCCACAGAGAAGAATTTGGCAACATCCAACAAAATCACAAAGCATATACTTGGATCCAGCAAATTCACTTCTAAGAATGTATATAGCAAATATTCTTCACATGGGCAAAATGAAGTACTTTTCCTATGAAATTAAATTTGAATCTTTTCATGCAATGTAAAATTATTTACTCCATTACTATTTTTTCTACAGCTTATTTATTATAAGATAAAATTCATTTATTATAAGATTGTT
Source organism: Peromyscus leucopus (assembly GCF_004664715.2). Lineage (NCBI taxonomy): Eukaryota > Metazoa > Chordata > Mammalia > Rodentia > Cricetidae > Peromyscus > Peromyscus leucopus. Next base: position 105,024,282 of record NC_051070.1, on the reverse strand, counting down.
TTTAAAAGCAAAATCCTGGAATTTCTCCTAAAATGTCTAGCTATTGGTGATTGGTTAAATAAGCCATGGTTCATATACTAGATGGAAGTACTTAAAAAATGAGTTGGTGGGGACTGGCTAGAGAAATGGCCTAGCAATTAACCACACTGACCTCATTTGCAGAAGGGGACTCAATTCTCAGCACCCACATGTTGGCTGATAACCATCCATAAATCCAGTTCCAAGGGATTTGACATCCTCCAAGAGCACTATGCAGGCAAATACTCATACATATAAAATAAAATAAAATAAAATAAAATAAAATAAAATAAAATAAAATAATAAAATAAAATAAAATAAAAAATTGCAGGGTAGTGGCGGTGGCAGCGGAGGTGGCAGCGGCGGCGGAGCACGTCTTTAATCCCAGCACTTGGGAGGCAGAGGCAGACAGATCTCTGTGAGTTCAAGGCCAGCCTGGTCTACAGAGTGAAATACAGGACAGGCACCAGAGCTACACAGAGAAACCCTGTCTCAAAAATAATAATAATAATAAAATAAAATAAAATCCTAGCACTCGGGAGGCAGAGGCAGGCAGATCTCTGTGAGTCTGAGGCCAGCCTGGTCTAAAGAGTGAGTTCCAGGACAGGCCCCAAGGCTATACAGAGAAACCCTGTCTCAAAAATCAAAACAAAATAGAAATAGCAAATAAATAAATAAATAAATAAATAAATAAATAAATAAATAAAATCCTTTTTTTTATTAAAAAAAAATGAGTAAGAGGGAGGGCCTGTAATCCCAGCTACTTGGGAGACTAGGGCAGAAAGACTGCAAGTTCAAGCATGCCCTGGACAAGTTAGAGAGACATAGTCTCAAAAAAATTTCAAATGACTGGAGCTCTAATGCCATAATACAGGTCTTACCTAGCACGTACAAGCCCTGATTTCAATCTCTAGTATGAAAGGGATAACAAAGGAAACAGAGAAGAAGGAAGTTCTTTTATTTTTTGTTTTTGTTTTTGTATTTTGTTTGTTTTTCAAGACAGAGTTTCTCTGTGTAGCTTTGGCACCTGTCCTGGAACTCACCCTGTATACCAGGCTGGCCTTGAACTGGCAGAGATCTGCCTGCCTCTGCCTCCCAAGTGCTGGGATTAAAGGCATGAGCTACCACTGCCGGGCAAGAAGGAAGTTCTTTTTGTTTGTTTCATGTTTTATAAAATCTTTATTGACAAATAATTCACATAGTATACAATTTGCCTGTTTGCACAATTTGATAGACTTTAGTCCAGCATCCTCATAGGCCCATGACATCATTACCACTTTCTATTTTAGAATATCGCTGTCTTCAATTTCATATGCACATGCACGTATGGTGATTACATTCCACCTTATTTTTTTAAATGAACATAATATTTGCAATTGTAACCATTTTTAAGTTCACAATTCAGTGGTGTGAATAGAAGGAAATTCTTTTACATATTGGTTACTTTTTTTTGATTTAATAAAGTTTTATTTTTCCAAGTGTACAGCTGATTAAACCTGTTCAAGCATCTTCACCAGCAGCTGAAGCATCTCCACACTTTGTGTTTCTGGTGAAAAATTACTTGGGTTCTGTGCTATGAAATCAGCTTGATAAGTCCTTTGCTAAATAGCTCCTGAAGGGCTGCCCTGGCCGAAGAAGCGCAAATCTTCAGTCTCTCAGAGACCACAGCTGGAGTGATGAGCTTGTAGGTGGGAACCCCCTTACAGAGGTTGTTGTAAGCAGCTTTGTCAAACAGGACCAGATTGTTGAGCTTGTCCCGAACCCTGCCTTTGGACCACTTCTTCTTTCTGACCTTGCCACCAGACTTATTTACTGGGTCTTTGTCTTTTTTGGCCGACTTTCCGGCATCTTTCTTCTTCTTGTCATCCTTGGGCGGCATGATGAAGCTCGGAGAGTGGCGACAACCACTGCAGCCTCCCTAAGATGTCAGGAAAAAAGGAAACTTGGTTACTTTTGTATTGCTGTGACAAAACACCATGACTAAGCCGAAGGCTTTATTCGGGGCTTACAGTTCCGGAGGGCTGAGAGCCATCACCACCGTGGCGGGGAGCATGGCAGCGGAGAGACAAGCATGGCAATGGAGCAGCACCTGAGAGCTCACATCCTGGTCCTCAAACAGGAAGCAGAGAACACCCTGGGGATGGTGTGAAGCTTTTGAATCCTCAAAGCCCTTCCCCTGTGACACACTTCCTCCAAAGAGACCATACCTCCTAATTCTTCTCAAACAGTTCCACCAACTGGGGCCAAGTAGTCAAGCACATGAACACATGGGGCCATTCTCATTCAAACCACGAACTCCATTCCCTCACCCCATAGGCTTGTGGCCATATTGTAATTCAAAACGCATTTAACCTAGTATCAAAAGTCTGCTTAGTCTTTCAGTCTCAAGACTTTTTAAAAGTCCAAGTCTTTTCTGAGACTCAGGCCAATCTCTTAATTGCAGCCTCCTGTAAAATCAAAAATAAAATTACATACTTCCAACATACAATGGCACAGAATATGCATCGCCATTCTAAAGGGAAGACTGGAGCATAGTGCGCTGACCAGAGGAAGGCTGAAACCCACCAGGGCAAACCCCCAATCCTGTAGCTCCATGTTCTTCCCTTTGATGGAGTTTCCCTTCCAGCTTTGCTGCCCGGAAGACACACCTTTATTTGAGGACGTTTTCATTTCCGGTAGAGCCATCTTATCAGATATCCCATGGCTCCAGCACCTCTAACATCTTGGCATCTTGGCTAAAATCTAGGCTTCACTTTCACAGCTTTCCAACTTTGGCTTCTTAGGGTCACCATGCAAGGACTGCCCTGCTGTACACTCCTGCCTCTTTGGTTCTCTGTAACAATGATGGAAGACTCCACAATCCCTTCATCCTTGTATCCTTCATGACTCTAAAGCTAGAGCCATGTGGGTGACCTCACCAAGTTCAGCTGCCGGCATGGGTGGAGCCTGGTCCTCTTGAATTGCATTTGCAGCAATTTTTACATTTTCCTTTCAGGAGCAGAAAATTCCTCAGGCCTTTTTCTTTTACAGGTTGGAAGCTGGGTGGGGTCTTGCTCCAAGGACCCCTCCCTTTATTCCATGGGGGGCCAGGCCTTTCCTTAATCTCCTCATCTTTTTCCAAACAGGTGTTGGCTCCTGCATTAACTACCCTCCTCTTTTTCTTGTCAAACTGTCCATTTTTTCATTTCTTTTTACCCTGCTTGCTCTTTTTCTTTTTCTTCTTCTTCTTCTTTTTTTTTTTTTTTTTTGAGACAGGGTTTCTCTGTGTAGCTTTGCGCCTTTCCTGGATCTTGCTCTGTAGACCAGGCTAGCCTCGAACTCACAGAGATCCGCCTGCCTCTGCCTCCCAAGTGCTGGGATTAAAGGCGTGTGCCACTACTACCCAGCGCTCTTTTTCATCATAGACCTGCTTAAGAGTGATCACTAATAACCACCTGGCACAGTCAGTATTAGGCTGCCTTGAAATCCTTTCTACCAAAGAAAGTGGTCCATTATTTTGAAATTTAACCTCAGACAAATTCTAAAGACAAGGGCCACATTCTTTGCCCAAAAATCACAAGAATGGTGTCTACCCCAGTTGCTCACGTTGCCCTCTGAAGCCTCTTGAGTTAGGCCTCCACAGTTTCACGACTCTCAGCATGGCTGACTGCCAAGCTTCTACTGGGCTGGCTCATTAAGCTCTGCTTACAGTATTCAACTACATTCCTTCAAAAACCATCATGGTCAAGTTTTCCCAGCAGTAGAGGAGATGGAGGTGGAAGTGGAGATGCTGGTGATTATACGAGAGGAGGAAGTACTAGTGGATGTAGGCTTTTGTTTTTGTTTTTGTTTTTAAGGTTCAAAAGACAGGAAAAATAGTTTGAAGGGTGGAAGTGTGAATCATAGCTTTTTCTGTACATTGAGCACATTGGTTCATTCACTTAACACATAGTCATTGAACAGATAAAGGTGAAGTAAACACACATATATAATTTCCCTTCCTAGAAACTCCAATAGACTCCTTAGAGCTACAATAATAGGGCTTAAAATTACTCTTTAAATATTTGTGTTGGTTTTAATAAGTGGCAAGAAAGGTCACGAGGCACAACAAAACCCATTATCTGAGCAGTGTTTTATTAGAAGGGACGGGGGGGGGGGGGGGATGGGCCAGAAGATAGCGTGACCAGGCCTGTGGAAGACAGAGAGAGAGAGAGAGAGAGAGAGAGAGGGAGGGAGGGAGGGAGGGAGGTGAAGGGTTTACAACACGCCCCCCACGGTCCCATTTACCAGGTGGACACTTCCGCCTAGCCATTTCCGGGTCAAAGCGTCTCTCGTAGCCAGGATACCCGGCGGACCCGGACATCTCCGCCTAGCAACTTCCGGCCAAGGCATCTCGCGTGACCAGAATCCGTGACGTTACATGGCTACGTAAGCGTGCAACGTGACCATGTGATCTACGCACATGCGTGGAGTAGTGACGTGACCTGGCCACGCCCCCAGCCGGTTTTTAAAGCAGAGCGCCATATTCCTGGCCCTCTTCTCCTCTTCCTCTTCTCCATGCACGTGTCTCTCCCACAGGCCTGCACTCTCTATCCCTGTATCTCTAATAAACTCTTATAAGCGGATTCTGTCGTGTTTCGTGACACTTCCTTGCAGGGTAAGAACACAACGCAGCTAAATAACTAACAGGAGGGAGGGAGGGAGGGAGGGAGAAGAAGGAGGAGGAGAAGGAAGAAGAGGAAGAGCGGGGAGGGGTTCTGTGATCCGCTTCTTATGGATTCCCCTGCACATGCGCATATGGGCTTATGAGCTACGCCATGCATGTGCAGATGGTGTGACCACACTGTGTGCATTGCACAATTACGCAGCACAGGGATTACGTAGGAGCTAAGGCCCTTACTTGGCTACTGAACTGCGCATGTGCAGTGGCCCGAATTCCAACAATTTGGATTGATTTTTTTTTTTTTGAGTTAAAAAGTTTAAATCCAGTTTATTTGTTATACAGTAAGTACACCACCAGCTTTATTACAAGACCTGTCAGTGTCCAATGCCTCATGTCATCCAGGAGAGATTTATAATGTGCACTTTTTAAAATAAAAAAAGGTCTCCATTTGTTTGTGTGCATGCACGTGTATGTGTTCGTGAGCATGCGTCCATGTATGCACATATACGTGTGTGTGTGTGTGTGTGTGTGTGTGTGTGTGTGTGTAAATGTGTGCATTCGAGTGTGTTGTTGCTTAGGACTATCAGTCCTCTTTAGGAACTGCCACTTCAGGGCTCCTACAAGATTTGAACATAATGAAGGGAAATGTTTATGTTTCAAAATGGCTTCATCAGGAATTATTTAAAACAAATTTAGTGTCATTGCAAAACAGAAGTAGGAAGGAAATAAGCTTTTGAAGAAACATTCAAAGAACTATTTCCATTCAGCTTCCATCAGGTTTGTTAGGAGCTGTGAATGTTTATGGCAGGTCAGGAATTTTATGTATCTCAAATATATAATCAATGCTACACCGCCTCTTGCCTTATTTTAATTTGGAAAAGGTGAGGAAAAATGCTTTATTTAAATTTGACTGGCTTATTAGATTGAGAGTGCAGATTGATGGTAGAATTTCCCAGCATATGTCAAGTCCTGAGTTTGATCCCCTGAATCCAAATAAAAAGACTGGCACTAAGCTCCTAATTACAGATGGCTGTGAGTTCCTTAGATTTGGTTTCCCATAAATCTTAATACAGTATAATACAATAAACAAATCTTAACACAATACAATAGGATTGATATTTTTATTGTGTTGAAATATACACAGTATGAATATTATTCTTTTGATTTTTTTTTTTTTTTTTTTTGCCCCAGAGTAAAGATCTGGCTATGCCGTCTAGTATGTCCTCAAACTCATGAGTCTCCTGCCTGTCTCCTGAATGTTGGCATGACAGATGTGTACCACAATGTCTGGCTCAGACACTCATTCATTTTTTAAGGCTGCATGCTATTACAGTAAATGTACATGCTGTATTTTGTTTGCCCATTTATCCATCAACGGACACTAAAATTAGAACTATCATGTGAGTCAGCTGTAACAAAAATCATTATGTCAGCATACTACAGAGGTACTTGCATGCCCATGGTGGTTTTTTTTTTTTTTTTTTTTTTTTTTGTCTTTTTTGGTTTTTATTTTTTGAGACAGAGTTTCTCTGTGTAGCTTTGCGTCTTTCCTGGAACTCACTCTGTAGCCCAGGCTGGCCTCGAACTCACAGAGATCTATCTGCCTTTGCCTCCCGAGTGCTGGGATTAAAGGTGTGCGCCACCACCGCCCGGCACATGCCCATGTTTATTTCTACACTACTCAATAGCTAAGATATTGTGATACCTATCAACAGCTGAGTGAATATAAAACATGTGTGAGATATACACAATAGAGTTTTATTTAGCTGTGAAGAAAAAGAAAGTATGTTGTTTTCAGGGAGATAGATGGGGCTAGAGATCATCATGTTAAATAAAATAAGACAGAACCAGAAAGACAAATGCTTCATGTTTTCTCTCATATGTGGAATCTGGACTTTTAAAAATAGTGTCCATAAGATATGAATGTAGAAACAGAGCTGTGTGGGGAGAGGAGGGAGTGTAAGGGGAGATGGGAGGGGTGAAGAGGGGAAGATGGGGGGGGGGGGAAGGGAAGCAAATACTGAATGCTCTCTCACACCCGCAGAAGCTGGATTGCTGTGCACATGTGTGCGTGTGCGTGTTAATAACACAACACAAACAGAGTAGAATAAACATAAAATAGAGGCTTTCCTGATAAACCATCCCCTGTTCCCTCAATGCATGGTAGGCAGTGAATAAAGACTGATAATTCTCCATCCTTTCTTGAACTGTTGCGGCTTAGAAAATGGTTCTCCAAAGTGCAGTCCTTGAGAGCACCTTCGGGAACAAAGTCTCTCTCTGACCTTCTGCTGTCTTCCTCTCTTTCATCCCTTATTCTCACTCTCCCTGAGGTCAGCCACAGAAACTAAAATACCTTTTCTTCAAGGCAGGTGATAGAAATCAGAAGTCCTTTCCCCAAAGCCAACCATGAAACCTAAAAATGTTGCTTTAACTTCCCTCCACCTGTCTGTATTAAAGCTTGCCATAAAGAAATTGTCTGACCTACTTTGTTTGATAGCAGATCATGAGACACACCACCCCCCACACTCTCCATTCCAGAAAATACCTCGTCCCATATGCAGAAGAAAGAGCTGCACAATGAGGCCAGGAAGAATGTGAACAGACAGGCCTTGCTGGCTGCCCACCCCTTCCCCACAGTCTTACAGTGAGGGTATGTCCTTTGGTGGTGTTGCTCAGTCCTATTTCTGCTCTGCTGTCCCAACACCATGCATAAAAACTATGCATAAAAGTGGATAGTTCATCCTGTTTACAGTGAGTATGTAGGTAGATACATTTGTGTCTCTCCACAATGTCCTAATTTACTTACATCACAAACCATGACGATGTCATTGGCTCTAAGTCACCAAGCACTATTGAGTTCATTTGCTGGACATGGCCATTGAAAATCACAATTTCTCTTATTCTGCTATTCATCACTAACATTAACTCCAGTTTGCACATTACACGCCATACGCTAATAGACACAATGGTGATGAATGGGTTAAAATGGCAACAAGGTTTCAAAGATGCCTTACTGAAGGCAAGAGCAGAAATTGGAAACAGGTGCAAAGGGAGTCATCACTGGTAGTTGAGGTGCTGGTGAGCCCTCTCTCGGAACCCTTTGGAGACATAGGACTGGTTTTAAGTCCTGGACAGCTAGAGAGATTCAAGATGGCTGGGCTGGGTCTGGATAAATGGCCAACCGGGGGGATCTTACTGAGCTGAACCCCAGGGTGTGTGTGTGGGGTTGGAGGTACAGAGTAAGGAGTTCATCACCTCACGGATATCATGATACATGCATGAATGGTCTGATGATAGGTTGGTGGACGCTGCTGTGCCCCAGTGTGGTGTCTCTGCCTTTTCATATGGCCCAGGTGAGAGGGCTGCATCATTAACTGGTCTGCATTATTTGACAAGTTCATGGGCTAGTTTTCTGATACAGTTTTGGTACCACTGTGTGTCCATGTGTTCTTGAATTAATTTGATAAGTTCATTGGTCAGAACATTTTATTTGTGTGGATAAGTTAACTATCAGTTTGTGCCATGGTCTGTGCTGGACAGATGATGTCTGATCACTTACATACCCAAGATGTGAGGTCATTCTGCCTCATCATCTGTGCTTAAAATGAGGCAAATCCTCTTTTACAAAGTCAAGTCACTCAAAGCAAGGCACAGCTGCTGCTCTATACCATGTGGAGGAACTAAGAGCTGGACACAGCTTCAAGTCCGCAGCATCTGACTCCTCAATCTGAAGGTTCCCGTGTCATATGAAACCATGATCCATAAAACAAAGTATATTTTTCTCTTGTTAACCCATCTGTTGCTTAAGCTTGGTCTAAGCTGCCACCCTTTAAAATGAGCAACTCAGCAGGGCGGTGGTGGCATACGCCTTTAATCACAGCACTCTAGAGGGAAAGACAGGGGGATCTCTGTGAGTTCGAGGCCAGCCTACTCTACAGAATAAGTTCCAGGACAGCCAAAGTTACATAGAGAAACCTTGTCTTGAAAAACCAAAATAATAATAATAAAATAATAATAATAATAATAATAATAATAATAATAATAATAATAAAATGAGCAAGCCAATCAGGCATGGTAGTTCATACCTGTAATCCTAGCATTAGGGAGGTTGGGGTAGAAGGATTGCTATAAGTTTGAGGGCACATAGGAAGTTCCAGGCCAGCCTGAACTACACAGCAAGACCCTGTCTCTATTGTCTAACAACTAACTAGATAGGTAACTAGCAACTAACTAATAACTAATAAAATGGGCAGGAGAGAGATCAGATCCCTTCTTCCACCATACAGAACTACTAACAACAAAAGTAGAGCAAATTACCTACCATTTTAATTAATTTATTTATTTTTCAAAACAGAGTACACCTCTGCAATGTTTGCTGCCAATAACATGTTGCATCGATAATTCAGAAGCCTGGGTGTGATGTTATTTTGTTTGTATTCTAACAAATAAAATTTGCCTGAAGATCAGGACATAGCCAGATTAAACATAGAGGCCAAGTTAGGGGAAGAAATTATTTATTTTTCTATTATCAGCTTGATACAATATAATTCTTATCCTAATAATAAAATGTTACATTGAGGCTTGCCCAGTAATTGAGTAAAACCAAAACTTATTATAAGCCACAGCCGTCCTAGGGTCCCCCATGATATAAGTTGCCTTAATATATATATATATATCCTCCATGGTTCTGTGGGTTGCAGTCTGATTGTTCTTTATTTTATATCTAGAATCCACTTATGAGTGAGTACATACCATGACTGTCTTTCTGGGTTTGGGTTACCTCACTCAGGATGATATTTTCTAGTTCCATCCATTTGCCTGCTAATTTCATGCTGTCATTGTTTTTCTCTGCTGAGTAGTACTCCATTGTGGGTGCCTATTTATTAAGGCAACTTATTGAAACACAGATTTGTACAATAACGTTGACTGAGGCATGTAGCTAGTGTCTCCCAGAAATAGAACAATTATCTTCTTGGTTTTAGCTTTTAAAAATGAAAATTTTCCCCAAAGAAGTTAGTCTGTAAATGTCTGCCTCCAAAACACTAGTATTGGATATGAAATGAAGACAGGGTGAAACTCACTCTGAAGTTTTACACAGAGATAATTCATCGGGTGTCACAGAGGCACAGGGCTCTGAGGATTAGACCGCATTCCTCCAGGGCATTCCCAGGTTGCCACCTGCTTCCGTGCACACTATTCAGAGGTCCTGATCCAGCTGGGGGCCCCTCAGCCTTTGGTTCATAGTTCATGTGTTCCCATTCATTTGGCTATTTTTTTTTCAATAATTGAGTAAAACCGAAATTTTATTATAAGCCACAGTCGTCCTAGGGACCTCCATGCTATATATATAGCCTCTATGGTTCTATGGGTTGTGGTCTGATTGTTCTTTATTTTATATCTAGAATCCACTTATGAGTGAGTACATACCATGACTGTCTTTCTGGGTTTGGGTTACCTCACTCAGGATGATTTTTTCTAGTTCCATCCATTTGCCTGCAAATTTCATGCTTTCATTGTTTTTCTCTGCTGAGTAGTACTCCACTGTGTATATGTACCACATTTTTTCCATCCATTCTTCCGTTGATGGGCATCTAGGTTGTTTCCAGGTTCTGGCTATTACAAATAGTGCTGCTATAAACATAGCTGAGCATGTATCTTTATGGTATGAATCAGCATTCCTTGGGTATATGCCCAAGAGTGGGATGGCTGGGTCTTGAGGTAGTTTGATTCCTAATTTTCTGAGAAACCGCCATACTGATTTCCACAGTGGTTGTACAAGTTTACATTCCCACCAACAGTGGAGGAGTGTTCCCTTTGTTCCACATCCTCTCCAACATTGGCTGTCATTGGTGTTTTTGATCGTAGCCATTCTGACAGGTGTAAGGTGGTATCTCAGAGTCGTTTTGATTTGCATTTCTCTGATGATTAAGGATGTTGAGCATTTCTTTAAATGTATTTCAGCCATTTGTAGTTCTTGTTTTGGTACCACGTTTTCTTAATCCATTCTTCAGTTGATAGGCATCTAGGTTGTTTCCAGATTCTGGCTATTACAAATAGTGCTGCTATGAACATAGTTGAGCATGTATCTTTGTGGTATGATTGAGCACAGAACTGATTTCTTCTTTACTATGGAGGGAAAACCACTCAGGCATTTGGTATTTGTCTTGTGAGAGGATAACAGAAACAGATTTTCATTTCCCCTATATTTTCACAGATGAGTTACAAGAAAGGGTGATTAAAAGCAGGTGTCCTCAGGCAGAAGAGGTGGCATGTACTTCTCTCCCAGAGGACTCAAGTTCAATTCCCACCTTCCATGTCAGGTGGCTCGCAACCACCTGTAACTCCAGCTCCAGGGCTATCCAACATCTCTGGCCTCTGCAGGCACCTGTATATGTGGATACACTCCCACACAGATATACATGATTTAAAAAATTTTACCTTTTAAAAAAATACATCTTTGGCCGGGCGTTGGTGGCGCACGCCTTTAATCCCAGCACTCGGGAGGCAGAGGCAGGCCGATCTCTGTGAGTTCGAGGCCAGCCTGGGCTACCAAGTGAGTCCCAGGAAAGGCGCAAAGCTACACAGAGAAACCCTGTCTCGAAAAACCAAAATAATAATAATAATAATAATAATAATAATGATAATGATAAATAAATAAATAAATCTTTAAAAGCAGGTGCCTTGGGGCTGGGATATCGCTTAGTAACCTGCTCGGCACGTGTAAGGCCCTGGGTTTGAATCCGGTAATGGAGAAGAAAGTGTGCTGTCTGGTTGTTGGAATCTAGCACAAATCTATGAAATTAGAGTGGAAATTATTATTCATTGTAATAGTGGTTTGATAGAAATACCTTGAATCCTCCTCTTTTTTTATGTATTAACCAGCCGCCAGGACTGGAAATGCAGCTAGGCCCGGGTACAATCGCTGGCATCATAAAACTGTCTGCCTTTGACTGTCGTCTTCTTTCCTGTAGGCAAATGACAGGTTCCCTGAAAGGGATTTGCATAAGGCCAAGCTATGTTGTGTGTGGTGGTGCAATCTTCTAATTGTACCACTTGGGAGGCATAGGCCAGCCTGGTCTACCTATGGAATTTCAGGCCAGCCAGGACTATGTCTCAGTGACAGAACAAAACAAACAAAACCACACATGAGGATATAGTATTTATTTGTTTGCTTGTTTACAGGTTTGTTTATTTTTGGTTTTTCGAGACAGGGTTTCTCTGTGTTGTTTTGGTGCCTGTCCTGGGTCTCGCTCTGTAGACCAGGCTGGCCTTGAACTCACAGAGATCTGCCTGGCTCTGCCTCCCGAGTGCTGGAATTAAAGGCATGTGCCACCACTGCCCTGGCGTGGATATGGTTTTTTAATCTTTGTTTTTTCTTTTTTTCTCCTTTGCTGGAAATCAAACCCAAGATTTCGCAGCATGCTTGTTAAATGCTGTTTGGGAAGCATTTCCATTCCTTCTCTTTGCATGGCTCTCTCTAAGCAAAGATTTGAACAGGGAGTTGGAACTAAGGCTTACTGAGTGTCTTCTCTGGGCCAAGCAGTTTTATGAACCTGGGGGTGGGGGGCGGTGAGCGCGTGCTTGCGTGTATAATCTGTTCAGAGTATCTTCTCTGCTCTTAGATCATTGGCTTTCCTCCCCCCTAGAGGCTGAGTTATTGAAACAGCCTCAAAATGCTCCCTCTGTGACCTTCCCTTGGGAACTGCCAAGAAGGGAGCCTCAGAATGAGGGGACAGGTGGAAAACAGGGCATGCCCCCCAGCTCTCCCTGCAGATCTCCCTGCCCCAACTGCTGTGAGCACCACCCAAACGTTCTGTTCCCACCTGGTGGGTCCTCACACAGCCTCTCTGTTTCCAGGTTCTGAAAGCCACTCTTTTTTTGGCTCCCATGGGCTCAGGGGAGACGGCAGTCCTTTTGTCCTTAGCTCTGAGTCCCACAGTACTGCCTTCTCCCTGGTGGTTACTCTACACCTTCCCTTCACCTTTGTGAATAGTGCCTTTATTACACATGACACTCTCCTCAAATTCCCCAATCGAGTGTGTCATCTGTTCTCTGCCAGGCCCCTGACAGATAGGATCCCTCAAGAGATAGGGAGTAACTCATCCAAGCTGAAGTGTTGGTGGGTGGTAGAACCGGGCTTGGAAACAGGTCTGTCCACATTTAAATCCCTCTGCTCATGTCAGGTCAGACAACGCCATCTGAGGAGTCTGTCTCCCAGGGCAGCCAGCGAGTTGAGCGCTTGGGAGACATCCAGCCCTGGGTTTAGGAAATAAGCTTTTTTGTTCCATGCCCTGGACCACGCCATGCCCGGAGGCCATTCTCATGCCTGGCTCTACTGGAGTTAGTGTGTGTCCTCCTCATTATGCATACTTCAGAGATATGGTGGGTTCAACCCCCACAGCACTGCGTTAAAATGAATAAACCAAGTCACATGGCATTTTTGCTTTCCCAGTGCTCCTAAAAGTTTTGTTTACACTATACTGCAGTGTATTACTTGTGAAAAGAAAAATGCCTTAATCACTTGGTCTATTAGGAAAAGGACACCATAGACTTGCTCAATACCACAGTTGCCACAATCTTCAATTTGTAAATAACACATTATTTGCCAAGTGCAATAAAACAAAGTCTGCCCATTTTCAGTTGTCATGCGTTTACCCTGAAGACTTTGCTTCCATAGGACAACCAAATCAACACTACTATGATAGCTAAAAAAAAAAAAAAAAAAAAAAACACAAACAAGCAAATGAAGCGTGCCCATATATTCTTGAAGATTCCACCCACAAGGAGTGGAATCCAAGACTGGTATGGTGATGTACATCTATAATTCTAACACTGGGGAGACTGAGACAGGAAGATTGCCTGTCCTAAGACTAGATTGGATTATATAGTGAGACATTGGAGAGAGATAGAGATAGATAGATAGATAGATAGATAGATAGATAGATAGATAGATAGATACATACATACATAGATAGATAGATGGATGGAGAAGAGAGGGGGAGGGGAGGGGAATTTAACTCCCTCTTTCTTGAACACGGGTTGTCCCTTATAATTTGCTCCTAGCCAAACACAGAGGAGCACAGCAGCCTGATTCCTGAGACTGGGTCCTAAAGGCAGAACAGCTTCTGCCTGACTCTCCCCTCCTGGGAAACCAATTCCTGGAATCTAACTCTCATGTGGTGGCCACATGGGTTCAGCTGAATCTCTGACTCTGGATCCAGCTGCAGAGTGAGCCTTTAGGGGATTTGACAAGCGCCTAGGAGATTCCAGCAAGAACTGCCAAGCAGAGCTCAGTCATCTTCAGGAACAAAGAATAATGTGATTGTTATTCTCATAAGTCACCAAGCCTTGCAACGATGTTTGCAGAGTTCTCAACTTTATAGGATTGGCAGAGCCATCGATCTCTTTGTGTGTCCAGTGCCTTCTAGGAAACCTTTCTTCTCTAATTCTCTTTAAAAAAAAAAAAAAAAAAAAATCCCATCGTTAAATCTTCAATTGATTAACAGTCCTGTTTATGTGTGTGCAGATAATAAGTAGGGTGTGTGTGTGTGTGTGTGTGTGTGTGTGTGTGTGTGTGTGTGTGTGTGTCTAGTTCTTGTTTGTTTTTTGAGACAAGGTCTCTCTGGCATAGAACTTGCCTGGTAGGCTGGCTGGGCAGAAAGACCCAAGGTCTGCCTGTCTCTCTCTCTCCCCAGCCTGGGATCAAAAGTATGTCAATATGCCTGGCTTTTCTTTTTAAAAAAACAAACAAACAAACAAACAAACAAACAAAAACCAAACAAACAAAAAAACATGGGTCTGGGGATCAAACTGAGACCTCATGCTTGTAAGGCAAGGACTTTACTGTCTCTGCTGTCTCCCTACCCCTAATGTCCTATTTTTACAAACAACTTCATGCTAATGGGCTCCAGCATTTAAGGGTTTCTAAAGCTGAATATGCCACCAGATAACATCAATGAGTAGAGATCTAATTCATTAATTTATGAATTTATCCTCCGACTCATCCATTCAAAGCATTCACAGGTATACTTGGTGGCTGTTTTGAGAATATCAAGAACTTTTAAAGAACTGTTTACAACTTTTAGGGTGCTTGAGAAATGGTTTAGTGATTTAAAACATTTGCTGTCCCTCCAGAGAGTTTGGGTCCCAGCACCCACGTCAGGCAGCTTACAGACTCCTGTAACTTCAGTTTCAGGGCATCTGACACTCTTCTGGCTTCCATGGGTACCTACATATTTGTGACGTGCACACACACAAATACAAATAACAAAAACTTTTTTGTTGTTTGAGACAAGGTTTCTGGTTTCTCCATGTAGCCCCAGGTGTCCTGGAATTAGCTCTGTAGACCAGGCTGGGCTCAAACTCACAGAGATCTGCCTGCCTCTGCCTCCTGAGTGCTGGGATTAAAGGCTTGCGCCACCTACAAAAAAACAAATCTTAAAAAAAGAACTTTTGCCGGGCAGTGGTGACACCACCTTTAATCCCAGCACTCAGGAGGCAGAGTCAGGCAGATCTCTGTAAGTTTGAGGCCAACCTGGGCTACCAAGTGAGTTCCAGGAAAGGCGCAATGCTACACAGAGAAATCCTTTCTCAAAAAACAAAAAACAAAAAAAAAAAAAAAGAAAAGAAAAGAAAAAAAAAAGAGTTTTTAGAACGCCAAGCCTTTTTTTATTTTTTATTTTTTTATTTTCAGTTTTTGAGACAGGATTTCTCTATTTCTCTGTGTAGCTTTTGGAGCCTATCCTGGAACTCACTCTGTAGACGAGGCTGGTCTTGAACTAACAGAGATCCACCTGCCTCTGCCTTCTCAGTGCTGGGATTAAAGGCGTGCGCCACCATGCCCGACCCAAGCCTTATCTTTTAAATTATTTTTGCACACATGAATTAGAGCTAGTTTTAAATTTTGCAGTCAAAAACTTTAACAGCAGTTTATACGGAGCACTGAGGGGAAATCATCCTCTCCAGGGAGGGTGGAAATAGTGTGGTGGGTAGTTTTCATTGTGACTCTTAAGATTGTGCCTATTGGTCTCCGTGCTCTTCTGTAGTTCAGATCTAGTGACTGGCTTCTAACATGCTATTGAATAGGACAGAAGTGACAAAATATCACTTCCAGATCCAGTTACAAAATACTATGGCGGGCTGGAGAGATGGCTTAGAGGTTAAGAGCATTGACTGTTCTTACAGAGGACCTGAGTTCAATTCCCAGCAACCACATGGTGGCTCACAACCATCTATAATGAGATCTGATGTCCTCTTCTGGCCTGCAAGCAAACATGTAGACAGAACACCAAATACATAATAAATAAATAAATCTTAAAAAAAAAAAAAAAACAACTATGGCTTTTGTCTTCCTCTTCTGCTTTCTTTGTTTGCATCATCTTGTTCTTCTGCCCCTCCCTCTTTTTGAGTTGGAGTCTCATATAGCTCAGGCCGGCCTTGAACTCCTGATTCTGTTGCCTCTATTTCCCAAGTGCTGGGATTATAAGCCCGAGCCATCACTCCTGGCTGCTTGCACATGTTGATGAAACAAGGTGGCCCACTGAAAAGTTCCGGATGCCCGGTTGTCAAGGAGCTGAGAATGATTATTATTTGTATTAAAAATAGATTCTTTTTTCACACAATATATCCTGGTTATAGTTTCCCCTCCCTCCACTCCTCCCAATTCCTCCCCACCACTCCTCCCCTCCGGATCCACTCCCTTTTGTCTCTCATTAGAAAAGAACAGGCTTATAAGAGATAACAACCAAACATGACAAAATAAAATAAAATATAATATGAAACAAAAACTATCATATTGAAGTTGGACATGGCAAATCAACAGGAGGAAAAGAGTCCCAAGAATAGGCACAAGAGTCAGAGTCCCACTTGTTCTCATAGTCAGGAGTCCCATAAAACACTAAGCTAATAGCTATAATATATACACAGAGGACCTGGTGCAGACCCATGTAGGCCCTGTGCTTGCTGCTTCAGTCTCTGTGAGTTCTTATGCACCTTGCTTAGATTCAGAGGGTTTTGTTCTCCTGGTGTCCTCCATCCTCTCTGGCTCTTACAATCTTTCCACCTCCTCTTCCATGGGATTCCCTGAGAGTTGAGGGAAGGGATTTAATAGAGATGTCCAATTTAGACTCTCCTTACGTATAATGTTTGGCTGTGGGTCTCTGCATCTGCTGCCATAGGAAGCCTCTCTCATGACTGGATTAGGCACTGATCTAGGAGTAAAGCAGAATATCATTAGGAATCACCTCATTGGCTTTTTTTATTTGTTTTTTTGAGACAGAGTTTCTCTGTGTAGCCCTGGCTGTCCTGGAACTCACTCTGTAGACCAGGCTGACATCACACTCAGAGATCCGTCTGCCTCTGTCTCCTGAGTGCTGGGATTAAAGGAAAGTACCACCATAGCCCATTACCTCTTCCCCCTTGAGCTATCTAGTCTCTGGTTCTTGGTTACTGAAGCAGTGTCAGGTATGGGTTCCTTCTCGTGAAGTGGGCCTTAACTCAATCAGTCATTGGTTCTGTGCCACCATTGCCCCAGCACACTTTGCAGGCAGGACAGACTGTAGGTCAAAGGTTTTGTGGCTGGATTGGTACCCACATTTCTCTTTCAGTAGCCTGTAGAGTACCTTCCCGTGTACCAAAGAGACTACAATGTAAGGGTAAAGGCTCCGTGTACCATGTGGGTGTAGATGTAACCAACCGTCTAAATAAGAAATACAGAACCAATGTAAAAGAGAAAGCCAAGAGGTCAGAGCTCAGAGCTAAAATCTCACCCTTCCTCCTACGGTGTCCCAGCTTCCCGAAAGAGAGCTATTTCTTGTGTGTATGTGTTTTCATAGTCTTTTGTTCTGCCTTCTCATTGGTTGTAAACCCAAACACGTGACTGCCTCGTCACTGTCTGTATGTACAGCCCCCCAGGTCTTAAAGGCGTATGTCTCCAATGCTGGCTGTATCCCTGAACACACAGAGATCTACCTAGCTCTTCTACCAAGTGCTGGGATTAAAGGCGTGTGCCGCCGCCGCCGCCGCCGCCGCCGCCGCCGCCGCCGCCGCCACCACCACCACCACCACCACCACCACTCTCTTGCTATGGCTCTAATAGCTCTGACCCCCGGGCAACTTTACTTATTAACATACAATCAAAATCACATTTCAGTACAATTAGATTGCCACCACATGTGGGCACCAGGTCAGCTTCTCCATGTTCAATGAGTTGTGTGGGTGTTGTTTTCAGCAATGGGGCCCTGCTGTCAGTTTGCAGAGAGCAACCCTTTACTTCAGCATCAGCCTGCCTGTTTGGGGATTTCCATGGGACCGCCTTGGCCAACAACTCAACTGAATGAAACTCAGACCCACCACTGGAAGCTTTGCCTGGCTACAAGAGAAACCTGATTAGGATCACCTTCATCGATTCCAGGAAGTGTCCACTGCACAAGGTTTCCACACCACTCTCCAAATGCCCCTCAATTCCAGCCATCTCTCCCCCCACTCTCTTCCTCCATCTACCCCCCAACCTGATCACTCCCGTTCCTGTCCCCACCTGCTTTAGTGCACCATAAAATTTATTCTATTTCCCCTTCCCAGATCTGTACATTGCCTTTAGACCCCTCCTCTTTATCTAACTTCTTTGGGTCTAACAATTGCAGCCTGGTTATCATTTACTTAACAGCTAATATATATGTGAGTACGTACCATGTTTATCTTTCTGGGTCTGGGTCACCTCATTCAGGATGGGTTTTTTTTTCTAATTCCATCTATTTGCCTGTGAATTTCATGGTGTTGTGTTTTTTTTTATTTTTTTTTAATAGCTGAGTAATGCTCCATGTGTAAATGTACCACATTTTCTTTATACATTCTTCTGTAGACGGGCATCTAGTTTCTAGGTTGTTTCTAGTTTCTGGCTATTATGAATAAAGCCACAGTGAACATGGTTAAGCAAGTGTCCTTCTGGTAGGATGGAATGTCTGTTGGGTATATGCCCAATAGTGGTATAGCTGGGTCTTGGGGTAGATCGTTTCCCAATTTTCTGAGAAACGGCCATATTGACTTCCATAATCAAGTTTGCACTCCCACAATCAATCGAGGAGTGTTCCCCTTGCTCCACATCCCTATGAGTGATTTTGACCAACACTTCATAAGCAGGTGAATTCTGTCAAGAACTCTGCTTGAACATGGCTCCTTTCCCAGCCAAGTACTCAAATGAGATCACTGTCACAACTGATACTGAATGTCACCTTACAAAAGATCCTGGCATGAATGACATAGACAAACTGTTCTCATATTTGCAACCCACCCATACTGTGAGATAACAAGTATGTGTTCCCCCAGGTCACCAAGGGGTAGGAAATTTGCTGTGCACTGATATATAACTAACGTGATAATCATTTTGGGATGGAAGCTTGCAAATTATAGTATATGGCAATGAAATAAGCAACTTTACCATCGCTTGCAACTGCCCTTAATAAGGTATCTACTAAGGGAGACACGGTGACTGTCACAAGAGAACAGCTTTTAGGGAATGAGCAACTCAAGTATTGTGGATGATGGCTTTGCTCTGAGCTCTCCTGGACGATTTAAGGAAGAGCTGGATAGGCAGGAGGCCATACACTCCTTTTCTTCTTCTATTTTCTTTTTCTGCTGCTCCTCTTTCTCTTTTGTCTCATCTTCCTTCCCTGCGAAATTGACTCTTGAAGGTGTTAAGTAGAGCAGAGAAAAGGAGGCAGTGTGGCCCGAGGAAGGGGACAGTGAGGCCCAGGGTGGAGTACTGAAGAGTGTCTGGGCTAAAAGGGGCATTTAGGTGTGTAGGGCAGCCTGCCTGGGAGAGCTGAATGAGAAGGACATCCACACAGACTGTGACCCAGCCCGGGGGGAACACAGCCAGGGAGGGCTAGATGGATATTGTCCAAAGAAGTAGGCGAGTGAAGCCTAGTCTGCTCTGCTGAAGAAGAGCTAGGTAGAGAAATTGGTTTCTCATATTTCTGGATTCTGGAAAGTCCAGAATGAAGGTGATAGCATCTGGAGGGCCCCCTTCCTGCACCCTCCCATGGTGTGGAGATAAGGAGCCCATTCCCCAAATGCTTTTATAGTTGCCCAATTCTCTCATGAGGGTGGAGATCCACAGCCTAAGCGCTGCCCAGAGGACTCCATTTTCCAAGACCGAGACACTGTGCTGTCTCCATATACCAGTCTTTGGGAAACACCAAGAAAGTAATAACCCGAGGGAGAAAGTGAGAGTATGTTGTTATTTCATGTTATTTCATAAGAAATTATCTGAAGCCGGGGGTGGTAGCACACACCTTTAATCCCAGCACTGGGGAGGCAGAGGCAGGTGGATCTCTGTGAGTTCGAGGCCAGCCTGGTCTACAGTGTGAGTTCCAGGAAAGGCGCAAAGCTACACAGGGAAACCCTGTCTCGAAAAGAAACCAAAAAGAAAATATCTGAAAATATAACAGGTTCAAACAACAACCACCTTTTAGTTCTCTCTATATATATCTCTATCTCTCTCTTTTGTTTTTTCAAGACAGGGTTTCTCTGTGTAACAGCTCTGGCTGTCCTGAAACTTGATTTATTGACCAGGCTGGCCTTGAACTCCCAGAGATCTTCATATCTGTGCCTCCCTAGTGTTGGAATTAAAGGTGTGCACCACCACCACCACCACCACCACCACCACCACCACCCTACTTACAACTATCTTTTAGTATCTCACATGTCTGTGAATCAAAATTCAGGAAAGGAGACTCCAGGGATGGCTCATCAGGTGAGAACATTCCCACATATAGATAGACACACATGCACATAATCAAAAATAAAATAAATCTTTTTCTAATTATATATATTAAAAAAGGAAAGAAAAGAAAATCGAGACAGGGCCTAACATGAATGGCTTGTTCTGTTCTACAGTGCCTGGGCCTTGAGGGCTGCAGATATCTGAAGTCATGATAGAAGCTGTATATCAGCTTCCAAGGTGATGCTTCTTTTGTTTCTTTTCACTTATACCTGGGAATCTGGGCCTAGCAAATTGGCTTCTTTTCATGTGGGCTTCTCCACCCATGGTCTTCAAAAGATAGCTGAGTGTGTTCTCCCAGCACAGCAAGTGGAGTGAGTGATCCCAGAGGGTGAGCCAAGAAGAGGTTATCTCCTTTGCAATCTAGCTAGAAGTTCAGATAGCATCATTTCCATCATATTTTATTTATTGGAAGTGAGTCACTAAATCCAGCCCAGGGTGAATAGGGGGTGTGGGATTAGATTGCACCCTTTGAAGGAAGAACTATCATTGAATTTGTGGGCTATTTCAAGACCATTGCAGAGTGCATCATGTGGAGAGGTGGAGAAGCAGCCTGGTGTGGGCTTTCAGAGTCCAAGGATAATGAGGAAGTCATCCACGTGGGACAGGCAGACCGCCATGGGATCTGGATCTCAACTGTATTTGATGAGGACATCTAAGCTCTGACCAGAGTGACAGCAGTACTGGATGATGGGTTAGACACAGGGGACTGAACACATGAGTAAACATGTGAAGAATACTTTGGGTGGGGTAGCTGCTAAGAGCTTCTTTAGCAAAGTGCTTACCTTGAAAGAATGAGGACCTGAATTCAACCTTCAGAATCCATGCTTTAAAAAAAATAGAGCCAGGCCTGGTTTGTAATGCCAGCACTGGAGAAATAGGACCAGGAAGGTCTCTGGGCTTGCAGCCAGCCAGCCTAGTCTACTTGGCAAATGAGCTTCAGGCCAACAAGAGACCCTCTCTCAAAAAGAAGATGGCAGGCTCCTATGGGATGACACCTAAGATCGTCCTCTGTCTTCTACATGCACAAGCACATGCACACACATGCACTACCCCCACAATGGAACACACACAACAAAACAAAACAAACAAATGAATGACTGGGGACTAGAGAGGTAGCTGAGTGGTAGAACAAATGCTTTTCATGGTCAAGGCCCTAGGTTCAAGCTCCAGAACATATAACAAGATATACAACACCAAGAAGAAGAATTGAAGCCATGTTTCACACCATCTCACCAGAAGAGTGAGATAAATACACAAAAGGAGAAAATTAACAATTCCTGTGACAGAGGTGTAAACTCATGATTTATAAGATATGGAAATAGATATAGGTGTGTGTGTGTATGTGTGTGTGTGTGTGTGTGTGTGTGTGTGTGTGTGTGTGTTTCCAGCACATTCTGGGTGTTGTAAGCTGTTCACCATTGCAATTCACTAAGAGGGCCTGAGAAAAGCAGACTCCTAATAGCAGTGAGTGCTTAGATCATGGCTTGAGTATACTTATCACCCACAAATACATCCCTCTGCCCAAAGAACAAAAGCTACTTACAGAAATAATGGGTTCCATGGTTGGAGCTGGGAATATATAATATGAGGCCCCAAATGTCTTCTTGCGTTAGAAAGGCAAATACTTTCTCTAAGAATATGAAGGACACATCCTAAGGACTTTTGAGACAGGTACAAAGGTCTGTCTGTAGTTCCAGCTACTTGGAACACTGAAGCTGGGGGATTTCACGAGTTTGAATGCTTGGAGACAGCGTGGTGAGACTCCACTCACTGGAAGAAGGGAAAGGAAGGCAGGATTAAAAAAAAAAAAAAACAACAAACCCACCTATGAGCCAGCATGAAGGTCCTTCCATTGCCAAATCTGAGGCGATTTGAGTCAGCCAGAATAAGCTGCAAAGGGCTGGGTATGTGGCTGAGTGGGCAGAGAGCTTGGAGAGCATGCAGAAAGCCCTGGCTTTGATCCCCAGCACCAAATAAATCAGGGGTAGTGGCGCCCACCTGCAATCCTAATACTTAGCAAGTAGAGACAGGAGTATCAGAGGTTCCAGGGCATCCTCAACTACATGGTAAGTTTGAGGCCTGCCCGGGCTCTGTGAAACTAGTTCCAGTGGATTTAGTACTGCTTCTTGCCTCTATGAGGGAAACCTGCACACACTTGGTGTTCATAAACTCACAAAGGGCACTTATGCGTACACATAAGTGAGTAGAGAGTAAGCGATCCAGAGCCAGAGGAGGCCCTATCTCAAGCAAAGTGAAAGGTAAGGACTGACACCTGATGTTTTCCTCTAACCTCCATACATGCACCATAGTACACACACACACACACACACACACACACATACACACGTACACACCCTGAAAACTAAATGTAATATGTTGTTCTGAACTGGATCCTCTTTCAATAAAAGACTTGTTGGACATTTGCCAAAAGTTGAATGGTGTTTGAGGATTACACGTTGATGTTCATTCCCTGACTCTGGTGTGGATTGATTCTTCATAGGAAACACAAACAAGCTTATGCTTCATGATAGACTTAAGCCTTAATAGCCTAAGACACTCATAGTAATAACAATGAACTTCCTTTTGTGTGTAATGATGCTACTTATGGGATTCTAGAATAAAAATCGCTGAAGTTGTTCTCTCTCTCTGAGATGGGTGGTGGTGGTGGTGGTGGTGGTGGTGGTGGTGGTGGTGGTGGTGGTTCTATTATGTAACGCAGGCTGTCCTTGAACTCACAGCCCTCCTGTCTCAGTCTCTAGGTGCTGGGATTTCAGGTTCACACTACTATGTCCAGCTTTGTTCTTTTTTCTTCTGTTTAAGTGAAGAGCGCAAGCAAATATCTGGGCTCAGTCAAGTGGCTACAGAACAAGCACAGGCACACAGGCCCTTCCCAGGTTAATGTGCACTGGAGGAAAAAGACAATTTTAGCTGAGATTGTTGAACATGACTCTAAGCAATAAATCTATTCTCTGGGGACCCAGAGCATTTCTTTGATCTACCATTAGGAAATGGTATGACACTCAGGCAATAAGTGACAGTTTAGCCTAGTCATGTCTGCTTTAGTGACATTTGTCCAGGAAATAGGCCAACAATGAAACCAGAAGGTCAGCTGGGCTATGCTGTGCTACCACCCTGTGTCGTGTGTCACACGTGTCAAGGAATGTGTCGTGTCCCCCCCCCCCAGGAGATACTTATTTCAGCCAATGCAATGTATGAGTGATCCACGCTGACTGAGGGAAGGGGAGCAGGAATTTTAAGAGCCAAGGTACTCTGCCTTGTTTATTTCCCAAGCAACATCTAAATGGATTTGCTTGGTCAGGTATCCCCCCCCCCCCCAGAGAAGACCTGGAAGCACCCTAGAAGGATAGACGATAAAGAACCCCTGCCTGTTACAAGCCACTGAAATCTGGGGTTATTTGTACAGCTCTGCCTAAACTGAGTGATACATAACCCAAATCTTTCCAGTAGTTATTATCCCCCTGCCCTTCAGGAGCTATTTTTAGCGACCGGGCAAATTCTCACAATAGCTCCTTGATCCATGGAGTTTAGACATCCAACTAGAGCTAATTCCTCACCCCAGAGTTCTAAACATAAACCAACTTCTCTGTTCCATGGCAGCGTTCCTCTTCGGCTCCTGAGCCATCAACTACTAACATGTGTGTGTCCCACGTTCCTAAGTGCACTGCCTTTTTCATTTATTCTGCATATATTTTAGAGCACCAATTATATAGCATATAAGCATGTACTACATAAAACATAGAAACATAAAAAAATAAACCAAGATTACCCTGACCTTGAGTAAGTCAGATTAGAATAACTCAGACTAGATATGTGTTTTTTTTCCTTAGATATGCATTTTATATAGTAAGCTGAATGTATAGTGTTTTAGACAGACAGGTCAGCATTTCAAAGAAGTTGGAATTAGTTGGCGGCACTTTAAAATCAGATGTCACATGAAAATCTAGATGAATTGTTTCTTTGAAATATGGAAAGATACGACACCCTGGGTTCTTTCTCCCCAGGGCTATGATCAGCTGATCAAGATCGTCTGCTTTCTCCTCAGTAGATTCCGAACTTTCCCAGTTCCCCCACGGGGCCCTCCACCCCTTCGCCACTGAGGGATGAACCCAGCTTAGCTCATGACCAGCTCTCATCACTGCAAACCATATGTGTGAGTGTGCTCGTCTATGGATGCCCAGAACAAAGCGATCCTAACTGCCAGTCATTTAAAGAGAGGCTGTGGATTGGGGATTTGGCTCAATGGTAGAGCGCTTGCCTAGCAAGCGCAAGGCCCTGGGTTCGGTCCTCAGCTCAGAGAGAGAGAGAGAGAGAGAGAGAGAGAGAGAGAGAGAGAGAGAGAGAGAGAGAGAGAAGCTGTATGTCTCTTTCCTAAGGACGTTTCTCAAACAGGAGTATTAAGTACAGAACAGAGATGGGTTATCTCTGAGGGTCCAGCCTGCCACACCCTACCTATCTCCTTCTTGCCATTTGCTAAACCATGTCATTTCAAACATGTAACACCATTTGAAAGAACATTTTTAGGCCTACAGAAAAGCTGACTCAGTAGTCCAGAGAGGTCTCACAAGCAGGGCCAGCGATGACTGTGGATAAAGACACTTGCTGGCAACCCTGAGAACCCCAGAATCTACGGGGTTGAAGGAGAGACTCAGTTTGACCTCTGACTTCCACACATGAACTGTGTGGCATGTGCTCTCCCCAACAAATAGATAAAAGAGTAAAAGTGTGTGTGTGTGTGTGTGTGTGTGTGTGTGTGTGTGTGTCTCAGTGACTGCAAGACTTCTCTCTGGATTCTACTTTTTATTATTTCAACTGTCTCTTCATAGTGCCAATATATGGGCCTTTTGGGGACATTCTATATCCAAAAATACTTTTTTTTTTTTTTGAGACAGGGTTTCTCTGTGTAGCTTTGCACCTTTCCTTGAACTCACTTGGTAGCCCAGGCTGGCCTCAAACTCACAGAGATCCGCCTGGCTCTGCCTCCGGAGTGCTGGGATTAAAGGCGTGAGCCACCACCGCCTAGCCATAGTACATTTTTAATAATCAGTGAACCAATAATGATACAGTGTCATTATCCAAAGTCCATATTTTATTCACATTTTCTTAATTTTTATCTACTCTCTTTTTCCTGTTGCAAGATCCCACTCAGGATATCATCTCCCAGCCCTCTTCTTCTTTTTTTCTTTTTTTATTATTTGTTTTTGGATTTTTTTTTTTTATTTCAGTCATGGTTTCACTATGTAACCAAGGCTGGCCTAAACTCATTATATGGCCCAGGCTGATCTCAAATTCAGACTTGGAATCTCTCTGCCTTGAAGTCTCTTACCGACTAAGACTACAGGCCTGTTCCCCGCAACCCGCCCCGCTCCAGGATAGCATTTTACATTAATCATTACATCTCCTGTGGTCATTAATCTCCATCGTCATATTGACTGGCTTAAATTACCTTGAAGACACACCTCTGGGTGTTGTCTGTACGGGTGTTTCTAGAGGAATGTAGCTGAGTTAGGAAGCCCCGCTTTGAATGTGAGGGATGCCGTTTTGTGGACGGAGGATCTGGTGTCAGTCGGAAGGAAAGGAGAAGGTGAGCTGCCTGCCAGCAGCGATCTTTGCTCTGTTCCTGCAAACACGACGGGACCAACTACCTCCTGTTCCTTCCATCACCCCATCTCTGCCACAGTGGGTTGTTCCCTCGAACTGTAACCCCAAATCAACAAATCCGTCCTTTTGAAATTGTTTTTGTCAGACATCCGGTCGCAGTAGCGAGAGAAGAACTCATCCACCTCTCCAGGCTCCTCTTCGTGCCTCTGACTTTCCTCGTTTTGATGACTATAGCAGTCTTAAGGAGTGCTTACAATTGTTGTGGTCCTCAAAAAGAATAGGTATTCTGTTGAATGCTCCGCTATTGAAATTCATTTCTGTCGTGGGCAGGCAGGGCCTCTGGATTCTTAGGAATAGGGTCCCTGAGGTAAAGCCCCTTTTCTCTTCACACTCTATCAAGAGTATTCAGCGCTCAGTGTGACTTTTCATTGTCATCTGGCCCTCATGGGAGCACTGGGGTCCATTGCTGGGGTTCCTCTCTTGCTACACGGTCTCAGAAGGGGGCCACTGAGTGCACCCTAGGCAGCGACTCTCTATGTCAATATTTGGAACTCTTCCGCGTGGGAGATTTGTCTTTCATTCCCCATTTACTTGTTCATCATTTCTTGATATCAGTATGCATCCATGAGAGTTTACTTTACTGTGCTGCTCAGGCTGGCCTAGCTCTGGAGACTGGGAGCACTTTTACGGTGGACTTCTGTGTCTTTTTTTTTGTTGTTGTTTTGTTTTTCGAGACAGGGTTTCTCTGTATAGCTTTGCGCCTTTTCCTGGAACTCACTTGGTAGCCCAGGCTGGCCTCGAACTCACAGAGATCCGCCTGCCTCTGCCTCCCGAGTGCTGGGATTAAAAGCGTATGCCACCACCGCCCAGCTTCTGTGTCTTTTTTGACATGTCTCCATATTTGCTTCTTTTTGTTTGTTGTTGCTTGTTTGTTGGTTTTGTCTAAACAATGTCTTGTTTTCTGGTACCTTAAGATGCTTCAGGCTTATCTTGTCGATTTCCTGCCAGGCCTGGCATCAACCATTCTTCTAATAAAAGGTTTGCCCTTTTACTGTATACTATGGTTTGAAATTGAAACATCCCCAAAAGACTCATGTTTTGTTTTATTCATTCATTTGTTTGTTTCTGTTTTGTTTTTTTTTTTGAGACAGGGTTTCTTGATGTAGCCCTGGCTGTCCTGGAACTCTCTCTGTAGACCAGGCTGGCCTCGAACTCACAGAGATTTGCCTGCCTCTGCTTCCCAAGTCCACCACTACTCATCCCAAGGGTCATGTATTTGAACTGCTGGTCCCAGGCTGATAGTATTGTTGGGGTAGGGTGGAGGCCTTTTAGGAGGTGGTCCCTGGATAGTGGAGATGGATTATTAGGGGTGGAGGTTGAAGGGTTATAACCCTCTCTGTTTCTGGTGTGGCTCTCTGATTCCTGGTCCTGACCTCTATTCCCCGCCCATGGAACTGCTCTGCCTGAGCTTCCTTGGCGTCATGGGCTGGGGCCTCTGAAAAGCCCTTCCTCCTTCAGATGGCTTTGTCAGGAGTTCTGTCCTAGCCAGGAGAGTAAGCAATATACTTAGCGTGAAAAATTAAAACTTTTAATTTTTAACTTTATCTGAGCTGGGTAAAAACTTCATATTTTGGTAAAATAAAAGGGGCTGGGCATGTAGCTCAGGGTAGAGTGCTGCCATGCATGTATACAGCTCTGGATTTAATTCCCAGCACCAGAAACAAACAGTTATGCAAACCCACAGTCGGGCCCTGGAGCCTCATGCCTGTAATGTCTGCATTTGGCTCAGGGGGCTGAGCAGGAAGATCGCCGAGTTCAAGGCAAACCTGTGCTACATTGCAAGACTCCGCCATCAAAGCACATGCCAAACCCTCTAGTCCTTTTCTTCCTGTTCTTTGGATGTGGTCACACTGACCACCAGGCTGGGTCACGTAGGCACTGATGAAACAATTTGTTAAATGCTCAAAGCCATAAATAAATAAATAAAATACAGCTACACAAAGAAAGGAGACACTAAGAGTGTGGAGGAGCTGAAAGAAGCGCAGGCCCCAGAGCAGCTCAGAAGCAAAGAAAGTACTCCCGGGGGTGGTATGTTATCTTTGTTTTAGAGGCCAGGCTCTTGGGAGCCTCAACACCCAACTTGCAGCCAGCTGAGAGGATCTCACCCCATTGCTGTGGAGCAGCTATGAACTGAAGAGCCTAGGGGAAAAAAAGTCATACTTTTGTTAAAGATATTGCAAGACTGATGGATTAGAACTTCCAAGATCCTAGAGAGCTGGAATGTTGGAGATCTGGGACTAAATGATCTTGGGCTTTTTTTTTTTTGCCTATCTTTGTGTCTGACCAAATATCTTGGTGACTATCAAGTTTTAGGGGTTGTATTAACAGACCATTAGCTTCCAATAACCCTCATATTAAGAATATTATCGGGGCTGGAGAAATGTTTTAGAGGTTAAGAGTACTGACTGCTCTTCCAGAGGTCCTGAGTTCAATTCCCAGCAACCACATGGTGGCTCACAACCACCTGTAATAAGGTCTGGTGCCCTCTTCTGGTCATACATGCTGTATACATAATAAATAAATAAATCTTTAAAAAAAAAAGAATATTATCAGATAGCATCTAAAACCAATGGCAGAGATTTCTCCACTTTGTTGTTACCCATCTACTTGATGTACCCACCAGCATATTTGAAAAGCACCCTGGAGCCGGGCGGTGGTGGTGCACGCCTTTAATCCTAGCACTCTGGAGGCAGAGGCAGGTAGATCTCTGTGAGTTCGAGGCCAGCCTGGTCTCCAAAGCGAGTTCCAGGAAAGGCTCAAAGCTACACAGAGAAACTCTGTCTTGAAAAACAAACAAAAAACAAAACAAACAAACAAACAAAACAAAAAAGAAAAGTACCCTGGTTTCTGATTTTATTTTATTTTATTTTGGTTTTTCGAGACAGGGTTTCTCTGTGTAGCTTTGCACCTTTCCTGGAACTTGCTTTGCAGACCAGGCTGGCCTCGAACTCACAGAGATTGATTTTAATTTTTTTAAATGTATTTATAGTGGAGGGTACCTGCGTGGGAGTACTTTCGTAAGTTAGTTCTTTCTTTCCACTGTATGGGTCCTGTGGGATCAAACTCAGGACATCAGCCTTGGCAGCAAGGCTGCTAAGCCATCTTGCTAGCCTGGTTTGTGACTTTCTTTTGTTCTGTAACAAAAAGGCCATGAAATGGTTAGCACATTGGAACATATTATTTGGGATAGACTGAATCTGTGTTGCAGGGTCATAGTTACTCATATTTGGCCCTGAACTCTTGTTCTCGTTGAGGTGAGAGCCTATGTTCTTTCATCCATACAGCTCACCAGATAGAACAGCCCTCACTGTGGTCAGCCCAAAGATTCTCCAGCCCTGCTGCTTGTCCCGTGTCAAGTTTATGGACTCGGAGCATTTGTTCTGAGTGCCGAAGATTTCTGATTTTTGTATTTGGTGACACTGTCATTCAAAGGAATGGTTGGGCCAGGAGGGGTGATACAGTCCCATAATGTCAGCACTCAGGAGGTAGAGGCAGGAGGATCCCTGGGTTATTGGATGGAGTTTGTCTCAAAACAAAGCAAAATGTCCAAACAGAAAGAAAGAGATGGAAGGAAGTGAAAAGAAAGCAAAACACACACACACACACACACACACACACACACACACACACACACACACACACACACACCTGAGCACCTCATCAGCAATGTAATGCAATCTATTCTGAGAATAGATTCATTATCTGAGCTAATGAAGTAGGGAAAAGGTCAGAAAAGATCGTGTCAGCCATGGGCACTGAGACAAACCAGTTGGGGGTGGGAAAGACAGAAGGCTCCCGGAGTTGTTGCGGAAGCTGTGGCTGCGAGGGGGGGAGACCGAAGGGGAAGAAATTGGTAGCGGGAAGATAGAGTAAAGGAGCACTCCCGTGCAGACTCATTCCTAGTGAAAACGCATCTGGACAATCTAGGTACTGCTTGCTGAGGAAGGACAGCGAGAGACCAGCTTGACAGGAGCAAGGAGAACAAGCCGGGAAGTTGGTTTGATGAGCCAGCCTCTCTAAAGCTGGCCCTGGTCAGCGTTCATGATGGAGTCTAAAACAGTGCAAAATTGGAAGGTTCTTAACATTTTTCTAGACACAGAGAACTAATAGAGGCATGCATGTTTGCTGAAGGTCGAGACTGTCAAGAGAACCGCTTCAGCTTCTGGCAGCCCTAGATAATACATTGGCTGCCTGGGATCAGACCTTGTAGCTTATCAACTCTGCCCTAAGTCTCCAGGCGCTTAACTCACTTGTGCCCCAAAAGCCCTTGTGGAGAAAAGATCTGTTATAATTGTCCTTATCGCCTAGCATGACGCCCCATTTCCCCTCCCCCCCAATATCCAGAGCTTTCTGGAAGAAACTAAATATAGTCAGATAAAGGGGGTACACAGCCTGAGTTCGGGTGGGGAAGGCCCTGAACGAAAATGTTCGTCCATTCAACTAAAATATCTTGGGCTTTGGAGCCGACCGGGAGCACTGGATACTGTCTCCAAGAAAAGGCAAACTCAGAGAACCCTACGTCCCGCCACATAACAGCGATTGTTATAACTTTGCACTTCAGTGTTTTCCCGGATCGCTAAGAGGGAGTTGGAGTAGAGGCCACTCACTGGCCAAGGGCGTCGGGTTTGCTGGGTGGGTCAGTTTCATTGGGAGCGCAGAGGCCGTGCAGAGGCCACCAAACGCTCGCCGCGTGGCTGAGCGAGCGCCCATTTCCTCCCGAGTGGAGCGACTCCCACCTCTGTTAACCCCTTCTCGAATTCAAAGGCCCTCAGATCAGGCGATCAGAGCCCAGGTGGGGCCGGAGTGCTGATCTGGCCACAGCTTGCTGGACCCTGGCGGCTCCCGACCCCGTCTGGTTGGCAGAGTCGGCGGCGAACTGAACCAACGCGCCTGCCTTTGCTCACCGCCCCACTTTCTCAGCTCTGGCCAAGGCCAGGACAGCCCAACAAAGCAGCTAGGCCTCTGATCTGACCAGGAAGTCTCCTGGAGGTCATCGGCACTACAAAGGAGGCCCTAGTTGGCACCTTTTTCTTGTAAATTCTAGGTCAGGCCCCTTGTGCAAAGCAAATCCCCAGGGAGAAGCAACCAAGCACCGGGCTCCCACCCCGCCCACTCCGGTATCCTGGGGCGCATTCATTTGAAATGCTAATATTTTGAATCGTTTCTCTTCTCCCGGACCGGGTGCATCTTCTAGAAAGTAGGCTAAAGCCTCGGTGAGATTAAAGAACACGCCGCTGTTGGCTTGGGCAGGAAGCGGTAAACATTTGTTGACCTAAAGGAGCAAGGCAGGTGTTTGTAGACAAATGTGGGTAAATTATCGCAGAGCCCATAGCCCAGACCACTCGCTTTAAAGTCTCCTTTGTGCACTGATTTCAAAGTTGAAGTTTTCCGAGTCCACTGACCCTTATTTGGACCGATCCCTGCCACCGCCCCAGCCCGTACAGGCGGCCATTTGGTCTCCCGCCTCTGTGCAGCAGGACAGAAAGCAGGTCGCTGGTGGAGGGTGGATGGGGTGATCCAAATTCAAGTTCCGCCCAGGTAGCCGGCCTATTCTAGGTGCTGATAGATGGAGTTCCGCCTCCCAGCGCGGAATAGAGAAGTGACACAGTCTCTCTCTCTCTCTCTCTCTCTCTCTCTCTCTCTCTCTCTCTCTCTCTCTCTCTCTCTCTCTCTCTCTCTCTCTCTCCCCCCCCCTCTCTCCCTCTCTCTCCCTCTCTCTCCCTCCTCCCCCTTCTCCCTCTCCTCCCTCCCTTCTTTCCCCTCCCTCCCTCCTTGGCATGTGTTTCTTTGTCCACATTTGATAGTTTGTCGAGTTATTGCCAAAAATGATCAAGTCGGATTCCTTGCCCAGCCCAGCTGCTGGCGATGGTAACTGTACCCGCGAACACCTTGGGAGCGCTGACACTCTGCCAAGCTCTGTCCCAACCCTTTCAAAGAGATTAACTCTGCAGGAGACGAAAGTCGCGTCTAGATGCTTTCTAGAAGCGGTCTAACACTTGTTCCTCACTTGCCTCATGGGATGAGAGTAAATTGGGGCACACTTCCTGGTTGGATATGGGATCGGAATTTCGCAGATGGACCGCCAAGGGCCCTGGGTTTCTGGGTGTTGGAGAGGACTGCACAGGACCAGGCTTCATCCTGGTTCTGGAACGTTTCCAGGTTCCCCACAATTCTCCAACTTCTGAGTTCTTTAACCGCTCAATTCTCCAAGCAAAAGCACTCCCTTATCTTCCAAAAGTTTCTGCCTCAAGCTGGGAAAACCCAATAGAGGCATGATCGTTTTTCACCCTGTGCAGCCAACCCCCATACACGATGAAGTAAGTGATAGAAAGGATGGAATTCTTTCCTGCTCTCCTGGGAGAAGCTCTGAGGCTCAGAAACTTTACAGGGCAGCTTGAGCTGGGGGGTGGGGGTGAGGGGGTGTCAGCGGCGGTGTGCACACAGAAGCAAGGGGTCCTAGAGAGGTGCTTTTTTTTTTTTTAAATCTTACCACCCAAAGGCTCTAGTTACTCATTGGAAGAAACCCAAAAAACCGGGATATTCATAAGCCTTTCAGAGTCCCCGTTCCTCTCTTTTCTCTGCCTCTCTGGGCAGCTGAGAGAACTGGTAAAGGTGGGAAGCCAGTGGCACTCATTTGGGCGCTGTTGGAGGACTCCGTAAACCAGGTGGGATGGCAGTATTCACTTCTTGGCTGAGACAAGGAACTGTGTCCTCAAACTCAAAAGCCTGGCTTTGTAGACCAGTGGTTCTCAACCTTCCTAATGCAGTTTACTCCAGTTCTTCATGTCGTGGTGATCCCCCAACCATAAAATTATTTTCATCGCTACTTCAGAACTGTAATTTTGCTACTGTTATGAATCGTAATATAAATAACTGGTATGCAGGATATCTGATATGTGACCCATGTGAAAGGGTCGTTTGATCGCCATGAGTAGCCATGGGTCACGACCCACAGGTTGAGAAACATCGTGTAGACTGTTTCCCTATCCTTGTTGCCTACAGATAAGCTGACCTTCAAACCAGACTGAACTTGACCTCTTCAATCTTTACTGTGTGTATGGAGGTCAGAGGACAACTTGTGTGAGTTGGTTATCTCCTTCCACCACGTGGATCCAGGGATTGACCAGGCTGTGACCTCTTTCTTTAAACAAGCAGGAAAGTCTCAACCCTGATCCTTGTTTCTCTGTGCAAACTCAAGCCTGCAGCTTGGAAGGGCAACAGAAGGATGGCTTCCTTCTCCTGCCTTAAACTTCAGGGCCTGGGACAACAGGCTTCATGCTTCTGACCTCCGGAGACAGACAGACATGGCTTAAAAGTCTGGCTCTATTGCCTACCTGTTAACTTGCTGGGTGGCCTTGGGGAAGTTGGGTACCTGGTGTAGTGCTCTTTGTGTGTCCCCTCAGTGAAATGGTAGGACAGTACACTAAGCCCTAAGAAGGAGATGAGATGCTGGTGACAGTGTTGGTGACAGAGCAGGGCCAAGAGAACTCAACCAACGGGGGTCTTCCCTCCTGATGAGAACAGTGCAAGTCTAAGTGGCTGGCTTCTCACAAGCTCTCTCAAGCTCTACTGTGGCATGGAAGAAACCGTAATGTCTCTGCCACTGCCAGACTGTCTCGTCCTGGCCTCCAGGCTTAGGTGGGCAGCAGGCAGAGGCAGATTGACTTCTGGAACAGGTGGTACCCCAGCGGCCTCTACCTGGAGTCAGCTAACACCCTCACTGCTGGGATCTTGCTTCAAGCAGGATCTCCTGCTGCTTCCAGTCTTGGGGAACCCAAGCAGAACTTGGGGGTCCTTCAGTTGCCTTGCGCTGCTTCCAATGTTGCCACCTCAAAGTTATTAATCCCTTCTTCAACATTTCCAAGACTTATGTATATACATGTATCTATCATATTCATTTTCCCAAACTCTTTCTAGAAAGAGCCATACGTGACTGTAATGCCACGTGCCTGGGTTTTAAAATAGAGACCATATGGGAACAAGATTACAGGATGATTGATTCTCATAGAGTAGGCTGTGTGATCTAGGAAAAGGCATCACAAGTGCAGAGGGAGAATGATGTTCCGGGCCGAGAGAACTGTAGGAATCCAAGCATGAAGTCGATACCTGAGGACTGTTTTACTGGCTGGAGTCTGCTGCAGGGAACTGAAGGTGTTTAAGGTAACAAGCAACCATATGGAGTTATTTCTGGGCACAGCCAAAAGTCATTAAAGTTTTGGAAGCAGAGGGAAGTGATTTATCAAATGTATGACTTTGAAGTATCATTCTGGGGGCTAAGGAAGGGTGAATTAATTTTTTTTTTTAAAAAACTAGGCTATTTTTAGTCAGGCTGGTGGCACACACCTGTAATCCCAGCACCTAACAGGCAGTCACAAGGATTAGTGCAAATCTGAGGTCAGCCAGGGCTATACAGCAGGACCCCATTGGGGAAAAGAAAAAAAAGGCTTTTCTTAGAAGAGCTTAATTTGCTTTATTTATTTATTTTTCCATTCAAAGTTTCTTTCACTCTTCTTTTCAGGTCAGTGATGATCAGTCACATGAGAAGATAGGAAGGATATATATATATATTCACAGATTTATTTTTTGACACACAATAATAGTCTGACAGACTTATAGAGCACAGTGTGACAATTTGATACATGTATGAAATATATAATGATTAAACCAAGGTAATTAACATTTCCAACTCTCCTCAAATATTTAACAATTTACTTGTGTTAGGAAATTTCAATCTTCTCTCTTCTAGTTCTATAAAAAAAATTACTGGAAACAATGGTCATTCTTCAGAGCACAAGGCTCATTTTATCAACTGTAGGTATCAACTTGGCATCCAGTCTTCTCTTATTCTCCCCTCCCCCATCTAGGATGAGCACTATTCTAGGAAATCAATGGTTTTTCAAAAAAGGTTCGTGTTTATTATTTTTAAGTGTGTGTGTGTGTGTGTGTGTGTGTGTGTGTGTGTGTGTGCATCTGAGTGCAGGTGCCTGCAGAGGTCAGATGCCTTAGGACCCCCGGAGCTGGAGTTACAGATGGTTTTGAGCCACCCAGCATGGGTGCTGGGAACTGAACGTCACAAGAGTCATCTCTGCTCTTACTATTGAGCCATATCTCCGGCCCTGTGAAATCAACTTTTTAAACTTCCTCGTGAATGAGAACATGAGGGATTTCTTTCTGTGCCTTGCATATTTCACTTATGATGTCCCCAGTAACAACACTTAGACGCACAGAGAAATTAAGCACATAGTATACAGAGTCCCCACAAAGCCCTCTCCTAATCCCATGCCAACTGCTCCTATTATCAACACACCAGTGTGGTGTGCTTGTTTTTAATGAAGCAATGTCAACACTATAGTGAACACTAGTGTCACTCTGTGTGGCACCGAGTCTACAGCTGACACATGTAACTGCTACAGCACTGTAGCAAAATGTCCCCTCCTCAGTCTCCAGGGTAACGTGTACTCATCCTGCCTCTGCGCTCTCACTTCCAGCCTGATTTCTTAAAAATTCTGTCTCTGTAGTTTTTGCCTTTTCTACATGTCATTCCACTAGAAGCATAAAATACCAAGCCTTTAGGTTCTTGCACTTAGCTGGTTGCATTTAAGGTTCTGCTATATCCGTTCATAGCTTTCCGATTTAGCCAGGGCTTTTCTATCTAGTCTAGGCTGGCCTCAAATTTATGACAGCACACCTCAAAAAAATGAAATAAATGAATAAATGTGAAATTAACTTTAGCAGCATACTCTATTCCTCCCAATGCATAAAATATCACTTTAACATTTAACCAGGGAGCAAATTTAAACGATTATGTATCTTTTGGTACCAAGCCCTTGACATCCAGCTCACCTCAAGGTAGACTAGACACATGTTCAATACTCAGTAGACAGAGCTTGTGTCTGTCACACTGGACAACAGGGATGCAGCTGTGTGCTGAGTGCTGGGGACATGGCAGAGATCAAAGTGGACAGGAATCTCTCCTCATATAGTGACATTCTAGTGTGGGAGACAAAGAAGAAAGAAGTAATCAAATACTGTTGGAGAGTTTTATTAAGAAAAGCAGATGTGAATCCTGCCAGAGATCTGAAGGCAGCTTAAGACTGGATGAGTAATCCAGAAAGCCCTGTGGATGCAGAGACTTCAAATTAAATGTGGGGGAATCTCTGCTGGATCACACTAATGCTAGGTAACAAGCCACTCTCAAACTCAGCTTAGCACAAATAGTCATTATCGCTCCTGAGCCTGCAGGCCAGTGGGGCAGTGTCAGTCCCAGGTGGGCTCCTGCAGGTGCCAGGATAGATCAGTGCTCTGTAGGTCAGCTCTGGGGCCTGCTGTCTGGTGACTGAAATAGGATGACTTCAGCTCTTTTCCATGTGGCTTCTCACCATCTAACAAGCGAGCCTGGACCTGTTCTCTGGGCAGAGGCAGCAGATCCAAAAGCCAATGTGAAAGCTTTAGGCTTCTTAAGCCTCCAGTGTGAAATGTATCAATCACTTCTGCCCCTTTGTTTTGACTAAGGGAACTTACAGGGCCTGCCTAGATTCTCAGAGGGACGGTAAGTCACATAGCAAAGTGTGACAACAGAACCGGTCAACAAACTTAGGCAATATTAGCTGTTAATCGCTTCGGTTATGTAAAACAAGCTTTTAACTCCCCCAGCTGTGAAAACCCTAGACCCGGGCTGGACATGTCAGCTCAGAGGTGGAGTGCTTGCCTGGCACACATAAGGCTCAGGCTGGATGGATCTCTAGTGCTACACACATAAGAAATGTTAAACTTCCATGTGTCCAACAAGATTACCTCAGAAAATTAAAGCAAAACCAGAACTAACAGGATGGTTTTAAAAACATTCTAAGCTAACGATTTTAATGCATCGTCTGCAATTATTGATTGACCAAACAGGCAAAAAAAAAAAAAAATTAGTCTATAGAAGCTGAACAGAATTTAAAGTAATTTAATGCTAGTGCTTGGCTGGCAAATATTTACAGCTCATTTTCTGGGTGTGTGGCACTGTGTCTGTGTCTTCCTCATACAGTTTATGTTGTAGTGGGAGAAAACATTCTAAGTGAGTATGTAAGAAAAACACAATGAGAATTATGGAGAAAGGCAACAGGAAGGGAATTACAGAACGCTGGGTGGGAGGTGAGGAAGGGTTAGTAGTTGAAGCAGCGAGTCATATTCATGTCTAGAAGAGTTGCAGGGGTTACAGTCAGCACAAAGGCCTGAAGCAAAAGCTGGCTCACAGTAGACAGAAGGTAGGCTTGGCAACGTGGGAAGGATGGGAAGTAGGCAGGGCCCACCGTGCAGGACCTTTGGGCCGTGATAAGGATTTGGGAGGTTTAGTCTTAGTTGGGGAAGCACCTAGGTTTTTTTGAAAAGGTATCATGCAGCTTTAGGGGTGATGCTGTTTCCAGAGACAAAAGTCAGAAATCAAGCTCTCTTAGAGGCTGCCAGGTACCAAGCCTTGTTAGACAACACAGTCCAGGCAATTCCCCTTGCTTTGTCTTTTAACTACCTGGAGGGCAGTTTATTCCCCAAGGGACATCACCATCTCCAGAGAACATATTCCAATTATCGTGGAAAACAAGGTAATTGGAATTATGATAGTATTCATCTTCTCAGTTCTCACAGTGAAAACCACAAGGACAAAAGGTAACTCCAGATAGCTCAGTCTCCCTTCCACAGCGGAACCTTAACAATTTATGGAGCCACTAATTTATCTGAAACCACTGTTAGTGTCTAGTCCCTTTCAAGCTACACGAAAGAAGGAAACAAGGAGGCGCTTTAGCTATTTACTGAGTGCCTACTGTGTGTGGGTCCTCTTCTACAGGGATGGAGCAGAAAACAAGATCTGCTAAAACAAGGTTCCTGCTCTCTCTTCCCAGAGAAGACAAACACGTAAGATAAATATTTGAAATAGGATGTCAGATGGAGAGAGATACATCCTTGAAAAAAGTAAAATGGGGCCATGGATATTTGGGATCGGAGGTGCTCTAACAGTTTAAAACAGGGTAGTCAGGGTTGGGGACACAAGCTTATTGATAGAGAATGTGCCCAGCATTTATTGTACCTTGAATCAATCCCAAGCAACACGTGTCCCGTTCCCCCACCCCCCTCTGGGAGAGATTCATTGAACAGCTAAAGGAAATGGATGGAAGCAGCCTGGCATCTGAGAGGAGCCACATACGGGGGAGGGAGCAGGTAGACCAGCAGAGGTGGTGCAGACTGGCTAGAGAGGAGCTGTTTTGTCAACAGGTAAGGGCAGGGTCTAGCACACATATTGTGGTGCTTTGGAACCCAACCACTACAATATGCAAACGGACAATTCTATAATCCCTCCCCCATCTTAGTAAAAAGGAAAAAAATGTTGCTCATGTGGTCACTTCTGGTTTCAAAGTATTGGACTTTTTTTCTGTTTGGTTTTGGTTTTGATTTTTCGAGACAGGGTTTCTCTGTGTAACAGCTCTGGCTGTCCTGGAACTCCGTTGACCAGGCTGGCCTGGAACTCACAGAGATCCGCCTGCCTCTGTCTCCTGAGTGCTTGAACTGGACTCTTTAAGTTATACGTTATGAAACATTTTTCGGAAAAGGACTGAGGGTCTATTTTTTTTTTTTTTTTTGGTTTTTCGAGACAGGGTTTCTCTGTGTGGCTTTGCGCCTGTCCTGGAACTCACTCTGTAGACCAGGCTGGCCTCGAACTCACAGAGATCCACCTGGCTCTGCCTCCCGAGTGCTGGGATTAAAGGCGTGCGCCACCACCGCCCGGCGAGGGTCTATTTTGTAAAGCTGGTTCTTTTACAGCCCATGCCAGAGCTAGAACAAGGGCACAGAAACAGCAGAGGAAATGCATCCTGCTAGTTTTCTTTACAGGAGAGAGTATAAGCCCACTCAGGTGGAGTCCCAGGTAGTGGGGGTCTTGCCTTCCCTAGACAGCACACAGAAGGGGCAGCCTGTAGCATCAAAGGGCACAGACTGGGATCACACCCAGGATCCCAGCTTGTTACATAACTATGACATTGTTGGGAAACCCTTAGACATACGAGGGGAGACAGAGCATTAGTTTTTTGCCTCGTTTTTTGATCAGGTAAGAATCACATGGCATCAAGGCTGAGGACTGTCGGGGAGAAAGGAGTTGTTTCTCAGACAAACCTTAGCAGGGTATAGCAGTATATACACATCTGTAATTCCAGAACTTGGGAGTAGGGGCAAAAGGTCCAAGAGTCCAAGGCCATACTGAGTACTGTGGGACCCTGTCTCAAAAGCAACCAATCAAATAATCAAGAAATAGGTCAGGACTTGAGCAAACACAACAAAAAGCTTCTGGCCTGTATGCCATCTATTATCCCCTTCTGGTGTGGCACTCAGGACCACAGCAAGAGTCCCTGCAAAGCATTTGCCTTTCACAGAACTAAAGAGATTAAGGGTTAAGGTTGTGGTACAGTCTTTGGGGGCCAGAAGAGTCTCAACTCCCCTCAAGATAAGCCCTAGAGGTGGCACGATCTCTATCAGTCATGATACAGAGCCTAGGAAGGTAGAGAGTGCTAGCACATTATGGCTGGGTATTCATGTGTCTAGCCTCCACAGATCCAGGCTACTTCAGTGCACAAATCATGTACCACTGCTGGGCGGTGGTAGCACATGTTTTTAATCCCAGCACTCAGGAGGCAGAGGCAGGCGGATCTCTGTGAGTTCAAGGCCAGCCTGGTCTACCAAGTGAGTTCCAGGCCAGCCAGAGCTACACAGCAAAACCCTGTCTTGAAAAACAAAACAAAACAAAACAAAATCATGTACAACTTCTTTCCCCACTTCCCCAAAGCCCAGGCTTATCTGAAACTCATGACCCTCTTCTTCAGCCTTAATGCAGGCGCCATAGGTGTGTGCAAACATACCTAGTTTCATATATAACTTTCTGCAACCGTTAAGAATATCCATACACATCCAATAAAGTTGATATCCCTTTGTTAGTTGCAGTACCTTAAGCAAGTGCCAGCCTTCCTATTTCCTTTCCTGGACACTAGGGAGAAGAGTCTAGAGTACTAACAGTCCTCTAAAAACCCTAGCCTCATTCTTCATATGTATTAGGTTCTCTACTCTTTCATGCTGGGAATAGAACCCAGGGTTTGCATATGACAGGCAAATGCTCTATCACCAAGCTATATGCCAAGCCCCATTTTCCCTTCAGTATCTCAGTCTGGACTAGCCTGACATGCTCAACGTTCCTGCCTCAACCTCAGGATTGGAATTATAGGTGCACACCCTTGCTCTCCCCTTCCTCACCCAAACTCGGTTGATTATATTGTGGTCAAATGTTGTGGCTATATTATAAACCAGAGCCTGTCAAACTTTGATGTGTGAACTAATTCCCCGGGGGAATCCCACTAACCTGCAGATTCTGATGTCTAGGGTTGGGATGAGGAGAGGAATTATCCCTTCCCAACAAGGTCAAGGGTTATGCCTAGATGCTGGGTCATTCTTTCAGTAGCAGGAATTCAACACAACTAAGTTCCATCACTTAATACAAGGACACACAAAACCCCATAAAAGGGTGCCAAAGACTACTTCTTTAAATAGTTAACCTTTCCACTTTAGCTTCTTTTAGCATCAAAGCCTGCCAAATGCCCAATACCAGCAGGGCTAGGCCAGAAGGATAATTCCCTTGCTCTCGGAGACTCCTCCAGGAAGACCTTGCAACTGCCTCTCACTACCTCTTTTGGCTTTTTGATCTTACCTTTTGCCTCTGATGATAATTACCCTTTAATTAGCACCCACCACCATGTCATCTAAATAATTAAACTAAAGGCGGTCTGCACCACTGCCAGCCATCTTCAAACACACGATAAAACAAGATCCCAAGCTGCTGATTAAAAAAAAAAAAAAAAAAGACAAAATTGACCCAAATAAGTCATATATGTATACCATATATAGTGCAAGACTTGTTAACAGGTTCCTTAGCACAAGTTAAGGAACAGGTGGCTTACTTTGAAACAAGTATGAGAATATAAATATATAAATACACAGTATCAGGGAAGCTGCAAACTCAAGAATATTAATTATGAGACTTGGCATCAAAAAGAAAACAATTCAAGTGTGTTTAAAATCCACCTTAAATTCCTACTGGGGCACAGTTTTTGTTTTTTTTTCCCCTTCCCCTGGGGGGTGGCAGACGGGAGTGCCATGCTGGAGAAGCACTCTACTACTTATTTATCCCCCCAGCCTGAAGTTTTTATTTTTCCTCTTTAGGACTTTCATGATTACGTTGGAGGGGGCTTGAGATTGAGAGTACTTTAGAATTAAATCTGCAGAAGAGGGGGTCTTCTCACAAAACATTTAGTAGCTTTCTAATTTCTCAGGTGAGTCTCCATTAACTGCCTACCAGACACCAAGTCTGATGACTCAGGCACACAGCTCTCCTAGGAGAAACTGACTGTGCTAGTCTTTAGAAAGCTGCTTTCCTATTGAAGGCTTAAAATAAAACCTCTCCAGATTTCTCACTTAGGTAATACATTGACATGGGGAAAAAAAAAGTCTCTGTAGAGAGGAAAATTTAAAATACTACTTCCGTCCGTCATCCACTACCTTCCTGCCCCAATTAGTTAGTTAAAAACAACAAACAACCCCCCCCCAAAAAAAACAAAAGAACAACTTTATTATGAACAATTTTAGATATAAACACTGTTAGGATAGCGTGTGTGTACACAACCCGCAGCTCCAACAACGAAGAACATCCTCGGTTTATTTATTCCCCTTTTCCAGTTTTTACAGGCAAAATAAACACATCGGATCATGTTACCTGTCAACACTTCAATGTGCCTTTTTATTTAAAGTCACATTACCGTAAGCACGTTCAATAAAGATGACGATAATTCCTTAGTAACATACAATACTCCGGGGGCGGGGGGCGGGGGGTCACTGCTAACAGGTGGGGGACAGAAGACAAAACTCCGGAGTGGGGACTGACGAGTAGTGGGGAAGAGGATGAAGGGCCGGGCTGAAGCGGATCGCGGCTGTGAGAAGACCCGAACCCGACTCCTGGTTTTGGTCCTCGTTACCTGCATTGGCCCGCTCACACCGTCAGACCGGGTCAAGGGCGGCCCCAAGCTCCCCGCCTCCACGGTCCGGGCGGTGGCCCAGCAGGCTCGGCGCAGCTGCACAAGCCACTGTCCCCAGACGCCGGAGGGTCCCTGGAGGGGAAACGATTGACACAGCTGCCTGCACTGTGCCCCGTGCCTTCCCGCGGCGCACCTGCGTCTCGTCGCGTGGCCAGGAACTCGGAGTGGCTCCCAAGCCGGCGAGGTCCAGCAGGCCCGCAGCCAGGACTCGGGCCGTTCATCTGCGTTCCGGAACCCGGCTCTGGACACTAGGACCTCGCGGAAGAGAACTACAACTCCCGTCGGGCGTCGCGGCCCGACCAATGGTGGTAGCCGGCGCGTGCGGGGCGCGGCGCCTGCGCGGCGGTTTGAGTAAGCGGCCGTACGATTGGCTGCGGGGTCGGGCGGCCGCGCGGGGCCTGTGGGAAGCGGAGTGACGGAGCGAGCGGCTGTTGGAGGAAGGAGGTGGGGGCCGGGAGCGCAAATGGCGTTGAGATGGTTCAGGGCCCTGTTCAAACTCCAGCGCTGACCATTCACCGGCGGAGGCGGCGGCGCAGACGGCGGCGGCGGCCCAGCGGGGGCACGTAGCGGGCTCGGCACCGGCGGCGGCCGCCAGGGAGGCCTAGGCTCTGCCCGGCCGGCGCGCCCGAGGTGGGGAGGGAAGTTGCGGAGCCGCCGCTCCTCCCCCCGCTCGACCGGGCTTCCTATTTACCGAAGCGGAGCCGCGGGCTGTGACGGCAGCAGAGCCCCTCGCCTCTCCGGGCGCACCGGTCGGCACTGTTCTCCCGCGCGGGGCTCCCGCGCCCGCCCGCGGGCCGTTGGGAGCGGGGGAGGCGGAGGCGGCCCGAGGCCAAAGCACCCGCCAGGCGCCGAGGGTAAGTGAGGTCTCGGGCGGCTGCCTAGGCCCGGAGCGAGCCGGGGTGGGTGGAGGAGGCAGGGGCGGTGCGAGTCTCGTTGCTCACCTGGCTTCTCAGGAAGTTGGGCACCGAACGATCTGAAGAACTCTTTCCCTCCCCACCTCTGATTTTCCTTTTGAGTTCTTTTCGGGGCGGCTCGCTGACTGACTTCTGGCTTCCAAACCCTGTCCGGTTGATTTCAGCCCTGAATCCTTTCCCCCGTAGTTTTCCGCCGTCTCTAGCCGTCACCGAGGCCTTGCTGCAGGGACTCAGTGGCAGAAGCTTCCGGGGCGTCCGAAGCGACGTCCCTTTGCTGGGCGGTGGGGGTTGGGAGGAGAAAAGTTGCGTGAGCGTCCAGCCGGAGGGGTGTCTCTGCTCCAGCCTCCGGGCGCACTCGCAGCCCCAGGTGAGAATCGGCTCGCGTCTGTTTGCCTCTTCCACGTCTCTCTCTTAATTGAAGCCCCTGATGCACCTTGGGGGCTTGGGAGAGTCTAGGTT
This sequence comes from Peromyscus leucopus, assembly GCF_004664715.2. NCBI lineage: Eukaryota > Metazoa > Chordata > Mammalia > Rodentia > Cricetidae > Peromyscus > Peromyscus leucopus. Next base: position 104,980,686 of record NC_051070.1, on the reverse strand, counting down.
TCTAGGCAGTTTAAGCGGTGAGGACTCCCCCTTCCCCTTCCCTAATTTAAATCCCTGTGCACTTCCCTCAAAAGTCGACCGGGCTTTGGACTGAGGCAAAGGCCCAAAGATCGAAAAACACTTAGTTGTGAACCCTCCTTTCCTTTTTGGTTAGGACAGTTGGTGAAGTTTGAAGCCTGAACGAGGTTAGTGTGTCTGAAATGTATGTAAAAATGTCATGCCAGATATGTATGTTCACTTTTGAATTTGTACGAATGCTTTGCTTAGATAATGCCATCTCAGTAGTCTGCTGATTTTTTTTTAATGGACGTTATGGAAAACAATAAAAACAATCATACAATGAACTCTCTTATATTCATAGCTACTGGAGTCAGTAGATGATAACTCAACCATATTTATCTCATCTGCATGTTCCCCATTGCTTAATATTAAAAAAGTCACTAATGTTATTTCATCAGTATTAATGATACTATTAATACATCAGCGTGTATTTGTGAGAAATGATCTCTTAAAAATAAATTGTCTTATCACTTAACTCAGTATCAAATATTCATTTGCAGACCTTAAACTTCAACACTGAATGCTTTGTGGTTTTGACTGTTTTTACGAAGAGTTTTTCAGATGTTGGCATAAAGGAGATCAAGTCTAGATTTTTGGTTTGGCCTTTAGTCAGCATTTTTAGATGATTGCCATATATGCGTGTCTAAAACATTCCTAAATGTAGGTCTGCAGATCACAGCTTAAAGAAATTATTTTCTTGTCTTTGGTAGCTGCCCAATTATTATACTTTGTTTTGTTTTTGTTTTCTTGTTATACTTAACAAGAAAGACAATAAAGCTTGTTAGTGTTCAAAACTACAAAACAGAAACTCTGAGGAAGGCTAAATTTCCTCTTAGCACAAATGTGTATGATGACTAAATTATTATTTTGTCCAGTCAGAATTGGTTTCCTTTCAAACATTAGTAGAGGAGGGAGGATGAGTCCTCTACTGAATATTTGCTGAACTAAATTGGATAGTGATTCATTAAGTTGTAGGAACTTAATAAAATTATTAAAAGTGTAGATCAAAAACATTTGAAAGCATAAGTTAAATATTATTCCCATTGTAAGATTTAAAGTAATGAAGATTTTTTTCAAGCCCTTAAGCAATTGCTTATCCCCCCCCCCCCAAAATTGATAAATTGACTTTTAAACTGCAGAAGGTCAAAATGTTAAGAAATGGATACGATTTGATTGCGCTGTAAAAGTACTATAACTTGTAGCTTTAAAAGTTTGCCCTTTGACTGACTTCCCTTGGAAAATTTTTTTTCCAGTATATTTTTAGGTAAATTAGGTAGATTGATTTGTTTGTAAATTGAGGAAGAAAATAAAGGCTATGTATTTCTATTTTTATTTTTATTCATTTTATTTATTTTGGTTTTGTGAGACAAGGGTCCCTCTGTGTAGCCCTGGCTATCCTAGAATTCATTTGTAGACCAGGCTGGCCTTCAATTCAGAGATCCGCTTGCCTCCCAAGTGCTGGGATTAAAGGGGTGTGCCACCATTACCCAGCTTATTTCTATTATTATAATAATAAACCATGTACCTTGGTAAAATGAAGTTTTTCAACTTCAGAAAAATGTCACTCAGCAAATGAACACAGCACTATAGAGAAAAGGAAGATTAGGAGAATGATTTCTTGAATTTAGGGAGATGACTACTGAAGGAACTTTTTTGTTGTTTTTCGAGACAGGGTTTTTCTGTATAGCTTTGTGCCTTTCCTGGAACTCACTTGGTAGCCCAGGCTGGCCTCCAACTCACAGAGATCCTCCTGCCTCTGCCTCTGCCTCTGCCTCTGCCTCTGCCTCTGCCTCCCGAGTGCTGGGATTAAAGGTGTGCGCCATTGCCGCCCGGCAAGGAACTTTTTTTAAAGTCAGTTCAGATTACTTTAGTCCAAAAATAAGAATCTTTAAGGTTAGGTAGAAGCTACCAGTTGTAGTATATGAGAAAAATAACAGTTTTTCTGATCCTTTATATAAAGAGCAGTAAAATTTCAAAGAACTAAATTTAGTCAACTTAATATATTGTGTTAAGATTTGTATTTGGGTATTTAGTCTATTTAGATTATTTTTTTCTGGTTAAATTGTGTATGAGAATAGTTCATTTGGAACTTGAGAAATGTCTTGTTAGATTTGTAGGTATTGCATTACAAGTTGGTTAGTAGTAAGCTTTTTTTATTTTGTAAGTTTCATATGAGTATATACTTACTGTAAAACAAAACAAAACACCACCAAACCGGATGGTTTGAAGTATTGGATGGAAAACAAGCCTCTTCAACTCATTTATTTAAACTAGTTTAAAAGTATGTATGCTCAATGTTGAAAACTATATAAGAAGTCCTAGGATCTTATTTTTATAGAATGCTTAAAACTTGTTAAAAGATTGGTGATTTTATTTTTCTTAAATTTCTTTCCACAGGGAATATGAAACAGGTGTCAAAATGACATCCAGATTTGGAAAAACTTACAGTAGGAAAGGAGGAAATGGCAGTTCAAAATTTGATGAAGTTTTTTCCAACAAACGGACTACTCTTAGTACAAAATGGGGAGAGACCACATTTATGGCTAAATTAGGGCAAAAGAGGCCCAATTTCAAACCAGATATCCAAGAAATTCCGAAGAAACCTAAAGTAGAAGAAGAAGATACTGGAGATCCTTTTGGTTTTGATAGTGATGATGAGTCTCTACCTGTTTCTTCAAAAAATTTAGCCCAGGGTAAGGGTTCATCTAGTGAAGCTGCTCAGCCGGAAGAAGCCACGTCTGTACTTGAAGCTAATAGCACATTTAGTCATGTGGTGGGTGAAGACAGTTTGGCCTCTGATAAATGCTTACTTATGGAGGATGCTTTGATTGGGAAAGAAAAGAGCACACATAGAATCTCAGAAGACAATGCAAACAAAAGTAGTTGTGCTAAATTAATAACTTCAGGTAAGTTTGGATATTCTTTGCAAGTTTGGATATTCTTTGCGATAAGCCAAGAGAGCTTTTTGTAAACCATTTATGTGATATTAAATTTTAATTTATTATTCATGTGTTTGGGAATTAGAGGACAACTTTGTATAGTTGTTTTTTTTTCTTTCCATGTTTTCATGGGTTCCAGAGATCAAGGTCAGGTTACCAGGCTTACATTGTAAGCACCCCTGCTGAGACATTTCACTGGCACCTTAAAAGGTGTGTGTGTGTGTGTGTGTGTGTGTGTGTGTGTGTGTGTGTGTGTGTACTCAAGTTTTATTACTTGTTTTTTCTCCCCTTCATTTATAATTAGTAGGGGCTATTGATAAGTTTTCCTTTAATTTATTTTTATTTTATGTGTATGGATGTTTTGCCTGCATATATATCTGTACTGTGCATGCCTGGTGTCCTCAGAGGATAGAAGAGGAGCCACTGGAGTTAGCTACCATGTATGTGCTGGGAACTGAACCCAGGTCCTCTGGAAGAGCAGCCAGTAGTGCTCTTAACTACTGAATCTTCTGGCCAGCCCCTTTATAAAGATTTTAAATTCAAATAACTTCTTAGAGACTTGTTACTTGGTTTATTTTGGGAACAGCTTTTCTTACCTTGTATTTGTTGGATAGTGTTTTATATTACTGTAGATTAGTTGGCTACTGATAATGACAAGATGGTAATTTACATTGAAGATTAATTAGTGTTTTCTGTAAAAGTAGTTAAAAAATACTGAGTAGAGACATGGAGTGTTGCATAAACTGAGATTAGCTTAAGGTATTTGGGCCAGTGTTACATAGGTCTTCTGTGAGATGTTTGAGACTCAATGATGTAGATGGAGTTGACTAAAAGAATGTATATTTAAGATTTAGAGAAAGTTTGGATATGATTTGAATTGTGCAGGCATCCTGTCAACAATAGGTTAAAGATGGTTATTACAGTTAAAAATTGTCATCAGGTCTATTGTTTCAACAAATTTTAATGATGGCCCCATAGATCTAATATTTTGAAAGGAAGTGAATAGAATGTTAGTACTGTGGTCTACAAGGAATTTGTCTGTTGTAGACTTATATAAGGCACATTAATGGAGGGTGGCTTGCATAGTTATGCTAAAAATGCCTAGCATTTTTTTCACTCTTTTATCACCTTTGATGAGCCAGCTGTTGTCATTCCCCTGATCTCTGGGATACTCATTTGGTTGTTGCTTTGTTCATATTTTTCCTGAAGCATTGTTCTTAAGTTTTAAGCTTAGATTTTCATTAAAAAAAAATAAAATAAGACAAAAGCAGCTAAAACTGTTTTCAGGTTTGCTTCTAAAATTTTTCTAAGATAAGCTAGTGCCAAAATTGGAATGAGATTTTTAAAATATTTGTTATTTATTATTTTATATGGTTTTGTTTGTATTTATGTATGTACCACATGCATTCCTGTTGCCCACCAAGGCCAGAAGAGGGCATCTGATCCCCTAGGACTGGAGTTAGAGACAGTTGGGAGCCACCATGTCAGTGCTGGGAGTTGAACCCAGGTCCTCCTGAAGAGCAGCCAGTGCTCTTAACTGCTGACTGAGATTTATTGATTGTCTAGGTGTTGTTGAGCCTACTGTTTGTTCAGCTTTGGCCTGGGCTCTGAGCATACTGTTCACTTTAAAGATGTCATGGAGGACCAAGGGATATGGGGCACCATTGGTAGGAAGAGGCCTTGGAGGCAGAGAGTTGAGAAAAAGATAAATGTTTAATTAGGGGGATAGGAGCATTTGTAGGAGGTAAGAATTGCTTGTGTCCCTTTGGTGATGATGTGTCTTTACATATGTCGAAAATGCTGTTGGAAATTGCTAGAAACTGAAAGTACAGTCTTCTGTGGATTGAGATAGCTTCCCATTCCAGCCAGTATAGCTAAGTTGTAGTTCTGATGCCAGTACTTGGATTGACCCTGAATTCACACTCCATTATAATGAATTTTGAGGAGAAAATATATCCTAAAATACAGATAAACAGGTATTCAAGAGAAAACGTCTTGTTTTGTTTCCCTTGTTATAAAAGCATACTTAGCTGGGCAGTGTGGTATGGCGCATGCCTTCAAGGCCAACCTGGTCTACAAAACAAGTTCCAGGCAGCCAGGACTGTTAAACAGAGAAACCTTGTCTTGAAAAACAAACACAAAAACAAAAAACAAGCAAACCAAAAAGCACATTTAATGGGAAGGGAATAATATAGCAGTATGAGTTTTTCTTTTTTTCATTAACTTTCTGAAGCTGCAAACTCTGGCAAGTCCTGTAGGGTAGGAGCAAACTTTGAGGAAGTGTTTTTAATTTTTGTAGTAGTCTTAACCTAGCTTACATGTGTAAATCAGTTATTTTTACAAACCACGTTCATGCATTTATGAATTGCTTCTGTAGTAGAGAATGCTTTTAAGCTTTATAGATTTTCTTTGCATTGTCCCTTTGTCTAAACTTTTAGAATTTCCTGTTTTTTTGCATCTGCTTGTCATATTGTCAGTGCCTTTACTTTCACCCAGAAAGCTATTAAATGTTTTTTTTATCAACAACTTGTTCAAAGTGTGAAGGTTTAAGTTCCATAGTATCTCACAGTGAGAGCTGTTCAGTCACACCAGTTTCTGCTGTGGAAGTATTTCACACCAGTGAGAAAAGCTTGCTTATCCATTCTTAGAGTTTTATTATTTTTTTTCTTTTTTCCTTTTGTTTTTTCGAGACAAGGTTTCTCCATATAGTTTTGGTGCCTGTCCTGGATCTTGGTCTGTAGACCAGGCTGGCCTCAAACCCACAGAGTTCCGCTTGGTTCTGCCTCCCAAGTGCTGGGATTAAAGGCATGTGCCACCACTGCCCGGGTTTTATTATTTTTTCTAATAGTACATGTTAAGTGCATCTTTTTGTCTATAGAGAACTATGTGATTAAGTTTTTGATGATATTATAATTCTTTGTTTTAAATACTTTTTAATGAGTAGTACTTTTGAAAATTATGGTTACTTTGGAGAGGAAATTCAAGATAAAGTCATGATAAAACAGAATAGTTGGGCTGGTGAGATGGCCTAGTAGGTGAAGCCTAAAGACCTGAGTTTGATCTCTGGGAACCACATAGTGGAAGGAGAGAGCTGACTCCTGTCAGTTGTCTTCTGGCCTCTGTACGCTCATGCGCACCGTGGCTGTGTGCCCCCATACTTGGGTACATACTCATACACAAAAATAAATAGAAGGGAATAATTTTGTAAACAGATGCCTACTAGATACGGAAAAGAGCAGAAAGAATTAGAGACTATGCCTAAGAACTCTAGGGAAAGGTTGAGTTGATAAAATACCCTAGTCTTTAATTGAAAAGAACAAAAAACGAGATCACAAAATTTCTAGTTAAACAAATATAGAATAGTGAAAGAACCTGGATACTCAGTAGTTGATATGTAGCAAGGCATCTTTTCTCCCCTTGTGAACCCTAGGGCTTTATGTATGCTAGGCAGTCGTCTACTGCTGAATTCACCTTAGCTCAATGGATGCAAATTGTGTGTCACTTTTCCCTACATACTACTATTTCTACTTTCCATTGTATATTTATTTTCAAATAAATTCAGTAGTTTTGTTTTCATTTTCAAATTCTTTATCTTTAGTTTTATAAACAAAACATTCTGATTTTATTTGGCTTTTAAAACTAGTCAATTCTTAGACAGATGTGGCACTAAAATGACTTTGAGCAGAAGATAGGGTTCATCTTTCTAAGACATCAGTACTAGTCTATTAAGAATCATTTTACTTGACCTTTGTCTCACTCTGTACCTTGGCTGTCCTAGAACTCACTGTGTAGATCAAGGATGGCCCCTGCCTTCTGAGTGTTGGAGTTAAAGGCATGCACCTCCATTTTAAGTTTAAGATTTATCTTTAAACTGGGCAGTTGTGGCACTTGCTTTTAATCCCAGCACTCAGGAGACTGAGACAGATAGATCTCCAAGTTCGAGGCCAGCCTGGTCTATCTACAGAGTGAGTTCCAAGACAGCCAGGGCTACACAGAGAAATCTTGTCTCAAAAAAACAAACAAAAGAAAAGAAAAAAGATTTATCTTTAATATGTGTATATATGTGCGTTATGTGCACATGGATGCAGATGCCAGAGGCATTGAATCCATCGGAGCTTGAGTTACAGTCCGTTGTGAGCTATCTGACATGTGAGCTAACTGAACTCAGGTTCTCTGGGGGAGTAGTAGTATTTATTTACTCTTAACCAAAGGGCCACATCTCCAGACTTTTTTTTTTTTTTTTAAATCCAAGAAACTTATTGTGTGTATGTGTGTGCATGAGCATGGTTGGAATGTGGGGTCATTGAACAATATTTTGGAGTCAGTTCTGTCTTCTTACCATGGGTCCAGTAAATGAGCTCACTGTCAGGCTTGTATGACAAGCACTTTTACCAGCTAACCCATCTCACCCACTTTGTGGGGCTTTTGTTTTGTGGGAACATCATCTTGTGTATCTTAGGCTGGTCTTGAGGTCACGGTATGGACAAAGATGACCTTGAAATTTGGCTTCTCCAGCCTCTACTTCATGAATGCAAGAATTGTAGGCATTTGATACCACACATGGTTTACTTGGTGTTGGAGATTGAACCTAAGGCCTTTTGCATGCCAGGCAAGCACTCCACCAATACCTGTCCACTGTTCTTTAAAGTTTGGAATCGAGGACTGTGCATAAAAGAGGTGGCCCATGTCTTCTAATTCCAACAGTCCGGAGGCAGAGGCAGGCGGATCTCTATGAGGTTCTAGGCCAGCCTGGTCTACAGAGCTAGTCCTAGGATGTCGAGCGCTACATAAAGAGATCCTGTCTTGAAACGAAAACCCCAAACAAACAAACAAACAAACAAACAAAAAAAACCCCACATTTATTTTTGTATGTATGGGTGTTTTACCTGCATGTGTAATCTATGCACTGTATGTGCAGTATCTGTAGAGACCAAAATAGGATGTTAGATCTCCTGGGACTGGAGTTTGTCAGTTATGAGCCACCAGGTGGGAGTTGGGTCCTCTGGAAGAGCAGGTTGGTTGGTTGGTTGGTTGGTTCCTTTCCTTCGTTCGTTCATTCCTCCTTCCCTCCTTCCTTCCCTTCCTCCCTCTCTCCCTCCTACCCTCCTTCGAGTGCATAATGTGTGCATCACATGATACGGTGCACATGTAGAAGGCAGAGGGCAACTTTGTAGAGTGGGTTCTCTCCTTTTTTTAAAATATGCATTGGTGTTTTACCTGCATGTGTGTCTGTGTGAGGGTGTTGGACCCCCTGGAACTGGAGTTAGACAGCTGTGAACTGCTGCCATGTGGGTCCTGGGAATTGGAAGAGCAGCTAGTGCTCTTAACCACTGAGCCTCTCTTCAACCCTCCCCTGCCCCCCCCAAGACTTTTTAAAAAGGTTGCTTGTGCTTTTTATGTGGGGTTACTTCCATTTTTTTCTCTTTGTTAGTCTGGACTCTTGAAAAAAATTATGTAGAGACTTAATTTCTGTTTGGCACACTTTCCATGCCAGCCAGCTGGGATTCAGTCTACATATTCTGCCAAATATTGAGATAACTATAGCATAGGCTCTTAATTTGCATGACTGGTTTCATAGCCAGTACATTTTTTCCATTTGCTTAAAGCTGTATTGACTGTGTGAGCTTGTTGAGAGGTATTATCAGGACATTATGAGCTTTGATTTTAGCACTAAAGGTGATTTTTCAGAAAGGGAAATGCATAGTTCTACTCTTGACAGTTTAAAGTGGGCTACAAACGGGCTGGAGAGATTGCTCAGTGGTTAAGAATGAATATGACTCGGGTTGGGGATTTAGCTCAGTGGTATAGTGCTTGCCTTGCAAGCACAAGGCCCTGGGTTCAACCCTCAGCTCAAAAAAAAAAAAAAAAAAAAAAAAAGAATGCGTATGACTCTTGCAGAAGACCTGAGTGGTTCCCAGCACCTACCAGTAACTACAGTTCCAGGAGTTCCAATAACTCTGGCCTTTGAGAGCACTTGCACTCTTGCGTGCGCGCGCGCGCGCGCACACACACACACACACACACACACACACACGAACATATTTAAAAAGAAAGTAACTTTTTTTAAAAAGTGGGTTAAAAACTTATCCGAGATGATATTGTCTATTTATGGAATAAAGAATAATAGCCGGGCGGTGGTGGCGCACGCCTTTAATCCCAGCCCTGGGAGGCAGAGGCAGGTGCATCTCTGTGAGTTCGAGGCCAGCTTGGTCTACAGAGCTAGTCCAGGACAGGCTCCAAAGCTACAGAGAAACCCTGTCTCGAAAAACCAAAAAATAAATAAATAAATAAATTAATGAAGATTGTTAGATAATCCTAACTTAATTAGTATTGAGAAGTTATTTGCATTTAGATAGTGAATGTGTTTTTGTATAAAACATGACACCTCAAGTTTCAGGAAAAGTGGGTAAGAAATCTATTAAGAAATTAAGTATATAAATATTTTTTTCCATTCCTATTTTGTGCTGAGCTCTTTATATATCAGCCATAACCTTGCAAAACTGGCTTAATTCCCAATATATAAAGGATAAAGCATCATTCAGAAGTTGGATAACAGCTGGGTAGTGGTGGTGTATACCTTTAGTTCAGCATTCTGGAGGTAGAGGCAGGCAGATGATCTCTGTGGGTTTGAGGCCAGCCTGGTCTGCAGAGCGAGTTCCAGGACAACCAAGTTGGATAACTTGAATTAAGTGGAGTAGCTGTGAAACATCCAAAGTATTCTTTTCATATGATATTGTTGTAATCTGGTAGGAATGAACTTAATAAATAATTGATATATGATCGTAGCATTAAAATAGCTGTCATAAGATTAGTTTTATCTTGATGTTGAAACATTACAAATTCCCTTTGTTTCTTTTTAAATAATTTCCTTTTTGGCAAAAGTGGATCTTATATTTGTATGTAATAAATATCTTTGTATTTTTTTGTGTGTGTGTTTATAGAAACAAAAACTCAACAATATGCAAATTTTGAGACAGATTTCTCTCTCTCTCTTTTTTTTTGGAGACAGGGTTTCTCTGTGTAGCTTTGGCGCCTTTCCTGGAACTCACTCTGTAGACCAGGCTGGCTTCGAACTCACAGAGATCCGCCTGCCTCTGCTTCCCTCGTGCTGGGATTAAGGTATGTGCCACCATCACCCATCTTGAGACAGATTTTTAAGTGCTTTTTGTTGTTGTTGTTAGTTTTTGCAGTTGCTGGGAATTGAATGCAGGGTCTTTACATCTTATCACATCCCCAGCCTTCATTTATTAAATAGATTTTGATCTCTTTCTGTCTGGAGATTATAGCACAGGCTGTCCTCCCATTCAAGATATGGCTGAAATGATCCTGCTTCCACCTCCCAAGTGCAAGAGTTTCAGCATATGCCATTACACTTTTGTTAACTTTTTTACTCTTGAGTTAAGAATTAATAAGAGTGCAGTAGGCCAGTAACAAGTTTCCCCTCAGATCTGGGAGCATATCAGCTCTGGTAATAAATGAAAACTGTAAACATACTGTCCTGTATAATGAATGGAATTATAGACAGTTGTGAGCTGCCATGTGGCTGCTGGCAATTGAACTTGGGTCCTCTGAAAGAGCAGCCAGTGTTCTTAACCTCTAAGCCATCTCTCCATCTCCAAGATATATTTTTGTAATACTTCACAGAACATTTTCCCCTGCATATATTGTCTACCCTTAGAACTGAAGAGTCATTTTAAAGGCGTGAGTCGTCACACCTGGTTATATTGGGTTTTGGAAGGGAGATCTAGGATTGCACTTAAATAAGTAACCTTGATTAGAGATAATAAATGTGAAATTAAGTATATAAATATTTGAAAATGCAGAATTACAAGGGTGGAGAGAAAAAGAAGAAACTGAAAAAGAAAGAAAGCTAATATGAAACAGCCAGAGCTACTGAAGGAAATGTAGCAGGTAATATGCTGCAGGTTTTGTGAAAGGCTCAACTGAATGGAGTTGGATTGCTGATACGAAAGTTTACTAAATGAGGATTTCACAGAGTGGTTGTGGGCTAAAGATTGAGAAAATTCATAGATGTTTTAATGAGAACTAGGACGGCTGGAAACAATTGTAGGAGGGATGTAGGAAAATCACAGGGGTAGGGCCCCAGCCTTCGTTCTTTACAGTGAAGCTGTTATCACCCTGACCCAGATGGATTAGGGAGATACCTGAGCTGTGTAGAAGAGGTCTATTTTAAGAGGAGCAGTATCCTGTTGAGGGTATGGACACACGAAGTTCAGCTTTAACCTAATTCTGATGTCTTGGGGGCAGCAGCTCCTTATGTGTAGTTTCTGTGGATAAGGGTAGAAGCCTAAGGATAAGTAAGGGCTGTTTCACTGATGGGAATGATAGGGAGTTGATTTCATTTTGGCTGTTTTGTGTAGTGGGCCTGCTAAGTACTAGTGCTGGTGCTGGTGCTGCTGTTTCTTTGCTTCTCATTGTTATACAAGATCTGGCTGATCATCTTCAGCTTCCAGGTGCTGGGATTATAGGTATGCCACACTGTGCTCAGTTTTTGAGTAGTATTTTTGAAATGGTTTTTAGTTTACTGTTTTGTTGTTATATTTTTTTTTCTTTTGGTACTAAGTATTGAACCTAGAGCCTGTAGATAAGCACTGTACATTGAACTACATCCCCCAACCCTCATTTATTTACTATATTATCTTTAGAATGATGTAATCTTGTGTTTTATTATTTTACCTTTCAAATGCTAATGTAAAATTGATTTACTGAGGAAATTGGGAGCTTTTCTCTTTTTTAAAATTTATTTTTAATTGCATTTAAAAAAAATTATGTGTATGAGTGCTCTGTCTGCATGTATGCCTTTATTCTAGAAGAGGACATCAAATCCCACTATAGATGGTTGTGAGCCACCGTGTGGTTGCTGGGAATTGAACTCAGGACCTCTGGAAGAGTAGCCAGTGCTCTTAACTACTGAGCCATCTCTCCAACGCCCTTTTTTTTAATTTGTTTGAGGCAGTCTCTAAGCTAAGCTGGCCTCAAACTTCTTCTGCAATAGAAAATGACCTTGAATTTCTGATCCTTCTTTCTCTCCCTCCCGAGTGCTAGTGTTTACATTCATGCACCATTCTGCCTGCCTGGCTTTATTCAGTGCTTGAAATTGAACCCAGGGCAGAGTCTAGTACATGCTAGGCAATAGGTCTGTCAACCAAGCTTCATCCAGAGCTCCTGGTTCATTAATGGTTCATTCTGTGGTTTTTTTTAGGTGCCAGTGATTAATATCTACTTGTTCTTTTGACAGTGAAAAGTTGCTTTCCTTCACTGAATACTTTCTATTTCTTTTTTGGGTGCTAGAACACAAGACTTTGAGTATGTGATCATACATTCTATCATTGAGCTGTACCCCCAACTTGCTTTTCCCCTAACCAGTTTATATACTGTATGTGACCCTAAAAACCCAAGCACACTTGGCAGAGTGTACTAACATAATTATAATCCCAGTATTTAGGACAGCAGGGCAGGGTAATCTCTAATTTGAAAGTAGCCCAGGTTACATAGTTCCAGGCCAGCCTTGATTACACACAGTGAGGTCTTGTTTCAAAGCAGCACATACATACAATGTGAGATATAAAATATTGGGGTATATGTGTATGTATGGTATATTATGCTTTTAGTCCATTTAAGGGGTAACTTTAAGATGTATGTCAATCAGTATTTGTAGATACTCCTTTTGTTTTTTAGTAGCCTCACACTTTCTTATTGTGTATGTGTACTTAAGCTGCCTTTTCTAAGGTTTTTGATCTTTGTTGCAAGTAAATGTTAAGTTTGAGGCCAGCCTGATGTACAGAGCGAGTTCCAGGATAGGTTCCAAAAGCTACACAGAGAAACTCTGTCTCGAAAAAGAAAGAAAGAAAAAAAAAGATTTTGAGTACCATGTTACCTGTGTTAGTATAATGGTGGGAGTTATTTCTAAAAGTGGTTTTGAAATGGCACATACATTTTAAAGATTTATTTTTTACTGTTTTAAATTATGTGTAGGTTTATGTGCCTGCATTTGGGTATGTGCACGTGAGTGCAGGTGCTGAGGAGGCCAAAGGCATTGATCCCTTAGAGCTGAAGTTACAGATGCTTGTGAGCCACCCGAGTGCTCTTACACTGGGCCATTTCTCGAGCCCCGGGTATATACATACTAAATTTAAATTGACAATGCCAGATTCCCTGCTAATAGTATGCACTCTTCCTTTCCCAAAGTTGGTGTTATCCTCTTGCTGTCAAAAACTTTACCTAGGTGAAAGGTAGAAAAATAGCCGCTTATTTTTTATGTTGGGCTTGTTTTCACTTTAGAGTCTGTAATATCTTTTACACATTTTTACTTGTACTTTGTTTATAATGGTATTGGTAGAATTTTCCTGCTGGGCGGTGGTGGCGCACGCCTTTAATCCCAGCACTCAGGAGGCAGAGACAGGCGAATCTCTGTGAGTTTGAGGCCAGCCTGGTCTACAGAGTGAGTTCCAGGAAAGGCGCAAAGCTACACAGAGAAACCCTGTCTCAAAAACAAAAACAACAACAAAAAGAATTTTCCTACTTAGCCCTTTACTCAGCCAGCTACCACACTCTCCCTAGGATGGTAGTATATTGTTAATTGTAGCTTTTTGGGTTATACTGTGCACTTACATTCTGAAATATGTTTTTAAGTGGTGTCATCTTAAAATGAACTCATGGTTGACAGTTTTTAGGGAGCTTTAGGGTGAATAGTGTTTGTTCACTAGGTAGATGAAATCAGGATTAGAGGGTTGAAACTTCTTAAGGAAGGGGAGAGAGGCCAAAGGTTAGGTTGAGGACTTGTAGCAAAAGAGCCCTCATGAAAATCCTAAAGGACAGGTTTTGGAGAACTTCCAGATAACTGATCGTGAGGCTTCCTGGAGGATGCTGTACCCTTCCCCTTGTGCCTTTCTATCTGGTTCTGTTTATTTACTTAACTTTTTTATGGTTTAGGAGACAGGGTCTTACGTAGGCCAAGAATGCTCTGGAGTTAGATATATAGCCAAGGATGACCATGAACTCCGAATCTTCCTGCCTTTACCTTTCAATTGTTTGGGTGTCACCATGCCCAGCAACTATTTTCTTCTCCTGATGGATGATTTGTTTAGAGACAGGGTCTCCTGTAGTCCAAGCTAACCTTAAATTCTGTGTAGCTAACGAAGAAATCTTCTGCCTCCACGTTTCAGGTGCTGGGATTACATACAGATGGGCTTCCTTGCCAAGCCTTTTTTCCTTTGGTATTTGGAGGTGCTGGAGTTTGAACAGAGGGTTTTGTGCATAATGGGCAAAGCTCTATTGTTGAGCTGTGTCCCCAGCCCAGATAAAGTCTTGATAAATTTAAATTTGTTTGTTTTCCTTATGGGCAATGCCTTTTGTATTTAAGAAATCCTTCTCAGGTGGGTATAGTGGTGTATGCCTGTAGTCCCAGTGCCTAGGAAGAGAGTTTGAGGCATCCTGGAGTCTGTTCTGAGCTTTAGGCCAGATGTGATTGTGTAAGCAAGATCTCAACAATAGCAACTACAAAAAAGTAACCAAAATGAAATTTTTCTCTGTCTGAGGCATATAGATTCCCCCCCCCCCCACTTCGTTTTTTCGAGACAGTTTCTCTGTGTAGTTTTGTAGCCTTTCCTGGATCTCGCTGGCCTCAAACTCACAGAGATCCGCCTGGCTCTTCCTTCCGAGTGCTGGGATTAAAGGCATGCGCCACCACAGCCCGGTTAGATTGTTACATTTTAAAAGTTGTACAATTTTCAGCCGGGGGTTGGTGGCGCACGCCTTTAATCCCAGCACTCAGGAGGCAGAGCCAGGCGGATCTCTATGAGTTCGAGGCCAGCCTGGGCTACCAAGTGAGCTCCAGGAAAGGCGCAAAGCTACACAGAGAAACCCTGTCTCAAAAACCAAAAAAAAAAAAAAGTTGTACAATTTTCATCTTCATCTCCTTTGAATGTTCCTTTTGCTTGCCTGTTTTTGGTTTTATTTTGTGAGATAGGTCTGATTCTGTTGCCCAGCTGGCCTCAGAATACCAATTTTTCTCAGTCTTCAGAGAGCTGGGCATGCCAGCCATGCCCTACACAAGCTCTTCAAATTAAGGAAATTGGCCTTCTTTTCTCCCTAGAAAAGACTTTTCATCTTTTATTAATTCTTTCCACTTTATATAATAACATTTTGTCATACTTAAATTTTGTATTTTATATAGATGACCACACCATATAAGGTTTCTTTGTGTATCTCCAGCTGTCCTGGAACTCTCTCTGTAGACCATCAGGCTGGCCTTGAACTCAAGAGATCCTCCTGCGCCTGCCTCCCTGAGTGCTGGAATCAAAGGCATACACCACTACTGCCTATTTTTGTTTTTGTTTTGTTTTGTTTGGCAACTTCCTAAAATCACATACCTTCCTCTCCATGTGTGTACACGTTTTAAATTACAATTTTATAAGATTTACAAAACCATGAAACTCCACTAATTTTTAAATTTTATTGAGGAATTTCACTTTACTCAAATATTGTCACTTATGTTTATAATCTGTTCTTTTATAGAGCTACAGGTTAACGAATACTGATACTCTTGTTTTTACATCTGTCTGTCTGTCTGTCTATCTATCTATCTATCATTTTTTTTCAAGACAGGGTTTCTCTGTGTAACAGCTCTGGCTATCCTGGAACTTTTTTGTAGACCAGGCTGGCCTCAAACTGAAACTCAGAGATTCACTTGCCTCTGCCTCCTGAGTACTAGAATTAAAGACGTGAGCTAACACCACTGGCTTCTTGTTTTTATTTTTACGATACCCCCCCCCACCCACACACACATAAAATTAAGAATCCTTCAAGAAAAAAATGGCCATTTAATCTTTCTTAGAGGATATAAGTTGAGACAGTTATTATGTAACATACTGGCTTTGAATTTATAATCCTGGATTAATAGGCTTGTGCCCTTACACTTGATGTCATCATTTAACTGACTTTGAAAAGGCAGAAGGATTTAAAAATTGTGTGTGTATGTGTGTAAACTTGTTCATACATGGAGGTCAAAGGTTAATTTTTGGGAGTTCCCATTCTATCACATAGGTCACAGGGAAGTCTTCAAGCTTGGAAACAAGTGCTGTTAATTACTGAGCTATCTTGCTGGCCTGTATTTTTTATTTAAGGCTGCTTACTGGTTTATATGGGGGTCTGGGAATTGAACCCAGGATCTTATGAATGCTAGGCATTATTTTACCATTGTAGAGGCAGTACAGAGATACTGAAAAACTAAAATTAAAAGATACTAAGTATCTGATGTAGATGGTAGGATGTGCACTTTTTGTCTGTTTCCTTGAATTTTATTGTGGCTGACTTTATTATGTTAGGCCTTAGGAATCTATTTCAAATAACTTATTGTAGATTAAAGAGGAGTTTAGGATAAAAACAGAAACTACTTGAAAAAAGATGTCAGAAATGGACTTTCTACACTAAATTAACTGCCTCTAAAACATGATTTTAACAAAAATTATCTCTACTAAAAATTCTGCTTTTTTAGGTTTTTCTATATCTTACATAATTGCAAAAGGGGAAAAAGCCCTAAAATGTTGATTATTTATTTTATATTTTTACTAAATAATAATTTTCCTCTAAACTTACTGGCCTGTAGAACTCATTATGCATTATGATGGTTAAAAGAAAGGCCTGGAGTTGAGAAAGAAACAGTAAAAGATGATCTGGGCATTGGGGGAACACCTGTAATTCTCTCACTTGAGTGGTGGAGGCAAGAGGGTCAGGAGCTGAAGGCCAGTCTGAGCTGCACGGAACCTTGTCTCAGAATATAAAATAAGGATATCTTAAGGGGTACAAAGAATGCTTAGAGCAGACAGTGATGGGAAAATGAATGCAGTCACTGAATATTCCATTACTTGAGAGCTGCCATATACTGAGAGAATTCTACACATAGTCTTATTGCTTCAGCCTGTATAAGAACAGCAGACCCTAGATTGTGGTTTTTGGGTTCCTTGCATGAAACTCTGGTATATAGGATAGAGAGGGAATGTTGATGAACTTTCAGGTTAAGATTCTGCTAAGAATTTTATTAAAAAGACCAGGGATACAACTCACTTATAGAACATCTGCCGAGTATCCACAAGGCCCTAGGTTCACTCACTGGGAGCATACTTGCATAGGAAAGGTAATTACAGAAGAGTCCTATACTGTGGCATAGTTTTTAATAGCTATGGTAATTTGTGATCTGTAAACTATCCTTAAGAGTATTGTCTTGCCGGGCAGTGGTTGTGCATGTCTTTAATCCCAGCACTTGGGAGGCAGAGGCAGGCTGATCTCTCTGAGTTTGAGGCCAGCCTGGTCTACAGAGTGAGTTCCAGGACAGGCTCCAAAGCTACACAGAGAAACCCTGTGTTGAAAAAAACCAAAAAGAAAAAAAAAAAAAAAAAAGAATATTAATCTTGCTGGGTGGTGGTGGTATACACCTTTAACCCCCCAGCACTTGGGTGTCAGAGGCTGGCAGATCTTTGAGTTCGAGGCCAGCCTGGTGTACATAGTGAATTCCAGGACAGTCATAGCTATGTAGTGAGACCCTTCTTCAAAAACCAAAAAAGAAATATATTACACATTTATCCTGATTTTGAGGCAGATTTTATTAGTTCTTTTTCTTAGGAGAAACTATCCTTAAGGCGTCTTGCTTAAAGGCATCTATCTATCCAATAAGTAACAGAGTAACAGACTGGAACTCAAGTCCCTAACCTGTTGTCTTGTTAGAGATAATTTTTATTTAAATGAACAGTTTATAAAACAGTAATACCTTGCCTTTCTGTGAAAATTCATCTTTTATTTTGTTCTCACTATCTTCTCTCTGTGTCTCCCCCTGCCTCCTTTTGTCTCCTTTGGCAGAGAGAGGGTCTGACTTTGTAGTTCAGACTGGCCTCAAACTTTTGATCTTCCGGGTTGGGGATTTAGCCAACTTTTGATCTTCCAGCTTCAGTCTCTAGGGTGCTGGTTTTACAAGTGGGCAGATCTTGCTTGTTTTAGTTAGGGTTTTCATTGCTATGTTGAAACACTATGACTATAAACAACTTTGGAAGGAAAGGATTTACTTTGATTACACTTTCACATCTTAGTCTATCAGGAAGTCAGGGCAGGAACCTGGAGGTAGAGGCCATGGAGGGATGCTTCTTACTGGCTTGCTCAGCCTGCTTTCTTATAGAACCCAGGATCACCAGCCCCGGGGTGTCCCCACTCAAAAATGGCTGGGCCCTCCCATATCAGTCACTAATTAAAAAGTGTTCTATAGGCTTGCTTACAGCCCAATCTTAGGGAGGTATTTTCTCCATCGAGGTTTCTTCCTTTCAGATGACTATAGCTTGTTTCAAGTCAACATACAAAAGTAGTTAGTTTTCCAGATAGAGAACCCAAGTTGTGGTCTCCATCAGGTCCCTCCCTTGGAGCTCAGGGAATCCATAGAAGAGGGTGGAGGAGGAATAATTGTGGGAGCCAGATGGGTCAAGGACACTGGGAGAGCACAGCCCACGGAATGAACTAAGCAGGGTTCCTGGGGGTTCACAGAGATTTGAGCAGCAACTGCAGAACCTTCATATGTCAGTGCTATGTCCTCTGCATATGTATTATGGCTGTTAGCTTGGTGTTTTGGGGGGAATCCTGACAGTGGGATTGGGGTGTCTCTGACTCTCTTGCCTGCTTTTGGGACCCTTTTCCTCCCACTGAGTTGCCTCACCTAGTCTTGATGTGAGGGTTTATGCCTGGTCTTATTGTGTCTTGTTGTGCCATATTCAGTTGGTGTTCTTGGGAGGCCCTCTCTTTTCTAGGGGAGAGGGGAGGTGGGAGGAATGGAGGGAAAACTGCTGTCGGGATGTATTATATGAGAGAAGAATAAAAAACAAAACAAAACAGAAAGCAACTAGCCATCGTTCTGTGTTGTCCCATTCCGTCCCGTCCTCCCCCCCACCCCCCAACACACACACATACACTTGGTACATAGATATTCCTTACAAATGGGTTTATCTGTTAGGAAGCTGGTCTTGATGTGGGAGGCCAGTTAAAAGTAGTTGCAATCTGTAGTTTTGGATAAGATGGTGATAACCATTCAAAAGCAAGTTAAGATTTTGTTATTGTTGGGAAGTTAAAATGAAAGGACACATTTTATATGCTAAAATACTGTTGTGAAGAACTTGGGCAGTTTTCCTTTGTAGAACTCTGTTAGTTAAATTAGCTTTTGCCTACTAGGTAATGTTTTAGAAGTTAAAAATCATGTACTAGAGTAATAATTCATTGTTGCTTTTGCTGTAGTGTGTGGATTGTTTACTACTGACTGATACTTAAATACTGTTTCCTTACTGAATACTGAGAACTTCCTTACGGAACTCCTTATCACTCTTCCTTCTAACAAGTTTACAAGGATAGGATAGCAGCAATACTCTTTAAGTCAAATA